>NC_054483.1:13859791-14488541 GCF_017639515.1 Carcharodon carcharias | reverse complement strand
GGCTTTAGTACCTACCTTGATTGCACTGCAGCGAAGCAAGCAATTTGAATACTGCCCATATTGGTGAGTGCGAACTTTGATCTGTCTCCTAGATGTAAGGGTCCCAAATGAAATGGACCTTCTACAGCCTCCACTCAGCTAAGAGTGGATGAGGGCTTCAGCATAAAACGATTTACAAATTGGCACCAAATTAAAAATCTTGGTCAGGGAGGGAAGTTAGAAAAATTTGCCTAGCTTCAAATCAGGGCATTCTTCGGAGTTTAGAACGAAGGCTTTACCCATAGCAAATCTGATCTTAAATGTTCAGTCCTGACACTGGGTTACACAACTGGAAAAGTCAGTCCATTCCTCACCAGCACCATACTTTGGCTCTTTAAGAATTGATTTGACCACCACTTTAATGTCACACTTTGCATGTGACAAATGTATTCATTTACCCTCCCAATATCCTGTTCCTAAAAAGGTAGTTATATTCATCTGTATAACAGTAACAATCTGTTTTAAAACAGATCATGGAAAATATTTGAATATAAAGTGCATTGCTTCCGCCCTCTGAGTGTCAAACAATTGGGAATTTTGAATTATCGGACTTGTGAAAACTGGGACCTGTGCCCACAGTGCGCGAGCCAATTTCACTGAGGACTCATGTGTCCATTGGAGAGGGAGATCCTGTCAGATTGAGCTAGATTTCAACCTAGGCTATGGAGAAGAATAGAACAGTGTGCCAATCTCCAGTGAACCAGTTTCTTTGTTGCACTCGCAACTCAGTCAGAAGGTCACGGCATCAAACCCCTCTCCAGAGACTTGAGCACAGAATCTAGGCTGACATTTCAATGCAGTACTGAGGCAGTACTACACTGTCAGAGGTGCATCTTTCAGATGAAACATGAAACCAAGATCCCATCTGTTCTCAGGTGGCTGTAAAAGATCTCATGGCAATTGTAAATAGCAGAGAAGGTTTACTGGAGTCGTTAGCAATACTTATCTCACTGCTGTTTGTTAGACCTTGCCATGCCCAATCTGTGTTTCCACACATTACAAAATGAATACGCTTCAAAAATACTTAATTAATACTGAAGCACCTTGGGATATTCTGTTGTTGTGATATTTGCCATATAAATACAAATTCTTCAATGCAGCTCTTCAGAAATTTCAAAACTGTAAAAATAATGTTTTGGGTATTTTCTTGCTGGAATACAGCCTCCTTTACCATCAACCTGGGATAATCTGGGCTACAAACTACTGTAGTAACTGTGTTTTAGGATCAGTCTGGGGAAAGTGTCCTCGAAGTGATTTGAGTTTCCCCTGCCACCAAAACAAAGTGCTCACTCTTGTGCCTAGCTGATAACTAGTGGATTTTGCTTTCGACAAGCAGATAAGAGTGACCGACATACCTGCAAATTACTTCTGTTTTGGAAAAAAGAAAAACAACACTATTTAAAAAGTGTCCAATGCCTTTTGAGAAAGATATCCATCTCTGCATTGAATAAGACGTTGATGCCCCGTAAGGAAAATAGAATTTCTTGAAGTTGAATTCAATTCACAATTTTGCTCTTGAAGGATCTCACAATTGGTTTTTCAGGCTGAAAGACAAAAAAAGTTAAAACAGCTAGAATATGTACTGTACACTATATAGAAAAGATAACCTCCAAACATTGCTACAAAATATAACATAAAACATATTTTTGCAATTCTTTGTACAATGAGATTACTGCCCATCAAGGCTAATTATATTTATCACAAAAACAGAATTACCTGGAAAAACTCAGCAGGTCTGGCAGCATCGGCGGAGAAGAAAAGAGTTGACGTTTCGAGTCCTCATGACCCTTCGACAGAACTAGTTCTGTCGAAGGGTCATGAGGACTCGAAACGTCAACTCTTTTCTTCTCCGCCGATGCTGCCAGACCTGCTGAGTTTTTCCAGGTAATTCTGTTTTTGTTTTGGATTTCCAGCATCCGCAGTTTTTTTTGTTTTTATCTAATTATATTTATACTACTTTCTACCTTTTAAAATTTTCAAGACTTAGTATAGAGATCGACTGAGCAACAACTTGTTCTCAGACCTTCTATTTATGCAGCCTGATAATTGAACAGCACTAGGTGCACAGCAGCACCTTGAGATGACCTCTATGACTTTTTCCCAATAACTTTGCTTTTCCCTCATTCCCTATGAACAATTGTACAGAGTTCTGCTTATCAGCTCATAGTGGGAAGGCAGCCATCAGTCTGGACAGTTTCAAATCTTTTAGAATGATCCATTGTATTACATTATACTAACCTTCACAGGCAGGATGTTTTCCTATATATGACTGCCAAAATCACCTCTTCTTTACCTTTAAATTGCAGAGAGAGAGAGAGAGAGAGTGTGTGTGTGTGTGTGTGGATTGTCGAGTGGATTAAGACTGTTTACGTGCTGTCTTACCATTGTGGGGCGGAAGGTGGACAAGTGGTTGACAAGTTTGAAGGTGGAGTTAATTCATTGCCATTTTTCTCAGTACAGTACAGGCAAATCCCAGAGCTGTTACATGGTGCAGGGGATGCTCCTTGGAAACAGCAAGGTTGAGGGGGTATTCTTAGTGTAAAACTACTCCTGCTGAAAGAATTGAGGACACGTTTATTATATGTCTTCCATTTGACAGAAAATATTTCAGATAGAGCAGTTCTGAAAACAGGCACCGTAAGAAGCAGCTTGTATGAATTCTAGATGATGCATCTGGTGGTCAGCTGGAACGGCGGCTGGGGACACTGTGGACCATCCGCGAGTCTGAGAACATCATGGATAGTACATTTAGAGAGGTGGTCACAGTGAAGCTGAAGGGACTTGAGGAAGGAAGGGAATGGGTGACCACCAGGTAGTCCAAGAAAAACAGGCAGGTAGTTCAGGAGTTCCCTGGGGTTCCGCTTGCAAATCGGTATTCCATTTTGGAGGCTGATGAGGGCGCTGGTTCCTCCAGGGAGTGCAGACAGAGTCAAGCTTATGACACCACAAGCAGCCTGTTTGTACAGAAGGGGAGGTAGAGAGGAAGAACAATAGTGATAGGCAATTCTATAGTCAGGGGAACAGATTGGTGCTACTGTGGCTGTCAATGTGACTCCAAGATGGTGTGTTGCCTCCCTGGTGCCACTGAATGGCTGCAGGGCATCCTGAAGGGGGAGGGTGATAAGGCAGAGGTCATGTTGGTACCAATGACACTGGTAGAAAGGGGGATGAGGTCTTGCATCAAGGATTCAGGGAGTTAGGCAGTAGATTAAAAAGCAGGACCTCTCGGGTTGTAATCTCTGGCAAGCACACAAATAGGAGAATAGCGCAGATGAATATGTGGTTTAAGAGTTGGTGCAGGAGGGAGGGTTTTAGATTCCTGGATCACTGGGACCGTTTCTGGGGAAGGTGGGGCTTGTATAAGCGGGAGGTCTACATCTGAACCAGAGCAGGACTAACATCCTTGTGGGCGGGTTTGCTCATGCTGTTGGGAAGAGTTTAAACTAATTCAGTAGGGGGAGGGGGATACAGAATGTAGCAGAATAGGGACACATCATAATACAGTAAAACAATCAAGTCAGAGGGAGTACAACCGCATTAAGTTTCAAGGGAGTAAGGCAATGCTGGATGGCCTTTACCTTAATGCCAGGAGTATGACAGGTAAAATGGTTGAGTTAAGGATGAGGATTGACACGTGGAATTGTGACATATTGGCCACCACAGAGACATAGTTGAGGGAGGGGCAAGATTGGCAGCTCAACATTCCAGGATATAGAATCTTCAGGCGAGACAGGGGAGGGGGTAAAAGAGGAGGAGGCATTGCAATATTAGTTAAGGAGTCAGTTACTGCAGTAAGGAGAGATGATATCTTGGAGGGGGCATCGAATGAAGCTTTGTGGGTAGAGCTTAGGAATAAAAAAGGGGCAGCCACATTGTTAGGTGTTTATTATAGACCCCCAGATAGTCAGCGGGAAATTGAGGAGCAAATATGTGAACAATTTGCGAAGGTATGTAAAAACAATAACAATAGGGTAATTATATTAGGTGATTTCAACTTTCTCAACATTAATTGGGATAGACATAATGTTAAGGGCTTGGATCGAATGGATTTCTTGAAATGTGTACAGGAGAACTTTTTAGATCAATATGCAGAGGGTCCAACAAGTTCCGGCGCAGTGCTGGACCTAATTCTGGGGAATGAAGCTGGACAGGTGGCTGAGGTGGTGGTGGGGGAGCATTTTAGTGATAGCGACCACAACATGGTACAATTTAAGCTTGTTATGTACAAAGAAATAGACAAATTGCAAAAAAATGTTTTGGATTGGGGGAGAGTGGATTTTAGTAAAAATAAGGCAGGATCTGGCCAAGGTAGACTGGCAACAACTACTTGTGCGGAAATTTACAGAAGAGAAGTGGGGGCGCATTAAAAAAGGAAATAGGGAGCGTACAGGCTCAACATGTTCCCTCTAGGGTGATAGGAAGGAGTAACAAGCCCAGATAACCATGGATGACCAGAGATATTCAGGGCACGATGAGAAGGAAAAGAGAGGCTTTTAGCAGGTACAAGGGGAGCAAATCAGCGGAGGCATTAGTGGAGTACAGAAAGTGCAGGCTGGAGCTTAAGAAAGCAATTAGGAGAGCAAAGAAGGGATATGAGAAAGCTCTGGCTGGTAAAAGTAGGGAAAATTCCAAGATATTCTGTAAGTATATCAATGGGAAGAGGATAATCAGAGAAAGAGTAGGGCCCATTAAGTACCAAGGGGGAAATCTATGGGTGGAGCCAGAGGACATCGGTAGAGTGTTGAATGAATACTTCACATCCGTTTTCACCCAAGAGAATGGGGATGAAGGTATGGAACTCGGGGAGAGAGACTGCGAGGTTCTTGAGCAAATTGATATAGGGAGTGACAAGGTATTGGAGGTGCTGGCAGGCTTAAAAGTGGACAAATCTCTAGGTTTGGATGATTTGTGTCCTAGACTGCTGAGGGAAGCAAGGGAGGAGATCGCAGGGTCTCTGAGCCAAATTTTTAATTCCTCTCTGGCCACAGGGGAGGTGCCAGAGGACTGGAGAACAGGTAACGTGGTTCCGCTATTTAAGAAGGGTCGTAGAGATAAGCCGGGGAACTACAGACCAGTGATCTCAGGTCAGTGATAGGGAAACTATTGGAGAAAATTCTTAAGGAGAGAATCTATCTCCACTTGGAGAGGCAAGGTTTGATCGGGGATAGTCAGCATTGCTTTGTCAGAGGGAGGTCATGCCTAACAAATTTGATTGAATTTTTTGAGGAGGTGACCAGGTGTGTAGATGAGGGTAGTGCAGTTAATGTAATTTATATGGATTTCAGCAAAGCCTTTGACAAGGTCCCATATGGGAGACTTATAAAGAAGGCAAATGCACATGGGATACAGGGTAAATTGATAAGGTGGATTCAAAATTGGCTTAGTTGTAGGAGACAGAGGGTGGTGACGGAAGACTGCTTTAGTGACTGGAAGCCAGTGGCGTACCACAGGGATTTGTGCTGGGTCCCCTATTATTCATCATTTATATAAACGACATAGATGATTATGTGGGGGGTAAGATTAGTAAGTTTGCAGATGACACAAAGATTGGACGGGTGGTTAACAGTGAGGTTGAGTGTCTTGGGCTACAGGGAGATATAGACGGGATGGTCAAATGGGCAGATAAGTGGCAGATGGAATTTAACCCTGAAAGGTGATGCACTTTGGATGGAATAATTTGACAAAGAAATATTCAATGACCGGCATGGCACGAGGGAGTTCTGAGGAACAAAGGGGCCTTGGCATGTGTGTCAGTAGATCTCTGAAGGCAGAGGGGCATGTTAGTGGGGTGGTGAAAAAGGCATATGGGACACTTGTCTTTATCAATCAAGGCATAGATTACAAAAGTAGGGAGTTATAGAACCTTGGTGAGGCCACAGCTGGAGTACTGTGTGCAGTTCTGGTCGCCACATTATAGGAAGGATGTGATTGCACTGGAGGGGGTGCAGAGGAGCTTCAACAGGATGTTGCCTGGATGAAACATTTAAGTTACGAAGAGAGGTTGGATAGACTTGGGTTGTTTTCGTTGGAGCAGAGAAGACTGAGAGGCGACCTGATCGAGGTGTACAAGATTATGAGGGGCATGGACAGGGTGGATAGGGAGCAGCTGTTCCCCTTAGTTGAAAGGTCAGTCACAAGGGGACACAAGTTCAAGGTGAGGGGCATGAGGTTTATGGGGGATGTAATGAAAAACCTTTTTACCCAGAGGGTGGTGACGGTCTGAAATGTACTGCCTGGGAGGGTGGTGGAGGTGGGTTGCCTCACATCCTTTAAAAAGTACCTGGATGAGCACTTGGCACATCATAACATTCAAAGCTATGGGCCAAGTGCTGATAAATGGGGTTAGGTAGGTAGGTCAGGTGTTTCTCACGTGTCGCTGCAGACTTGATGGGCTGAAGAGCCTCTTCTGCATTGTGTGATTCTGTGAGTTCAATTTTGGATGGGTGGCAGGAAGAATAGGAATAAGGAATCTCAGCCCCCCACTGAATATACACAATGGCACCTTGCACAAAAAATGCCTGCAGAGATGCTCTGTGTTACTATACTGTCCAACATGAAAGCAGGACACCAAACAATATTTCATATTTAATGGGTAAAAAATGAGATCTCACAGGCTGCAATAACTTTTAATACATGACTTGATAAATATTTAATCTTTTTAATCAAATGATACCAGGTGAATTCCAGCAATTTGGAGATTATTATTAGTTCTAATTAAACTGGCAGTTGAGGGTTCAATGAAAACCGAAGTGTCACTTTTCTCTGCTCAAGTGTGTAATTACCACTGACGACCATGCATATGTATGGGATGTGAATGTGACGGAGGTCTCAAAGATAAAATGTAGCAGATTTTCATCAGTTTTAATAACAGCAATGATTTTTTTTTACAAATTTTGCTTTAAAATATAGAATTTCATATTGAAACCTTTTAGAATTTTGATTCTACCTCCAATAATCTGTTGGTTAAAACGCAAGTTACTAGCTTCAATCTGAATGAAGTCTTTCTCTCGCACTGGGCCTCTCATTCTCAATGTGAGAGGTATAAACACGCCATAGATTGACCAACCATCAGAAATCTACCCTGTTTCTGAAGGAACACATGGCATTGTAAATGAATCAAAAGGCTCTGCTCTTCACTCTGAGACAAGGTAGGAGTGGTGGAGGGTGGAGGTAGGTTCCGATATCGTGTGGGATATCCAGAAGAAAGTACAGAATGTCTGAGATTAGCTTTTTAACGTAGTCAACCCATTAGCAATTTACGGCTGGGTTGGCCATCCAGTGCACACCTGTCAGAGTGATGAGCAGCCATGTGACACAACCTTAACTTCACTATTTAAAGGGGCCACTATGAGGATGGAATAATGGAGCTTAAAACAAGACAAGGTGTGACAACTGACTTCAGACTGGAAATGGCTACATTGTGATTCACTGATGACTCCCTTCACGTGCTGCTGGGGTCAATGACGAGCTGGAGAGAGTTACAGATCCTCAACAATGGGAGGATGAAACCTGCTGCTAACATCCAGCAAGTGAAGCTGGAGGTGACCGAAGAGGTCAGCAGCAGGAGCATTGTACCATGCTCATGGATTCAGTGCAGGAAGCACTTTAATGATCTAACCAGGTCAGGAGAAGCGAGTACAGTTATCCCCTCATGAATGCCCTCTCAAACTACTCTCACATCATTCCTTCCATCCACTTACTTTGCAGTTGCATCCATTCCTCTCTCTCTCTCTATGCACTTGTTCACATTTCCATCCCCCACTATCATTCACCAAATGAACTCTATCTATTGACTGAACACATGCCATTGCACTCACTCATAGGTCTGTTTTTTCTTTGTTGCAGGAGGGGAAAAGAGGAGGAGAGAGAGGGGGAAATCCAGAGGTTGGCCTCCACAACTTTTCCAACTCCCAAATGCAGGGGCGGTGACACTGGAGATAAATGATGTTTGGTTATTTGCAAGAATGCATTGAGAGAGATGTGTGGAGCTGGAAGAGTGACCATTGCATGTGCTTCTAACATGGTTCAACCGGGTGCAAACTAAATAAGTCTCGCACTAAATAGGGGGTCCCTTGCAACCCAAAGATCATCCTTCTCCTCCATGTGGTCTTCCTCATCTTCCTCCTCTGGGTTCATCTGAAGAGGGTCTGCGCTCTTACCTTTGTTCTTCTTGCAGGCCCAAACCTTGCTCCTGTGCAATGTGCAAAGTGCAGCTCACGATAACCATTCTGGACACCTTGGCTGGTTCATATTGAAGGACATCTCCAGAACTGTCTAACACCTAAATCATATCTTAAGTATTCTGATGGTGTGTGTGATCAGACATCTAGAGATCCGATGGCATTCACTGCAGCACTATTTGACTTCATTGATAAGCTCTCTGATGGGTGGCTTCCACCAAGTTTGAAATAGGTATCCCTTGTCACCTAACAGCTCTTCCCCAGGTCTACTTGCAGGTTAAAAATGATTGGGAGCTTGAACTGCTACAGGAGGAAAACACTGGGGCAGCTCCCTTGGAATCTTGCACACACTGCATAAATAGCACACAAGCTGAGCATTAATAGAATCGATGCCCTTGCTATTGACTTATACTCCTGGCTGACCTGGAGTGCACAGATTGCCAAGTTTGTGTAGCTGATGCTCTGCACCCGTTTGTAACATAACTCAATGCAGCCGCACATTCAATCTGGCATCATTGCAGTCAAAGTTCACATATTGCTGGCTCTTGTGATCATGTCATCAATCACTTATCTTATGCATTTGTCACTAATTAGTGGATATGGCAGAGCCCCAAAATGATTCAGAGGCTAAAAAATGTTGAGGATGATAGTGACTTTGGCAACCAGTGGTAACGCATGTCCATCAGTCCAACAGGTCTTTTTCTTGGAGTCTGCAGATGCCTGGTACTGCCTGGCACAACAGCCTTAGCTTCCTGAAAGACTGCTGCTTGACTGTGCCAAGGAAACCCAGCCTTTGTGCTGTAGGTAGTGCCTCCGGCAATCTGCTCTCCTCTCTGCAGCCCAGCTACCGGACTCATCAATAGCAAGCTAACATTCCTGGTACTGGTCATATTGGTCCTCATCCAAAGCTCAAAGACAGGCAAAGCTCCCCCCTCCCAGCGTGCTGTGATTCAGGAAACCCCTCAAGTGTAGGAGATAAACTTTCAGTTAAAGTACTGAGAACAAATCTTTTCCCACCAGCAGGTAACAAAGCAGCTGTGAATACTAAGCCATATTTCCATGAGAAGGATTAATCTCCTCAATAACCAATGCTTTCACTGGTGAGTTTCAGGGAGCCCGGGAAACCTGTGGATGCAGGGTTAAATTTCAAAGTGAGTTGAAATATTGCTCCAATTGAGCAATTAGCATCTATTAACATGCTCTCCTGTAAGGGTTGCACACAGGCCACCAAACGTGCTTCAATTAAATACTGAAGTCAGTGAATTGGACTTCCCAACATATTTGGATTTTGTCGGTATTATCATCCTGCTCACACCCAAATCCACTTACTCATCTAGGTTAACAATCCCCCCACCACCTTCATTATTATATTTATCATTGAACCTGATTGAGAAAGTAGCTGCTCCTAATTCCCATTCATTCTTAATTTTCTCGATTTTCCTTCCCTTCACCCTATGAGATAGTGAAACATCTTGGGGCAAGTCAGTTGTATTTTGTGCTGAAATTGCATGTCCATACTCTCCCAGTGTTTACAGGCGTGATTACTTGAGATTGCTTATTCACTCGTTCTTTTACATTTTGGGATACCACCTTCCTTTTCAAAAACCCTCAAATGCCATTTAGATCCTGAATAAATTCATATCCCCTTGAAAGGATGCTCAAGATGCACTGACATTATGAGCAATGTAATTTCAATATTGCTCTGATCATTCTTATACTGACTAACATAATATAGCAGAGTCTTTATCACTAATGGGAGTTACTGATTGTCTAACTAATGTGATTTGATGATTACTGCATTCTTGCATCTCTTTTAATTAAATTATAAATTACGGTATCTCTTGGTTTTTGAAGCTACTTAACTCAGCCAGTTAATGAATAGTTTGAGGTTGAAATGCTGATTATGCTATTGCTGCATTAATGACAGCTCTTTTCCAGACAGTAATACATTTTTGTTAACAGGGCTGTTTTATAAAAAGCCTTCATGTCATTACAGGAGCGACAAAACAGAAATCAAACGTTTGAGACTCTGAGGCTGCTAATTTGTGCAATTTTTGCACACATATAAGGTACACGAAAAGTCAAGTCAATCTAGCTAGGAGTAGGATTATTATGTACACTTGAAATTACCAGCTCAGATTCCTGAATATCGATGAGTCAGCAATTTATAATTATTTTACTCACGAGGCAGACCAACAGAGCTCAATCAGAACACTGCTGCTTTGAGTTATGCAGTTGCTTTCAACTGCAGAACACGGATTTTGCTAAATTATTCAAAGTCCAGTTTCTGCTGTTAATGGTTCAGCTCACAGTTGATTTTGCGTTCTGGGCAGCAAGTTATTCATTCACAGTAATATTTATACCAGAGATTTTCCATTATTAACTGCCAAGAATAATCTGGTCTTAAGTTATAAAATTCATGGTTGTGCATGCAAAATAGTCCTTGGGATCTAAAGTCACACGGTTTCTCAATAATATCATGGCCAAAAAAACTATAATCAGTCCTGCCACCAACTACTGAGAGAATAGAAAAGTTTACAAAATTAAACAGTCAGAAACCTCACATTATAAAAGGAAATAAATAAATAAAATTTCAGTAAATTTAAGTTGATGACCATTATTAGCTGTGGCTCAATTGGTTGCATCCTCACCTCCGAGTCAGAACACTGTGGATTCAAGTCTACCACAGGGCACAAAAAACTAGACCTGTACTCCAGTGTAGTACTGAGGGAATGCTGCACTGCTGGAGGTGCTGTTTTTTTGCATGAGACGTCCAACCATCAGCTGCTTCATTAATGACCTTCCATCCATTATAAGATCAGAATTGGGGATGTTCAAGGATGATTGCACAATGTTTAGTACTATTTGCGACTCCTCAGATACTGAAGCATGTCCAAATGCAGACAATATCCAGGCTTGGGCTGACAAGTAACATTCGTGCTACACAGGTGCCAGGCAATGACCATCTCCAACAAGAGAGAATCTAACCATCGCCCCTTGATGATCAAAGGCATTACCATCATTGAATCACCCACTAACAACATTCTGGGGGGTTACCAGGAACTGAACTGAACTGGACCAGCCATATAAATACTGTGGCTAGAAAAGCAGGTCGGGGGCTAGGAATCCTATGATGAGTAGGTCACCTCCTGACTCCTCAAAGCTTGTCTACCACCTACAAGACACAAGTCAGGAATGTGATGGAATACTCTCCACTTGCCTGGATGAGGCAAGCTTGCAGCTCCAACAACAAGAAGCTTGACCAAGACAAAACAACCCAATTGATTGGCCCCCCATCCACCACCTTAAACATTCACTCCCTCCATCAATGATGCTCAGTGACAGCAGTGTGTAGCATCACCAAAGTTCCTTCGCCAGCACTTCCAAACCCATGACCTCTACCACCCAGAAGGACAAGGGCAGCAGATAGTACCACCACCACCACCTGCAAGTTCCCCTCCGAGCCACACACCATCCTGATTGGGGGCTATATTGACACAGCTGAATACCGGAGTGTGTTGTGGGGGGTGAAGCCTGAATGCACGTAGAGATCCAGGGAAAATGAACATTGGAAAGAGAGGTTGAAAACCTGGAGGTGGAACCTTTTGGAAGACGTCCGAGGGGAAGTGTTGTTTGGGAGATAATTCCAAGGCGAGTTCTTCGAGTATGGAGATTGAAAACCCTTGTGAGAAAGACAGAGTTTCAGTGAGACCGGTTGGCTCACGGTGTAACAAGCGTCTGGTGGACGGTGGGGGGAGGGTTGATGAGCAATCCATTGAAACTTGGTTTTGACCAAAGTTCACCTATTAGTTTACATGGACTGTATACTTACTGTGTATATTAGAGTATAAAATAGGTTTATAACCTGTGTTAACTTTATGAATTTGAGTATATCTGTAAAGGCATAGTTTGGGTGAAGGAGTAGAGTAATATAGTTCATCGTTTCTTGTTTAATAAAAGTTTTATTCTTTTGTTAAAAGTTCATCCACAGACTCAAGTGACTCTGTGTAGTAGCTGCCCTCCACTTTTCTAAACAAAAATAAAAGTTATAATCTATCAAACCAAGGTCCAATTGTCATATTGCTGTTTGTGGGCACTTGCTGCTTACAAATTGCTGCTGTGTTGCTTATATTACAACAGCAGCAACATTTCAACTGTACCTCACTGGCTGCAAAACACTTTGGGATGTGTTGTGATCGTGAAAGGCGATATAGAAATGCAAGTCTTTCTTTTTCTCTGTTCCATAACTGTCTAAGGAAAATACATTAAAAATGCAAACTATGGGATATTGAAACAATGGCTGCCACAGACAGACACACCCAAAACCTCTTGGAGATACACAATGGGTGAAATATTTTAAGGCAAGGCTGCCCAGCCACTAGAGAGAGATTGTAAGTGGCATAAGTGGTGTCAAGAAAGTCTTCAGCAGATGGAACAGGCCGAAGGTTGACCTCTCCCTCTCTGTCTTTTGGAATAAGACTGTCGCTCGGTCCAAGAAGCCAACTCTACCAGAAACCTGCCAGCAAACCAAGATCTCATAATAATCGCAACATCTTCTACATCTGACCGCATCCAAGATACCAGCTAACTTAAATCAGCCACAGTGTTTAAAATCTATGCCTCAAGGACACTTAACAGTATATTATTTTACTTTTTTTTATAGGCCCTTATGTATGATACATGTGTGTGCGTGTGTGTGTGTGTTTGTGTGTGTCTGTGTGTGTGTATGTGTGTGCGTGTGCACGTGCGTGTGTGCACGCATGCATGTGTGTGTGTGCGTCTGTGTGTGAGTGTGTGTGCATGCGTGTGTGTGCATGCGTGTGTGTGCATGCATGCATGTGTGTGCACGTGTGTGATGAGTGCAGAATGCTCGATATCGCATTTTTATTCTTTTTCTCGGGTTAATAGGTTTGCTCTTTCTTTGACTCAAGAAAACCTTGTTTGATTGGCTCCTTATTTCTCACAGTTTAAATAGTTAAATACATTCTGAATTGGAAAAGGAATATTTGTGTGAAAAAGAAACTTCAACCTTTGTTGTGACCAACCGAGGAGGTTGAATAGAGGGGAGCCAGTTCACCCCTTCTCACCTGGTCTTAACAGACTTAGCTATTAAATAATACAGGAACATCAGAACATAGGAAAAGGAATAGGCCATTTAGTCCCTTATGCCTGTGCTGCCATTCAACTAAGCTTGACTGTTGCTCTCTGGTTATATGATGCCATATGAAATGCAGAATCAGATTATTGCTTGTAAGGTACATATCATTCCATATTTAGTTAACATGCAATATTGAAACGCCGGTGGCATTTTTATTATTTTATCACTTGTCATTCAAAAATCACAATGTCTGCCTATTTTCACCTTCATAACATTACCCCTGCCCCAGCTCATCTTTTGCTAAAACCCTCATTAAACACCTGGGTACCTTTCGACTTGCCTGTTCCCAATGCACTCCTGGCTGGCCTCCCACGTTCTATCCCCTAGAAACTTTCAGCCATCCAAAACTCTGCTGCCCTTGTCTTAACTTGTGCAAAGTCCTGTTCATCCATCATCTCTGCCCTCACTGACTTACACTGACTCCCAGTTAAGCAATGCATAGAATTTAAAATTCTCTTGTTTTCAAATCTATCTATGGCCTCAGCCCTCACTACCTCAAACCCCTCAGAGGTATCTGTGAACATCTAATTCTAGCCTTCTGAGCATCCCTAATATTAATCACTCCATTCTTGGGGACTGTGCCTTTAGCTGTCTTGGCCCTACGCTCTGGAATCTCCTCCTTAAACCTTTCCAACTCTGTACACCTCATGTCCTTTAAAATTCTCCTTTGAACCTACTTCTTTGAGCAAGCCCTTGGTCACCTGTCCTAATATCACCTTATGTGATTCGGTGTCAGATTTTGTTTCCGAATGCTCCTGTGATGCTTTATTATATTAAAGGGGCTACATAAATGCAAGTTGTTAAGGTGAGAATTATTGGACCAACTGGCAGTTTAAATGTAATTTTATTTTTAAGAGGTGTAAAGCAAAACAATCAAAACAAAATAGAAAAGGTTGCCAAAGAGGGCATCCAGCACCAGGCAGCATGCGAGTTGTCACCCATGGACACAAGCCAGCAGTCAAGGAGGAATGAAAGTATGCAGAAGAGGATAGTATTGCCTGGTCCAACTCAGACGATCTGTCTTTTTCTGGTTCAGTGACAGCACATTCAGAGTAACTTTTGACAACCACAGGATATCTTTGATTTCAGTGCTGTGCCTGGCCCTGAAATTCATCAACTACATAAGGCCAGTTTGCAGATGTGAAAAGTGTTTCTTGAATGGAGAACCACTGAAATCTTGGGTTCCTATTGCAAGGGAAATACATTTTTGGGAAGTGTTATCTTAATTTACAGTTCCGTCTCTCTTCCCTTAAGCAGTTTGAGACTTCCACGTCCAAAATTATTGAGGAAATTTTCCTTTCATCCTTTGCAAGTTCAACTGAACCATCAGACTGTCTCCAACACCGCTGTCACAGTCAGAGGTTTATATCAAGTGGGCGCCTTTTCACATTTTCAGTGAGCTTTTACACTCAGATGGGAAATCCAATCTCCATGAGTACATTGCATATTATCTAAATTAGTGTATTGGGCTTCGATTCTCATCTTTCTGTAGAAACTAACAGCCCAGCAAATGTGCAGAACCAATACCTTGTGTTTACAAAACCAGAACCAACTGCCCCTATGTCTTGACTTGCTTACATTGTCAAGTGCAGTCAACACAGGAAGACAGCAGGCATACCATCAGTTGTACCTCTGTACTTGACTTTCAAGTTCAACCTGATCCGTTCCCTCCCTTCCTCAGATCTCGATCCAGTGCAGGAAACTTCTTTTTTAAAAAAGCAAAGCATATTCCATTTAAACATATGGCAAACAGTCAAATTTACTCGGCTCACAGAGTATGCCACATAACTCTCTTCAAGTAATTCTCTGTCATTAGGCAACACAAAGCATTGCAGTCATCAGCATTCTCAGACTTGTTTTGGAAAATGCAATGCCGTGGTGTCACAGAGAGAGATATCACTTTCTTTAAAGATCACATCCCATTCTGTAAACATTCAGCATCACAGAAATTTTAGCACGGAGATCATTGTGGTACATGTGCTAGCTCCAAAGTCTTAAGCATCTTTTAATACTATTCTTCAATTCACCTAATTCTCTTTTAATTATTAGGTTCATTCAATGCTTGATTGAAAGAAAAACTGCCTGCCTATGGCCTATTTCATACCATTTGCAGATAGGCTGTGAAATGGGACCTCGCTTGTTGTTGGCAACAATTACATGCTCCTTATCAAAATATTTAAACTTCTTTGTAATTTGGATGAGCCCAATGCCATTTTTGTGTAGTACGGGCACAGTGAATATGAATGCTCCTTCTGGCCCCTCAAAAATCATAAGGCCCACTACCAGTGACTCATTGTCCCTTCCGCCCCCTGAATTAACTTCAGGGCCTGACATGCAGCTTGACTCCACAGACCAGCTGCGGGATTCTTCGTTCCCTCTTCCCCCACCACCAAGATGACTTTAAACCCTCTGTCCCAAGCCCTCAAAATTTTGGAACTTTTTTAGCTTTCTCAGTCAGCATTTTCTCCTCCAGCCTTTTAAGGCCCAAGCTTAGTATGGGTTAATGAACTCGTCATTGGGTTTCTTTTCTCTTTCTGTCTTTTCCACGTTGCTGGTGTCCTGCACCCTGGGCTTTGGCACATCATTGGCTGATATGTGATGTTCTATTTACACAAAGTGAATATTATTTACGTTTCATGATTTAACATGCGTTAAAAGTCTGAAAGGCGTTTTGATCCTGCAGCACACAATGTAACATGCTCCGCCCGTATATATCCTTTGAAGTTTAAAAAATGCCTCAAGGACAGAACAAGTCATGTCACTGCTGTTTTTTGAAATTCATGAAAGACAAAAGTTGTACTGGAGCGCCAGTCTACCCGAGTAGTGTAGCATAAGTTCCATCGCTGTGCACTTGGACAACTCCAGGTGGTGCTTGGCATTAATGTCCCCTCTTCAGGATTCTGTGGAAACTGGTAGAGATTTGTGCTTATACATAGTGGTATGACGTCTCGCAGTGTTTTTTTTCCCCAACTGTGTTGGGTTTTGACAAGTTTTCTGGCCCTGCAATCTTTACAGTTAAACTTAATATGCATTGCTCCATTACAGTCTGACAATGTTTTTCTTCCCAATGAGAACCACATGGAATGTATGAAAGGACTCTGTTCACACATCATTCTCAGAGGCCTGGCAATATTTTCTATGAATATGGTGTAAAGGTGGCTGTAAATTTTCATTCGGTAGTTATGTGAAACTTCTCGAACAACTTATCACACACTCACTCTGGAGGTCACAAGGAATCGTGCCTAGTTGATGACCAGCTATTATTGCAATTATTATTTACACCTCCCATTATTCCATGGACATGGACCATGCTTGCTATGAAATAGAATGTTAAAAGAAGCTAAGAACAAGACAAGGGTTGGCAGCTGTATCAGCTGCCAGTAATACTGCTGCACTCAGTTTTCCATCCTGTACAATCTATACAACACTGTTGGTCTGTCTTTAATTCCCAATGTATACTCAAATTACGTAAGGACTTGTTAATGACTTCAAGCTGACAGCTGGGGAAAATAAATATCCCTGTGGTACAATGCACTTCCTTACTGGTATGAGGCTAGACTTTGACAGAATTGATTTGCAACTGAGAACCATCTGACTGAGCGAATGGCAGATTCAAGAGGCTGAGAGGCTCTCATCTGTAGACACTTGAACATGAAAAGTTGATGGCTAGGAAATACCAGTTGATCCACCGTTCCTGTCCCCCACAGTTATGTTGCAACTAATCATCATGACCTTCAATGTTCCTCATAAAGCAACAATTGTGTAACATCCAGGGGTTAAAAAAAATTTCAGGGAATTCAGGGAAAAGCGAAGCTTTGGAAATTCCTCCTGGATCCCTGTGAAGGTGATGAAAATAAGTTTTGAAGGTCACAGTGGTCATGAGGATGATCACCTAACATTGAATACCTTTTGTGCACAACAATATCAGACGTATTCAGTAACTCAACCTGCACTTTTGAACACCTGCAATGACTCGGAACTCACTGCACTTATTGTTTACTTGTTTCAAAGGTCAATGACCTTCTGTGAATACAATAACCTCCTGACATCTCACCTAGTTTTATGCTAATGTATCTTGGATTTCCTTTTGTTCTCCCTAACCTATCTAATTTCAATAGTCTAACCACATGAACACAGTCTGATCCCTTCATTATTTTACACAGCTGAAGTCTTGAGCTCAAGTTTGTAGAGTGTAGAACTTGTGTAGCTGGTCAAGAGTGTGTTGGAATAGTCAAGGCTGGAGATCAGTCAGGTAGAGGTGAGGGTTCCAGCAGCAGATGAGCTGAGCAGAGGAGGAATTGGATAATGTTACAGAAGTGGAAATAGGTGGTCTTCGTGATGGCATGGATCCGTATTAGGAAACTCACCTTGGGATCAAATATGACACCTTAGACAGTAATCTTTTTAAGATTCCAAGTAAAATTGTAAACCATTTACTTCTTTCTCACCTGCATTTTATTTACCCCAGCCCATCCTTCATTCTCTGTTCCTCATTCTCGCTCTTTTACTTTTATCACTTAAACTTTTACTTTCTCCTTAATTTTTTTTTAATATATTTTACTTTTTTTCTGAAAGTGACTTTAACCATTTTCCTTCGCTGTTCGTGCCTCTGGTTTTCTGCACCC
This sequence comes from Carcharodon carcharias, assembly GCF_017639515.1. NCBI lineage: Eukaryota > Metazoa > Chordata > Chondrichthyes > Lamniformes > Lamnidae > Carcharodon > Carcharodon carcharias. Next base: position 14,470,539 of record NC_054483.1, on the reverse strand, counting down.
TGTTGATCATTTTGGAGGTAGAATCAATCTCAAAAATAAACTGACTCCTCATCGAATGCTCATATTTTAACTAACTACAGGTCAGTTTGCTTAATGCCAGAAATATACTGGAATCATTACTCAGGGAGATACATAGCAGAAAATATAATCAAGAATAATCAACATTGGATTTCAAAAGCTTTATCAACCATATTGAATTATTTGTAGAAGTAACAGAAAGAGCAGACAATGGTAATGCAGTAGATTTGACATTCATGGACTTCCAAACGGCTTTAGAGATAAGGTACTGAATAGTAAAGTCATCACTAAGGTCAAAGCATGTGAAGTCAGGGAACAAGTAGCAAAATGGATAACAAACTAGCTACAAAGCAGGAAACAAAACAGACTGACAGGAGGTAGGAAGTGGTGTTCCACAGAGATTGGTGCTTGCACCACATAAATAATTTGGATTTGTGAATCCTAAGTACCATATCAAAAATTGTGGATGACACCAAATTGAAGGGTATGGTTCACACTGAGGAAGACTGTGACAAAATATAAGACAACGTTAACAAACTGGCAAATTAATTTTAATTTAGGTGTGTGTGAAGTGGTGCATTTCGTAGGAGAAATAAAAATGCCATCCATTCCTTGGGAAATAAGAGTCTCAGCGGGGCAGAGGTACAAATAGATCTCTTGGTTTAGATACAGAAATCATTAAAAGCAACAACACATGTTAACACTTAATAGATATACATAAAGTACTGGGTTCATTTCTAATCAGAAACTCGACTTCTCTGACATATTAAGCTATGTTAAACTTGTGTAGGATCTTAGACACACTTAAAATATTATGGACGTTCTGGTCTTCAAATCACAAAAAGGATATCAAAGTGCTCAAGAAAATGCAACGAAGACAAAATAAAGGATGAAACCAGAACTGAGAGGGTACAACAACCAGAAAAGACTAAGCAAGCCGGGATCCTTTTCTTTTGAAGAGCAGATTGTAAGGTGATCTCATAGAGATCTTTAAAATTATGAAGGTGTTCACTAGGCCAGAGATAGTGATGTTTCCACCTATGTGGAGTCCAAAGATACGGACTGTGAATGCAAGGCGGTCAACAATAAATTCAGTTAGGAATTGCAGGAGAATCTCCTTTATGTAGAGAGTGGTAAGAATGAGGAACTTGCCACAAAATGAAGCAATTGAGGTAAATAACTTAAGTGCATTTAAGGAGAAGACAAATAAGGAAGAAAGGAATAGAAGGATAGGTCAATTGAGTGAGATGAAGTAAATTAAGTGGGAGGATATTCATGTAGAGCATAAACACTGGCATAGTCCTATTGTGGCAAATGGCTGGTTTTAGTGTTGTAAATTCTATGTAATTCTATGCAGCCTAATCTCTGGGTTGATAAATTAATCAAGTTTTGCTCTTATTATCTGGATCCCTCAATTCAGATTACTGCTTTTTTATTGGTCTTGGCTATCTATTATTCAGTATAATTTGTCAAAAAACAGATGGCATTTTGGAAACTGTTACAAAGCATACTCGAGTGCTCTTGCTTATATCACTTCAGTTTGTCCTACTGACAATGTCTTTCTCCTGTGGGAAAAGTGCTTCTCTTGCTAACTTCACTGGAGCATATTGATGACAACCACTCAGTTTAATTTTATTAAACTGCACCTTATGAATGGCACAAATTGTGAAGGAAGGGGGATCTGAATTTGAGACCAATGATGATTAAATTCAATGGCACAACCTCTGGGATCCTGGCATCTTCCCCAGCAAATAAAAGACGCTTATTAATTAAAAAGCCTTGAAGGAATACAGAAAAACAACTTTTAATGGCATACAAATTTAAAACAAAGGGAAGAGACAGCTTCACTCAGTGAAATTGGAAGTATGCAGGTTTAGGGTTGGCAGTGCTTTTTCAGACACTCAGCTTAGTACATCAATTCTGTCCCATTATGTTAATAGAGTACTTTCCTTCTCACTGAGCCTTTGTATTTTAATTCAGTAAGCTGCTTCTGGCACTATGTGTGCTAGGATTGGCACCAGTTGGAGCCGAGGAGAATCTGACAGCAGAAACCTAGGGTGGAATTTTCCATGCCCATTGGTGTTAGGCTTCACAGTGGGCGTGAGCAGACAGGAATGTCCAAAAATCGGTTTCACGCCGTCATGAAACCAGTTTGTGATTGTCCGCTCCGCCCACCAGATGTCAGGAACTTCATTTTAATACATCTGCATATTATTATAAGCCCTGCTTGCCAGTATCATCCCTCCCACACTGGATCATCTGGGCACACCGATGTATTTCACAACAGCATTTATAATGCGTGCTCCAGGAGAGATGCACATGAAGGGGAACTTGGAGGAGAGTGCTCATTAACGTTGTGCAGTGCTCGCAAGGGTCACCCGTTCAACTTCAAGGTTGAGGCACTGAACATTCCGGCAAGGCCACAGGCTTTTTCCCAGCTGGCCGACAGTGCGGTGCTAGAGCAAGGGCTGCACTGTGGCGGCTGGGGTGAGTTGTGGGGGCGAGGCAGCCAGGTCTCATGGTAGTGCACAAGCACAAGAGCAGCCACATTGGCCTGCTTGGAGTCAGGCCTCTAGCTTATCTGCCCACTCAAGCAACACAGAGGCATGAAAGTGCCACCAAATGCCCCAGAGCTTTTCATCCGTTGGGCATAGACTGCAAACTAATAAGCTTTTGAGTGGACTGCAGAACAATTGGATGACTAGGCAAGTTGTACAATCTCCTTGCGAAAGCTGGCCATGGAGCAGTCACTGGCGGAGGCGCTCACAGCCCCTTGCAATATCATCATTCAAGTTTGGACCAGTATCCCTCATGGTTCAAGTTAACAGTGCAGCCTTGCAGTGCTCGTTAGGAGGATGCCTACGCCTGACCTGGGAGCACAGCGTGCAGGTGGGGTTGTGGGTAGCCATGCAGTACACTAAACTCTGGACAGCTCTAACATGTGGCTTTCAAAGGGAGTGAGGACTTTGATGTCTGGCACTCTGCCTCCCCGCCTGGGACCTCGTCCTTTTATTGTGCACGATCTTGTTCTGCATTAAGACAGGCGGAGAGAGTGTGAGCAAGGTGCATGCCCGGCTAAATGAGAAAGATGCCAGGTGTGCATGCGTGTGCACTGAGTGGAGCCATGAATGGAATGAGGTGGTGATCCCCACAGGGGATAAGGCCAAATGGAGATGTGAGGGCGTGTGAGAGAGAATGAGTAGTGATGCCTCTTGAGCTGGCAGTGAGTGAGATGCCAATGAATGTGTGATGGTCTTGTGAGTGTGTGAGTTTACAGTGATGAGATGGTTGACTTATCCTGGCAGCACGGATGAAATTGTTCATCCTCTTTCTGCACAGGGTGGCCAGCCTCTCATGGGCAGCGTTGACACTGACCACCACTGCCACTGCCTCCCAAGCCAGATTGGTGACGTTGCTGCCCCTCCTGTGGCCAGAGCAGGTGAGCAGGTGTAGAGGATATCATGGCGGGCCTCCATGGACATGTCACTGAATCAGGGAGCTGCAGTCTTCTTGCCTTTTGGTGCTATGTCTTCAGTGCAGCAGCCCTGGGCTGGAAGCACTGGAAGGTGTACACGCAGCTGCACTTTACATCTAGTGCCTGGCATGAGGAAGCAGCGAGGTGATGGCATGGCAGGTGAATCGAAGGCTGCCCACCAGCCAAATGGCATGTTTCCCAGGAATGCATGATTAATGGGGTGGGACTGGAATGATATGGCGCAAAGATCGCCATTGCCACCAATGGGTAAAACGTCCCGCCAACTTCCTCACTTAGTGCGAATCTGGAACAATTCCACCCCTAGTTTACACATTTTATACTTTGACCGGTACAGACCTCGGCACAATTTCCTTCCATGTGACTGTTGGATAGTTATCCAGTAAGCATGTTCGACTGAATGTTACGAATGTTCCACTTTGCACTCCAGCAAGCCACATTTCTCACACTGAACACTACACATCCAGAACTACACTCTTCTAATCTCAAGTATCAGCAGGTGTGCAACACACAATCTGCGAGAGATTACAACAAACCCATGCATTGACTTTGAATTCATCCATGGGTTTGGATATAGATTAGAAAAGAAAAATACTGCAGATGCGGGAAATCTGAAACAAAACAAAAAATTGCTGGAAGTACTAAGCAGATCAGGCGGTATCTATAGAGAAACAAATAGGTAATGTTTCAGATCAGTTCAGAGGCAGACAAGTTAGAAAGAGCGAGGGGAGCAGAGAAATTGAGACGGCTGATGTCACTCTGGCAGTTTATGGTGAAAAGATCAAGAGAGAGCAAAAGGACAGAGGGAGGGTTCCAGCTGGAGGGAGAATACTGGAGATGAGTCAAAGGGTCCACATGGGGTGTTCTCCTGGGGTGGACGCAAAAGCGAAGCTGATGGAAGAAGAGCTTAACATCATGCCGGGCTCCAGACTCATTGAGGTGATGGATGAAGCCGAAGTCTTTGCGAAGGACAGTTTGTTCAAGGTCAGAGAGGGGAAGGCTGGAAGGTATTGTGAATCTATGGCAAGGGGTGAGATTAGAAGAATGGATGGGGACAGAGGGAAGTGAAGGGGAAGAAAGATTGGAGGGGCCTTGTACTCATGAGCCATTGCAGCTTGCAATCCTTCACATTGAAAAGAACAACAAAAGTTTTCTGTTAAGGCATCAGATGAGATGAATGATGAAATGATACTGCAAACCAGGACTTTGAGACAGAGTGAAGAGGTGCTGCTGAACAGAGAGGTTGAGTGTGCACATACACTGATGCATGGCATTGAGTGTGTATCTCAGGATGTGGTAAGAACGGTGGTTTTGGAAACACTGAATGTCACTAAAACACTGAAATATTTATAATTGTGGATGGATTCAAAACATGGAGTGGAATTTTAGTAGGAATCCACGTGGAGTAAGTTGGAGCTGGAGACAGTTGCTATGGAAGGAGATGTGACTATAAAATCGAGTTTTGGAGGATATCTGATCAAACATAAGAAGGGAAATAGAAAGCATGAAGGTGAACAAGGTCAGAGGGACAAGTGGAAATCCCATCGGAGAGAAGAGCAGGATTTCTTCAAGGTAGACAATTCTGGAAGAAAAGTTGCAGTGAATTACACACTGACACAAAAGCCAAACGCAGCAGATGGTGCAAATCTGAAACAAAAGCACAAAATGCTGGAAACATTCAGCAGGTCAGGCAGCATCTGTGTAGAGAGGAACAGATTTCATGTTTCAGGTCAATAACCCGAAAGGGAACTTGGGAACCTGCAGCACTCTCAACCTGACTGGCTCAGAATTATCTAGACATTCCTATTAATCGAGTGAGTGTCTCGTATTGTTTGTTTGGGCCTCTACCTCATGCAGGCCCAAGCTCTGCCCCATAGAAAAGCACCAGAAATGCCAGGCAATGTTTAAGGGTGCAAACTATTGATGCAGGATATTGTTCCTTTGATCCTGATCCTTGTGTTTGTAAAATTTTTGAGTTCTCAGATGCAAGAGCCAGAAAGATTGATCTATTGTATCTCATGGGTCTTGACTTTTTTTTTGAAGTTTTGCACCAAATTTACTGTTTTATAATACGTAAACTACTTTGCTGCTTAGCAACCACACTAGATAAAGGGCATAGTGCTACAACTCAAATAAATTTTAAATGTGTTTGCCTGTGCAGATGCAATAACATGTGGAGTCCACTGTATTATCCTATTAGTTCATGTGAAAATAGTGGTTAGCAAAGTACTTTCAAACAGAACTGTGCATCAATAGTTTTTTATAACTGTAATTTATCATGCTTTCATTTTGCAAACTTGAATGGGTTTATGGATATTTAAATGCAAAGGGAGCACCACTTTGTTCATTTTAATGAGGTGTAGACCTGCATTATGTCTTCAAGCTTATTTGCCTTGTGCTGTTTGCAACACAGGAGAGCCAATAATCGCACTAAACCTCAATTAAGAAGTGGGAGTGAATAAATGTGATGATTTATGATCAGTCTTCCTTGTATTGTTGCTCATTGTCCACATACAAGATGTTTGCAATGTCCAAGATACTCACACTCTTCAAAATGTGTAATGAAAATGACTGCAGCATAAACACAGTGCAAGACCAACAGTTAATGACTCCCTAATGTAATGATTCTTTCAACTCCTGTTTTCAATTAAAGGTAACAAAATTGAAGTTATTGGGTGTTTGCTCTGTTTGAATGTTAGTGGCTTTACCCTGTTTGAATTTTAGGAACCTGGAGGTTAGAAAAGACTGTATTTGATACAATTTCTACATTGGTCAATAAATGCTAAATCAAAACAACAAGACCTGTTCGTACCAGCAACCATCAACTTCTGACTCCAAAGCACACATCTAGGTTACCTACAAAAGCTAAATCTTGGACAATCCTGCAACAGATGTTCTCCAATGATATTCATACTCAAATTCACGGGCTAACCATATTCACAGCCCCTCACTTGACCTTGCCTTCTTTTGTGGCCACACTACTCCCTATTAAGTCAATCACAGGTAAGGCCATTTGTGAGTGTAACCTTGTATCACTCTCCACACACATCTCCCTTCCACCTCCCAACAGCACTTCCTTCTGCATTTGCGCCCGGAAAAACTCTCCTCCAAGTCACTTTTTCAAATTCCCAGCTGTCCAGGCTTTGGCAGTTCTGCGGTTACCAATTTGACCAACCATACAATCACCTTCATCTTTGATGCCCTTGCCCCCATTAAAACCGTTACTTTCTCTCTCTCTCTCTTTCCATCACTCATTCATCTTGGTTGTTTCCCCTAGTATGACACTCGTGTCCCCTCCCTTAAACTCCAAAAGGATGCATGCTTGAACATTTATGATGGGCAACTGGTGACTTAGCCATTCCTACTAGATCTGCCAGATAATGATTTTCTCTGCTAAAACTGCTCAATATTCCAGGATCATCCTTAAATGCAATTAATCCCAAGCTTCTGTGCTCCACTACAAACCACCTTTTAAAAAAATTCCCAGCTGCCTCTTCCACTGCTGCCTCCAGCAACAAGTGACAGAAGCTCACAGATTTCTTCATCACAAAGATTGAGACCATCCATTCAACTGCCTCTGCCACTTGGCTTCCTTTCCATAGCCTATAAGGCCAAACATCCCCTTAGGTTCCCTCAACTTGAACTTGCATCTTCCTCTATTTTCCCTCCTATTTCTCTTTGTGCTTTCTCCATGCTTAACTTGTCTATGAGACCTACCTCCTGCTCTCTTGACTCACTAAACTGTAAATCACCCAACTTTCCTACTGCCCTGATATTAGCTGATAATGTTTATGGTTCCCTTTCTTTCAAAATTGTCATCATCACATCTCCTCCTCAAAAAACCCACCCTTGATTTCTCTGTCCTTGGAATTAGCTTCCAATTTTTCTTTTCTTTTCAAAGTCTTTGAATGAGTTTTCCAAATCTGTGCCCATCTTTTTCACAATTTTATGTTTGGGGCCTTCCACTCAGGTTTTTGCCCATGCCATAGCAGTGAAGTGGCCCTGAACCAAGTTACAAATCACATTTGTTGTGACTGTGGTCATCACAAACTATCCTTCCTCACTCTTTTTCAATGTCTGCAGCCTCTCTGACATGGTTGACCACGCCATCCTCTCTAATACCTCTTTTCCTGCCCACCCATCTGCTTCCTTCTTAGGTATCCGGTTTCAGTCAAAGTATCACTGGGAAGATTTAAATTGTAGCTCTGCAGTTCCCTAAAGGGTCTATCCATCTCACCACCACCTCACTTGACCTCTCACATTCTCGCTGTTTGCCAACATCCAGTATCCAGTACTGGATGAGCAGAAATTTCCTGCAAATAAATATTGGCAAGACTAGAGCCATTGTTTTCAGTTCCCACCACAAGCTCCATCCCCCTAGCCATCTCGCTCCTTGGCCTCTAAGGCTGAAACAGATTATTCACGAACTTGGCATCTTACTCCACATTGAGATGAGCTTCCGAATGCATATCCTCTCCATCACTATGACCACTTCCTTCCATCTCTGTATTATCGCCTGTCTCTCTCTGCCTTGTCTCATCTGTCAATGAATCTCTAATCCATGTGTGACCTCTAAATTTTGCTCTTCCACTTCTCTCCTAGCCATCCTCCCATTTTCCACTCTACAAATTTGAGACTATCCAAAATACTGCGACCTGTAGCCTGACTTGCTTCAAGTCCTGTTCATTCATCCCCTTGCTTATTAAGCTACGCTGGCAACACCTCAATTTTAATAGTCTCATCTATTTTTTTTCAAATTTTCCACGACCTCATCCCTCCCTTTCTCTGCAATCTTCTCCGGCCCAATACCTCTACAAGACCTCTGTTGTCCTCCATATAAGATCTCTCGCGCACCTCCAATTTTTATTGCACCACCACTGGCAGCAGTATCTTCAGCTGCTTCGGCCCTAAATTCAGGAATACTCTCTCACCTCTCCATATCACTCTCCTCTTTTAAGATGCTCCTTAATGTTAAATGGATCCAAGCTAGATGATGAAGTATGAAACAAGACCCAGATGTTTTCCTTGTTGGTAGGTTTATTCACAGGATGCAGCATTATATATCTCTGCCTCCAAACTATCAAACCCAGTGTCCCAGCTGACTCTCTTTGTAAGACCTTTGAGAGCCTTATTTTGTAATGCATATCTCTGGTAGTATGTACCATCCTTAATGGCAACTAAGGTGGTTTACATAACACATGTGATCAAGTACTGGCACGCACCACCTATATCGAAACTGGTTTCCAGAAGCATTACTCTGAAATGTCTGCAGTGGGATTTGAACCATGACCTTCTGGCTCAGAGGCAGGACTGTGACACACTGAGCTGATGCTAACTAAGCCGGCACACTTGGTATTCCAAGGCAGTCTCCCATCCAAGCACTAACCAGGCCCAAGCCAGCTTAGCTTCCAAGATCAGACATTTTCAGGTTAGCATGGCCGTAGACCTGACTCTCTTTGCACTCTTTTGAGTATACCAGTAAAATAAAGTAGACTGATTAACAAATCAACTGATTAAATAAATAGACAGCTCTTTAAAGGGGCATTGGAGTGAAAGACAAAGCTTGAAAGGAAACTTATATATTTAAATTAAAATGTTGTTTCCAGGGCTGATGAAGCACTCCAGCTGCTGCAGTGCCCACCAGTCGTGGAAGGCCCCAAGTATTCCATTGTGGACACCATGTGCTCCCTCTCCAGAGACACCGGGCTGTGAACATAGCCAAGGAAGAAAGGCAGACAACTCGGCTGGACAACCCACTCACCCACCCGCTGACTGGACCTGTTAAAAAACACCTTGGCCAGGCCAGGAGCAGGCTAACAAGGACGTCCTCCACCCTGCCTACGCCTTCCGCACTGAGTGGCCAAAGATCAGGAGCGCGGGGCTGAAACGCAACCAAAACTTGAAGAGCAGCCCCCTCAAATAATTGAAAAGGGGCTACAATCTCTGGCAAACCATATACATGTGGAACTCGGGCTCCTTGAGGCCACAGAAAGTGACTTTTTTTTTTATTGTCGCTAACATTCTCCTCTTCATTTGAAACTGCTTCATGAATGAGTCACATTCACAGTGACGCCACACGCTAAGAGGGCCTCTCTCGGGAATGTGCTTCACCTCACAGCCATCAGGATCCAGGCGCTTCTCAGCCACCATGTCATCAAAATCCTTGGTGCTGAACTTGGTGAAGCTCCACTTCTTGGAGATGTGGCAGACATGATAGGCTGAATGGCAGCCTTCTGTGTTAATTTTGTGAACTTGAACTTTGCCTTGCGGAGGGCCTCGGCCACGTTCTCCTTGCTCTGCGCCTTGGTGCGCACGGACTATATGACCCTAGGGTTCAGGCGGGCAACAGTGCCTTGAGGCTTGCCAAAGTCTCAGCGGATACCAGTCTGCAGCCTATGAGCACTGGCACAGGACAACACTTTGTTGATCCGGATACATGGAAAGGATGCAGGCACATCCGGATGTGGAATCTATCCTTGCCACAGGTCTTGACCATGGACTTGTTGGCATAGATATGAACAGCCTCCAGAGCTTCGGAGTAGTGCTGTTCGTATTTGTCAGACACCATGTGACCACATAGTGGGAACTCTCTCAGGTCAAAAATCCCAATCTTTGGATCAGGGACACCCCAACAGAAAGGGGATTTGGGGTACGATTTGTTCTTACAGTATCGGTGACAGTGGGTTGGTCAACTATCTTCCTACCTTGGGGCTTTTTTTATCTTTAGATCCCAGTCGGGGCCTGAGGCCTAGCCCTGCAGGTTACCATCACTGAATCCAGAAAGAGCAGGAATTTCCAACAGTCTAACCCTCTCTCAGTCCTCCAGCCTGGATTTTGTGCTCAAATCTCTGGAGGAGGGTTTGAGCCCATGACCTGCTGATTCAGAGGCAAGCATACTACCACTGAGTCATGGCTGGCTGTGCTCAAAAACAAACAACACCTGCACCTGTTAATCCTTAACCTCAACTATATAATTGATTTAACATTAACACTTAAAACTTGCTTCTTGGACCAAATTCTGGTCACCTGTCCTAAAATCTGCTCATGTGGCTTGGTGCCAACTGTTAACACTTCTGTGAAATGGTTTAGGACATTTTACTATGTTTCTGTTGTTATATAAAGGCAAGTTGTTAACATTAAACCACATCAATGGGGCAATAACAGGTAATTGGAGATCCAGCCTAATCTTTGCTGTACACGGTCAGAGCTTTGTTGCTCATCAGAATTAGCTTTCTACTCCCCTACACCAATATTAATTGAGAACAATGTCTGACCAACCTTTATTTTAAAGTAATTAATGAAAATACAGAATGAACAACTAAAAATAAAGAAGTGAATTTTCAAGAGTTTAATTTGTAGATAATCCTCACAGCTTCTTAAGGTTGATTTGTGATCACCAGATTTAAAAATGCTTGGGGCCCTGGGCTCCACTCCTCTACACCTTCACAACCTCTACCCCAATCCATTAAAACACAAACATTTACACACATCAGTAACAATACAGCAAATCATATTATAATATATATGTTTAAATGAGTCGTAACCTGTAGTTACATGCAGCTTTTCCACGGTTTACTGATGGCTCCACTGGGCATGAGCCCTGTTGGCCTTTCTGTTAATCCATTCCTGAAGTCAATGCTTGGAAATGCAGCATGTTTCCATCAAGCACTCCAGGATCAAGGATCACAGACAACCTCAACTTCTTTTATTTAATGTGACGGAATCCTGAATCCTAAATTGAATGGAAAGCATTTAGAGGAGAGGGTTAGGAGTTAATCCAGGTAAAATTAAGAATAGGGGCACAGATCATATAAATCAATCTGAGAACAAGCAGAACTTGCAGAACAAGCCGAGGAAAGGACAATGCTCAGAGAGAAAGAAAACAAGGAAGTTGCTCACACCAGATTAGTGGATTTTATACACTGCAGTACACTACTGAGACCTACAACATGTAAAGTGTTGTACTAAACCCTACATCTGTCATATAAGCTGTATTGGCTGAACCTTTTGAAGTAGCTTCAAATTTAATAATTCAAAGTTGCACATTGCACTAAATGTGGAATTATCCAATCATTTGCATAAACAGCAGAATGCAGCAAACTGTTAGAATATTTGAACTGTCAGATGATTTGAATTAAGAGGCAGCTTGAGGGGGGTCTTGTGGCACAGTGGGTAGCATCCCTGCCTCTGAGCCAGAAGATGTGGGTTCGAGTCCCATCCCAGCACTCGATGGCCAAGGAAATTGTGTTCAAAACGTGGTCAAACACCAATGGCAGACAGTAACAGCGGGAGAGATTCCTGGTCAGCCATGTGAAGGAAAGAAAGTTGGAGCCTCTACCATCACTATCCATAACTCCAGCCTACAATGTGCATGAAAACAGCATGTTGCCACAGCAACTCTGAATCCCTGTGTGAACTGTAACACACACAGGCTATATTTATCTCAGAAAGTGTAAGCCTTGTACAATAACAAAGGTTCATACTATACTAAATGTAATTTAAAATACTCTTCATAGTTCAGAACAATTGTTCTTGCCTTTACTATAACAATTTTTGAATTCAAAATTTAGTTGAAGAAAAATTTTCAGAATGTTCAGAGTCCAAAAGCTATACCTGTAAATGAATAAGAGTTTGCATTCCCTCCAGTTACACTGGCACAGGACCACAAAGAAACATAGCGAGCTCTTAGACCCATTTCTTTCACAGCTTTAGCTCATTAAAGTTACTTTGTTCTTTAGCGGGTTAATCTTTAGCATATGAACTAAGCAGTGCAAATTATGAAGAACTCAGGGACATAATTTTTAATTCCAGTATCTATGGAGCTGCCCAGTACTCTCTCAGCCTCATCTCTTGAGCTTTATCAGGTCAGAGGTTTGAAGATATAAGTAATATCTGACAGGTCTTCCAGTTACATCCACTGCTTAGACAATCACAACAATAGGGCAAATCGTATGTATCATTTAACAGTCATGGAATTTTCTTGTAATCAATTTCAAAATATTTCTTTAGAATCATGTGGCAGTTTTTTGAAACCAATTATTAATGGGAGTTAATGGTCCTACAGTAATGATGTGAATAGAGTACACTGGGTTGGTGGCTATTGTCACTGAGGGAGATAAAGAATGATAACATCACAAAACCCAATAAACTCATGGTTTATTATATCATCTGAGCTCTGTAACTGGATCACTGCCTACAACTGATTTATGAGATGGTTTAACTGCAATATATAATGGTCTTGAATTCCTCACTGTTAGTTGTGCCACTCTTGCACAATAGCTAAGCTGGAGGGTTATACGATTCACCAGCAGGGAATTTACACACACAATTCCTGGTGTGACTTGAGTATATAAACTGTGCAAGTTTTGATCCTGCCCTCCCTGACCCACCACCCAGAAGTGTCTGTGCTACAACTGAGTAACTGTGAAAAAGTACTCCATAGCCAGAGTATTGTCTGACTAAAGATAATCAACGCCAACAAGTGTTTTTACCAACATTTTCCACTAACTTATTAAATGATATCTCTTGTCCACAGAACTAATCCAGTTTGGCATCAGCATGCCCATACCCCTCGATCATAAAGGTCCCCTACATCCACTGCTGTAATATCAGTCTTCACAATCTATCAGCTGCCATAATCCTCAACCTTACCTTTACCAACCTCCAAATTCAACTATTCCCATGCTCTCCTAGTCCATTTTCTGTCCTATGGAAACTCAGCCAAAACTCTGTTGCATGCATCTGATTGTGACAGGGTAGATGTGGATAGGTCCTGGCTAGTAAGTCTGGATCCAGAGGACACAGTCTCAGAATAAGGAGCAGGCCATTTAAGATTGAGATGAGGAGGAATTGCTTCACTCAGAGGGTGGTGAATCTTTAGAATTCTCTACCCCAGGGGGCTGTGGAAACTCAATCACTGAGCATGTTCCAGATAGAGGTCAATAGATTTCTGGATACTAATGACATCAAGGGAGATGGAGAAAGCGTGGCAAAGTGGCATGGAGGTAGATAATTAGCTATGATAAAATTGAATGATGAAGCAGGTTCAATGGGCCGAATGGCTTAATCCTGCTCCTATGTTCCTATCTTGCATGAAGTCTTGCTCATCCATCATCCCAGTGTTTGCTGATAGATACTGGATCCCAGTGCCCAACAAGACAAATTTAAAGGTTTCATCCTTGTGTTAAGATATCTTAAGGTCCTTGCCCCTCCCCATCTCAGTAGCCCTATCGAGCCCAACAAGAAACCTCTAAATCTGGCCTGTGTGCATTCTGAACTCCCCCACTTTTCAGAACCCAGACGAATTTCGTTCCATTAATCTAGGTGAGGGAAAATCAATGGCTCTGTTAAAGGTTTATCATTTCCTGCTCTGTATTTCTCTCTGGTATCTACCCGGGAAATATTTCATGTCCAGCAGTAAAGACTAAAATGTAGCTTGGTGGTCACCAGGAGGTGGGACTTGAGGCTCAGCTCTGAATCTGGTCCAATTTGGGTAAGCATCTGGGGAGGGGGAAATGAGTCAATAGCAATGGAGCAGAGTTTACCAAGGGCTCCAAAGCATTGGCTTCTTGCTTTTCAGTTGCAGAAAGGAAGCGGTGAAGAAATAGAGTTGGCTACATTCAACACACCTGTGCAAGCTGACCTTACACCTGTAGGTAATGTCACAGAGGGGCAGCATGTACATTGGGAACAAGTGAGGAATATATTCTTGGCACTATCAGAATTGGGATTGAGAAAGGGAGCCATGGATGGAGATCTGCTCGCTGCATTTGCATTGGTAGAAATAGAATTTCACAAAGGAGGTTTTATGAAGGTGGACAGCAAAGGATGTAATAGAGTAAGATGGATTGGCCAGCCATTTCAAATACTTTGCAGTGACTGAGGTAGGCAAGAAGTGCCAATAATGTAGTCATAGCCATTTAGGATTTAGGCTTTTGGCCAGGGTTTTCCAGAGGTTGGAAACCACACTTAAGTGATTGGAACTGCAATAATTTTAGGAAATTGGGCCTGAATCTGAGTGACAACATATCGGAGAACTTGAAAGAGAAAAAGGAGATTAGAGATTCAGTGGTTTTTGGAGAGAATGAATGGGTCAATGGGTCAAGTGTTTTGAGGAAGGGCGATGGTGGTTTTGAAGGGGAGTAGAACGTTGCCTGGACAAGGTGACAAAAGCCATGTTACAAAGTTCAGGGGGCAAAGTAGTCACGGAATGAGTAGAGAGAGGCTATGCAGAGAGAAGGTGGGCCCTTACAGAAAAGATAAGTTTGGAGAGGAGAAAGGGAAAAGGACAATAAACTGTAAAAAGAAATTGACTTTGGGACATGAAGGAACAGAGATGGCTGTGCAGGTAGCCTTGATTCCCGAGATAAAGAAATCCATGAGCTGCTTGAACTTTGTAGAGGAGGTGACAGCAGAGAAGGCAGCTCTTACTGGAGAAAAGGAACATTTTGTTGTAATCATCTTAATATTGAGAGCAGAGGTTGGGAACTTCTTGGCCTGATGGGAGTTGGAGCTTCTGCACATGCGCAGTCCATGAGTGTGCTGCACATAAACATAGCGGCATTTTTAGGTTCTTTCGACCCAGTGCACCTGTGCAGGAAGGGAAGAACAGCATGAAAACCAGGGTCAGGTGAGCAGGAGCGGCGTGTTATCGAGGAGAAGAGTCCCGGGCAAGGGAGAGGGGGAGGGGATAGGGAGAAGTCTCAAAGGGAGAGGGGACATGGAGGGTTCCAGAGACGGGACAGGGTCAGGAAGAGGTTTCAGTTCAGTTAAAAAGAGAATAGCAGGAAAAAAAAGGATCCAAACAGAAAACTGGTTGCAGACTTTGAGTGAAGAGGGCTCAACGGGATTGGACCAGATTCAGAACTGAGCCTCAAGTCCCACATCCTGGTGACCACCAAGCCATGTTTTAGTCTTTACTGCTGGACATGAAACATTTCCCGGGCAGATACCAGAAAGGAACATAGAGCAGGAAATTATCACAAAGCCCTGGCAATCGAAGAGGGTTCAGAAGAAAGCCTGAAGATCCAAGAAGACAGCTGGAGGTTAGTGACTCCATGCTGCGGGCTGTTGGGGCAAAGGTACCCCTTTGGAGCAGTAGTCTTCTGCTCGGCACAACAGAAGATCTGAAATTGTGATTGTGAGTTGATGTTTGAGTATATACTTGGGAATCCACGGGAACAGAATCTCAGGAGATGAGATTAGAACCCTGCAAGAAGGGCTGTTGTTGATGCAGCTTTCAACTAAGTGCTGTCGAAGTATAGTCACTGTTGTAATTTATTAACTGCGTTATTTTAACAAAGGCATGAGCTCGATAATTTTGAAAATGCTAAGCGCCAATATGAAAATAGCATCAAATACTTCCCAGCTTAATTTCAATAATGTCTTTGAAGGTTCAGATTTTTCTTAGCAGTCGACGTGTTGCTGCAGCCATGGAAGCTTTGGAGCTGTCAGTATCCTGATCTTTGCCTGTCTGACAGTTGTCTTTTTGTGACTGGTTCTGAAGTTTTTGCATTTACATGCTGCAAGCTGCTTCTGTTCCACATCCAGATCTGCACTTCACCGAAATCATCACAATTTAAAATGTCCTAATTAAGCATTGGCTTTTAACCATCTCCAAAATATACAATGAAATGCTGGGCAATGAGCTAAATAAAAATTCTTTTAATTGTAATATATTATCCTGTCAGATGCTGGGATAATCATGGTTCTGAAGTAAATTCTGTGACGGAAAACAGCCTCACAAAAATGGCTAATTTATTTTCCTGTGGGTCAAGTTGTATCCTTTATTTTTCCCCTGATCTGGTCAGATAAACTCTTTATCTTTATGAGAGAGATAGGATGCAATCACGTTTGAAACAGATATCAAACTTGCCGGTGCAGCTGTACCCTGGCATGCTACGGTTTGAAATATTGCATGTGTGACATAACCTATTAATATTTCTGCAGATGAGGGATTCTGAATCTCTCAAGCAGCTGAAATCCAGAGATTCGGTAATGCACGTCCCACACCAGGACTGAGAGGGATGAGGTTTTTTTTTTTGTTTTCAGTGGGGGCAATTAAAAAAAGAGAGATTGAAAGGATTCTTTGGGGAGGGTGAATGGAATTATATTAGGCTCGCATTAATACTGAAGAGAGGGAAGAGGCACAAAACAGACAAGTAATGAGCTGAAGTATTAAATAGGCTAGCAGTTTGATTGACAGTATGATTGGCTTTCATAATGTTACAATCACAGTGGAAGTGACAGTGAATTAAATCGTCAATAACTCATTTGATTTTTCAACACACCTATGGAATTGTCATAAAAATGTCAGAACAATATCCTTAAAAAGCTCAACAAAAAATATTTAAAAAGTAACTTGCCTGCTTATCAATGTACAGTACAAGAGATTGGCTCATATCTTTGCAACTTTCAAGCATTACACATTATTATTTGTACTTATTGACAGTTTCTAAAATTCATTTTCTTGTAGTGAAAAAGAGCATTGACTCCCGCAAAAAAAAAGGCGACTTTGCAAGATTAACAAAAGGAGGAGGAAAGACTATTCAGCTTGCATTCTGGTTTTGGCTGCTCTAACAGTCCAATTCCTCCTTCTTTGGATCAAATTTGATTCTGTTGAAACGGTAATCTAGCAACGTCTCCTTCAACCGCATTCCCTTCACTGCACCGGCTGACAGCTTATTTGACAAATGTGATGTAAAGTTACTTTGGACATTCTGCTGACAGATTTTTTTTCTCACAAACAGTGTCTGCAGCTCCACATAGTTTCTATCATGATTAAAGCTCTTATGATATTGTGTGAGATGCACCAATGTCACTAGTTCCACCAAGCACGGGTCTGACATATGCATTTAAAACTGAGATGAGCATCTTGAAAAACTCACTAAAACAATTGGCTAGAGCCATCCCCTGCCTTCTATCAGCATGCTGTAAATATGGTCATTTCCAATAGAATCACTTGCAATGGACAGTTGCTAATTAGCAACCTTTTCCTTTACCTTGATCATTATCTGTAAGACATTGAATCTTGTGACTTCAAATACCCACATTGCAGAAGACTGTGATAAAATTATCAGATAGGTAGAAAAACTTGTCCTGTATTCACTGGGCCAGATAAAGGATAAAACTGATTCAAAATTGTGAAAAAGGTTGAAAAGATAAACAGTGAAATATGACTTTAATTGGCAGATAAATCTGTAACAAACAGACACGAATATAAGATTAGTTATAGAAGTATAAAGTTTGAAGAACATTTTTTATCTATGACTGATGAGTCTATGAACTGTATTATCCAGAATGGATATAGAATCTGAGTCACAAGTTTGAGAGAGAATTATATAAATGTTTATTTTTAAATTAAGTGTATGGGGGGTGGGTGGAGCCAGGGAATGGGATGAATAGAAACCTTGCATATGGAATTACATGTGTGGACAGGAAATTCCCCAGGTATGTATAAGAGGTGTTTTCAGTGCCCAAAGTGAACGATGGGCCAAATGGCCTCCTTCTGAGAGAGTTATACGATTTGCCATCTTCATCCCACCTCTGCCCTCTCAAGTAGATGTACAGTTCTCAGATGTGGATGCAACAAGCGAGCCCACCGCTTGATCAGATATGAAGGTGCAGAGCACCTAAGGTTAGTTTTCTTTTGAGATATTTGTATTTATAAGTGGCTGTTAGGCACCTTCATCTCCTGTTAGTAAAAAATTGAAATATATTTCCTTTGTCAAGTGAAAAATGAACGTTTGTGAATTTTCTCCACCACTGAAGATTGCATTTTGGTGTAAGTTTATGAGGTCTTTGCCAGGTTCACCAACGACAGGGTGCTTTACCCTTTTAAGTCTTCACTTACCCCTGCAACCTTCAGGATTTTTAAACACTAGCCAGCACCCCTTGATTCCTGGTTTGTGATGTATCTATTTTAAAAAAAAATATTTCAGCCGTGGTTGGCTTTAACACTATGGGTCTGAGCCCATGCTTTCCTAATTTTAAAAGTAAGATGTTGGCGTTCCAAAGTGCTGAGCTACTGAGTGTTAATATGCAGAATTACAGTGCTTGTCATCCACAGTGAATTAAAGCTACTGGAACTAATCATATGATTTGATTTGCTGACTTTCCAAATGGTTTGCACTGCCAGTGAAGGTGCCTTTATTTGAAACAAATAGCAGCCAGTTAGTTTTACCATGCATCAGTATTTAATAGATGCCAGCTGCTCTCCCCCAGGGAGTATAGTGAACCAAGGACACTGTTCTTGACTGTTGTAATGATCCTTTCTCTTGCGTTCCTTTAGCAAAATAAATTTTGTCCAAAGCTTTGGACAAAAGAGTCATCCAAACAGTAGTAGAAAAGTTAGGGGAATTTATCAAGTTCTATTCAGAAAAGAGCTCTTTGCAGGGTTTTAAAGCTGCAGAGAGAGACAACAAGGCAATGAGATGTAGCAAGTGAGTTTCACAGGGTAGGATCTTGTAGCTAAAATTGTAAAAGTGAGGGGCATGAAGCACGAGACTAACTTAGAAAGTCTGAAGGGTACAGGCTGGAGAACGTTGATGAGGTAGAGATGGATTTGGGCAAGGTCAGGGAGGGTTGTGTAAACCAGCATAAGGATCTTGGTTTGAGTGTGTTACCTCTGTAGCCAGTGGAGTTCAGTTATGACATGGGTGCTGTGAGTGGCACCTCATGTGGGCCAGGATACTGAAGGCTAAGTATTGGATAAGTTAGACTTTACACTGGCCCTATGACACCCTTGAAAAAACATGATTTCACTGTTAATACATACACAATTTGAGCCTTTCCAATAGAGTCCATGCTGTAACCCACTCCCTAAATCAGGTTTGTCCAACCTTCTCACGTTGAGGGCCACTATTCCAATATTTTTCCCACTCAAGGAGCCAAAGAGCGAATTTCAGAAAGATAAGTTTGGCACAACATTAAACATGAATTCCAAAAAAAAAGCTGACGCATGAAAAGCAACAATTTGCTGAGCAAAAAAATGTCAAAACAATAAATTGATCATTTTTTGAAAACAGTGATAAATAAAGATGACCATTGGAGTATGAAAGAGTGAGAATGTGTACACACTCAATCACCATCGCCACTGTGAGAGTGGGTGAGAGTGCGTGATGATGCGTGGGGTTGGGGGTGAATGAGAATCCTGAGACTGGGAGTGAACCAGATACATGCTCTCCTCTCTCTCTCACCCTCGCACGTGTGTGCGTGCCACCACACACTCGGCCCCTCACACCCACACACTCGGCCCCCTCTCACGCGCACACTTAACCCACTCACTCACACTTATAATTAACATTATAAGAATGGACAGTCCTCTATTTGGGTGGGTAATAACAGTCAACCTTTGGTCAGTCAGATACCTGGTTTGGATAAAAATGGTGCCAGTAATCCATAAGGTTGGGTGTCCAATGCTCCAGTTTTGCTAAGGCAAATTGCATCATGCTGTAACACAATCTTAGTTGAAAATTCACCTATTGTATGGTTCAGGGACATTGTCTTTGTGTAAACCACGCACTTGCCCTCCCAGCCACACCCTCACCCAACCATCTACCCTCTCTCACTAAATCAGTGGGAGAGGGGGTGCAATGAAGAGGGTAAGAGTGACCTGGAGTAAGGCCTGAGGCCTTGTGGCGCCCAAACGCCGGGGCATTCCAAGGACCATGGGAAAGCAGTGGGAGCCAGAGGAAATGTGAGGTGCACTCTGGTGAGAGGGGGGGCACACAAAGGTAAGTGGGGAGAGCACCTGGGAGGGGGGTGGGGGGGCTGGGGTGGAAGGAAATTGGGGAGTGGCCGGCAGGGGAGGGAGTGAGGCCCTGCGTGCCCCACCGTCTCTCTCTATCTCCACATATTTGCAGCTGCTGGTGTTTGCTGCTCCATTAATCGTCGGCTGTTTCTCTCCCATGTTTGCTGCTGATAAGCTCACTGTGCATCATTGGACAGACATTTTCCTGCATCTGGCGACTCAAAAAGCTTTTCCTAGAAAATTGCTGGAGATGCGAGCTGGTAATGGCAAATCAAGGGCAACAGGCCATCTGCTACCTTAGTGAGTGAGAGGATCAACAATCTAAAGGGACTGAGGAAGAAAAGAGGAATGATGGAGAAGGGTGGTGAATTACAATAAAATCAGGAACAGGAGAAATTAAGTAAAAGCAAGAATGGTTGGATTAAGATGGGAGACAAAGAGACAGAAATGAAATGTAAGATGAAATTAAAAGTGGAAAATGTTTTAAATCTCTAAAAGTATTTACTTCATTCAAGAGTGATACTCAACAGTTCAATCTGCTCCCTTCCTGGGCCAGAGAGGTTGATTGGCATTGTATGAACACTTGCTGTGCCACTAAAAAGGCATCCACATTGTTAAGTACCAGCTCAAACATTCTGTGGAGAGTTTAACTCAAGTTTCATGTGCAAATGCAACATGTTTTTAAAGACAACATGGAGGTTGAGGGTGAGCTGGCACTTCTATGAGGCAAACGGAGAGCAGTTCAAATCATCTAGCAACCTTTGGAATCTGCAATGCAGGAGGTGGTGGCGTAGTGGTAATCTCACAAGAAATCCAGAGGCCCAGGCTCATGTTCAGGGAACAAGGCTTCAAATCCTGCCATGGCAGCTGGTGGAATTTAAACTTAGTTAATAAAATCTGGAATACAAAGCTAATCTTAGTAATGGTGACCATGACAACTATCTATCATCAATTATTGTAAAAAAGACCATCTGGTTCACTAATGTCCTTTGGGGAAGGAAATCTGCCATCCTTAACCGGTCTGGCCTACATGTAACCCCAGACCCACATCAATGTTGTTGACTCAAGTGTCCTCTGAAAAGGTTGAGCAAGCCACTCAGTTCAAGGCCAATTTGAGATGGGCAACAAATGCTGGCCTTGCCAGAGATGGCCACATCCCATGAAAAAAATCATGGGGCAGCTCTTCCTCATAACAAGTCACTGGCCAACTTATGCAATCATCACAACGAGGACCATTTAAACACCAAAATCTGAGCCAAGTTTTGTTTCACAATGGTTTTGAAATAGTGAAAAAACAGTGTAAAATGGAGTCATTTTTACCACATTAAAAATAATTATGTTTTCAAAAGCCATAAAAATAGCCACATTCATGTTTGCAAACTGCATTATCAAAACTCTAAAATAAGCCCTGATGTTTTTCACTATGTTCAGATAGATGAAAGGGAACTTGAACACCTGGTTATGTGGGCAGGATAAAATAATATCTCTGATGTCAGCTCTATATTAGCTTCACCGAAATGCGTAATCCTGCTGCAATACATAAACAACAATGATCTTTTACGAAAAAGCACAAACCCTTAATCTGCTACATGGTAAAGATGTAAATTGGATAAGAGACCCCCTTTGCAAAAAGGTTATGCTGAAGGTGAATAATGCTTTGTCAATTTTCATTTGGAATCAAGCAATTGGAAACACAGAAAGGAGGTTCCCAGGGGAAACAAGAAAAGTTCTCTCTGGGTGATCTTGTGTTACCAATTATGCCCTATGTAAGTGCTTTTTAAATTTTTAATAAAATGCTCGAAGTATGTGGGCTTCCATTAGCGCAGACAGTACTCCTGCAATGACAAAAACAGCCTTATTTGCTTTCCTTATTTGTTCACATTCTCTATGGGCCTGAGTTATACCAGAGGCAATGGTCCCACCTTGGCATGCAAAATGGAGCCATTGACAGAAATGAAAATTCTATTTTTTTGATGTAAATATATTCTTAATGTTGTAAGGACATGAGGCTATCACTCATGGCTTTCATTTCATAATTTATGAAGACAGTTCATTTATATTTCTGAAAATGGAGAACGTCATCTTGTTTGCATCAGCCCCAGGTTCAATGGTCAGCAAAGGGATAGCGGTATAGGTGCGGGCTTGGCAAATTGGAAATGTGGTGAGTTCATTACAGCAGAAGCACAACTCTTAGGCAAACCTAGGATTCTCACTTGTTCAAAATGTTATGTAGCTTGACTTCTACATGCACCAGGTAGGACGCAGAAATGCCAAAGCTGAGCGAGAGATTGAAAGTGACTATGTCAAGTATCTTAACCACATTGTTCCTGGGATTCAGCAAATTGTACTATTGTCATGCGTGTCTCTTTTTCAATCAGAAGCCAAAGTCGGGTCCTAATTTAGGGCACGGCCAAGGTGCATAAGCCTAAGATAGCAGTGTAAAGTCAATTAAGGCTACTTACTTGGTCTGATGTTTGGATCCCTGTAGATGGGCATGGTACTGTTCTATGGAATTTAGGATCATATGACACAAACTGCAGGTGTAACTGCGCTTCAGTGCTGCAAGAGAAGATGGACATTTTAAATTGCTCATAAACTGATGATCCTGGTTTCAGGACAGACCAACTTGCATTGCTTCTGCTGATATTGGACTACTTTTCACAACCTTGTGAAAAATATCTCAGCGTTTTATAAAATATCTCTGTGCACGCATTAAGCAACAGCAATAATTTTCTCCTCGGGCCTTCCTGGTATGGAACTTAGCCAAGTGGGAGCAAGTATCAGGGATTTTCACAGCCCTCTCCCCCAAACCCATGGCGCATCCATTCAAAATAAATCAATGGAACATCACATCTTGGTATTGCACAGCTTCCCAATATGTGAACTCGGCTGGTCTCTTTCCACAAAGGGATTACCAGAAGAGGAGAATCTCACTTAATATTTATACATTCCTTTTTTAAAACTCATAAAGCTGAGCTTAAAAATTCATTGTTTGGAGGAAAAATGCACTTATGCTAACTTGGGCCCACATGTTCAATTTGTTTCTCAAAGCTGCAGCTTTCTTGGTAAGATACTCTAATTCAAACAATACTCCAATAAAAACTTGGGCTTCTCACAGGAGTGCCCCCAAACAAAAATTCACATTAAATCACATAAGGTGGCTCAAAGCATGTAGGGTTTTCTCTTTGGGATGATGCCTCAGGCTACAGCTGGATGCTTGTATTCTATCTGTAAATGTAGGTTGACTTTGGAAGCTTATAGAAGTATAAGGGGGTTGGCAGCAGCCTGAAGATGCAAGCTGTTGGAGGAACCCGAAATAGGCTCTGGATTGACAAGGTTGGAAAACGTAATGGGAGAAAAGAAGCTGTGAGCTGGTAATGGAAAGATAATGAACAACAGTTAATCAGCATGTACAGTAATGGGGAAGCTGCTATTTAGGACAGTTTCATTTACTCTGAGAAGCACAACATGCATGCTAATTAATTGTTACGTGTGGCTTTTATCTCTTAAGAAATGCTGTTGGTTTTCTGATGGTCCACTGAAGCTGTAATTAATAAATGGGGGGGGGGGGGGGGGGGGGGGGATGAAAATGATCACAAATGTGCCATTGTCTCAAGTTTACACTAGTCCATTCCCAAAGCTCCAACCATCCTTAAGTATAGCCTAAGTGTCACAAAAAATATGACATTTAACATTCAAAGCAACAAAATGCCCTAGGACCCATTGTCTACCTGAGTCTGTAAACTAGAGACAGTGCTGTGACTTTGGGAGACCCAAGACCCTATGTGTGCTACCTCTGAAGTGGCTGCCTTCCTGCAGCTGGGATGTATTAACAACAACTTGCATTTATATACCACCTTTAACATGGTAAAACATGACAAGACACTTCACAGGAGCATTATCAAACAGAACTAGATGCTGAGCCACATAAAGAGATATTAGGACAGGTGACCAAAAGCTTGGTCAAAAAGGTAGGTCTTAAAGAGGAAATAAAGTTAGAAGGGTAGGGAAGGTTTAGGGACAGAATTCCAGTTCTTAGGAGCTCAGCAGCTGAAGGCACGACCACCAATGGAGAAGTGATTAAAACCGGGTATCATCAAGAGGCCAGAATTGGAGTTAGCACCACAGACTATAACAATAGCATAACAGCAGCTTCTTTCTTTATTGCAGCCTACACAAAGTAGCTGGCACTGTTAAATGTTTATAGAGCTTTATTTAGATGTGCTGCCTACATCTTTCTAGAAGCAAAAGATAGAGGTGGTCACGAAGTCATGTCATTTTCCTTTTATTCTAAAGAGGAAAGAAAAGTCATATAAAACGGAAAAAATGATTTCCAAACATTGTAAAAAGGGGTTATACGAAGGACCGTACAGTGGCAGTTGTTATACTTCATAATGAAAGGGAGGAAGCAGGAATCTATAAGCCAGTTACTTCAGTGTAAATAGGTGTTCAAAGTAGATCATGTGTGTTGGAATTGATGTACTCTTAGAAACACATAGGGAAGAACTCTCCCCCCATTGGGGGGAAGTGCAGGAGCGGCCGCGCTGCCATTTTACGTGGGTGGCCAATTAAGGCCCGCCCAGCGTGACGTCTGCCAGGGAGCACTATGCGCTCCCTGTGGGGGCGGGGCGGGGGGGGGTTCCCTCAGCCCACAATGCACTCTTTCGCACATGCACGCAAAAGAGCGCACTCATCTCCCTGTGGCTAAGTGCTGCCTCAGGGAGCTCGGTGCCAAATTTAAAAACGGCGAAGGGGCAAAAATAAAATTTCTCTGACACTGCCACATGAGTTGGGACATGTCCATCACTTTAAAGCTTACTTTTATTAAAATTTTAAAAACCCTCATGAAACCTCATCCCACCCATGGATGAGGTTTCGGGCTTTTTCTGAAGCCCACCAAGGCTCCCGGCCTGCCCACCAACCTCAAGGTTGGACGGGCAGGTCCATTAAGTATCTCAATTACTCTTTAAATGGCCTCAATAGGCCATTGACAGGTTGGCAGGCACACAGCTGATGCGGCTGCGCCCCCACCGGCCTGAAAATTGAAACGATGCAGAGTCATCCAGTGTCAGCGAGCGAGCCCTCCCCCCCCCCACTCGCCGACCTAAAGATCCTGGTCATAGGGTAAATAGAAATAGTTAGCACAGGTTCATAACTAGATTACTTAAATGTTTTGATGAACATGCTTAATACATAGATTGAAGGATGGGTGTCTGTATATATGGCTTATTCAGCAGTTTGAGAAGGTATCGCAGATGAGACCAATTTTAAAAATAGACAGGTAGATAGCAGGCAATGATTAAGACCAAATGAATGCCTTTGAGATTGCTGAGATGCATGTCGTACTGTGCTCTTGGACTTGTTTTAGTTTCCCATTTACAGAAAGGATTGGGATATAGATACCAACATAATATCAAATTATGCTGATGTTTGAAATAAAGAAGGAACCTGATTTATTTAACACATGTCATGGTTGCAGGGTGTCCCAAAAAGCTTCACAGCCAATGAGTTGCTATTGAATTGTAGTCAATGTTAGAAAGTTCCAGGGAAGGACACAGAAACACTTCAAAGATATTCTGAGCTATCCTTGAAGTGCAGCAGTATTGATCGTAATGACTGGGAGGAGCTTGCTATTAATCATTATGAATGGTGACAAATTGCCCATCAAGCTGCAGTACATGTCGAGTCCCAACATCTTAACGATGTGGCAGAGCAGCAGCAGAGAAGGAAAGGAAAAGTAGAAAATCTCTCTGCACTCTGGATCCTACTATCTCATGGGAAGTCCTCAAAGATACATTTGTCTTTAAGCCATTTAGGACTGAGGTGAGGAATTTCTTCACTCACTGGGTCATGATTGAACCTTTGCAATCCTCTACCCCAGAGGGCTGTTGAAGTTCAGTCATCGAGTATGCTCAAGACAGAAATTGATAGATTTCTAGATACTAATGACATCAAGGGATATGGGGATAGAGTGGGGAAATGGTATTGAGGTAGATGATCAGCCATGATCTATTTGAATGGTGGAGCAGGCTCGAGGGGCTGAATGGCCTACTCCTGTTCCTATGTGTCTATGTTCCTAGATCTCCCTCACACTCAACTCTGAAAAATCTAACCATTTAGTGTACACTTAATTTCAGTGTGCTTTTTCTGCAAAATGCTGTACTTCACATTTCTCAACATTGAACAACAGTTACCAGTAACTAAAAGCAAAATACTGTGAGTGATCGAAATCTGTGATAAAAACAGAAATTGCTGGAAATACTCAGTAAGTCTGGCAGCATCTGTGGAGAGAGAAACAAAGTTAATGTTTCAAATCGAATATGACTTCTTCAGGAATCAGTAACTGTCCACTTGACCAACTTGCAATTCCTTCACACAGTTCTGTAATCAGGTTTCTTGACTCGGTGATAGGTTTCTTGCCTCAAAGCCAGAAGTAGTAGTGAGACTTGGAGGCGATATCTTTCAGATGAGAGGTTAAACCAAGCCCCTCTTCGCCAGATGTCAAAGATCCCATGACATGATTTGAAGAAGAAAGCAAAGATCTCCTGGCCAACATTCAGTCTTCAACCAACAAAACTAAAACAGATAGTCTGATCATTTATCTCCATGTTGTTTGCAGAAACCTGTGTGTAATTTTGGCTGCTGTGATTCCTTAGCTTGTAGGAGTCAGTTGGGGGCGGCTGCCCCTCAATTCAAGGATAATGTCTACTGACGGTTGTAAGTTCCTACCATGGGTTGTCTTATGACTGAACAGGCCAATTCTCGACCCGCAGATCTTTGGGCACCACCTCCCCCATCCCCTATCCACCAGGGAAACATCCTTTCTGCACATACTCTGTCTAGCCCCTTAAGAATCTTCTAAGTTTCAATGAGATCACCTCTCATTCTTCTCAACTCTCGAGAATACAGGCCTAGTATCCTCAATCTCTCCTTTTGGACAGTCCCGCCAGCCAGGAATTAGCCTGGTGAACCTCTGTTGCACTCCCTCTATGGCAAGCATAGGTATCTTGAGTTAAAGATCCTTGAAGGCGGAAGGATAGAACTAAGTAGGGACATTGAACGAGAAAGGGAGGTTGCTGAGTCTGTACTGAGTCAAGACATTGGATAGACTACAGTTTCAGCCTTACTTTGAGTTCTGCGTACCCCATTTGGGCCACGGGAATAATTCAGTGAAGAATTTCACAACTGAGAGAAGTTTTGGGACAGTGATTGGTGAAGGATTGTATTCATTGTTTGCTGAGTCAGTCCCGAGGCTCAAGAGTAGGCAGAAGTTAATACTTTCACACAAATGCAGAATGATTTACCTTCAGGTGATTTTAAAAGAGTCCAGTTAAATCTTTTAAAGGGAAGAATATAAAAGGACACAATCCCAAGAATGAATAACAAAAAAAAAAAGACATAGGTTATGTTTCTATGCATTACAAGCAGCCCCTTTTCATTGACAAATTCGTAAACCTGTTTCATCGATTAGTTCTTGGTCTCAACAAGCAAGATGCAGTTAATAGTTTTCTGTTGTTGCATCCAATGCTTGACGTTGAAAATTCTAAGTAGACAAGAGCATATTTGTCACTACCCAATAACCTCTTGTGAAAAGAAGTTAAAATGCTTCTGATTGAAAATTTCAAGGATTAACCAAAACTACTGATTGCTGTATATTGATTTACCATCTGCCTTCACTTTCCTACTTCTCCTCAACTGGGTTGAAAATGCTCAATTAAAGAGTATAATGGATATCCAATTAAAAGAGTGTAAACTGCATGTAACCATATAGAAATCCAAGAAGGCTAATCAAAAAAAATCTCAGCACAGTGGCTGTTTATCAACAAGGCTTACTGTTCAATTTTCGAAGCTCTTTCATCTTTATTTTTAAATAATTTTCCATTCCAAATGGCCCATGACTTTTTCTGAAGACAGAACAATTCTCCAACTTTCAAGAAAGCGTAGAACAGCGGTTATGTTACTGGAATATATCTGGAGGCCTGGATTAATGAACTGGAGAATGACTTCAAATCCCATCACAACAGCTGGGGTATTTAAATTCAGTTAAATAAATTTGGAATGAAAAGCTATTATCAGTAATGGTGACCATGAAGCGACCAGACTGTTGTAAAAACCATGTGGTGCACTAATGTCCTTTAGGGAAGGGAATCTGTCATCCTTACCCAGTCTGGTCTATATGTGACTCCAGGCCAACAGCAATGGGCTCGACTCTTAACTACTCTCTGAAATAGCCTAGCAAGCCATTCAATTAAGGGCAATTAGAGACAGACAATAAATGCCAGTGACTCCTACATCCTGTTAATGAATAAAAAAGATGAAAGCTTTATATCAATTTTGATGAAAACAAGGGCCCAGGTCTTTCTCAAAGCGGCAATCACCGTCAGATTGCTGCTCCACTCGTACTTTTCTGCGCCCCAACTATGCTCCGTATTTCTGGCCAGGTCTTCTGAGCCCGGCTTCTTCAGAAATATAGTGTTCAGTCCCATGAAGGGCTCCAGCTTAGCGCTGTTGCGTCAGGGGAAAGGCAAGCCATGGCCCCTTTTTACAGCACTAGCAGCCATAAGGTAAGCATAAAGGACCAGTCTGGTTGTCAGCGAGCGGTGAGTGGGTGGACGTCTGCGAGCGGGTGAGTGGGTGGACGTCAGCGAGCGGGCGAGTGGGTGGACGTCAGTGAGCAGGTGGACGTCAGCGAGCGGGCGAGTGGGTGGATGTCAGCGAGCGGGCGAGTGGGTGGATGTCAGCGAGCGGGCGAGTGGGTGGATGTCAGCGAGCGGGCGAGTGGGTGGATGGCAGCGAGCGGGCGAGTGGGTGGATGTCAGCGAGCGGGCGAGTGGGTGGATGGCAGCGAGCGGGCGAGTGGGTGGACGTCAGCGAGCGGGCGAGTGGGTGGATGTCAGCGAGCGGGCGAGTGGGTGGACGTCAGTGAGTGGGTGAGTGGACAGGTGTTAGTGAGCAGGTGAATGAATAAATGAGTGAATGGGCAGGGTGGGTGGGTAGGTGAGTGGGATAAGTGGGTAGGGTGGGTGAGGGTAATGGGTCGGGTGGTAGGCAGGTGAGATGGCAGAAGGGTGGAAGGTGGGTAGGGTGGCAGGTGAGAAAGATGACAGGTGAGTTAGTGACTTGGGTGACGGGTGGGTGTTATGGGTAGGTGGGTTGGGGGTAGTCAGGTTGGGAACTAGTCAGGTCGGATCGGGACTGGATGGGTAGTCAGGTCTGGTTGGGAGGGATAGTCAGGAATTCAGTGGTGGTAGTCGGGGGATAGTCGGAGGGTTGGGGGATAGTCGGGTGGATGGGGGGTGGTTTAGCAGAGGTTGTTGGGGGGGTGGGTCAGTGAGATTCGGGAGGTCAGTTCTATAGTTGTCTAGGAGTTAGACTAGGTTTTTTCTGTCTAACATTTCCTCGGTAACTATCCAGATAAGCCAATAGGAACGGTTCAAAGTTTCCAACTCTATCTCAGAGTCAGAGACTTTCACAAAGGTTCCCGGGGTGCAGGGGAATTGTCTGTCAGAATTTCAAACCTTCTGGGCAATTTCCACAGAGATCAGTGCATCGGGATACCATCGCAGATCTTGGGTCATAGATCCAGTCTCCGATGATCCGGAGACTGGAAGATCTGGGTCCTTGACTTTTTTAGTGCTGCTCCAAGGCTCTTTCCTTCAACAGAGATAACAAGACATTATTTATCTTTATAAAAACAAAAAAACTGCGGATGCTGGAAATCCAAAACAAAAACAGAATTACCTGGAAAAACTCAGCAGGTCTGGCAGCATCGGCGAGTTACAGAATGGAATCTAACCTTGGGCACCAGTGGCTTTGCACATAGAGCATCAGATTCCCGGGAATGACCACAAGGCTGCACTATATATTATAGAAATACATAGCATTTATTGCTAGATAAAAGTGACTTGATCCAACAGGTCTATACCGATGCTTATGCTCCACACGTTTCCTTCTACCTTACCTCATCGCACTCTACCAACATATCCATCTATTCCTTTCTCCCTCATGTACTGAGAGCTTTCCCTCAAATGGATCCATGACTAAGGGGTTCCTATCTGAACTTCAAAACAACATTACATCCTTGCGATGCCACTTATCACTTAAAAGCCTCAATGTTCTTTGCAGTTTGAATTTTTCTTCAACTATACAACATTGGTTTTACCAGCGCCCACGTATTTGAAGAATAAACCTAACATACTGACAGCAGGGTTTGAAGAATTCCTTGCCCAGCTAAAGACTATAATAAAAACAACATGCTGCGGATGCTGGAGGTCTGAAATAAAAACAGAATGTGCTGGGGAGACTCAACAGGTCTGGCAGCATCTGTGGAGAGAGGAACAGAGTTAACATTTCGAGCCCAATATGACTCTTCTCTACCCACAGATGCTGCCAGACCTGCTGGGTTTTTCCAGCAATTTTTGTTTTTATTAAAGGCCATTACACTTCATTCACAACTGTAGCAGGCTTGCACAATGCTGACAAATCATCATAACCAGAGAGATATTTGGCCGACATGCGTATAGCATTCGCTTCCAGAAACTGAATTTCTGCGTTGTAAAGATAGCCTATTGTTGGTGAACCCTTTTAAAACACTGCTCTTTCAGAGAGCCAATGTTGAAGCACCACCATGGGGGCTCTCTTTACAACATCTGACCTAAAGCTGTGCAACTATTACTAACCACTAATTATGAAAGCACAATAGTTTCAATTAAGCAAATGCTTTTGCTCGTTTAAATGATTATATGTAGCTGTCCACATTACATCCTGCAGATTGTAATTTTAAAACATTCAGCAAAATATTATGGTAAAATCATCGGTTCAGTGTTTTCCTTCATGCGATTCATGACACGTGCCTACAGGAAGAGTGGTCAAAGGTTTACTCAAACAGGGGATTCAGAAACTGTGAGCACTGTATTTTTTTCTACAGTGAATAACAAATTCAATGGCCTTGATATTATATGAAAAAAAGCTATCACATTAATTTGCTATCACTATTTTTGATATTGTTTAAAGAAAATAGGTGCATTTCATTTGGGTATATGCATGTAGGAATGTTTTTGAAATTCCTCAATTTAAATCACATATATGAGAGGTTTTATCTGGATTTGTAATTCAAATCAGTGAAAGGACCGAGAGCTTTTCAGGACGATCTTTTCCAATTCTACGCCGCAAGGCACTTGATTGAAGCATAGCTTTACCCATCTTCATATGGGAGAATTATCAGACATTAAATTTTACAAAGCCATCTGCCTATATCTAACTGAGAAAAGTTTTTGAACTAGTATCAACAGCAAGTTACTTTGTTTGCAGCCAGTGTGCATCAGGGAACTGCAGCTGCATTGTCCAAAGGTCTTGGATATCCATTGGTATTCAATGAGATATTTTGCTACCAGACTAAAATTAGAAAATCATAAAGCTGCTCCTCAGTGGTTTCTGTTTGTTCTGTTTAGTTGTTCAACATTTGTTAGCTGGGACAGAAATACATTATCAAGAACTCTGTTATGATCTAGAGATTCTATTCCATTGATATCCTGATGGCAAATGGTGACTACATGCCCTATCACATCCTATTCACACTGTCATTGGAAAAACCTTCACATTGGCAGAGTTTATTAGAAAATGCTAAGGTGTCTCCCGTAAGAATCCTTCCCCCTTCCTCTGCACCCCCACCTCCCCCCACCCACCGAAATGTTTCCTCTTCTATTTTTCTTGTGAAAGCGCTAATGAGTCTTGGGTGTGGTTTCTCTTTCCACATTGGGGAAACCAATCTCCTCAGCTTGTTACGTAAGATGTCGACGGCAGACACTGCTGTCTGAAGCGGCCATACTGTGAATGACATTCTGGGACCAAAGCAGTTGAGTCCCAGCCCTTGACTGAAGTCAATTAAGTGGATCTGTAGGCTAGCAGCTGCACTGACAGATGGACATACACAGACACACACACACAGACTACTGAAGATAGTTGTGTAACCATCTGCCTTTCAATTGCTGATGGACAGGCATGTCAACTCCAAGAGGAATGTCAAATAAAAATACATTTTCCACTTTGCTAGCATGATCTTGTCATCCCTATACAGTTCCCTGGCTTACGTATCTCTTCTCACACCTCAAAAAATGATCCACCTCTCTCTCTCCCTGAGAGGTGCTCACCCTCAAGGCCCCCTCTTGCCTTATAAAGGGGGGAATGCTATGGCCCTAGTCTTTTTCCTCAGGGATGTGCTGTTTCAGCATTATGTAATTCATTTTTGAAATGCATCTGGTGTTTTTTTCTTTTGCAGAAGAATTCCATGCAGGAAGTCCACTGTTTAAATGGCTCAAAAATAGCTCAGATGAATGACTGCTCATTCATCATCTTCTCAACATGGTTTTGGAGCAGGTTAATTACTTGTAATTTTTTCCATTTTTTAAACAGTTTTGCAGCGTGCGATTTACTTTCAATGTTCTTGTTTGACTTCATATTAATTGTTCTATCTGGACCAGTGAGATTTCATTAAAATAACAGTGGGGAATAATGAACCCATTTGTTTTAGCAATCAATGAATGGGTGCCAACAGAATGTTCAACCATGGAGGTATTACAGCCAAACCCAATTATGTCATCCCTGACTCTGACAGTGAGACAGGAGAATTAGTATTGTTGCAACCAGGAATGGAAATGTTGAATTAATTGTTCATCTCTTCAGTTCAAGAATGCTGACAGCAATTGTAATACTTACATTGCTGTCCTGGTAGAAATCAGCTCAAACCCAGTGACCGAGCTTGGGACTTTCCTAGTTTGTATGGTTCACTGATGCAGACAAGGCATTTATTGATCGAGCCATTGGGGGATTGAGGGTTGGACAGGATACTTGTTCTTGTGTTGTAAATGTAGCATCCTGCTAGAAAACACACACCGTTATGACTTACAAACCAAGCAAAAAGGCATCTTAAGGCAAGGAGACCACAATAGTGCCAGCCTCATAAACAAAGTGCAAAGAGCTATGTGTAATGGTGCTTTTTATTTTAGAGAGTTATGTGTTATGGTGTTGTCTATATTAAAGAGTTACATGTTGTGGTGTTGTATATTTTGAAGAGCTGTGTTATGGTGCATTATACTTTCTTTCCATAATTGATACCTTGCAGTGATGATAAGCCAGGAAGCTGAGTGAGAGATTTTCATGCCATTGTAAACTCATGAGGTTTACAGTGCCAAGCTGCACGTTAGTGTAAGCCTTGGCTAATTTGGTAGCACACTCATCTCTGAGTCACAAGGTTGTGGAGACAAGCCCTGTTTCAGGACTTGAAAACAAAGTCTCAAGGCTGACGCTCCATGGCGGCACCAAGACAGTGCTGCACTGTTGGAGATACTGTCTTTTCCGTAAACTTAGAGCGTTTTTCATGAAGGCTGGGTGTCCTTCCCTCATCGGTTGTTCTCAAATTTATGCTATCGCCAACGTTCTTCATAGCTTAGAAGCGAAGCAACATTTCCCAGCCCATTGGAGAAAATCCTGCTTGACTGATGGTTATGGCATAGATGCACCTTGAGCATTGGGCAGAAAGTGGAAAGGCAATAATATTACAGTTTATAGTATTGCCATCCTTCATGTGAATAACTACTCACAAAATAACAAAGCTCTTATGCATAATTATCATTTGTAAACTAGCCTAATTCAAGGAAAACATATACTTGAAACTTAGTACGTGATCTAATCATGGATTACTGGTAATTGAACTTATGTTAATGGCTTATCACATCATCAAATATTTGTGTTCAGTTTGTTTGTCTGATTTGATAACTGTGATAAGTTGACTTATCCTGAAGAATCATCTTGGATAATGAAGTTTTAACTATATTTCCTTATTTTGTGCTCAACAGGAATATCCTAGTAGAAACAGCAGGATTGTTACTGTAGCTAAGCCAATGAAACTGATAACTAACTAGATCCTGCTAGCCGTGAGGAGGAGCAGAGAACAATGTTTTTCCAAATTAGTAGCTAAGTGCAAGTAGATATTGAAATAACTATCAGTTGGTAGCACCTTCATCGCCGAGTCAGAAAGCTGCGGATTCGAGTTCCACTTCAGCACAAAAATCTTGGCTTGCACCCCAATACAATATTGAGAGTATGTGGTGCTGTCATTCAGTTTAGATGTTAACTGCAAGAGATCCCATGGCACTAGTTTGAAGAAGGGCAGGGGAGTTTTCCCTGGTGACTTGGAGAATATTCGTTCCTCAATCAGCATCATGAAAACAGATGACCTCACCATTATCACATTGCTGCTTGTGAGAACTTGCTGCCTGCAGGTTAGCTGCAAATTAGCTGCTGTGTTTCCTCCATTATAATAGTGATTATGCTGTTCTTCATTGGCTCTAAAACAATTAGGGATGTCATGAAAGACACTATACTTATGCAAGTCTTTATTTTGTCTAGAATACAGTTTAAGGGAGACCCGAGAGTAAAGTCACCCTTAACAACCAGGATTTACAGATAAGTTGCTCTTTTTGGCTTCCTAATATTTTCTACCGCTCTCCTGAAGGCAGAAATCACTGCTGTAGTGTGATTCCAAGGAGTCATTCTTCAAACTAAGCCTAGATTGTGTGTGTGTGAGGAGGTTATAGAACTGTGGAGGCATCGTAAGCCAGCCTGTCCTCAACAAATGCCCAAATTCTTTTCAACAGGAACGCAGGAGCAGCGAGCAAGTCATTTTGGAAATATACCTAGGAGTATCTACTCTGCACTATTCGGTATCATGCTATGTGTACTCACTGTATCATCAAGAAAGTTGCTCTTGTGGTCACTTGAACCCTGACAAATAGGTCTTTCCTTTAGTTCATGTTGTGTGAGCATCTTGTTTTTGGTTCTGATGGCAAACATATTGCCCGATGACTGGCTAAGCCCCAGAACTTTGAAAACTAGCTGCAAACGATGTGCTGACAAACATACAGCGGTTGTGCATACTGTCAATTCTGGAAATTAATCATGAGGCAATTAAGCCGAGATTTCCCGGTCCTGCCCACGGCCAGAATCGGTACAGGTGGGACCAGAAAATCTGGAGAACAGCCAAAAGTCTGTTGACTTTGGGCGGGATTTTCCAGTCCTGTCAGAAATCCTGCCCATGTAAATTGCAGAAAATATCTGACAAGTTTTATGGGATGTGAAGAATTTACTGAGGTACAATGTGCTTCAGGTTTTCAGATTACAAATGCTGGTTGTATGTAAATTCATTGAAACTTTGGCTTCCCTAATCCAGCCAAGGGAGAAATCTTCATGAATTCATTAGGGAGTGGATGCAATCAACAAAATAAAGACACACTCCTACTGATGGGATGGTGCAGTTTTAGAATTGGGTTTCTCCACAAAAGTGCAGCCCAGTTAAAAGCACATCTTTTTTGAGTAAACTCTGTGAATGTGCACATTGGCATTTTAAAATAAAGGCAAATGTATTCTTTCGAGGGGAAGGAAAGCCTACAAGAATAATTTTGTTTCATCCAAGTGTTCGTCCAATTTATGCAGTGAAACATATACTTCCAAGAAGTTGGTTTGAGGGAGGGAAGAAAAGTTTGCTTCCTAGATGCATTGACACCTGCCAGGTTGGATGACTCTCTCGGACAGGTCATTGTATGACACCATGGCAGGGCAGCAGTCCATTCATCTCGAAATGGCTTCATTGAAAGCAACATAGGCTCTTGTTTTGCACAAGCTGATCTGAAGACCCACAAACCTCAGATTTGAGGCTGAAGGCTGGATAAGGGACATCCCTAGTCAATACCATGGCCTAGGCAGCTCTAGGCAAGGCTTGAAGTTGGTTCCGAATCATGGCTCCCTATATTATTTTTACTGGAATAAATCTCAGGCACATAGCCTGCTCCAGCTGGCCCTTTGATAAGCAGCATGGCAGACTTAACTGGAGCCAAAATGCCAATCAGAAAGTTGAAGTTTTTTGGAAATATCAAATCCCATCATTGGGAAAGTACTTTGAAAAGCACTCCACATTGACTTTCTTCTTTGTTAAGTAAAGCCGTTAACAACTGCAGATAATGTGACTGATGTTGAGAGGAATAAATGGCTAGATAGAGTGAATCTATTTCCCCTGCATGGGAAGTTTAAGACTAGGGGATACTATCTACCAATTGGAGCCAGAACTTCTTGGAGTGAAATGAGGAAACACTCATGCAAAGGGTGGTAGAATTTTGGAACTCTCTTCTGCAATTGTCAATTTATGCAAAATCGATTGTTGATTTATAAATTTGAGATTAATAGATTTTTGTTAACCAAAAGAGATGGAACAAAAGCAGATGTATGGAGTTAGGTCACAGATCAGCCATGTCAGGTCAAGCTCAAAGGATTAAATGACCTACTCCAGCTCCTAGATTCCTATTATAAATATTGTTTTCTTGCTAATTTTAAATCAACTCAATTTATGCAGTCATCTAGGTTGGAGGAGGTTACATGAAGATAAGCAGCTAGGAAAGTGGGGAAGGATATCAAATAGACTTGCCGACCTTTTCTCCTTCTCTACCACAGACATTTTTCTAAGAGGTAGAAAACACTGCATGCAAACACACTTTCAGTAGACCCTCCATTCATAAACCAAAGTGCCTGGAACTCCTTTAACGTATAACAGAAACTGGTAGATTTGACAATTAGCAGAGAAAGAATCGATGTTAATCCCACTTTAAAAAAGCCCTTCTGTTTAATTAAGTGAGCAATTTAATTCTTTTTTCCTCAACTGGAATGCAATTACTTTTCTCTGAAGGAGTACATATTATAATTGTGTTACATTGTCACAACTATTATTCTGTTCTGTGTTTTCCAGTGCCAAACAGTGAGCCTTTTTTCTAAGTGAATCAATCTTGGTTCCCAGGCTCCTGTTGATTCTCAGCCTAAGATCCTGAGTTCGCCTGACCTCCTGATCCGACTGCTGTGATGATTCTGACATCTCTGGCTCCAGCAAAAATTCTCTTGGTCAATGCTGTTTTTTTGCTCAGAATGATTTTTTAAAAAACTTACTCATTTACAAATAAATTCTACCATCTCTAATTTCTGGCAGGTTACGAGGGAGATATATGATTGGAGGTCATTGGAGGTTTAACTGTCATCAATGATGGGCTAATGGAGGCAAAAAAAAAACCCTTGGGAGTTGTTTAAGGTCTATCAGGGCTTTCATTGATAGGTTGAACTACCCATTTTCATCTATCATATGATCAAAACATTTAGGCTGGGATTTTCCGGTCCTGCCTATAGCGGGAACCATCACAGGCAGGAATGTAAAATTTGGAGAGGCAGCCGAAAGTCCATCGACTTTCAGTGGGACCAGAAAATCCTGACCTCAGATACAGTTAATAGTGTAAGATTCCACTGGTTGGATAAGAGAAAGACAAACTTAGGACTAAGTGCTACAAATGTACAGAGGAAGTTAAAAAAATTATGCCCAGGTGAAGGATCATTAGAATATGGAATGCATTAACACAAGTGAAGCTGCATGAATCATGAAATGCCAGACAGGACTGGACAAAGAGTGGGGCAGTAGGATTCCAGTTAATAGCTCTGATGTGCAGCTCCCACTGCTAAAAATACACAGACCTCTCTTTCTGAGCTCAACGTTCTCAAGCTCTGAAATGCACCTTGCTGCTGCTCCAAAGCAAAAGAGTTAAATTTGTTGTTAAGATAGGGACGGAAATAGGTCATTCAGCTCCTCGAGCCATTCGATGAAATCTTTTGCTGATCTCTATCCTAACTCCATTCACATGCCTTAGCTCCAAATTCCTTAATACCCTTCACTAGCAAAAATCTACTGATCACAGGTTTTTATTGGGCTCATGTCTGCTCCATTCTGTGGAACAGAGTTCCACATTCCAACTACCCTTTGTGAGAAGTGTTTCCTAACCTCTGTCCTGAATAGCCTGTTGCTGATTTAAAGGTTATGATCTCTTGTCCTGGACACCCCCATCAGCAAAAAAAAAGATTTCTCTCTATCTACCCTATCAATTCCTTTCAAAATCCTACAAACCTCAATTAAATCACCCCTTAACATTCTCTAATTTAGGGAATACAAGCCTACTTTATGTAATCTCTCCTCATAGCCTTCTTGTGAATCTGCACTGCACTCATTCTAAGGCCAATAGCCTCTGACCTGGCTACAAGAGCAGGTCAGAGGCTAGGAATCCTGTGGTGAGCACCTCACCTCCTGGCTCCCTAAAGCCTGTTCACCATTTAAGCACACAGGCCAGGAGTGTGATGGAATACTCTCCACTTGCCTGGGATGAGTGCAACTCCAACAACACTCAAGAAGCTTGACACCATCCAGGACAAAGCAGCCCGCTTGATTGGCACCTCATCCACAAACATTCACTCCCTCCACTGCTGATGCACAGTGGCAGCAGAGTGTACCATCTACAAGATTTGCTGCAGGAACTCACCAAGGCTGCTTAGACAGCACCTTCCAAACCCGAGAAGGACAAGGGCGGCAGACACATGGGAACACCACCACCACCTGGCAGTTCCCCTCCAAGACACTCACCATCTTGACT
Source organism: Carcharodon carcharias (assembly GCF_017639515.1). Classification (NCBI taxonomy): domain Eukaryota; kingdom Metazoa; phylum Chordata; class Chondrichthyes; order Lamniformes; family Lamnidae; genus Carcharodon; species Carcharodon carcharias. The sequence goes on along the minus strand of NC_054483.1, from coordinate 14,431,772 downwards.
TGGAAACATATCACCATTCCTTCACTGTTATTGGGTCAAAATCCTGGAACTCCCTCCCTAATAGGGGTGTGTGTGTGTGTGCGTGCGTGCGTGCGTGTGTGTGTCTACAGTACATGCAGTGGTTCAAGAAGGCAGCTCACCATCACCATCTTAAGGGCATTTATGGGTGAGCAACAAATGCTGGCCTAGCCAGCAATGCCCACATCCTGTGAAAGAATTAAAAAAAAAAATCTTTTCTAAGGGTTGGTGTTCAGAGCTGTACACAGAAATCCAGAAGTGGTCTAACCAGGGCTTTGCAATGCTGCCTTTTACATCCTAACCTGTTAGTTATAAAGGTTAACTTTCTATTAAGCCTTTTGATTATGTTTGTTCCTGCCCACTAAACATAGACCCCTAATCTCTTTGGACCTCCACTGTTCCTGGATCTACTTGCCTGGTCCAAAATTGATAACCTTCTGCTTCTCTGCTTGAATTCCATCTGGCAGGGTTTTGCTCACACGCATCATTTATTCATTATAATTTTATGCTTGGGTTAAGGTTCGCTGTCCAAAAAATGCATTTTAAGAATCATGATTTTCCTCAATGATATCACAAATGTTCTCCTATTAGCATTTTTTTTATTTGTCAACTGCTAATCACTTGACATTCAAATGATTGGTTTCCCAGAGCCACAATATAACCATGTGAATGACTCTGCATGATTTTTGTGCTTTTACTTATTTTTCACTCAGTAGTTGCTATTCGCAATGGCTCTAACTAATAGTAGCTTGTCAGTATATTACGCTATAAATGGCTGTCACAAATACATTGTCAAACATGATTTGTTCTATAAATAAGGAAACAAAATCTCATTCTTGCATTGCTCGTTGAATACTGAGCAGCAAGTGTAAATACTAAAAAGGATGGAATGTAAATTATCCAATAGCTTCCATCACCAATGCAAACCCATGGGACCTGGGCGAGCAACAGCAGTTGGGTGCTTGCTGCTAACTGCATTTCATTCTCTCTTGTCAGAGATGAGCAGGAGTAGTAGGCATATGGTTTTTTTTAGGATTGCAGGGTTCCTCGTGGTGCAGTGTGCCATTGACCATTGCACATCACTACGCACAAGCCCCTTGTCAATTCTGCCCTATACCGGAACTCAGAGAGGCTTTCACTCCCTCTATATCCAGCTGGTGTGTGTAAACAGAGGCAGAAAGCTATGCAGGTCTGTGCCTGAAATCCTAAAAGAATGCCCTCATTCTGCAGCAGTCCACTGTGTCAGCTGCATTTGACCTATCACAAGCAAACCTCTGGGTGATGTGGGCCATTTGCTGATGACGTGGTTCAAGGCTTCAATGTGCAACACAAGCACTCATGCACAACATGCATACAAGGAAAGCCATACTGCCTCACAAAAGTACACTACAGCAGACCACTGGTGTACTGTAAGGCTTCCACTGTCTGGAACACTCTGGAGGAGCCCTATTGCACTCGGCAAAGTTGCCATCAAAATTCACGGTGACCCACTGTATGCTGCGCACCCTCGCCATCATGAAGGAACAGCCCTCGCCACAGGCTGTACAATGAGTAGCTGAGGAGCACGAGGAGGAGGAAGAAGAAAAATGGAATGTAGGACACAACGCAGTCAGCCCCTTCTGTCCATGAAAAACTTAACGGAGTATAATATCAGTAATTGTATTCACCAACAATCTTGTACTTGACCTTCCTTCTGTTATTGACCATCACAGCGGCTGTTTAGCCACAGTGCAGAACCAAAATAAACCAAACTTATAAAACATAACATGCCATATTGTACGCAAATACAAATTGACCACACTTATGCATTCCCTTAGTGCCCGCTTTAGGTGTGCCTTAGCCAATCCTGGTGCTCCTGTGCAAAGCTATCCCAGTGGCTGCAATCTGCCTTCTGGAAGGCTGCTGACCTTCAGAGGAGACTGCAGATGGCCTTTCAGGATGCCCCGAGCAGCTTGGAGCCTGGAAGGCCCACTTGCATCTCAGTATGAGCGACAGAAGCCTGGCTGTGTGACAGGCAAAAGCAAGGGCACTTGTAGAGTGGCGGGGTGGGAGGACAAATTATGCCTTCCCAAGATAGGACAGCAGGTTTGTGCTCCATGCTGGTATTGGAGGACAGATTGCTGGACTGTCGTGACACATTACAAATCGATTTGCATTCTGCAAACCACAACCTTGCATGACAGCAGTCTAAGCTTTTATTGCATTTAGACATTGGATAGCTGCTGCTTGTGTTTCAATGTAAGGTGTAACATTGGCCATCATATGCCGCATCAAGGCTGGGTCTAGAAGTGTGAGAACGGAGTTGGCCACCATTTCCATACTGGAAAGGATGGTCTCCAAGCTCTATGCAAAACTCTGTGTCACATTAGTGCTGAACTCCTCCATGCTCCTTGATATTGGCTGCTTTCCAGCAGGCTTCCCATTGCCCCAAGCCCATCATTGTGCATATCCATCACTGTTCTGCTCCAGCCAAGTTCTTGTCCAAGTGTTCTGCAGAGGGACTTATGTATGACCTCACCCAGTGGTGAGCTGGCAACAGCGTTATTCTTGCCCCCTGCCCTGGCTGCTGCCCACTTGTTCTCAGTATCTCACCACTAGCAGACCCCACCTCTGACCTATCCTCCCAGATATACGCAGTGTCAGTATCTGAGCTGGTGGCTGCCATTGTAAAACAGTTGACAGTGTTGTGTCTTCATCATCACTCACTTCTTGATGTTCCTCCATTGAAAAGGCAGGCGAGTGGAGGAGGAAAATAAGAGGTGCATGTTTACACCAACTGTAGTTTGAAAACCAGAAGAGATTGTGTGATGAGAGGAAAGAGAGATGTGAGAAGAGGGGTTAGCTCTGAGGGTACCATCATCTTTAATGGTTTCAGTCTGCTGCTGGTCACAGCCTCAGCAACGGCCATCCTAATAATGCCCAGCAATGTCTCCTTAATGGGATTAGGACATGCAGGCGTGCCTATCTCCCTCTGGTTAATTGCTGCTAACTCCAGTTGTGCGATACCATTTCCCACGAAGCAGAGGGAAGTCTCTCAGTGAATGTTATGTAATGTGTTTTGCTGATGTAACTGTCATGTTTGACTAGCGGGAGGTGTGCAAGCTGTCAGATGTGAGTTTCAGACTTGCAGCAGTGCCAAGTGAGTTAAGGTTTGGTAAAGCTATGAATGTGAGCTATGAGTCCTGACTGATAAACATTGTTTGTAGATGAGTGTTTGGAGTATTGTGAAGCGAACAATGGCTGAGACAAGTGGTACAATTTGTAGGATGTGGCATTTGAAGGTGCATTTTCTGACCGTGACAACTCCCGTGAAATAATTGAACTTCTTGCAGCACTGCATCCAGGTCATCAACTCTTAACATCTGGCTCTGACCTTCAACCTCCAGAGCTATTTGCACCCACCATTTTTTGAGTGTGTGCCTGTAAGGCTCCCAGCCCCCTAGGTTTTGAAAGACACTCTCCTACTTTCCATCTCCTCCACTAAGGCCTTGAATGAAGAATCTAAAATCCTTTGAACCTACTCTCTCCCATGTTATGTCATCCTTCATTGTTTTCCTGCTCAGATTCAGTACCCGCATGACTACAACACCTGCTCCAATCCCAAGTGCACCTCCCCTTTAAATGAACATGAACAACATATATACAAATACAACTTATAGGACTTATTACTAAACAGAAACCTAAACCAGACACTGCCAGAAACAACTGGAAATTGTTAACAGCTTTTTCACCATACAATGTAAATGCTATGATGTCAAACAAAAGCAACTGTATTCAGTAAAATGCAGGCTCTGGCTTTAAGCAGTGCAGGTTAGCTTTAAGTGGTGCTAGGAATTTATGATTTTGGATGTTCTGCTGATGTGTGCAGCCAATGAATCACAGGTTTAACCCTGGCTGCATGTAGCAAACATGAGCAAGTTGCGTGGATATGGCATGTTGTCTGTATTACATTGAACTGACACTGGTGAATCATGCTTCACGCACCTGTTTTTGGAAATATCCAAGTTAGCCACTAATGCATTTCCCGTGATACATTGCAGTGATACACATCATTTCCAGACTTTAGAAATTAGCAGCCATAAGATTCCGAGAGATAATATCCCATGACATAGAAACCTATTTTAAATTTACTAGCCAGATATCAGAAATAAATAACATAAAACTTTATGATGTGATAAATCTCCTATTCCTCACTGATCTCTGACAAACACCTTTCTAAATCCCTTCTGCAGAAAGGAATTTTACATCTCTGAATCATTCCGTTCCTATCTCTCCAGCAGCCTCTGATTTAGAACAAACCATAAAATGTAGATTATAGTAACAGAGAAGTCAGTGTTGCAAAATGAATCTAATGATACCAGGTAGACCTTTTTGCCAGTATACAGACTATTTAATTTTTGCATATGGCACCAGAAATACATGGGTTCAATAGCAGCTAGACAGTCGAGGCATTTTTAAAAATAAAACATCATTTTTAAAATTTCAGCTTGACTTCACTGAACAAAGAGGTAAAATAATCTTGGTTTGTAAACCTTCAGGGCTTTATTACCACAGGGTAGAATAAACTTAATGTTCAAAAATACCAAGAGAGTAAACTAAAATATCAAACAAAAATGAAATGCGTTATAAGTGAAGGTAATGAACCAAACTGAATTAAAACAAAAGCAAAATAAATGCACCATGTAAAATTTAAAAAGGAAATTAATGCTGCATCATTAACAATAAAAGCTAAGTAATAAATATCGTGGGCTAAAGTTAAACTAATTCATAGAATATTTTTGCTCTTGTTAAAGGGAAACAGAAGTGATAAAATAAAAAACATTTGAAAAGGCATTAAAGTAATTAATTCATAACTGAATGAAATAAGACTACATTGCAATATTAAAATAAGATTCAAATGGATCTGAAAAGGAAGTTTCTGATTATATCCCAATCTACCCATATAACATGACACTAATGGTTATGATTGAACCTGTTCTTTCAATTAGAACCCTGATGTTGGTTTATGTCTAGCGTACTGATATACCAAAATTGGATCCTGTTCCACAGCGATGTGCTTTCTGTTGAAAATGAATAGCTGATAATAGATTTTACAATTTCTGCTGTATTGCAAAAAAGTACTCTCACTGGCACAGATTGGTTCATTCTTCTCTCAATGTGCTTTACAGAGCAACAGGAAAATGTGGACAGTGCAGGGAAAAGGGGGGAAAGAGGGAAGAAGGGGAACTGAAAGTTGAACAAGGAGGTGGCTCAGAAAGCTTTTGAAAGCAGGAATGACATGACCAGACACAGGAGGGAATGCCAGAGAGAAATGGCTGAAAGAGTGGCTGCTGATTGGAGAATAGGGCAATGTTGAGGAACGGGATATGTGGGCAGGGACATAAGGCTGGAGGTAACTGCTGAGATTGTGTGAACCAAACTCATGGAAAACTTTGAAATGCAAGATTTGTTCTTCCCTAATCTCAATAGTCAGGAGGGTAGGCAATTTACTGCCAAACATCTGTCAAAGGCATTCCCAAGTGGATACTAAAATGCTCACATAAGTAACCCGAGGGCAATTATCCCATTCATTTATTAATTTAATTATTTGTTCCTTTGACAAAATATCCTTGTTTCTGCTCAACACGGGGATACTGAGTCCAGTAACTGAATGATTAATATAACTGAGCTGCTGACTGGTTACTCTGTGATATCATGCACTGACGCTCTTAATATACTGCACCCACCCTGACCCACAGGGCTTAGCAACTGTGACTGGGGAGGCAAAATGCTATGAACTTAAACTCCAAATAAGTTTGTTTCAAAGGTTTACCTCGGAGTGCTTCAGGGTCTAGTGTCTGACCGAGCTGCTCTAATAAATCTGCTCGTGCTGCATTCTTCTTGTGTTTTTTACCATCGTAGTGTTGTTGGGCCATCATTGGATTATTAAACCAGGCATTGCAGAGCTGACAGAACCTGTCTGAATCCCTTCTCTGTCGCGAGGGGTTTGTTATTGGACTGGGCTTCGAGGAAATCTGCTTTGGTTCTGTGATGAGGAAAAAGAATAAAGGGATTAAATGGGGCGAGGAAGTCATCATGGTGTAAAGTATGATTGAATATTCAATACTTCCACTCTTCCATCACATAGACAGTGAATTAAACTGATTTCTTAACTATTTTTAATTTAAAATTAATTCTTAATTTCTTAAAAATATTAATTTTACTACCTGATAGGTCCATGATTTGTGAATACTATTGTTTTTTCTTGATATCATGGCAATTGCATTGCATGGTGAGAAACCTATTAACTGTCCAATTCTTTCTGGTAGTGTCAGCCTCTGGTTGAGTTTCCATTTGGTAAAGAGTGCTATAAGTTGTACTTTATATAAGTTGCTGACATATATTTAAACAGGTGTAGCGTGCATTCAGTAGAGCGCATACCTCCACCATGCTGTGTTAAACTCAATGTTGTTACAAAGATACAACTCTTTCTTGAGGGTTTTCCCTGCCTGGTTGATGCTCTGTAACTACAAAGCTGAAAACAAAATCTTTTTATTCAGAGCTTCTATCTCACTGAGGAAATTTCAGGCCAATCCACATGCAACAAACTGCTCTGAAAACTCTGCTCACATTTTGACACCTGTGACAAATTGCCGCTGAGTCAATCCACAACATTCTTAAACAGTCAATCACATTTAAAATCAAAAAACCCACAGCATTCTTAAAAAAATTTCAATTCACCCCAACTCCCAATGTTAACAATCAAAAAATCCAGGATCAGGATCAGGATCAGGATCTGGATCTGCATCTGCAACAAGAGCTAATTTGCCCTTTCTTGGACCATTCACTGTGTAGCAATTTTTGTTGAAATCTGTCCATTAGTTTTGAGATATATAGTTTACAAACAGGCTAACAAATAGGGCCAAAAACATTAACCCCACCAAATAGGACCACACATGGGGCAGAATTTGGCCCTTGGTGTCAATCCCCTGCTGCTGAAATGCGGCCCGCTGCCATTTTGAGTGGGCAGGCCAATTAAGACTTGCCAGCGGCCTGCCCGTTGGGAAGCGTTATACGCTTCCTGAGCGGGGTGCTTGGGGGGGGGGGGTCCCCAACTGTTAAAGTGCGCTCTTTTGCACATGTGTGCAAAATAGCACACTGCTCCCTGAGCCTAAGTGCTGTCTCAGGGAGATTAGTGACAGGTTAAAAAAACTCTAAAAATAGAAAAATAAAAACATTATTAACATGTCCCCCTCATGTGACAACGTCACACGAGGTGGGACATGTTAACAAGAAGCAATGAAACTTTATTAAAGTTTTTAAACACGAACATGAAACCTCATCCCGCTGGCGGATGAGGTTTTATCTTTTTTCAGAAGCCCGCTTGGGCTCCTGGCCTGCCCGCCAGCCTTAAGGTTGGACAGGCAGGGTCTTTAATGATCTTAATTATCCTGTCAATGGCCTCAATTGGCCCATTGACAGGTCAGCGGGCGGACAGCTGATTTCGCTGTCCGCCCGCCTTCCTAAAAAATTAAACGGACTGGGATGATGTAGGGGGTTCCTCCTGACATCATCCCGTGTCATTTTCCCGTTGGCGAGCGGGCCCCGCCCCCAAATCGCCGACAGGAAAATTCTGGCCGTGGAGATACTAAACAGATGCCAGATTTTACAAAGTCCGTATTCACTGGCCTGAATTTTTCTCTCGTAGGGTGGGCTCAGTGGGAGCTCGCAGGGGTGGTCGGTGAGCCGCCCGCCGCCCGCGAAACGCCCCGCACGATTTCACGCGGGTGGGCCAATTAAGGCCCACCTTCCGTGGATCACAAGCGGTAGCGCTGAGCGCTTTCTATGCGGGCGGGGGGAGGAGGAAGAGTGGGCCTGGTGCGCAGTTCATGCATGTGTGCGAAAGAGCGCTTCAGTCTCCCTGAGGCAAGGAGCTGCCTCAGGGAGATTGAAGCGCTTTTTAAAAATAAATAAGTAAAAACATTAAAAACTTAATGCAACATGTCCCCTCATGAGATGGGACATGTCTTTAATTTCAAAATAATGTTTTTATTTAATTTGTATTAGCTTTAGGAAACCTCATCCTGCTTGTGCGCAGAGCGAAGTATCTCACGAGTGCGCGATGATGTCGGGGCGCACGCCTTACGTCATTGCATGTCATATTACGTTCGTGTAAGTTGGATGCACAGAATCACACAGAGTGCAGAAGAGGCCCTTCGGCTTATCGAGTCTGCACTGACACGTGAGAAGCACCTGACCGACCTACCTAATCCCATTTACCAGCTCTTGGCCCGTAGCCTTGAATGTTATGACTTTTTAAAGGGTGTGAGGCAACCCGCCTCCACCACCCTCCCAGGCAGCGCATTCCAGACCGTCACCACCCTCTGGGTAAAAATGTTTTTCCTCACATCCCCCCTAAACCTCCTGCCCCTCACCTTGAACTCACGTCCCCTCGTGACTGACCCTTCAACTAAGGGGAATACGCCCGCACGCCGAATGTAAAATTCTGGCCACTGAACATATGCCACTGTAAATAGGAGCACATTATGGTTTTTGATTGGTAAAAGAATGACTATTACAAGAGAGCTGGGATGCACCTAAACAAAGCAGGAACAATGGGGTTTATAAGGAACAACTAGATAGATGACGGGTTGGTAAAAGACAAATCAATACTGAATGAATGGAAAGTAGCTGACAGATAGGTGTGAACGCAAGATCTTCAGGACTAAGCACTGGTCAAAGGAGGAGGGAAATCTTCAGTAAAGTGGATATCACAATGTCGGAAGCATTAGGAATAGATGCCTGATCCGTAGATTTCTGTGACATAAACTAGAACGTGGTAGGAATGTGAGAAACATGGCTGACTTCAGGCAATGACAATGCATACCATGAGGTGTATGGAGCATTCAAGAAAGAAAGTTGGTCAACCCTCATCCATGAATGAAGAAATAAATTATTTCCAAGTACGAATAGAGAAGGGATGATGGAATAATGTCAATAATCACTGAGGATGTACCTCTCATTTGGGAAAAGGTTAGCATGATAGCCTTTCAGAAAAAATCTGTGATTGAAACCACAGAAGAGCAATGTCATGATGTTAGACTACGGCAAAAAAAAACAAAATGATCAAAATATTGAAGGATTTGAAGGGATAAGTAAAGGGAAACTGTTTCCAGTGTCAAAAGGGTTGACAATCAGAGGGCACAGATTCAAGTAACTGGCAATAGAACCAGAGAGAGTATGAGAAAAAAAATAAGCAGCAAGTTATTATGATGTAGAATGCACTCTGAAAGAGTGGTAGAAGCAGACTCAATAATAACTTTCAAAAGGCATTTGAGGTAATACTTGAAGGGGAAATATTTACTGGGCTCGCAGGAAATGCAAGGGAGTGTGACTAATTGTGTGGCTTTTTCATAAGCCAGCACAGGTAGGAGGTGCTGAGCCTCCTTGGGTGCTGTTCTCACTCTATGATTCTACAAAGGAGAGATAGTGAGAATGAGTGTGGTTGAGTGGGTTAATAAGGAAGTCAAAGAGTTTTGAACAGGAATTGACCCCCTCTTAAACAAGCTTATATTTCACCTCTCTTCTATTTTTCCTTAGTTCTGTTGAAGAGTCATTTGGACTCGAAACATTAACTGTATTCCTCTCCACAGATGCTGTCAGACTGCTGAGTTTTTTCAGGTATTTTTATTTTGTTTTGTTAACTGTGCAACCAATTGGCTATGAGAATGTGCAAGTTGGAGATGTCAGCTTTGAGAAGATAGAGAGGCCACATATGGGCATTCTCCCTTCCCCTTCCTTTCTTTAGTAAATTTGTGATGCACACCATCTCTAATATTGGTTGTTCAGATGATAAAATGCTGTATTTTTTCCCCAGCACAGATTGATGCAAGATAACGAATACATTGCCAAAGCCACTGTAGAATCTGACATTGTGAGGAGTCTTTCACAAATGGAAACACATATATTAAATTAATTGTTCTCATTTGTTGTGGTGTCTCACCACTAGCTCTGTTGTAACTATTGTTACCTAATATATTTATTTCGGAATTCAAACATTACGATTTAGTTTCAATTTTTAAAAAAAAACATGCTCCTTGATTTCATCAGGATGTGGATTGGAACCTTTTCCTTTTCTGGCATCCCGGTGTCTGTATTAGGCATAGCTAGGTCAGATATTCCTCAGCACAACAGCCTGAAATGATCACATTTCACTTACCATTCCTCACGTCAGCTGTCTTTGGAAGGCTCTCAGTTACCTTGCTACCATTAAATTTCAATGTCACATTCACATGCTATGATTGATACAGCATCATTAAAAGTTTTATGTTGGTGCGGCACCAAATTTAACTCTGCTGACAGCAGTAAGAAGCACTCAATGTTTTAGTGAGCAACTCCAATCTATCATCCAGATTTGATACTATAGGATTAGGCTTCTTTTTGTCACTGCAGCACTGTTAGAAATTAGTTGTCATTTCTTGAAGTGTATCTGTTAAAATTGTATTCTTTATGTGACATAATAGCAAAGCATGATGGATAAGCTCAGCTGAATGTTAGCTAAAGTTTTGTACAAAGTAATATGAAATGTTGAGGAGCGACCTAAGATGGTCAATTCAATTCATGCAAAACTTGATTGGAAATGCTTTAAATTTTGGATAGCCTCTGGGAAACTGACGACCCTTTGTCCAGTACAAGACTGTAATTACACTATATCAGGCAAAGAGCTATAGAAACAGGCTCTGTGCATACTTTTAAGCTGTCATTGTTAGGTAAGTGACCACAAAAGGTGTGAGCTTTTGGTCTAAGAACTGTGAAAGACAAAAAAAGCACCAGTGCCATAAAGTTAACAGTATCAAGGAAGTGTGAGATTGAAGCCCCTGCAAACAACAGGCATGAATCATATGGTCAAGAGGATCTTGAAATACTTGCAAACTCAAGTTATAACCGCAGCAGAACAATTATGTAATTAATGACCAAATCATTGTGAAAGGGAAAGCATGTTTAACCTTCACTGGAGTTCTTTGAAGAAGTAACATGTGCTGTGGATAAAGGGGAATGAGTGGATGAACTGTCCTTAAATTTCTAGAAGACATTTGATTAGGTGCCACATCAAAGGTTATTGCAAAAAATAAAAGCTCATGGTATACAGGATAACATATTGACATGGATCGGAGATTGGCTAGCTAACAGGAAACAGAGGGAAGGCATAAATGGATCATTTTCTGGTTGGCAGGATGTAACTAGTGATGTGCCACAGGGATCAGTGCTTGGGCCTCAACTTTTTACAATTTACATAAATGACTTGGATGAAGGGACTGATGGATAGGTTGCTACATTTGCTGATGATACAAAGCTAGATAGGTAAGAAAGATGTGAAAGGGGCATAAGGAGGCTACAATGGGATATAAATAGGTTAAGTGAGTGGGCAAAGATCTGGCAAATGGAGTATAATGTGGGGAAATGTGAAATCATCCATTTGGGCAAGAAAAAAAGCATATTATCTAAATGGTGAGAGATTGCAGAGTTCTGAGATACAGAAGGATCTAGGTGTTCTAGTGCATGAATCGCAAGAGATTAGGATGCAGGTACAGCAAGTAATTAGGAAAGCTAATAGAATGTTATCGTTTATTGCAAGGTGAATTGATTACAAAGTAGGGAGGTTATGCAGGGCATTGTGAGACCACGTCTGGAGTATTGTGTACAGTATTGGTCTGCTTATTTAAGGAAGGGTGTAAATGCCTTGGAAGCAGTTCAGAGAAGGCTTACTAGACTAATACCTGGATTACGCGGGTTGTTTTATGAGGAAGGGTTAGACAGGCTAGGCTTGTATCTGCTGGAGTTTAGAAGAGTAATAGGTGACTTGATTCAAACATATAAGATCCTGAGGGACCTTGACAAGGTTGGTGTGAAGAGGATGTTTCCTCTTGTGGGAGAATCTAGTACTGTTAAAAAATAAGGGGTCACCCATTTAGGACAGAGATGAAGAGAAATCTTTTCTTCTCAGAGGGTCTTGTGTCTTTGGAACACTTTTCCTCAAAAGGCAGTGGAAGCAGAGTCTTTGAATATTTTTAAGGCAGAGGTAGAAAGATTCTTGATGAGCAAAGGGGTGAAAGGTTATAAATGGTGGGTAGGAATGCGGAGTTCAGGTTATAATCAGATCAGCCATTATTTTATTGAATTGCAGAGCAGGTGCTCGAGGAGCCGAGTGGCCTACTGCTACTCCTAATTCGTTTAATCATATATGGTCAGAAAAGGAGTTCTACCTAATTTGGTACCGAGCCAAGCTGGGAAAAAGCATATAAAATAATGATTTGTAAGACACTAGGTATGCATCATCGAGAAGAAAGGAGGTTGACTTCAATCAAGAGACAACCCTGGCAGTCAACTGGAGTTTGAGGACTGGTGTTCCACAGTGAATGTGACTGCTTACAACTGCCTGTTTTTTTGTACTTAGTGTGATAAGCTTGATAAACTCCGTGAAGCCTGTGGAAAACACATTTATACCTAGCACAGTCCGTAGCTGGTCTGAACTGGAAGTCTAACCTTTTAGATCAGCTCTCCTAACTTAGTGTGGAATTTTAATTGACTCAAGTCTTAACAATTAATTTAAAACGAACCGTAGGTCTCATGACACAATGGACCAGAATGATATTGTCATTACAGCATCCCTGTTGTCTCACTTAACTCCTGCCATAACTCAAAATCCCACGCTCAACAAACAATGCATATCTAGGTAATTAGGGCTAATACAAATCAAATAATGATTCCTGCACACAACTGGTCATCTGACTTGCGCTTAATCACAAAGCACTACCAGTGCACACATCAAGCTGCATATGTGCATTCTCTTGAAATTCTGGGTGTGCACATGGTTGTATTTGTGAGCCTTCATAATTTGGAAAGAGAAAAAAAGAATATTTGACAAGGGTAATAAGGCAGCCATTAGAATCTGCAGGGTTGGGACTTCTGCCCCAGGACAAGTTGCTGGAGTGAGATTGGCAGGTGAGAGCCAATTAGTGAGGAACTGAGGCTTGACATAATCCGAACCTCTCCAGGGCATTGCTGTTGGAACAGGCATGGCATATGTTCATTGGCATGGTGAATACAGGCTGATTGGTTTCATTGGGCGAAACATTTTAAACTGAAACTGTGTTTATTATCTGTCATCCAATAAACATTCTTGTCAAACAGCACTAGCCCATGTTCTGCAGTTTAGCCATTTGGCATTTTCTTATCCATGTTCAGTAAATGTCATTTTATTTTTTGGAGGATAAAACAGGAAATTAGCAATTCATTTATTTAAAACTTATGTGAGATGTAAAGATTGGAGGCCTTTTTCATCTGACATTTGTGCATAATTAACAGCAAGACAAATTAATTCTTTACTTTTTTGTAAACATCTGAAAGGGTGCTATTAAACCAAGTTCCTCCTTGTGTCATTGCATCAACAGGGGCATCAATGATTCACAAACGGTTGAATTGCATTGCCCAAGGCAAGTTTAAGAGTCAGGTAAATAACATGCTGACTTTCCCAGCAGATATTTAAAATAGAGAGAAGTTGTGTGCTTATCCAGCTCAGCAGTCAACTGATAACTATGGAATGGGGAGGGGGAATTGTAGATTGGCAAGAACCGTTTCCCATCAAATTAACTTGTATTCTTTACTGCCCTCTCTTGAGGCAGTGAGAGATAAAAGAGACATTTTCCAATAAGGGGGAATGTTAGTCACTTCTTTCTCACATTTTATGGTGGCCATTGAAATATAGGCGGCCAGGGTTAGAAAAGCATCCTCCCATCTCCAGGGTCCTCTTCTGACTTCTGTCAGAATGTTTGTTAATCTAGTTTCTAGTGAGTTCAAATTAAACGAGCCCATAATGTGACACAAATTAGGAGCCTTCGGGATGATCTGCAATTTGGGTTCAGCCACATTAATTGGGTATTGTTGATTCACACTGCTTCCGAACAGAGTTGTATTTGACTGCAATGTGAGGGTGAAGTTATTATGGCAGAAGAATTCTCTATTCATATTTCTTGCATTGCAAGGAATATGAAAAGGAAATTGCATGCCTCAGTGGAAAATAACAACTATAATTAGAAGAAGGTAATGAATGGCATTGATTGTAGTATGTTCTTTCCCTATTAAAGAGTACGTGACTGGAGAACTGTCACAATCATCATTCTCCAGATTGAAATACAGCATTGACATCAACCATCTACTATTGCTTTTCATAGCTATATGATCTCTTCTGAGAGAAATATTGGGAAAGCCAAGTTTGATAATCAGTTTGAATCTGCTCTTTATTGTTACCCATCACAATGTAATTGCTGCTTCCACTGGTTGTCTGTGAGCAGTGGCCAACCAACTTTCCAAAAAGGGCCATTTACAGAGGGAAACAATGAAAAAGACAGGAACACAAGTAGGCCATTGAGCCTGTTCCACCATTCAATGAGATGATGTGAGTACAAGAAGAGAGAGACCTAGGGGTGTTCTGTATTGACCTTTAAGATAGCACAACAGGTTAACGAAGCAGCTAAGAAAGCATATAGGATTATGGGGTTTATAAAGACAGGCATAGGGTGCAAAAGCCACGAAGTTATGCTCAGTCTATAAAAAACATTACTTCGGCCTCAGATGGAGTACTCTGTCCAATCCTGGGAACTACGCTTTAGGAAGGATGTGAAGGCTTTCGAGAGGGTATGAGGCACATTTACTGGAATGGTCCTGGGATGATAGATTACAGTTATATGGATAGATTGGATGAGCTGGGGTTATTCTCTTTGGAGCAGAGAAGGCTGAAGAGCTTTAAAAGAGGTGCTTAAAATTGTGAAGCGTTTAGGTAGAGCTAAGAAAGAGAAACTGTTTCCAATGACCACAGGTTTAAGGTGATTGTTAAAAGAGACAACATGAGGAAAAACTTTATATGCAGTAAGTGGTTAGGATTTGGAATTCACTGCCTTGTAGGGTGGGGAATGCATGTTTAATAGTAACCTTCAAAAGGGAATTGGAATAAATTCTTGAAATAGAAACATTTGCAGGAATATGGGGAAGGACGAGGAGGGGACAGGAGAGTGGGACTAACTGGTTTGCTCCTTGAAAGCTGAATGACCTCCTCCTGTGTTGTACTATTATATTCTATGCCTTGATGGCTGACCGGAGACCCGCTTCCACAAAGTTTTATTCACAACTTACTCACAGGGAACCAGTCAACTATTTGAGGAGGAAGGCTCATTAAATTTTAAAGCAAAAATCTAGAGTGTCATTAGGAAGCATCTTTATTTATCCTGGTTATAGCTTCTAACCATTCATGTGTGAATCAACAAGTGCTGACAAATTATTTGATCTCAAGGTAGGCATGTCACTTCAGCCTCACCCTGTCCTGTCTTGGAGGCCAGTTTCCCCAGGGGTCACTGATAATGATCAGGAGCAGGACCTTGGCGGTTTTTTTTAACCCCTTCTCCAACCCAGGGTTGCTCAAGTCACTTGTGCTGCAACTCTGTCACCTCAGAGGAGGTTGGCAAACATCATAAAGACCTGAAAATACTGGGATTTTGCATAGTCTTGAGTTTGTTAGTGGTCTTTACGTAAAACACACACACTGATGACAATCACAAAGCAGTAATAATAATAGTAATGTAGCAGTTGCAAATATGCAGTTACTTGTTACTTCTCTGGTTGGCATAAATTATAATTCCCTTGGGGTTTCTGCTGCTGCCTCTGCAGCTTTGCAGAAGTGCTTTGGAACTGGGGTTGACACCATACTTGTGGCAAAGTTACTGCAGCAGAAGATCTGAGGAAATTCAAGGCCTTAGGTAATTGGATAACCAATGCCTGGTAATAGGTTAGTCATTCAATAAATCACTGAGAGGATCTGAACTAGGTTTTTAAATAGTGAATCTCAATGGCTGATGACTCTGTACAGAGCCCTGGCATAAATTTTATCTTTACAATTTGTCATTGTACATTCATTTAATACCAAACATATTATTTCCAGCTTTTCTTGGTGGGTACGTTAAACTTAGTTGCCTACCTCATAAGGGCAGTGGAGGAAGAGGGCACTAAGAATGATGGAGGGCTGTTCAGGGTGACATTTATGACCAGCTGGAGTGATGTTCGCTGCAAGTCATTAAAACATGATCAGTTTTGTTTAGTTCTTTTTAAAGAATGACATATGTCAAAATGGAAAGCATTTTAAACCAAAATGAGTGATGTCTTGCAGGTTGCTGATGAAGTGGGACTTCAAGACACATGGCATTTGCTGAGCGGGATGAAAAATTGTCAGGTTTCTCTTCAGAAGTGTAATTCTGTTAAATACAGTATTCTGCAGCTTGGACATTATTTATTGCTCATTCGATACAGAAGGTGCAGAAGAAAAAAACAAATCTGTACGAGGGAAATGTCATTAAGTGTTGCTGCAAAGCACTTACGATAATGGCAAAATGGCAAATTTTTTTGTGAGAAAATGTTAAGCCTTTGTATCTGTTGATTTGTCATTTCTGACTTATCCACCCTATGTGTTCAAAATGAACTGTGTTGTTTCGAATGGGAAATCTGATTCCATAAATTTAATGGAGGATGGCTTTTAAGCATCGTCAGCTGGTTTCCAGTCTGATAGCCAGTTAGATTTGCAGGCTCTGTCTGTCTGTTGGGCAGGAAAGCAGCTGGGGGCGGTAACGTCAGAATCTGAGATAACAGGAGAAGGGGGTTGCTGCTTGCGGGGGAGGGGGTGGGGATGGGGGGAGGTGTCAGAGATTATGGGAGGAGTTGGATATGGTGAGTAGGGGGAGTATATCATGAAAAATCAGAGACTGAGGGGCAGGTAGTAGGAGACTGGGGTATGGAGTCACAAGTGGGACGGTGGATTCGTCAGCGATTGCATTAAGGAGCTAGAGAGGTGTCAGCTCAAAATTGCGACTCTAAAGAAGATGAGCTGGCGGGGCCGAGAAGAAACAGTCCTGTTCATCCTGGCCCACAAGCAATGCTGCAAAGAGACTTACCTCATGGATCCAACATTTCTCTCCGCCTTTACCTACAAAGATTTCCAAGCCTAGGGAAACCCAACCTCCATGTGTTAAAATAAAAGTACTATTAGAACGGAAACATGCAGCCTCCTTGGGAGACTTTGCAGAGCAACCCACTTCTTGAAAGCTGATTGGTCACCCATCCTCCTCACAATCTGCCTCCATTTAAACCAGAGGTTGACGGGTCAGAAGCGGGTTGAGGTTCTGTTTAGGTTTTAACTAACTTCACTCTCCACAATGGTCCTTCCTAACAATTCAGACATTTCTTGAAAATAACAATTAACCCATCGTTTCTATTCATTGTGTTTATGGTTAACATTTGGACATAAATAGTGTTTGTTGAATTCTTCTGAAATTTATCCCATTGAATTGAAAATTAATATACTGATCCAGGTTTAATATTCTGCCCTGAAGAGAGTGTGCAAATGTAGAACAGCAAAATGTTTGGTACAGTATTGTTGCAAGTCAAGTAATTATTCACCTTCAGGTAACTAATCAGACTTAGATTACCGAATAAATAAAGACTCCAGACGGGGCAAGGGCTGGTAATGGGAAATCAGTTTTAGAAAAAAACAAATATCATATCATACTAATCTCATTTTGTGATAAATAGTTAATTATTGATGTGAGCCAGTTTTACTTGCACATTGATAGAAAAATGCCAAGGGTGGAGTGATTCTTTTGATGAATTAAAATGAATTAAAGCAAGACATGGAAGGCTACTTCCAGTAAGTCATCTTGGAATTTGCCTCTGGGTGTGACAGTTTCATTCTAGTGCAAAACCACACTTTAGAACTGCCAGGTTCTTCATTAGATCTTGGTTCTAACATTTGACCATTATGAACAGCTTAATTTCATCATATTCTCATAATGCTGAAAATGAACAGCAGTGGAGATCTGCACCTGTAACCACACAATGATGAGATATGCAGATCAGTATCTCTCAGTTCAAAGTAAGGCACAGTTAGCAGCATAATCTAGTCCTCTAGCGGTGCATTACCATATAAAGCCTTGTTAAATGTAAGCAAAGTTTGATTGAACGTACCTGCCATGGATTCTTCTAAAGAATCTAGAGGTTGCCAATAATTCTAGCTCCTTCCTGGCTGATGCTTCCACAACCCCAAATCCAAACCCACCTGCAGCTGAACCCATCCAAATGTGCCAATTCTAGTCAAAACATCAGTTCCTGCGGTATCTGCACAAATTTGTTAACCAGAGCCCTGCAAGGAAGCATCAGAGCTTTTCCCTTCTCTCAGAAACATTTTCATTTCATACAGTTATGGGGAGATGGTGGTGTAGTGTAATGTTGCTGGGCTCATAATCCAGAGGTTCAGGCTAATGGTCTGCGGGACATGGATTCAAATCCCACCACGGTAGTTGGTGGAATTTAAACTCAATTCATAAAATCTGGAATGTAAAGCTAGTCTCAGTAAAGCTGACCATGACAACTATCATCAATTATTGTAAAAACCCATCTGGTTCACTAATGGCTTTTAGGGAAGGAAATCTGCCATCCTTACCTGGTCTGTCCTACATGTGCCTCCAGACCCACAGCAATGTGATTGACCCTTAACTTCCCTCAGTTCAAGGGCAATCAGGGATGGGCGACAAGTGCCTGCCTTGCCAGCAATGGCCACATTCCATGGAAGGAAAAAAAAAAGCTGTCCCCTAATCCTAAGGAAATTAACGTACGTATTGAGCAGTCGAATGGAATTTCTCAGGTCAGTTAAGATTGGAACTCTCACAACTGAATATTCTACCTGTGGTTTGAGCTCTGCACTCCCAGTGCTTTGTGCAAAAACCCAAGCAGTTTGTGAATATCATTGCTTTCAGCTGTTATCAGTCTTGATTGGTGATGTGGCCACCATGTTGAAAGGATCAACAATGATCAGGAAAGTCCCCCTTAACTGTCCAAACAATGATGCAAGAAAACATTTCTAAACTATAAAATAACACAGCTTTCATTGATTATAAATGGTGGGGTTCAAAGGTTGTGAGGTGATGATCTAATCTTGTTTATTAGATGGGTCCTAGCTAATGCTTCATTAACAAAAAGGAGGCTGATCTTTGGTCGCAAGTCCTCTCATTTCAAGTCCTATCAACCCTTCCTTGTGGTGAAGCCTGTTAACCTCCACCTGAAAGTGGAGGGAACAAAACAAAGTCCATTATGGCATGGAAGACGATATCTACAAGTGCTTTTGGCAGATATGCCACAATGGTAGTACAGTGTGAACTGCAGTGAAGGGTTAAAGCAGAGAAACATCCTCTACCAGCCATCCACTGCAGCTGCCAAGCTACCTAGACATCTTGTATCTTCCTCGCCTCTGGTATCATTCAAAACTAGCCAAAAGAATGCGAGCAGCAGCACACATCCTTCCTTTACTATAATCAAATTACATAGCGTGGGTTTGGCTTACAAAAAAAAATTGCAGCTTGGACATAAACAATGAGGAGTCGACCCAGTTTATAAATGGCGTTTTTGTCAAATTAAAGCATTAATATTTTCACATGCTTTGGAAAATTAGCTTCCTTCATGAATTTTTATCTGAATTTGATTCTGAATCAGTACACGTCTCAAGAAAGGTTATCAATAGTACAAACTATCAAAGGTCATTTGAGGCAATTACTAAAGATAGATTCTTGAACTGTCTTCTTTCAGCAGACATTCCTATTTGTGTGCTTCCAGCACTAGTTACTGGATTGAAATGGGGAGCAGGAGTCTATAATTTTCCCCACTAATGAAGGGGGTGCTGAGGTTAATTCTCATGCACCTCCTGCCATCCTGGCTTGAGGTCAATAACCTCGACACAGGCCGGGAGTTGGGACTAAAACCTTCTGGTCTGGTCTGCATGAGTCGGTCACATACAGACCTTCCCAAATAAACCATGGGAATACTGTGAAGATGTTTCTAATTGTGAAAGACTTTTCCAATGTGTTTTGCCTGCTTCACTGAGCAGATGAAATCTGTTGGTAATTACCTGTGTCGCTGTTTTCAGCATAAAATATGCTGGAATGTTATTAACCAAAACAAAACACATGTTTTAAATGACCTGAAGCATAGCTGCATTTTCATTAATGTTGCAGTACTCTCCTTCGCCTCTATTAAGCACCATTAGTCTCCAGAGTACTAAAAGAAATATCGTGAAGATTGCTTTGCTATGTTGAATAGCAGCAATATGCTGAGAGTTATGCAAAATTAATTTCTGTATTATATGTAGTATCTCGAGCTGCTTTATGGGAGTTCAAATCATTTTTCAGTTAGCTATGCCCTCCACAATTCACTGAAAAGAGTACATGATTTTCAAAGCAAATGGTTTTGCATATTGTTCAGGTACTGACTGCTTTTGATGCTACTTTTATATTGCCAAGGTTGTCCCTCTCCTTTTCGTTTAGCAACTATACACGGTCCACTTTGACCATGGGTGACAGAGACCTACCATTCCATTTGGATGAAGAACACTCGAGGTGATATTTGATGGGAAAACTGAAATCACATAACTTGAACCAAATGACAAGGAGGCAGTTTTGTCACTGTTGAATGAAGCTGCCAAAAAGCAAATCCCTGAGGATGCTGAAAATCTGAGACAAAAGCAGGAAATGAACATCAACTGTTATCTCGCTCCACAGATGCTGCCTGTCATAGTATTGTTGAATGCTGATTGTAATATCTTGTAGTTTTTAAACTTTATTAATATTTAATTAATATTTTGAAGCTATTTTGGATTCCTAAAATAAAACTAGAAAGGAATTATGAGGCCAGTTTGTATCAAAAATAAGAGACAATTATTAGTCTCTCCCCTACCAAAAAAGTAGGTAACCTCACAATAACTAGAACAATGTGTCTCTGCACAAAACTGCAGTCAAATTTCAGTGAGCATTAATTAAGCAAGTTTGAAAAGTTCTCTTGTGGTAACGTTTGATCAGATGGCGTTTTCACTTAATACTATCCTTCAGTCCACTTGACCCTAAATATCTCACCATAGGTATTGATCAGATCGTATCACTGTTTCCAAATTTCTCCTGAATCAACTTATCATACCATTGGATAGGTATCCTGGAAACCATATTCAGATAAGGTGACAAAGTAACATTAACCACAACACCAACTACAAACTGTACTCGTTGTTTCTCAAAATTAATGGTGTCTGGTAGAAAAGAACCTAAACACTTTTGGATGAGCAACACCTGCCAACAAGCTATATGAAACTGGGCTCCAGATGGGGACACGTCTTATCTGGTCCCCTTTATAGGGGAGATGGTGGAGCAGTGGTACTGTTACTGGTCTAGTAATCTAGAGGCTGAGGCTAATTCTCTGGGGACATGGGTTCAAATCCCACAATGGCATCTGGTGGAACTTAAATTATTTTCGCCCATTTAACATGGAGATGAGGAGAACATTTTTTCTCTCAAGAGGGTTGTGAGTCTTTGTAATTCTCTTCTTGAGAGTGCAGTGGAAGCAGGGTTATTTAATATTTTTAAGGCCGTGATAGATAAAGTCTTGACTAACAAGGGGGATCAAAGGTTATGGGGGGGTGGGGGGGTAGGCGGGAATGTAGAGTTGAGGCCACAATCAGATCAACCATGATCTTATTAAATGGCGGAGCAGGCTCAAAGGGGCCAAATGGCCTACTCCTGCTCCTAATTCTTACATTCTTTTGTCTTATCCATTCAGGATATATATCTTGGAAAACACTGGTTCTCCATGATTTCTTGTCTGTTACTTCTGACCAGGGCCAAGGAAGAGAAATCATGGGCCCTGGTGCTTCTCCTGTTTCAGGGCCCCTTATCCCCACCTCCATTTATCCCTCTCCCTCACATCCTTCGGGTGCCCAGGATTACGAGCCAGAGTCACAATGGGGTCAAACTGTTTTATGTAGGTTTAGCAAAACTTCTTGCTTCTATTTATAAAACCCATCAAAAGCTCAGTTTTCAGTATGATACACTTTACAGCCACGGCTTTGTCAGACAATTACACACAAATTGGTCGTTCATATTATGCAACCAGCTCCACTTCTTTGAATCTGGCCTTATACAATATCTGGACAGTAACATCCAAACGGTTTGAATCTCAGAAGCATGGCAGACAATCCCATGC
Organism: Carcharodon carcharias; assembly: GCF_017639515.1. Taxonomy (NCBI): domain Eukaryota; kingdom Metazoa; phylum Chordata; class Chondrichthyes; order Lamniformes; family Lamnidae; genus Carcharodon; species Carcharodon carcharias. The sequence continues at coordinate 14,409,662 of NC_054483.1, read as the reverse complement.
ACAAATGAGAATGTCTAGGATTAAAAGTGGCATATTTTATTGGCACATGACTCTGGGTTTCACCTTCAAGTTTAAAAATGGCAAGACCTTCCAGCAAATCAAAACTAACCACACTTAACAAATGCCCAGCACGGAGCATGAAACAGAAAGCAAAGTACTACAGATGATGAAAACCTGAAATATAGACAGAAAAATGCTGCAAATACTCAGCAGGCCAGGCAGCATCTGTGGAGAGGGAAACAGAGTCAATGCTTCAAGTCCATAATCTGCACTAATTGCACAAATGCCACCAGACGTGCTGAGCATTTCCAACCTTTTCCATTTGTATTGGAGTGAAAATAACCCCTTTTCCCAGCCCTCCAAAAAGCAATCAGACTTTATCTGAGCCTTTCATTCCCCTTCAGCAAGGAACGCAGCAGCAGCTGCCATGACCTGGTTTGGCACAACATTAAACATGAATTTAAAAAAAAAGTTCAGGTATGGAGAAAATATGAAACGTGCAAATAAAAATCAATGCAATGAATTGATAATTTTACAACAATGAGTAATTAATAAAAATGACCATTACAAAGTGCCAAGCAGCAGAGTTAACTAATAAAAGCCTCTGGTGCTGCACACTCCAAGAATGTGTGCCTAGGTGTGCGGTTCACTTCTAGCCTCAGCAATTTTTTGCTCTCATGCGTGTTCATTCTCATTCTCTCACACACTTTCCCGCGTGCATGTGCACATGCACGCGCTCACACTCACACAAGGGATACCAGGGCCAGGGCCACACCATCGTCAAGGCACTGAGGAGAGGTTGCGCAATGAAGGGCCAGGGTTACTGATACCATTGACTGAGGGAGGTCTCGGAGGAGAGGTTGAGAAGCCTAGAGCCCTGTAGGCATAAAGTAAACAGAGGCACGAGGCTTACCATGTGCTCCAGCAAGGTCTGAACTTGGAAGGGTGAAGAAAGCAGCACCCCAGAACAGTCCACAAGGTAGGCAAGAAAGGAGGGACTGGGGTTCTGGCACCTCCTACTTGGTCAATGACTGCTGCCGTTCAGGACAAGAACAATCATTGGCTGAGTCACCTGTCAATCACAATGGTGTAAGTGTCAGATTGGCTGCTTTCAACACTGAACATGTAGATTGATAGGCTACTCGGCCAATGAGCTGGGGTCCCCTCCAGAGGCCAGGCCTCTATGATGAGCACCAGTGCATCCTCCTCCCCCTGCCTCTGATAGCTATTGTCAATGGCAGAGCTGGCAGTCAGGAGCATGCATTCGTAAATCAGCATGGTAGTGTTCCACGCATGAGCATTCAGCTGGCTGTAAACCTGAAGTAATGCTCGCGGTCAGTTTCTGAAAGCCGCACTGCTTGTCAGGGTCTGAATGAATGGTCAAGTTTTGACGTCCATTAGTCACCAGACCAGACTAGAAGAAAGAACAGGCTCATCAGTGCTAAGATCTGCTCTGGTTATGAGCTAACCTGGAAGAAGTGATCTAACAGTAGAAACAGCACCAGCTGCAGTGCCAAAGCAACTATTGGCAAAGCCTGCCAGAAATGAAAATTAAAAATAATTGTTAAAATAGACTGACAAACCACAAAGCCTGGTTCCAAAGACCTGAGTAAGAAAATCACACAAATCTTCTTGCCTGAAAACATTGCCTCAGCATGGTTTTTAGAACCCGTACCAAAAGATTTAAAACCTTCCGAAATACAAATAATCGTGCTGTGTTTTATTGATCATATGAAAAAGCAATCTATCAGAAGGACAAATACAAGTTAGCTAAAATAAGAACATTGAAATAAATCTCTTTTCATTGTGACTTGTTGCATCTCTTGCCAAGGCCAAAAGCCATCTCTGAGGCTGCATGAGCTATTTCACTTGCACTCCTCTGCCAAGACTGGGCGAAAATGGCTACTAGAAAGTGTTCAAGAGTGACCTCTGGCAACTTGCCCTTCATTTCACTTTGCTGCTCTAGAGAAGTACCTGAATTCTGTTCGATTCTTCACTTGTGCGACATGGATGAGATTGCAAATCATTGCTTGTGGGAAAGATGATGTGAAATTTTTCACATTCTTCAAAGTAATTCTGGCTGGGACTGAAAATAACCTTGAGTTTCTCGTTCTTTAACCAGCATCTCTTCATATTTATTCCCTAGATCCATTTTCAGGTTATTTCCTGTGTGCAATTTAAAGGGGTCTATCAAATCGCAAGGACCCTATCTCTTTCGCCAATTGCATTTTGTTTGAGTTGAAAGCACATGTCATCATATTGTGCTATAGGCTCAATGGTGTTTGGGGCTTTGATCCCCTTTCTTGCTTGATACTAGGTCAAAATACAATATGAAGGGCCCACCTGTTCCCAAAGGCGGCTCCTCTCCCAGCAATAGTCTTAGCCTTTTGGCATGAATTTTGCCTTGGTAATGTGACTGTGCCACCACTGCAGAGGTAAATGACATATTACAGAGTGTGCAGCATTTGTTCTTGTCCACATCTCCATCATCACTTCCCTGCACAAAGGAAAGAAGACAAAAATGTTAGTTGTCCCAGTGGCTGTTAACCACCCTCTCCCTATCTTTCCACCCAGTTTCCATTAAATAAAGAGACTGGGAACATAACGAGTGAAAAACACTTGATGCTGGTTAATTATTCAAGCTTGTCAATTATTCAAGCTTCTCAAATCCCAGGAGAAGATTGTTTCCACTCTCAGGGTTGAGGATTGGCGATGAATGAAATTATTTCAATGTGGTTCAGTCCATAATTTTTAAAAGATAACATATCAAATGATATTTCTGTCAGAGGAATAACAGCTCAGAAAGAGGCCGTGGAGCGCAGTGAACATACACGGTTGTTGAATCTTCAGTTGGAGCTGTTTTCTAAAACCCCACTTCTCAGCTGTTATATTTTATATCCTTTTATAGTCCTTATTTTCAAATACTCATCCAAGTTCATTTTAAAATGTGTTAGTCTTAAGTGACAATCCTGAGTCTGTATCTCCTCGTTTTCCATTTGTTGGCCAGTGGAAGCAAATTTTTACAGCCGACCCTCTCAAAATCTTTCATAATTCTCTAAAAGCCCTGCTTTTTTATTTCAGATTTTCTTCACATCAGTCAGAAGGGTTTCAGGATGAATAGGGTAGAAAATTGAAATGTCATGAGAATGTAGCAACTTGTCTCTTGAGAATGGTGATGAAAGGCGTCGACAGAGGAAAATGGTAAAGAAGGACTGACGATTCATGGACTCCATATCACAAATCAGATTAGTTAGTCAGCACAAATGTAGGATGGAAATTGGCAGCTTAATTGAAGATGGAATATATGTTGTGTACAGAAGAGAAATATGTGGTGCAACCTCCTGGTGCATGGAGTTGGTGTCGAAGGTGCAGAAAATTTGGATTTATTTTAGAGTGCCAGCCAGGACCAACAGCTAGGGCGCCAAAGCATACACAGACAATCACAGCCTTACATGAAAGCTAAAAACTTACACTAAGGGCTCAGCTGTAAATTTGCAATTAAGAAATGGGGAAGGCCATTTCACACCATCTGATGACCTCGAACCACATCCAGTCAGCCCCCGTAAACCTTTTGTATAGAACAAACATACATTCTTTGCTGTTTCCAAAAGGACAATACCCAGTCTCTGCATTGCAATTATCAAGTACACAATTATCAGCCCACCAGTGGTGAGGGGTGGGTGGGTGGGGGGGGGGGGGGGGGGGGGGGGGGCATCACTGTGCTGTGGCCTTTGTCTAACTAATACCATTAAGTTGCAACTGATAGTAAAAAATATATAAACTGTGCTTATTTGAACCTCGGTGGAGAAGCACCTGAACTGCCCAGCGTTTGCTCCCCGCATGCGTAATAAAGGAACCACTTGAATATTGCATCTGGACTCCGAGTGTTGAAATTTTGTATCAGAGTACTTCTCGGATCTTTCAGTGTGTTCATGTACTGTACCATGGTAAAACATGGGCTGTCATCTGTGATTCATATATAAGCTCCCGAGGCAAGACACTTGCCCGCAGGAAAGGTGGAAAGTTTCTGGATCAAGTCCTGATACTCTTTTAAACCTTCTCATGCACTCAGGTTTTAGACTAATATTAAGATGAGGGACAAAATTTTCTCTTTGTTTTGTACCTTTCGAAGAGGAAAATAAAAGCCAGGCCAAAGAGACGTTATAAATTAGGGAGACTTAATTTTCAGGTGATTTGAAGGTTAATTAAGTATTTACTGCAGTTGATGTCTGCAGTCCCATGCACTTACATTATAATAAAATCAGGTGTTGTTTGCCTTGGATAAAGACGGGCACTAGGAACAATGCCAATCCCCTTAAAGGAAGATTAAACCTACAAGCTTGAACATTATTCCACCATGACTTCCTTACAAACTTGTGATTTCATTACAAATTAGATTTTAATATCTATGACTTAGAACAGTGCACATGAAGTTGCTGAAAATGATCAGGCTTTTGAATAAAGCACACAATGAGAACTTTTGTCTCCAGTGGTCAATGCAACCACCCTTCGGTTAATAAAAAATTGCTTATCAGGTCTGCCTTTCAGAAACAGCAAGTCTTTCAGCAAGGCAAGCTGTGAAAATTCCCTGAATGAAACACTGAAGTTGTGCGAATGGAGATTGACTGACTGTTAGCTCAAGTAGCTCTTCAAATGAAGCGTGTAGCACATGCATGGCTGCAGGCCCAGGCTTCTGTTGGCTTAGGCAGGGAAGCTCGTTGATGAAATATCTCCCATGGTCTGTGCTATTAGCAGGTCATTCAAACAACTTTTGAAATGAGTGTCAGTACAGGAATTTCATGGCCTCTCACTTAAAGATATCTTACTGCTGCTAACTTGCTGAATATGAAGTGAATTTGTCTGGTATAAAAACTACTCTTAGTCCTTATGACTCAGGAATTGGTTAATCTGTCCAAAGCCAAACCTCAAAAGACAGCAGTCTGAATACTAAATTTATACAGAGGCCATAAACTTGGAATTTAAAATCTGTGTAAGACGGACTGATGAAAGACAACTGTGCAACTGAGCATGCAAGAAACTCAAAATGTGAATGGAAAAGGTTTAACAAAAACCAAAATAATACTTGGTTGGTGTCACCAGAAAACGATTTGCAAGGAATGAAAGGTGCAGTAGTTAGCACTGCTGGCTCACAGCTCCAAGGACCAGGGTTCAATCCTGAGCTCAAGTGTTTGTCTGTTGGTGTGGAGTTTGCACATGGTCTGTATGAGTGTGAGAGTGTGTGCCCTGTGATGGACTGGCGTCCTGTCCTGGGTGTACCCTGCCTTGCACCCATTGTCTGTTGGGATAGGCTCCAGCTCCACGCAACCCTGAACTGGATGAAGTGGTTCTGGAAAAGTGAGTGAGTGGAAGGTATTGGTTTGTTTGTCATTACTTTTAAGATGATGTACCCAAATGGAAAATATGAATTACACTTTAAAGCCAGGAGTGAGTGGCATTGAAGAATTAATTTTAAGATAAGAACACAGGTGTGCCAAGCTTCACATATATTTAAATCTTAACAAAGTCAACAAAGACTCAGTGGCTAACAAAAGGCCAGATGCAACACCAAGTGTTAAGAGGCTTCAAAACGATTTAGACAGGTTGAGTGAGTAGACCAATACATGGCAGATGCAGTATAACGTGGATAAATATGAAGTTATCCACTCCAGTAGGAAAAACATAATGGCAGGGTATTATTTAAATAGTGATAGATTGAGAAATGTTGACGTACAAAGGGACCTGGTTGTCCTTGTACACCAATCACTGAAAGCAAGCACGCAGGTGCAGCAAGCACTTAAGGCTATTGGTGTGTAGGCCTTCATTGTGAGAGGAATTGAGTACAGGAGCAAGGATGTCTTACTGCAGCTGTACAGGGCTTTGGTGACACCACACCTGGAGTAGTATATGCAGTTTTGGTCTCTTTACTTCAGAAAGGATATACCTGACATAGAGGGAGTGTAGTAAAGATTCACCAGACTGATTCCTAGGATGGCAGGATTGTCGTTTGGGGAGAAATTGGGTCAACTAGGCCTGTATTCACTGGAGATTAGAAGAATGAGATGGGATCTCATTGAAACATATAAAATTTTGACAGGGCTGGACAGACTGGATGCAGCAATATGTTTCCTCTGGCTGGGGGTTCTAGAACAAGGGATCACCATCTCAGGATACAAGGTAGGCCATTCAAGACTGAGATGAGGAGCAACTTTTTCACTCAGAGGGGCGGTGAACCTGTGGAATTCTCTACCACAGAAGGCTGTGGAGGCCAAGTCATTGAATATATTTAAGAAGGAAATAGATTTCTCGACACTAAAGGGGTCAAGGGGAGTGCTAACACCACAAGCAATTCTCAATTTTTCCTGTTGGGGGTTGCAACCTCTGTAGCAATGGGTGCACTCAGAGGGCTCGTGGACACGGAGGCCCTTCCAATCTTAGTGGCTGGGGCAGGTGGCAGAAGATCACAGCACAGAGTATTTCTCAACCCTTTTCCAGCTCACTCATTCACTTTTCCAGAACCACTTCATCCAATTCAGGGTCTCTGGGTCACAGGGAGTTGGAGCCTATCCCAACAGGCAATGGGTGTGAGACAGGGTACACCCATTCCCCACTTTGGATGGTGGAACTGGAGCACCTGGAGGAAACCCATGAAGACATGGGGATAACGTGCAAACTCCATACAGACAGACACCCGAAGTTAGGTAAAGGAATGAAGGTTGTGGTACAAAACATATGGTTGGAGGAGATTCCTTAAGTAGAGAGCCAATGTCACTCAGCAAGGGCAGATACGACAGGGGGTGCCAGATTTTGAAATGGAGGGGACTTACATGAATCATATAGATCAGGTTAGGTTTGTATGAGGTGCAGTCAGAGAAGTAAGGGCTGGGATGTATTCTCGTTTGTTTGGGTAGCTCACTACTGAGCCGATCTGGGCAGTAAAGTTGCTGCTTTCATCTCTGATCTATTCTAGGTTAGTTAGTTCTTGGTCAGTATGTCAGTAAGTTTACTGCAATTGTCCTTGGCAGCTTTGGGCTCTTAAGAGATTAAAAGGGCAAGTATTCCCGATCCTGATAGCTACGCTGTGACCCTTATTGTTAAGGTAGTATTAGTCAAGGCCAGGATGTCCTTCAAAGCTGAAAATAAATCTCCCAATGCTCAGTGTGTGGACTCAAGAGATAAAGAATGGCCCCAGGGTGGCCGGCACCAGTGAAACAGTGCCCCAATACGGACTGGCGTCCTTGGGAGAGGAAATCTGCTGTTACTAATAGCAAAAAAGGGACCGGATGGGAGAATTTCATAGCACTTTTCATCAAGTGAGTCATTGGTCATTGAAGCTTTACGATACTGCAGCAAAGAAGAGCTTAAGACAAACAGAGAGAAAGAATGCCAGTGACACGAAACATTTGTTAAACACGCAAAAATTTCATTCGAGCTGCTTATCACACAGCAGGGACAGCTGTAGTACTACCAAGCATATGGGATTGGTTACAAATCACTTATCTATAAAGGATGCAGCAGTGATGGAAATAAAAAAAACTGCGGAAATGAACAGCTTTTAGCACAGTAGGGCAGCATACAGTTGCAAAGAATTAACCATTACCTGTAGGACAATTATTCACAGTGAACAGTAAATTCAAATATGGAGGAGGAGGAGAGATCAAATTGTGACATTCCCCCTTTTACTCTGGACAATGAGTAAACGTACAAGTTACCGTTTTACACAATGGAAACGTTTTGAGAGTGTTCCTCTTCAGGCCAAGGCCATTTAATAATGTTTAAATGTGTTCCATATGTTTTTTTTAACTACTTACTTTTATATAAGTGGAATGCCATCACCTTAATACAAAGGGACTTTGATTCCTCCACTGCTGTCCACACTTTTTGTTTTCTCTCCATGACAGTGCTGGCAAGAGGTGAGACATGTTTTTACAGGGAATGAGCAGCATGACTTTCTTCACCACCATGATCCCCCATCTGTCCCCAAGGGTATTCCACCTCTGACAAAAATGCAGTGTTTGCACCGATGAAAGAGTACTATCATATAGGGATGAATTCACGATGGAATTTAGAGTACCACCATAATTCTACCAGGGAAATGACAGATGTAAAACAGTGGAATGATTTCCTCTTGTGCTATCTGCAAGGTAGAATTGTTTATAAAGAGGTTTCATTATGTACAGGACATGTAGGAACCCTATCCCCCATATTAGCCGGAACCTGTATCCAAACATAATCCCTTCTATCCATTGTTTCATTCTGGTTCACTGCTCCCACTGAACCAAAAGTCTAAGAGCTGAACTGTGCTTTTTTTTGTGTTATCAGGGACTGCTGGTGATCATTTGCTTCCAAGGAAAGGCTGCACCATGCCAGAAGTTTGTAATGCTTTTACAGAAGTTTAAAAGCGAATCTTGGAACAGTTGAAGGATAGATTTTAGACAGAGGATTCAGGCCACATTGCATGGCCAACATGGAATATGTATGTTAAAAATTTGGGAATTTCCACAGATAAAATCATCTATAAATAGGAGGCTGACAAACGTACTTTAACTTAAGAGCAAGGTGAGACTTTATGTTACACGTGCTGTGTAGTATTAAGGAATAGTGTTTTCTTCTTTGAGTTGAGGTAGAGCATACCTGTTCTAAATAAATCTGGAAGATGACACTGTGTTGCCCCAGTGTCATCAAGAAAAACCAATCAGAATTGGCACCTCTTAGAAGGGAACAACTAATAAGGAACTGAACTATTTAAATGAAAGGCAAGGACGACTCAAGCTTAAATAATGTTATTTCGATGTCTATGATACATTCCAGTTGCTGTGGTACCCATTGGTTATGATGCAGGTCAGCCATCATCTAACTGAAAGGTAGAACATACTCAAAGGGCTGAAAGGCCTACTCCCATTCCTATGATTAAACGGGAAGCATTCCCAAATGTACAGGATATTAAACAAACTGGCAGTAGCTGTAGACAATAATACAACTTGGTGGACCTAGCAGGAGAGTGTGTGTGTGTTAAGGCACATTAAGTGGGTGTAGCTGATGAGATGTAGCATGTGATTTCTCTGTAAACGGAGTGCAATATTTCCTTTTTTGTATCAGAAGGACCATATTGACCACGGTGATGGACCATTCAACCAACTCCTGCCATGTAGTACAGACCATGTAGGGTGGTGCTGAGGTCTCCTGGTGGTACAGTGGGCAACTGCTTTTCCTGATGCATTGCTGAGTCGCACAGATCATATACAATCCTGGTCTCTTCCAAGTCGACTGATAGAAGTTGAGGTGCTGTCAGCTGATGTCAATCCCCTCAAGCTCGGGAGAGTGAGAAAATGAGGAATTGTAATTAACTCTAACTTCTCTGGCAAGTGGGCAGCACAGAATAAGACCATTTGGTCTATCCTGCCTACAAAAGAGTTTTGGAAGTTATCCAATTATTTCAACACCTTTCTTTCTCCATAGCTCAGCAAACATTTCACTGTCAATTATTTATCCAGTTTCCTTTAGGAAGTTGCTGTGCAGTTTGCTTCCACATGCTTTCAGGCAATTCCTATCATAATAACTTGAAGCGTAATTTATTTTCCCTCATATTGGCTCTGGGTTTTTCCAATTACTTCAAATTTGCTCCCACTGCTTACCAATTCTTCTGCCACTGATGACAGTTTTTCATTATTTACTTTATCAAAAACCTTTGTGATTTTTATTACCTAGATTAAATCTCCCTTAACCTTCTTTGTTTTAAGGCTAATAAGTCTAGATTTTCCAGTCTCTCCAAATAACTGAAATCCCTCATCTTTCGTGCCATTCTAGTAAATCTCTTCTGCACCCTGTTATAAGGCCTTGACATACTTCCTAAATAGTGGAATTCGACACAATACTCCAGCTGAGGCATTACCAGTGTTTGATACATGATTCAACTAGGCTGCAATGCTCCTCTTGCTCAGCAGACCCTTTGGCATTAACTGTCGGCTAACATGTGGACAATGAGGGAGGCGGCGGCATAGTGGTTATTGTCACTGACTAGTAATCCCAGGGTAATGCTCTGAGGACCTGGGTTTGAACCCCACCACAGCAGATGGTGAAATTTGAATTCAATAAAAAAAACCTGGAATTAAAAGTCAGATGATGACCACGGGCAGAAATTTTCCCTCGTCAGATGGACATGCGCCTGACCCGAGCGGGAGAGGCAACCAATATTTTGGTCAATTCAGTTCAATTCAATTCATGCCCGCCAACAGTTAAGAGGCCTGTTAAGGCCCTTAATCAATTCATGGAATTGAGTTTTTCGCTGCCTGCCCAAACTTCCGGTTTAGCGGGTGGGCGAAAAGGCAAAACGGCTTCTACATTTTTTGCGAAACCTCGTCCACAGGTGGAGGTTTCGACCATTGATTGATTAAAAAAAAAATTTTAGAACTCATTTTCAACATAATCCCTGCTCAAATGACAGAGTCACATGAGGAGAGATGTTTTCCTTAATTTTTAAAATCTTTACTTGAGAGGTTAAAAATCTTCACCTCCCTGAGGCAGCTCTGTGCCTTCAGGGAGCTTTCTGTGAGTGCGCATGCCCACATGCGCTGTCTTCTCCCCCCCCACCCCAGGCAGCGCTGAGCATTTCAATGCATCACTCATGCTGGTTGGCCTTTAATTGGCCAGCCAGCGTGAAATCGTGGCCAGGACCCAGCTGGGAGGCAGCGGTTGGTTTCGTGGCCGCTCTTGGGCCCGCCCGCAGTAACTGTCCGATGAGGGGAAATCCTCCCCCATGAAACCATTGCTGACTGTTGTAAAAACCCATCTGGTTCACTAATGTCCTTCAGGGAAGGAAATCTGCCATCCTTAGCTGGTCTGGTCTACATGTGACTCCAGACCCACAGCAATGTGGTTGACTCTTAAGTACCCTCTGAACAAGGGTAAACTAGGGAAGAGCAATCAACGCTAGCCTAGCCAGCGACGCCCACATCCCACGAATGAATAATTTAAAAGTAGGTGAGGGTACCAGAGTAACGGTTTGATCTGAGAAGATAAGGAGCAATTTTTTCTCAGAGGGTTGTGCGGCTTTGAAACTTTCTGCCTCAGAAGGCGGTGGAGACGGGGTCATTGAATATTTTTAAGGCGGAGGTAGATAGGTTCTTGTTAGGCAAGAGAATGAAAAGTTATCGGGGGTAGATGGGAATGTGGAATTCGAAACACAAACAGATCAGCCATGATCTTGTCGAATGGCGGAGCAGACTTAAGGGGCTGAATAGCCTCCTTCTGTTCCTATTTCTAATGTTCCTATGTTTGCATCCACATCCCTAAATCAATGCTTTCAGAGGAAAGCGATAAAATAAACATGAGCAATGTGAAAATAATAAAATTAATAACTGTATACCAAAGCAATGTCTGGTAAAGAAACATGAGAACGGTAAGCTAAACAGTCAGGGAACACATAGAAACTTATTAGAGTGCGCTTAAAATGGAGTCAATATCAGGAAATCCCAATACAATTTGGCAGCAGGTAACATCTCCTGGATGAGAAGCGTGCAGAATACAATAAGCACTTTGGTCCACTGCAGTCTGCATAAATATTCAACTGACACATGCACAGAATCCCAATGTACAGTTAGCATAGTTTCACCATATAAGTTATTCTGAGCACACCTACAATCTGAATAAGGCATTTCTTCAACCATATGTACTACCTATCCGCATCAAACTGAGTGCTCCTGTAGTTTTTATGAAGGAAACAGGACCGGCCAAGAACCCAGGAACAGTTGCAGAGGTCACAAAGCAGCACTTAAATGTGTCGTAATTCAAAAAAGCTGGCTTCACCCATCTCCACATTTGCTACATCTGTTAACATTTCCAGCTGTTAGGATCTTCGTTAAAAAGAATTGATCAGGAACGTGTTTACTGGATAATTTTGTTTCAGTCACATGGAGAAGTTGCAAACTGCAGCTCCATCCAGGTTAACAATGCTGTAGAATGGAGTATTTTCCTGATGGATTCTCCTCTCCTGTCTCGAGGCAATGAATCATGCAGGGTTATAGCTCCATTGAGTGCTGGCAATGCTCCAACACTTTAGCTAAACTGACTGTATTAATGTATGAGCTTAGATATGGATTTTCACCTGGCATCCAAAATTCAATTTCTGCATTTGTAATTGAATACCAGTCGAGAATGAGAATCTGGGAAGGTTTTTTCCCCCTTCTCCTTGGTCCAGGAAGATTGAGGTTAATTGGAGCAAGTCACTAAAGTTCCAGCACAGAGCAGAATGAAAACTGGGGCCTTTCGGGCCTCGATTGCTCATTGTAACACGATATGTTACCTTCACCCATGGATCAGAGCTTGGTCATAAATGGTTCTCTCATCTGATAAGTTTGTCTAATTGTGATGGGCTTCCAAAATTACATCAATTGTTCATTATCGCCAAGAGCTTTCATCACTTTCATGTTGCAAGCAATATTGAAAGGTGACAGAGACAAAATGCAAATTAAAAATGATTCAGCTCCAATATTCAACTCTAAATATAATGAATATAGATCATTTGGAGTTCATAAAGGTCACCTTTTTTTTGCCAGGTTTCATCTCCCTGCAAAGATGAAATTCAGATCTGGTGCTAGCATGATTTAAGTATCAAGCATGTAGTGGTGAAAGAGAAAAAGGATACCAATTGATTTACGTTACTCCTGCAATATTTTCATCCTCCTTTAGCGGTTTAACACTTCTTAAATTGTGCTTTTTTCTTCAGGTCATTAAAAAAAAATCCCATTGCATATTTAATAAGTACTTGCACACTACCAAGTTGCGGCGAGCAAGATACAATCTTTGCATGCTGGAAAAACAATGTCTGGGTGTATGTATGCAGATCCTCCACTAGACCAGAATGGAATAGAGATGTAACTCTTTACTCTTAGTGGGTCCAAGCTTATAACCATTACGAGATCACCAGAGACTTTGATGCATGCTCATTGCTTAGTCAGAGAGTAACATACACACCACAAAACCACCAAGGATTGGACACATGCTCTCTACTTGACCACATGGATCTTGGATATTTCCCCACAAGACCATTGCAGACTTGACCACAAGCCTACCTCTCAGAAACCTTCTATTAACCAGACAGTTGACACACCATTAATTGGAACCCACAATGAGGCAAAGGTGTATTCATGATTAGAATCCAAATAGGGTGGGGGAGGTCAAACATATACCCAACATTTAATTTGAACTCACTTCTTTTTGTTTCAGACTTTATCATCATGTGGATGTGTAAATTAAGAACGCATCAGTCTTGAGCGCAAAATTCCCTCTTACCACTTGCCAAGACTGATCGGCCAATAGTAAGTATGCTTTGAAACAGATCAGGACAGGAATTCCTAAAGTTCTCTTCATTGCCCGAAATGGGGCTGCTCCACCTCGTGGCCAAGAAGAGAAGTGGATAAAACTCACTCAGTACAGATTACTCATTTCAAATAACCTGTGATTTGGACTCCAATGTCTATTGTGGCAAGTGCAAACTGAATCATCAGAAAAATTAAAATTGGGATTTCTCTCCCATTTGTCACAACTAAACATTAGCTTAGCTTCATATCTTTTGAAGGGGCAAGGTGCATAGTTTCTGTCAGTATTATAATGCTGATGGGGGCCGAACTCCACACATGAAAAGAAACTAGAATTCAATACCCAAAATAAGGGTCCTTTTTCAACTTGGCCAGAAAACGTTAAGAATAAATTACTGAAAATTGTTAATAAACTTTTCATTCATTCTCTTGATGTGAACATCACTGGCATGTCCAGTGTTTATCGCCCATCACATTAGCTAAACTGAGGTGGGGATACTGGGCCTTGATCTTGAATTGTTGGTAGCAGTTTGATGCAACTTAGTGTGGCTCACCCAGACACTTCAGAGGGCAGTTAAAAGTCACCCAAGTCGATGCAGGGCTGAAGTTCCATATGGGCCAAACTGAGCGAGGAAGGCAGGTTTCCCTCCTTAAAAGGATATTAATGTACTAGTTGGACTCTTACAACAATCTCACAGCTTCATGCTTACTTGCACTGATACCATACTGTCTTAGGCTCAACTTAAATCCTCCAAGCAGCCACAGCAATATTTGTGCTCCCATACCTGGGATTATTATTCCATTGTAGGCCAATGGCATACCCATTATGCCACCATATCCAATTAAAAATATAAATTAAAAAATTCTAAAACAGGGCTATGAGAAATGGGAAACAGATTTTGTTTTGGACTCTTCTGGATTAAATCTGTGATATTACGCAATTAGAGAAACACTGAAGCAGATGCTTTATACTTTTGTTTGTCTGAGATATTGTAACCCGCAGTTATTAAACTTCCTCGAATGCTCAGAACTTGGGTATTCTGCTCATGGAAATGACTATTTATCACTGTGGTTAATGGCTGTTTTTTAATTAAGTATATGAACAGATGGGATGAGGTCACCCGAGAGTTTTCTGTTTCAGTGCTTTGTGTTATTAAAGACGTGAGGTTTTCTTTTCCTGTTTGTTTGTTTCATGGTTGAATGTTTCTTTTGATGGTGAAAGCAAGTTGGCATCTATTCCAAGCTGCAATGGAGTACATTTTTTTTTTTTAAAAACACGACCCAGAAATAAATATGGATCTTCCAGCTGTGCTGCATCTGGGAAGTACAGCTTGTGCAATCCGCTCCTGACCTCCTCAATCTACACCACTCAAGACAAGCATTGTTCACATTTATTTTAGAAACATCAGGGCAGATTTTTCTGCTGCAGTTCTGTCTGCTTTTTCCCCGCTGCAAGTGGAAGCAAATATGCCCACCCAGTTATGGGCAGGTACATTTCAGTAAGGTGCTAATTATAGGAATAAGTTGTGCAATGTTCCCATAATTTCCACCATAACCAGGCTAGATGCAAGGAATTTTTTAAAATTCAATCATGGGGTGTGGACGTCACTGGCCAGGCCAGCATTTATTGCCCATCCCTAATTGCCCCTTGAGAAGGCAGTGGTGAGCTGTCTTCCTGAGCCGCTGCAGTCCCTGTGGTGTAGGTACATCCACAGTGCTGTTAGGGAGGGAGTTCCAGGATTTTGATCCAGCAACAGTGAAGAAACAGTGATATATTTCCAAGTCAGGACGGCGAGTGGTTTGGAAAGGAACTTCCAGGTGGTGGTTCTGCTGCCCTTCTCCTTCTAGATGGTAGTGATCATGGGTTTGGAAGGTGCTGTCGTAGGAGCCTTGGTGGATTCCTACAGTGCATCTTGCAGATGGTACACACTGCTGCCACTGTGCACTGGTCAGGGGGGAATGGACATTTGTGGATGGGGTGCCAATCAAGCTGGCTGCTTTATCCTGGATGGTGTCGAACTTACTGAGTGTTGTTGGAGCTGCGCCCATCCAGACAAGTGGAGAGTAGTCCATCACACTCCTGACTTGTGCCTTGTAGATGGTAGATGGGCTTTTGGGAGTCAGGAGGTGAGTTACTCACCACAGGATTCCTAGCCTCTGAACTGCTCTTGCAGCCACAGTATTTATATGGCTAGTCCAGTTCAGTTTCTGGTCAATGGTAACCCCCAGGATGTTGATAGTGGGGGACTCAGTGATGGTAATGCCATTGAACATGAGGGGCAATGGTTAGATTCTCTCCTGTTGTGGATAGTCATTGCCTGCCATTCGTGGCACAAATGTTCCTTGCCGCTTGTCAGCCCAAGCCTGGATATTGTCCAGGTTTTGCTGCGTTTGGGCATGGACTACTTCAGTATCAGAGGATTCGCAAATTGTGCAATCATCAGGGAACATCCCACTTCAGACCTTATGATGGAAGGAAGGTCATTGATGAAACACCTGAAGATGGTTGGGCTTAGCACACTAACCTGAGGAACTCCTGCAGTGATGTCCTGGAACTGTGATGATTGACCTCCAAAAATCACAACCATCTTCCTTTGTGCTAGCTATGACTCCAACCAGCATAGAGTTTTCACAATGTAAATCCAAAGCCGACGGAGAATGGTCTGAGCCTTGGAGTATGAGGATTTTAACTTCTTGGCCTTTCCTCAGTGATTCGACCATGACTTCTGCGGTGATACCATTCACACTAGCTGGAGTCAAAACTTGTGGGGGCAATGGGGTCTTGGGCCACTGCTGGAGATCCATGCATTCAGTCCCCGTTAAGGTAAAGATAGATTTGTTGGAGGGGTAGTGGTCATGGTTGGCTGCAATCAGGAGAGGTATCCTTGCAGGGCCAGAGTTCTGCAAAATCAATTTCAGACCCTAAGTTTAAATATTACATAATTCTTATGAGTATTTGACTGGTACTTAATTACAGAACATTGCTGTGCTTTCTTGCTTCACGTATTAATTTTTATTTAGCAAGCTCGATATTTAAGCAGTTTTGTTTAAAAGTACTTGGTGTCACAGCCCATTAGTTTGCCAGTGCATTATGCCACACAGTGCAAGATGTGTGGGTTCCACTTTCTGTCAAAGTTTGAGTCTCAAGGCTGCCTACACAAGATGCCATATACAGGAGAGAGCTTGAGGAATGAGTCAGCCTAAAAGATGCACCACTCATCTCCAACGTGAGAAATACAGCATCCAGATTTCAGTTTCAGGAACTGTCGAAAGCAGTGGTTCAATCAGTTTAGCAGAAACATCTTTCTTTTCCTCCTAATTCTTCATTTTCCTTCCTGGGAGGAAGATTGCCCACAAATAAACATTTATATGGCTTAACATGACAGACTAACATTTTCAGCTGATTAATAGTATCATGGTTTGTGTGGGCCACAATTGTAAACCTACATTCTGAAAGCTGCAACACTTATAAGTCCTTGGTAGCATTACCGCTAACTCCAGTCTGCTCAAAAGCCATGTTGTATACATTCAAATGCACCGACGATCTACAGGAGTGTAGCAGCTTTTCCAACAGTTCCATCCTTATTATAGAATTGCTTACACATAGCTCTACTGTGCCAGCTCCCAATCTCCTGACCTACATAACAAAGTGCTGCGTGCGAAATGAAGGTAATTTCAATTGCAATTTACCTAGAACACACCATGTGCACATGCTGTTGATGTCAGTCTCTGTGAACCTTTAGCTTCTCTGATGACGACAGTCATCATGTTCACGGGACCAGGCCTACATAGGCCAGTGGGAGCTACATAGGCCAGTGGGAGAAAAACCCTTTAGTTCTAGATAGGCAAGAGCAGCTCAGTATACGAGTGTCCACAGCTTTTGGCAACCCCTGCCTCTGACAACAGTGCCTTCACTGAAGGCTGAAAAGGCATCACCACAACAGAACCAATCTTGGTGGAATGCTTGGCTTCTGACTGGAGCTCTGTCAATCTGTAAACAGTCAGAATTTGCTGGTGTTCGAAATCACCAAAGATAAATGTTTTATAGGTTTTGCTATATTTTTCACAATTTTCTACCCAAATTGTTGGTCTTACTTTCACTTTTTTTTAGGCAATATGCTCAGGTTGATACTTTCCTGACAACTTCAGATACCTCAGACTGAAGTCCTACAGCCTACAGTGAAACATCCAATGGCAGGATGGCGGCATGTCTGGTTCCCTTTTGGATGTGGCATGTCCCTGAGGCAAACTTACATCTTTACATACAAAAAGGATAAAAATGTTCCTGCCCGCTTATGCTTGTGCAACAAGAGCTGATTTTCTAAGGGTTTAAACGGTCTGCTAGTCCAGTGGCTTCCAATACATTTGAATTATGCGCATAATAGCAACGTCAAACTGGGCCCGACGAAGCCAGCGTACAGACCTTCCAAGAACCAGAAGAGATACAAAAGCACCTAAAATTGTAAAGCCAATTAAATACAACAATGATATGAAGAATTCCTGCTGAAAGTGGATAGAAGCCTTTCTCGCTAGGTGATTCAAGGGCCGGGTTATTATATCTCAGAGCCAGTATAGCACTTGGCGCATGCCGATATAGATTTTGCTGTCTTTGGATCAAGGAGGGGGAGGATCATCCAAAACCCCTGGTTTGAATTTGGCCTGTCACTGGTTGAATAGCTTATCAATGCTCAACCAGCACTTCAGAGCTGGTGAAAAATATAAGTCTTCATGAAACCCTGGTCAGCAAGAGTTTGTAGCCTTAAGCGAAATGAGAGGGAGAAACAAGTCACTATTTTCTCTTGTTACAGTGCTGATTGTTTACACTGGCAAGATTATGAATAAACAAAGTAATTGATGCATTAATATAATGTTTACCTTTTGAGATTGATAATTATATATAATTTCAATTGAATCACCGTTGATCATTATTATCCACCTGAATCATTCACTTCACTTTGTTACTTTGGAGAAAGGACCTTTTATTTTAAACAAAAAAAAAGGCTGAACATTTTGCATAGAATTTATAACTTCCTACTGGCGCTCAAAAAGGCTGCACTATGGAGAGACAGGTCGTCTGTCATGATGATGGTTTCTTCTTTTGTTATTTTGTGACACCTGTTGTGCAAAACGAAATCTTCCCCAGTCTCAGCATTGCAGGCTGCTTGAAAACCTAAGCTGCACTTCCTGGGAAAATCAGTACAAACTTACTATTCTGGACTTTTGGTTTAGTGGAAAGGTACCTCTTCCTACTGAAGCAGGCCACAGCATTCTGAGCATAATTCCCTCCTGGGCATAGCCTACCACAGCCAGAACTCCTGAGCACTCTACACGGACATGGAAATCTGGTTTCATGCCTACAAATTGCCTCTTGGGTTTCAGAAATGAATAAGTCAGGAACCAACCATAACTGCCCCAGTCTCAGCGACACACTAATATATCAGGAGCTGCTTTGCAGCAGTCTGATATTTCGCCACAGGGAGAAAGAGGAAATCAGAGAGATTTACCCAGACTAATCTCCCACACCTCCTCCAGCATGTTATGGTCTGTGTGCCTCCCCTCTTTGGCCAGAAATGATAGCTGGTGCATGAAAATTAAGAAGCTACCTTGTTGATCCAGATCTCAGTGAAACAATAAAATAAGGAGCTCAAGGGGATCACTTGGCAATTCTTAAGAGAGATGAGCCACATCTGTAGAACTTAACATTGCCTCTTCTGGAATTGAAATTTGGGGCCACAGCAGCAGTTGTTAGAAGTCACTTGTTCACAGTAAATTAAAGCAAAAAGTGACTGTCAAAACAAAAATTTCATGTTCCTTCCTTATTTATTCATTCAGAGAAGTCTGTGTATTGGAGGCGGCTTGCAAACAGCTCCAAGGATGTGACAATGCGACCTAACGAATATTGGTCAGCAACGTCAGGTTTCACTCCATTATCCAACTGGTTAAATTCCTGACTGCTTGATTTATAGATACAAGTCAGACTTTGAGGCCTGTGTTTTTGTTTTGCTCTATTTGAAATCTGAAAATACGGCTCTAAGAGTTTAGAGATAAGGAAAGATGAGATGATGGGGAGATTATAGATTAAGTGTGAATTAAGACTTAATTACGTCAACCTGCAGTTTTTTAAAAAAGCTTTCATAACTACATGCTCCACCTTTGCTGTAAACCATGAATGAAATCAGTTTAAATGCTATTGTGTCACAGTTATTCCTTTAATGCTGTTAGTTTTCAGCAGAATAACTTGGGTTACTGTTGCCTCAAAAGAAGCACAGTGTAAGAACTGAACAATGGAAACCTTTTCGAGGAACAGAGGGAATTATTCTTTCCAGCTGATGCTACTTGACTTTGACAGAGCAATCAAATCTGTTTTTGTTTCATCTCAGAAGAGATGTTCTCGTTGATAGCTGTTAAATATTGAATGCTGACCTAGAATTGCCCTTATTAACAACTCATGCATTTCAATGCTACAGCCTTCTTCCGAGCAGTGAGGATATGATTGCAGTGGTATCATTTAGCTCAACATGTTGAGAATATATCAGGTGGAAGAGTGGCTGTTGCATTGCGTTCATAGTGGCTTACAGATTTATTAATTTCTGAAACCCAAAGGCAATTTGTATGCACTAAAACAGATTTCCACGTTAGTATAGAGTGCTCAAGAGTTCTGGTTGTGGTAGACTGTGGTATATTTCCCCATGTGGAAATTGTGTGCAGAATGCTGTGCCTTGAGTCAGTCAGAAGAGGTACCTTTCCATGACATGTTAAACCAAGAATGCAATATAGTAAGTTTGTACTCATTTCACAGGATTAGGTTTTCAACCATCTGCAATGCTGCATTTCCTGGAAAGCAATACAGATTCTAGGTGATGTAACCTATGGTTTAATATCCTATCTTAAAATGCATCTCTTTAAATCCACTAACTCCTTCAGAGCATTATTACGACAACAGCATGTTATAATTAGTTCTTCAAGCATCATTTTGACAAGTCAAATCAAATACGTACAATGTAAAAAAAACTACACACAATGATTTTTTTTAAAGGAGTTGGGCATAATGAAACAATCTTTGATTTTTAGTGCTATATGCTGAGGGGCATTTGTACCCCTCGTCAATAGGTGTACCCACTTCCTTCCTTATTCTTAGTAACTAAAAGAGAAGAATGTTTCTTCATCGAGAAGTTTAAACTTGAACAAATAGATGGAATCAAAAGTAACTTGCAAAAAGGCTTTCACAAAATAATTGTTCAGAAAATCTGCATTCGGTGTTATGACCACAGCAGATGTTAATTGCTGAGTAAACCAAATCCCAGAGGAAAACTTGGCTTACGGGCCATAACCCCCTTTTTTTGTGTGTTCTAAAAATGAGAAGAAATGAACTGATCTCAGCAGTAAAAGTCCAGTGACACTTTTGGGATTTTAAAAACTAGAAGTAAAACTTTTATTAACAAGAAGAAAATAAAACTTAAGCACACAAGGTTACAGTTACACAATTAAACTTAGTCTTACAAAACATCCCCCAAAAGACTCCCTACTTGGTCAGACCCACAAGCAAACATCTCCCAGGCAACATTCCCTTATAGCTGTTTAACTATCAAAAATCCAGTCGTATTGCCCAAGGCAAACTGCTGTAGCTTTAATAAAGGCATACTACATGACCTCAAGCTCTCTTCCACTTTGCTGTGGAAATCCAAGACTTCAGAACAGGGCTGCTTTTTTCAGCCCAAGGCTTTCTTGGCTTGACTGAATGGCTGATTCAATCTGCATCTTTCTCCGAGCCTCGAGCTGTTTCCAGGAGATCTTCCTCACACAGCCAACAGGCACACACCAACAGCCAACCCCCAAGCTCTCCACAGTAACTCCAAAATAACTTGCCCACCACCCTTTCATCTCAGGTTCCATTATTCTCACACCTCTTTGAAACTCAAATCTTTCCAAATGTAAAATCTTTAACGTTTCTGTTTTGCCTCTGCTTTCAGGTCAATAAAATGTAATATGCCCTCTTCTATTTACCTATTGGAGCTTCTGTAGGATGCAAAAATATTTCTCGTCACCTCTGACTTCTGTTTGATATTCAAATAAACTCTCAACTTATCTAAAAATGCCAATATTAGATCCAACCTATTGACTTGTACCTTAAACCTAACATAATATCTCATTACACACCTAACTCCTCTATCCTTTCGTGTCTTAACGTACCAGACAATCTGTCTCTTGTAACATTCCCCCAGCTTAATTAGACCATTGACACATACACCCCTTCACAGAATAACAATATTCCCCAAAAATATATTTTTAAAAATACACATTCCCACAACGGGCAGTTTCAAGTTACAGGGTTCATAAGTTATGGGTATCTTTTTAAATGTTGGTTTCCTGTGATATCTGAGCAGCCCTACTAGCAAGGCCCACTTTATACAGGCAAACCTACCGGACATTCTGGTGAGAAATTGTATGCAGTCTTTTCAATGAATTATGCACTCTTGCTGTAACATTGCAATGAATTTCTTATAGATTTTCAGTACAAACATTATCTTCTTGCTCACTGCAACCCTTCCCCTGCACCCCCCAACCCCACCCATGAATTCCCAGAGGTGCAATGCTGGCAGGAGCCCAGTGACCAGAATTGCTTCCCAATCCATGACACGTTACCACCATCGGCCACGGCATTTAGAAGATATACACTTGCATGTTAAATGACAAGATTTGTTGTTAAATGTTAAACATTTGCTTATAGGCCCCTTTCTGAAATATTCTGGTGACCCCAAAACCATCTAATTTTTTCCAAATATTCTTTCCAACAATCAGCAGCCTCTGGTTGAAAGGGCTCACTTCAACAGCCTGACAATTTCATGTGGCCTTTGACTCGAGTTCAATCTGGAATCAATTAAGTACTTACTGATGCAATATTATCCTGTTACTGTGGAAAGTCATGTTCAAGCACTCAACAACTTCTTCACACCTTTTGATTTCAAGGTCACACCTAAAGGTGAACAATTAGGTGCCTCCAAAACAAAATGGAAACTTCCAACTTGCTTTGTATCTCTTTGGTGAAGATTTCATTTTGTAGAATGCTGAACTATTGTTCTTACCCTGTGGTAACCCATTTGCTGGCTGGGTCTTCAACAAGTTAATAGGGTGAAACACATTAACAATGCGTTTTTACTTCATGGCAATTTGCCACCAAGTCATGTGGAAAGTAGCGTTCTTCTGGTAGTGCTGTAACCTCACAGTTACCAATTCAGAACATTTTTGACCTACAAACGACAGTCTCAACTCCAAGGAATCAAAACATAATTTATACATTTTGAACGGAACACTGTGATGTAACAAAGTAAAAAATTATAGCTTAGCTTCTCTGTTCCTAGATTTTGAATAAAATTTGCTTTGTTCCCTCATTTAGATCTAGGATTGCTCAGAACAAATTTGCACATCAAACAATGGAAGGTATTAATATGTAATGCTTTCTCAATATTAATGCCACACAAAAAATTCATGGATCTTTGCAAAACACCAAAGAAATAACTTTGTAGAAAATCTTTGTAGCATTCTGGTAAAATTGCTAAGATTAATTTTTTAATGAGGACATCTTTAAGCAGATAAAGGATTCGTGTTTTCTTGTGCAACAGACCTTCCAATTGAAGCTGTTCAACAGAATGAATAGACTAATGGATTAATGTCTTTAGACAGATATAATCACCAAGCTCAGAAGAACCTTAAAAAAGGTATTGCTAGCAGAAGGCTGTCTTCTTTATCAAGATCCAAGCACACAAAAGAATAAGAAAGCATCATATCTAATTGGAGTTCCATCTTTTATCAAACTTTTTTTTTCATGAGATAGAAGGTCATGCTGATAGGGTTTGAAGAAAGGTGAAAGGCAGTTTCTGTGGAGCATTGATGCTGGTATTGACTGGTTTGTTTCTGTGCTGTACATTCTGTAATATAACTAAATTAAAATCTGGCGATTATAGTTTCTGAGGCGTACCTACACAGTTGAAAGACACCTTAGAAAACATTCTATCTGACTCAATGGGTCATATTGATTGGTCATTAATGGTTATTTCTCCTTGGTGAAATTCAAGGTATTTGAAGTCATTGCTCGTCAAATGCTAATAACTTATGTCTACGAACACACAAAGGAAATTCCAATATAACCAGATACAGAAATAGCATACAAAAACAGAAATTGCTGGAAAAACTCAGCAGGTCTAACAGCGTCTGTGGAGAGAAAGACGGAGTTTTAAAGTTTCAAGTCTGTGTGACTCTTCTTCGGAGTCTTAAAACAGTAACTCTGTCTTTCCCTCCACAGATGCTGTTAGGCCTGCTGAGTTTTTCCAGCATTTTCTGTTTTTGTTTCAGATTTCCAGCATCCACAATATTTTGCTTTTACAGAAATAACATATGTGTGAAGTTTGTTAAGCTACAATGATGATGATCAAAGTACGAGGACAACTTGTTACAAGCAGCCCCAGAGCTGAAGCCCAAGTATCTCAATATTGTCTCATGCCAGAGCCAACTATATGCTACAGACAAAAATGTCATAACGTACTCATGTCACAAAGGACAACCCAAATCCTGGAACCTACGAGCAATATTTTATTATGCTTAGTTGGCATCATAAACTTGGACTCTAAAGTCATTTTTCTGAATCTAAGACAAGCAGCTAGTGTTTAAATATTTTGATCTACTTCAACCAGGGCCATGTTTGTGGAGATCTAGATGGTAAATATCAAATTATTGAACAGTAATTTTAAATATATACTTCCTGATGGTATTAATTTGTGCTATTTTGGATTCTGTGAAATAATGTTAAGCGTGGCAGTGTCTGACTTCATTTTTAATGACACTTGTGAGTAGCGGTTAATTACACTACATTCATTGTACTCCTGCAATAATTGATTTGGCTTGGTAACTATTGATCTAATTTGAACTGGGTTGTGTAAGTCAGATGAAAGGCAAGCTAATTCAGTCATCTTATAAATTTTAGACAACAACAGTAGATTGAAATCTGACTTCCCAATGTGTATACGCAAGAAAGGGGCTGGAAGAGCTAAGTCTTCCTTCTCAATCATTGGACTGTATAAAAACATGAGAAATCGGAGCAGGAAAAGGATACAAGGCATCTCAGTTCTGCTCCACCATTCAAAATATGGCTGAACTTCCATATCAATTCTCAAGGGCAATAAATGCTGGTCTAGTCAACAATGCTCACATCCCATGAATGAAAAAAAAAACAAAGTCAATTCCTCTTTCCCACCCTATCGCCATATTTTTGATTCCCTTGGTGCCTAAAAGTCTAGCAACTCAGTCTTAAATATCACCCACAGCTGTCCAGGGTGAGCAATTTCAGAGATTCACAGCCCTCTGAGTGAAGAAATCAATCCTAGTTGGGCAATCCCTTATCCTAAAACTCCAAGCCCCTAGTTCTCAGCTCTCCAGCCAAAGCAATCAGTGTCTCAGCGTATACCCAGTCAAGCCCTCTAAGAGCTTTATGTGCTGCAATGAGTTCATCTCTCATTCTTCTAAACTCCAGGTAATATAGGCCCATTCCACACAATTTCTTCTCATATGACAGATGTCTCAACTCAGGAATTAATCTAGTCAATTGCTGTTGCACCCCCACTAAGACAAGTAAAACCTTCCTTTGACAAGAAGACTAAAACTGTACACAGTACTCTTGGTATGGTTTCACCAAAGCCCTATACAATTGCAGCAAAACTTACTCTTATACCTCAACCCATTACAACAATGGCTAGTATACAAGTTGCCTTCTTAATTGATTGCTGTCTCTACACATTATGATCCCCAGGCAAACAAAGTAAAAGTGAATTTACTGAGCGATCCCAACAATAAAACCATGGACATGATTTTACTTTATATAGTATTTACTCTTACAATGAAACTAAAAATCTACAGACAAATTGTGGTCAATACAAACAATAGCTTAAACATTAAATAGCAGAT
This sequence comes from Carcharodon carcharias, assembly GCF_017639515.1. NCBI lineage: Eukaryota > Metazoa > Chordata > Chondrichthyes > Lamniformes > Lamnidae > Carcharodon > Carcharodon carcharias. The sequence continues at coordinate 14,384,394 of NC_054483.1, read as the reverse complement.
ACAACAAAGACATGGACTTATTTGGCAGTCCACTCAGAATATGTGGCAGTAACTTCAGCCACAAAGTCCTTCAAAGCTCTGAACTTTCTCCAGTAGTATTCCAACCCTGTTCTTCGAGGCTTTAGCCTCAAGCTCAGTCAACAGCAGCACCCAAACAACCCAAGTTCCAAAGGCATGGTCTTCACCAAAATGACTCAAATGGGCAGAACCTTTTCAACTCCTCTCACGATGATCTTGAGGTGTGAATCCACTAATGCTATCTCCCAAATAACAGAAACAATTGCAGCAACTCTATCTTGGCCTATTCCCAGCCCCTGGATCCAGGCCTCCACCTTCTTCAGCCCACCTGTACTATATATTGAGATATGAGCTTGAATGACTCTGTGTCTTGTTACCTGGTTTCAGCCAGTGTCAATTTCCCCAGAAACCTCCAGTTTCTGCTTCCATTTCAGTTTTCGTTTTCCTGGAAACCTGAAGGTTCGGTTTCCTTTTCAGTTAGCTGAAGGTTCTGTTTCAGTTAGGGTCTGTCTCAAGCTTTGACAACGTGTATTATCACAATTAACTTTGTGATTTGTATACAAGGACACCAAAGTGTCTCTGAATATCAACATTTACTAGTCTCTCAGCTTTTAAAAAAATATTCTGCTCTCTCGTTCTTCCTACTAAAATGCATAATTTCACACTTCCCTACATTACACTCCATCTGCCAATTTTTGCCCAATTACTTAACTAGTCCATAATCCTCAACAGCCTCTTTGCATCCTCCTTATAGTTTACTTTCCTACCTAGCTGTACATTGACAGGAAACTTGGATATATTACACTCAGTCCCTCATCTAAGTCACTGATGTTGTTTGTAAAAACGTAAAAGGTCCAAACACTTGATCCTCATGACAGTCCGTTAGTGACATCCTGAAAAATAACTTTTTTCCTACTGTTTTTTTGTCTGTTAACCAATCCAAGGTAACATATTACCACTCCCCCCCAACCCCACAATCCCTTAAGCCCTAATCTTATACCTCTCATGCTGGTCCTTAACAAATGCCTTTTGAAAAACCAAATATACAACATCCACTGGTTCCCCCCATTGGCCCTGTTAGTTACATTCTCAAAAATCTCTAATAGATTTGTCAAATATGATTTTATAAAACCATGTTGACTCTGGCTAATCATATCATCATTTTCCGAGCACTCTGTTGCCACGTCTTTAATAATAGATTCTCGCATTTTCCCTGCTTTGATGTCAAGCTAACTGGCTTGTAGTTCCATGTTTTCTGCCCGATTCCTTAATTGGATTATATTTGCTACCTTCCAATCTACAGGGACCTTTCTAGAATTGTTACGGCACAGCGGATGGTAAATGCTGAGCTGCTCAAATCCCAGAGGGAAACTTAAAACAACTGCCGCAACTATTTTACAGTTTGTATTTATTTTGAGATGGTTGCCTTGAATTCAGTAGTAATAAGACCGCTGCGTCTTATAGGTTTCTTACAAAACTAAATTAAACCTTTTTGAATGAAAAATGATTTTAAGCACATACATAAGTTTACAAATTACTACTATGATAACTCCTTGCTCCCCTAGTTAATCTAACTACCAGTTACACCTCCATTAAGGCAACAGTAAAACACATAGATTTTAAAGACCCAGGCAAAGTAACATGATGCCCTGAACAGTTGAATTCCAAGTGAGTTTTCTTCATTTCGGTTCTGATAGACAGCAACTTGAGGCTTAGAGGCTGGACGATTTTCACACTTGTTAGATCTTAGAATTCCTTCCCTTGCACACAGCCTTCTATTTTTTATACAGGCGTCTCCTTTTTTAATGTATATCCCACTGTACCAATATATCTTTGCAACTCTACTTTTCTAATATTAAAAATCTTCCATAGTACCAATTTTATCAGTAAGCTTTGGGAAAAATAAACACATTGACTTCTTCTGGCTAAGTGTTATATTTCACCACCTCTTTTGAAACTCAAATTACTCTAGTTTATCTAAAAATGCAAATTTTCCCTTTACACCTCACACTCTAAAACTTCAGCCATGTTTACCTATTTAACATTTCAAACCTAGCTTCTCTTCTAATACATCTAAGCCTTCAGACCAGCTGCCTTAATTCAATTAAGTCCCACACGGACAGACACATACTATTCCTACCTTACAATAAATTGCAATATCATGAAATTTTTTAAATTTTCCTGACAAGAATCTAGGGAATTCTGAAAGATCAAAACCATGTTAGATTTGGGATACAATTATTTTTCATATTGTACATGATTTAGTATTCATCTATCAAACACCTTGGTGTTCCATTTTAATTACCAGCTTGGTTTTATCCCGATTATTTCTCATCCTCTTTGCATTTTCTGAGATAAAATAGCCTCAACTCCAGTAAGAAAACATGTAGTCGTGTTTATTGTCCAGGCTGTTCTTCAACATGGCTGTGGCATAGCTGCAAGTGTTGACATTTGAGTTCCCAACTGGTTCCTTTCTCCATTGCACTGGTTTGACTTGATAGTGGATGACTGATGACCCAACTGAAACCAAGGTAGAGAGGAAACATCCAACTGTTGCTACCAGACATACTTGGGACTGCCAACTGGCCCTCCCAATCTTAACCACCAAGAATCCCAGTTTCAATTCCTTAGTCTCCTGATTATTGACATTATAAAACTGTTTCTTTCTTCTCACACTGTCCCATCTACTTCCAAGCCATTAGTAAACCCCGCATTTCAAGAAAGACATTCATTGCCTCTTGACTCTATCCAACTGCCTCGCTTTTTATAACAATTTCTTTTCCAAAACCTGGAAGACCACAGCACTGCAGTTTTCCTGCTGCATTGTTCAGCCACCAAAAGGTAATCACACGTAAGAACACATTGAGTTGCCCTCTGCTTTCCAAAGTCTGTGTGCAATCATGAGTACATAGGTTTACCACATCAGAGGACAACCAGCTTCCAATTCCATGTCATTCCATTGGGTGGGCTCAGCCTTTCCATGTCCACACATGGTTCATAATATTACAACTGACTGAAAACCATGCTAGCTTCGTGGATTCAAAAAAAATAAACTTGTCTGAGTTATTGCTTTTTCCAAGCACATAGTCTTGGTTTCATTAATTCCAGGATGTTTAAGAATCAGGGCTGAGAAGTGGTCACTTGACCCATCGAAGCTGATCTTTCTGAAACATTAACTCTCCCATCATGGGATCTATATTTGAAATGACTCCAAAGTTCTTGCCTCTTGCCTAGTTTGGTAAAGCATTCACACATTTATCAGATACTGCTTTATCATTAAGAGCACTTTCTTCCACCACGGTAACACTACCCTTCTCTACCTGTATTCCTCTCTCTCTGGCACCAAAGCCCTCATTTCTGCCTCTATCACTGGGGAGGCTTGACTTCTAAACACTAACCTAGCTGGCCAAGGAAAACCATTTTGCCTGAAGTATCTATTCTACTTTTATTATTCACCGATTTCTACTGATGTCCTTTGGTCTCATTTCCTGGCTTTATTTTGCAGAAATAACCTGGGTTTAATTTATCTATAGCATTTAATATTTTACAGACTTCAAAGTGAAATATGTGAAAAAACATTTAGCATGTTGCTTTAATTTGCTTCATTTTTTAACCAGCATTTTTGTTGCGATGGAGTTAGGTTACTCCAATATATCTCAGCACCATTATGTAATTAACGTGTCAAGCACTACTCTTAAACGCTCTTGCTGAGAGTAAAATATACTGTACAGACAAACAATTCCAGCATATCCAAGGCTAGCAAGGAGTTCACTGCTGTTATAAAACATTTCATCTTGGCGCCTGTGAAATGATGGCTAGCAGGTTTTAAAACAATAGATTGGTTTGGATATATGGTTGATCATTGGTGCTTGAAATGAAGCAACCGATCTGCTGATCCACTGCTAAATTTCTGCTGACAAAGTCAGTCAGTCATGCTGGTCGTTAACCGACAGGGAATTCTGTTCAATAGTATAGGTTCTATCTGATGAACCACTGTCCTCAATACAGAGGCAATTTAAAATTATAAATTGATTCCAGCACTGAAATGCAAAATGATATAAAATCGGCTCATTAAAGACAACACAATAGTATGATGACCGCAGTCAGAGCTATTAGAACGCTAAAAGGTTCTGTCTCTATTTCTTGCCTGTTTAACCTCTTCTCGAAAATAATGGTTTGATAAAGTGAAATGCGCCAATGTTTGCAGTGATCGCTACATTCACCAGGCAAGAAGGGGCCTGGATTCAGTCAGTAAAATGGTGGCACCAGCTTCCAGATGAACAGGTAACCGTGAAGCCCATGAATTCTTCTTTAGCCCATTCTGGAATGACTACATTACATTTCCACATATAAACTACTCCTGCAAGCTCCACATCACAGGCTATGTGCTTGGGTGATACCGAATATGACGCAGAAAAGAAAAATTATGCTTTCCTGTTCTTCTTCGTGAACTTTTACCTATTGGTGTCTACACGAAAACAACCCAATGTTCACAGGGCTTTGTCTTGGAGCAATCTGATCATATCCCAGGACAACCCTAATTTCTTTTGCTGAGCTATGGGGAAGGAGTAGGGAAGTGAGACTTGCTGGGTAGCCCTGCAGATGGACTAAATGGCCCAGGGTAAATTGCTCCCATTCTGTCAGATTTTAGATAATAGGAACATAGAAGCAGGAATAGGCCATTTGGTCCTTTGAGCCTGCTCCGCTGTTCAAGATCATGGCTGTGATGCTGACATCCAACAGTTCTTGAGTCCCCACTGGACAGTGGCCATGGAATAGATCTGCTCAAAAATTCCATTTTGCTGATCGGATAATGTCCTTTAACTATTCCTGGTCACTGCTGCCATAGCAGCAATGATGCGAGGGACACAAGAATCTACTGGTGCCCAGCAGCAGAGAATTTCAATTTGAAAGTGCCCTCCACAGGAGGGCAATCCATTGCATATCAATCAATTATACTCCAGGATCCCACTTATTTGTTTTTTTCTACAAAAATTTGACTCTATTGCCTTTGCCTTAGAGTCAACGAGACCCATTGTTGCAGCAGTCACATCCTTCCTTTACTCACCCATCTCCTCTTGAGACAGGTTCACTGGGGCCTGCAAAAATTAACTTGATTCATGAACAAGTGCTGAACCTCAGCCAGTTGGCTGCCAAGCCAAGTCATGCCAATTTTCTGCCAGGCTTGTGCCATGGTCAAAATTCCCACCATTTGTTTCCGCAGAGTGAAGGGGCTGGGGAAATGAGGGGAGAGGAGAAGTTTCAATTGTCGGGTGCCTGTCTGCCATTGTTGTACCCACCTGGTTCAATCTTCAGGTGTGGCACCCCTCCTGCCATGCCTTTCCACAATGGATGGGAGGTATTTTTTTTTAAAAAACACAAGCAGAAAGTGAAAGGGGATCCTATTTTAAAGTTTGGCACCTGTGCATGTGTACTCGTCTCCAATGTACTGAGCATTAAGCACCCTAACCACGCCTTAAAAGGGACCCCTGGAGGCCATTCAGGTAAAATTGTTTAAAAATATTTCACTATGTATTTTGTCGCGTAGCTGAGGTGCCCCCAATTTTTCAACTGCCAGCCGCCTATTTTTCACGAGAGTATTCTCTGCCTTGAGTTATTTTATTGGCACCACTCGAAATGTGAAGATAAATGTTTGCTGCATTTAAGTGTGCATAAACCAATTTACTATTTAACTACCGATAAGAGATCTAGAAATCACCGTGTGGAATTTTATTACCCAAACAATTGATGTGTTTCTATCAATTCCTCAATTGTAAAAATGGCATCAACCCACCTATTCATTCCAAGTCATGTTCACAACACCTTAAAATAGTTTACAGAAGAATTTAATAGGAATACATTAGGCATCATACAATAATGTCACAGCCGGTCATTGCTTTGCTAATTCTTTCCAATTAAATTGTACGGCTTAAAAGTTGGCATGATTTAAAACCACGAAAGCCAACGTTTATTGTACGTTTTCTTGATATTATTTTCTATTTTCCACTGGAGTATGATTCATTACACGGTTCCCATGGGAAACATCAATAATCTGTCAAACCTAAAGGTGAAAAGAATTTGTAAATGTAATGTAGCTCAGTCGCTCAAGGAAAATAATATCCTGTGCGATCAATGCAAGAAATTTAAACAGATCTTTTCTTACTGAAAGATTTGTTCGGGTGGATGTGGAGAAACTGTAGCCACTTGTATGTATGTGAGTCTAGAACAAGGGATCCAGAATGAGAGAGTCACGTCCAGATCAAAAAAAGAATTTAGGAGGAATTTCTTTACTCAGCGGTGAGAATGTGGAACTTGCAGTCACATAGAACAATTGAAACAGATAGCACTGACACTTTTAAGGGAATGCCTGACGCATGCAGGGAGGAGAAAGGATTAGAAACATTTCAGGGCAGTGTAATTAGAGTAGAGAGGCTCATGAGCAGTATAAACACTGGCATAGACTAGTTATGCTGAATGGTCTGTTTCTGCACTGTACATTCCGTGCAATGCAATACTGTTCTAGAATTTGTATACCAACCATTAATTGAATAAAATTATTCAACATTTGGTGATGGTGTGTTACAGTTCACTCGGGGAGTCCGAGTTGCTATGGCAACATGCACTTTTGCATGCATGTTGTAGTCTGGAGCTATGGATAGTGGTGGTAGAGGCTTTCTTTCTATTACATGGCTGACCAGGAATCTCTCCTGCTCTTATTGTGTGTTGGAAGGATTTGCAGGCTGGTACCCATTTGATTGGCTGCAATACGAATGCACCTGTTCCAACCTTTACAAACTGGAATATATTCTGAAAGGCTAATTTTCATCTCCATGAGGAGTTAGATGACAAGTTGAGTTTGAAAAACAGCTGACCCCAAACACAATGCCACCACATAACAGCTCTGGAAACATGGAGATCTTGTAGATGGTGGGGGTGAATATTTAAGATGGTGAATGGGATGCTGCTCAAACAGGCTTGCTTTGTTCTGGATGGTTTCAAGCTTCTTGCATGTTATTGGAGGCTCCACTCATTCAGGCAAGCGGAGAGCATTGTAACACAGACCTGGCTTGTTCTCCCTGACGACAAGTTCACCTATTCAACTGTTCCCCTTTTGGGCCTTTGAGGTTGAGTGCTATTGCAGGGACACAAATCTTGTCAGTAAATGTGCCCCTGCATCATCTCACACTAACCCTTGCATTTTTTTTGAAAAATATACTTTATTCATAAAATATCTGGAAGAACATTCCAAAACATTTCAAAATCACCATCACAAAAGTTTGATCAGATTCAACTTTTACACTTGGATCACAAGGTGCATCAATACAATCAATGAATATTACAATAATTTCAATATGGACAATCAGGCAATGGTATTGGAGTTATCAAAATACATCATGTTGCACTCTGAGGTGCTTCAATAGTATTCAATTAGTATTCAATGCATATATTCATTTTGAGCTGTACAGCCCAAGTAGCTCTCAACAGTGCCCAGCCCCATGGTGCACTGTGGCAGAAAGGTCTTAGACAGCGACCTTTCCCCATTGCGCCTTTGCAACGGCTGCCCCAAGCTTTAGTGCGTCCCTCAGCATGTAATCCTGGACCTTGGAATGTGCCAGTCTGCAACACTCAGTCGGGAACAACTCTGCACTGGAAGACCAACAAGTTTCGGGCAGACCAAAGAGCGTCTTTCACCGAGTTGATGATCCTCCAGCTGCAGTTGATGTTTGTCTCGCTGTGTGTCCCTGGGAACAGCCCGTAGAGCACAGAGTCCTGTGTCACAAAACTATTCAGGATAAACTACAACAGAAACCATTGCATCTCTCTCCAGACTTTCTTTGCAAAGGCACAATCCACAAGGAGGATTATCCCCACCCCCCCACAACGGTCTCGTCCCCACCACTGCCACCTCGAGGGCAACATGCAGAGGGGGTGAGACTCCTGGCCTGTTGGAAGGATCTGACGGGGAGTGCCTTTCTCACCAATAGCCAAGCTACATCTTGGTGCTTGTTGGAAAGCTAACTTTCTAAGTTAGTTACTAACCAACCCTCACATTGTGCAGCAGGTTTAATTTGTTCTAACAGCTCAAATGCAGCAATTTCTTGAAACTCAGTGGGCGATTGATGGCGAGGTCCCATTTTTGTGTGGCTAACAGCAGAGTGGAACAAATCGTCAACTGTTTTGGTAACTCATGGTGTATTGCTTCTTTCTCATCTGTTGCTGGGATCTTTACACAGCAATAACGCTGCTTGCATTTCATTCACTGACACTTCCCCAGAAAATTCTGAGCCAATATAAAACTTGTCACATATTTAGAGGGAGGAGTTAGCTGCTGCAGTCCTTATCCTCGAGGCAACCTTACTCCCAGAGGAACACTTTTCTGAATCTGGGGCTATTTTCAAAAGATCCCTTAAATTCAGTCACTTTACTACAGGCTATTGCACTTGTTCCCTTTCAATATTAAACTATTCCTCGAAAGAATTCCATTAGTGGCACCATCAAAATGCCCATGAGGCCAAATGCACTGCCCATAGGCAGAAGCATGTATTTGCCTCTGCTTGGAAATGTGCATTTTCTGGAGCTTCTCTCTCTCTACTGACAAGTTGCATAAGACTGAACCTGGCTCCAAAATACTGAGAATCATCTTAGCTAGGGAAATCGGTTTCCTTTTATAGGTTAAGAAAGCTGGCACTTCGCTGCATCATTGCAGTTATGTCACCAGGGATGACAGGATTATGAGACATGAAATAAATCTCTAGGATGCAGAGAAATTATAAAAAGAAACATCAAAATTGCAACACAAAAGAATCACTGCTGAAAGAGGTAAGAAGCCATGCATTCCTTCAGCAAAATAACTATGAAGTCGCACTATACCCAATCATAAGTGTACCTTTCCTGTCATCCATGTCAGCTACAGGGAATTATTTTCTATGGTTCTGCTGAGGTAATTTGGAATTAAAGATGCTGTAATTACAAACTTCAACTTGATTTCTTAAAATAAAAACACAATTCAGTCAGCAGTGATTAAATTGCAGTTGCTGTTTTTCACATTTTGGTTGTAGTTGGATTAACAAATCCAGGAAAAGGATGTAGCGGTTGCATGAATGACAATGACCATTTTTTGGCGGTAGCTTGGCTGACAATGGTCAGGACATGCCACCTGTTTATTTTTAAATGTCACATTATTATTTGCAGTTTGTGGTAGGCATGATTTAGAAAGAAATTGGGCAAGATGATGCTGCTGGGCCGGTTCTCAGCACTTTTACAAGGATGGAGAACAATGTAACTGGACTGGGGCTGTGAAACATCCCTCTTTTTCTCACTTCCGAATAGGTACATCATGTCCTTTTATTCATTCCCTCTCTCTCTCTGTGTCTGTGTCTCTGACTCCATTCATTATCAAGAACGAGGTATGATGAGATATTTCCCTGGCAACAAACAGATGGGATTGCGGATGATATGGATATATTTGTTTTGTTCGATTTGCCGTGTTCAGCTCCAGATAGAGCAAAACCTGGTGAAACAGGCCTAATTATGTTGTCAACACTAATTCTAGCATGCTTTGTGGCCAACTATATACTTAGCTTTCTGTACAATCTGCCTGGCACTCCTCTCAAACTTGATAATAAGATGGCCAAATCTGTGGAAAAGCTGGGCCTAGAGACCACAAGAAACTCAAAGAATAGTTATTGTACAGGAGGCCATTTGACATGGATGCTGGCTCTTTGGAAGAGGTAACTTACCTAGTCCCACTCCTCCACTTTTTCACCATAGCCCTGCCAATGTTTTTGCTTCAGGTAATTAATTAATTCTCTTTGGAAGGCTTCAATTTAATCTGTCTCCATACACTCTCAGGCAGAGCATTCTAGACCCTAACCAAGCAAGTCTGCCATGTCACCGGTGCTTCTTTTGTCAAACACCTTTAATTGGTGTTCTCAGGTTCTCGACCCTTCCACCAATGGGAACAGTTTCTCCTTAATTACTCTGTCCAGACCACTCATGATTTTGAAAACCTCTATCAAATCTTCTCAATCTTCCCTTCTCCAAAGAGAACAGTCCCAGCTTCTCAAGTCTGCCCATGTAGCTAAAGTTACTCATCCTTGGCACCATTCTCGTGAATCTTTTCTGCATCCTCTCAAATGCCTTCACATCCTTCCTAAACTGTGTTGCCTAGAATTGGACAAAATTGAGACCAAACCAAGGTTTTATACAGGTTCATCATAACTTTCTTGCTTTTGTATTCTCTACCTCTATTTAAAAAGCAAAGGAGCCCTTATGTTTACTAATCGCTTTCATGCCTTGTCCTACCGCTTTCAATGATTTGTACACATAAACACCCAGGTCCCTCTGTTCCCTGCACCTGCTTTAGGGTTATACCTTCACTTTTACATTGCCTCTCCTCGCTCTTGCTACCAAAAATACTCACTTTACACTTCTCTGCATTCAATTTCATCTGTCATTTGTCCGCCCCTTCCACCAGCCTGTTTTTATCCTCTTCTTCATTCACGATACTTCCAAGTTTTGTGTTGTTCAAAAATTTTGAAATTGTACCCTGTATACCTAAGTCCAGGTTATCAATATAAATCAAAAAAAGCAGTGATCCTAACAGTGATCCCTGGGAAACCGCACTATATTGTTAATGTCCTGTCAATTACATTGTTAATGTTCACAAAAACAGGTGATTGGTATTAATTGTCTTTGAGCACATATAAATAGGGGATAGCTGGGACACTGGGTAGAATGGAAGGGGAGCTGTGAGACTGAACAAGTCAATAAACTCTCTCGATAAAGAAAAGCTCTGTCTTGGTTTAGGCTTCACCAATCGACTTGGATTCTGTTAACATATACCATCCTCCAGCCTGAGAAACAACTGCACCATTATTCTCCATTTCCTGAAATTCAGCCAACTTTGTACCCATGCTACCAATGTCCCTTTTGTTCTATGGTTTCAACTTCACTGACAAAGTTATAAGGCACTATATCAAATGCCTTTTGGAAGACCAGATACACCACATTAACCGCAGTACACTCTTCAGGAGTCTCTGTTACCTCAAAAAAAAACTTAAGCAAGTTAGTTAAACATGATTTGCCCTCAACAATTCTGTGCTGGCTTTGCTTAATCCACATTTGACCAAGTAACGTGTTAATTTTGTCCTGAATTTTTGTTTCCAGAAGCTTTCCTGCCACCTCTTGGTTACACTGATTGGCACCTAGCTGTTGGGCTTATCCTTAAATGTATTTCTGAATAAAAGTGTAACATTTACAATCCTCCAGTCCTCTGGCACCACCCCTGTATCTAAGGAAAATTGGAAGATTCTGGCCAGTGTCTCTGCAATTTCCAACCTTTCTTCCCTCAGCATCCTTGGATGCAAGCGATCCGGTCCTGGTGACTTAGCAACTTTAACCACGGCCAGCCTTCGCAATACCTCCTCTCTTATCAATTTTTAGCCCGTCTAGTGTCTAAGCTACCTTCTCTTTCACTCTGACTTGAGTGGCGCCTTCTTCATATGTAAAGACAGATGCCAAGCACTCATCCATATCACAGCCTCCACGCACAACACCTCTTTTTGATTTTAAATTTACAATTAATCTAACATCATTTGCCGTTTATGGAAGAGTTCCAAATTTCTGCAAGCTTTACATGAAGAAGTGTTTTCTAATTTCACTCCTGAGGAATCTGGTGCTAACTTTAGACTACGCCTCTGCCCCGCACCCCCCCGCCCCCCACACCCCACCCCAACTCCAGCTCCAGCTCCAGCTCCAGTCCTGGACTCCCCAACTAGCAGAAATAGTTTCACCCCATCAATGCTATCTTTTTTTTGTTCATTCTTGGGATGTAAGTATTTCTGACATTTATTGCCTAATGTGACAAACCATAAAGAAAAAAAAAACTTAAACTTATCTTTGTAAATGAAGAGCAGGCCTTAGAACTTCTGCACATGCGCAATTTGTTCTTTTTTTTTAATGATTCTCCAGTTTCTGCGCATGCGCCAGCTGGAGAAATGATCACATGGGTGCAGTTGGTTGATTTTCACACCTTCAGCCCGGGAACCACCCCTGCGCACATGTTCAGTTCACTTCTTTTGTTTTTCCAACTGAAAACTGTTGGGGGGGCCTGCGCAGAAGAGGAGGAGTGGAAGAAGGCAAAATGAAGATCAAGTGACCTTCTACATCTCCACACAGCAGCGCCATTCTGGAGCAGATGCCCAGAGGAGCAAGGCGGGAGGGGAAGAGAGAGCAGGTCCTGAAAACAAAGGAGGAGGTCCCAAACCAAGAGTGGGACAGAAAGAGGTCCCGAGAAAACAAGTCAAGGAGCAAGGCCAGAAATCTGATACAGGTCCTGTTCAGTGGAATTGAAACTAAGAAGCAGAAGAAAAGACTCAGAATTGAACAGGCAAAGCTGCGGGGAGAAAACTTGGAATGAAGTGGGTTTGAGAGAAACAAGAAGATCCGAGGAGGCAGCCAAGGGTTGGTGACTCCTTGCTTCAGGCCTTTGGAGCAGTGGTGTTCTGCCTGGCACAGCCGAATATCTCAAAGAGTCTGCGTGGAAGGTGAAGCCTGAAGGTGCGTGGAGATGCAGGGGACAGGGCATCAGAAAGAGAGGTTGAAACCCTGGAGGTGGATCCTTGCTGTAGATGTCCAAGTGAAAGCATCGTTTGGGAGAGAATTCCAAGGTGAGTTCTTCAAATGTGGAGACTGGAAGCCTCGTGAGAAAGACAGTTTCTCCCTATCTACTGTCCAGACGCCTCACGATTTTGAAAACTTCTATCAAGTCTCCTCTCAGCCTTCTCCTCTCCAAGGAAAACAGTGCCAGCTTTTCCAATCTTTCCTTATAACTGAAGTGTCTCATCCCTGGAACCATTCTCGTGAGATCAGTTGGCTTAGGGTGTGACAAGTGTCTGTGGGGTTGATGAGAAATCCATGGAGACATGGTTTTGGAGTGTGGTGTGTCTGACCACTGTTCACTTATTAATTCACATGTACTGTATACTTACTGTGAAGAGCAACTAGATTTTACAACTTGTGTTAACTTTACAAATTTGTAAAAGTTTGTAAAGGTATAGTTGGGGTGAAAGAGTAGTGCAATGTAATTCATGTTTTCTAGTTTTAAGATATGTTTTGTTCTTTTGTTAGAAATGCACCAGTGGACTCCTGTGAATGTGTTCAGTAACTGCCCCTCCACGGTTTCTAAACAAAACTTAAAAGTTAAGATCTATCATGCCAGGCTCCACCATGAGATCTGACTTGCCCAGTATTAACATCAGCTGGAATCGTAACACTAACCTTAACTGCCCTTGAGAATCACTCCTTAACCATCTAGCCATGTAAATTCCAGGGAATTCCAGGAAAAGCCAAGTTTGTTTGATCTCTCCTTGGAGTCCAGGTACCAGCCAAGTAAACCTGGTAAATACCTGAAGTTCAACCTCTGGATCTGCAATGAAGGAATATCACAGAACCACAGAATTGTTACGGTGCAGGAGGCCATTCGGCCCATCATGTCTGCACCGGCTCTCTGAGCATTTTAACTTAATGCCAATCTCCTGCCTTTTCCCAGTAACCCCGCACATTGTTTAAATAGAAACAATCATCCAATGCCCTCTTGAATGCGTCAGTCGAACCTGCCTCCACCACACTTCCAGGCAGTGCATTCCAAACCCTGTCTTCTCGCTGTGTGAAAAAGTTTTTTCTCACCTCTCATTTGGTTCTTTTGCAAAGTACTTTAAAACTGTGCCCTCTGTTTCTCGATCAGTTTATGAACGGGAACAGTTTCTCCCTATCTACTCTGTCCAGAACCCTCATGATTTTGAAAACTTCTATCAAGTCTCCTCTCAGCCTTCTCCTCTCCAAAGAAAACAATCCCAACTTCTCAATCTTTCCTCATAACTGAAGTGTCTCATCCATAGAACCATTCCCATAAACCTCTTCTGCACTCTCTCCAATGCGTTCACATCCTTCCTATAGTGTGGCACCCAGAACTGTACACATTTGAGGTCTAACCAGTGTCTTATATAAGTTCACCAAGACCTCCCTGCTCTTAGATACTATACCCCAATAATGAAGCCTAGAATACTGTATGCTTTAAAAGCAGCTCTCTCTACCTGTCCTGCCACCTTTAATGACTTATGTTCATATACACAAAAGGTCTCTCTGCTCCAGCACACCCTTTAGAATAGTACCCTTTAGTTTATACTGTCTTGCCATGTTCTTTGCACCAAAGTGTATCACCTCACACTTTTCCGCATTGAACTCCGCAATGTGCCAATGTCATTTTGAAGTTCTACACTGTCCTTCTCACAGTTTACAATTCTCCCAAGGTGTGTATTGTCTGCAAACTTTGAAATTGTCCCCTGCACACCAAGATCGTGATCATTTATATACATATCAGGAAAAACAAGGATCCCAATATAAACCCTTGGGGTACTCCACTACAAACCTTCTTCCAGCCCGAAAAATACCCATTAACCATAACTCACTGCTTCCTATCCTTTAGCCAATTTTGTATCCATGTTGCTACTGTACCTTTTACTCCATGACCTATAACTTTCCTCACAAGTCTGTTGTGTGGCACTGTATTGAATGCTTTTTGGAAGTCTACATACACCACATCAATAGCCTTTCCCTCATCAACTATCTCTGTTATGTCTTCAAAAAACTCCAGCAAATTAGTTAAACACGACTTTCCTTTAACAAATCCCCATGCTGACTCTTCTGAATCAAACGACATTTTTCCACGACTATTAATTCTATCCAAAATCATTGTTTCTAGAAGCTTCCTTACCACCCAAGTTAAACTGACTGGTCTGTAATTACAGGGCAGATCTTTACAACCTTTTTTGAACAAGGGCGTAATGTTTGCAATTCTCCAGTCCTCCGGCACCTCCCCCGAATCCAGGGAACATTGAAAGATTATTGCCAGTGCCTCTGCAATTTCCACTCTCACTTCCTTCAATATTCTTGGATGCACCTCATACGGTCCCGGTGCCTTATCAACTTTAAGTACCGACAGCTTATCCAATACCACCTCCTTATCAATTTCAAAACCATTCTAATGATTGAGTTTCCTCCTCTGTCACCATGGCCAGGGCAACATCTACTTTGTAGGTAAAGACAGATGCAAAGTGTTCATTTTACACCTTGGTCATGCCTCTTGCCTCTATGTGTAAATCCCCTTTACGGTCCCTAATCGGCCCTACTCCTCCTTTTACTACCCTTTTACTATTGAAGTACTTATAGAATACTTTGGGATATCGTTTTATGTTAGCTGCCAGTCATTTTTCATAATCCCTCTTTGCTTCTCGTATTTGCTTTTTCACCTTCCTTCTGAACCTTCTGAATTCTGCTTGGTTCTCAATTGTATTTGCTACCTGACACCTGTCATAAGCACATTTTTTCTTCTTTAACTTAATTTCTATCTCCTTTGTCATCCAAGGAGCTCTGGATTTATTTGCCCTACCCTTCCCTTTTGAGGGAATATATCTTGACTGTGCACAAACCATCTCCTCTTTGAAGGTAACCCCTTGTTCAGCTACTGTTTCTCCCACCAATCTTTCATTCCAGTCTATCCAGCCCAGCTCTGTTCTTGCCCCATTGAAATCCACTCTCTGCCAGTTGATTATTCTTACTCTAGATTGACTAATATCCTTTTCCACTGTCATCCTAAACCTCTTGATACAATGATCACTGTCCCCTAAATGTTTCTCCACTGTCACTTGATTTACCTGGCCCACTTCATTCCCAAGAACCAGGTCTAGCAGTGTCTCCTTTCTTGTTAGACTGGACACATACTGCTGTAGGAAATTCTCCTGAACACAATCTAGGAACGCTTGTCCCTCACTGCCTCTTACACTACCACTATTCCAGTCAATATACAGGTAACTAAAGTCCCCCATTATAACTACTACATGATGTTTACTATAAAACCTGACTGATCATGTTGGTCTTCCAGTAGCTTGGAAGTTTTTGTTGTGTTTCTGGGACAGTAATGTTCTGGAAATATGGCTTTACAGATCAAAGAATTGTGTTACTATTCATGGGATGTGGGCATCACTGACAAGGCCAGTATTTATTGCCCATCTCTACTTGCCCTTGAGGATGTGATGGTGAAAAGCCTTTGTGAACTGTTGCAGTCTGTGTGGTGTTTAAAAAAAGACTGCTATTAGCCACAGCTAATTTTCAGATCTTTATCCTTAGGCTTAAACTTGAAAAAGAGAAATGCACCAAGATTTGCATTATTTCATGCTAGATTAGCTGAACATACTGTATCATTGTTTCTTTCTCCATCTGTTGTGACACATGTATTCTTAATAAGATGGAAAGCTCTCAAACCCAATGTAAGTCCAATTAT
Source organism: Carcharodon carcharias (assembly GCF_017639515.1). Classification (NCBI taxonomy): domain Eukaryota; kingdom Metazoa; phylum Chordata; class Chondrichthyes; order Lamniformes; family Lamnidae; genus Carcharodon; species Carcharodon carcharias. Next base: position 14,368,034 of record NC_054483.1, on the reverse strand, counting down.
TGTTGGACTGACATTGTGAAATCAGTGCATATTGGTAGATGTCTGTGCTTATGCTCATATATAATCTTGGACCAGGAGTACAACTGTGATGTTTAATAGCCAACTTCGTCTTTACTTTGAAAGGTTTAAGAAAGAAAATCCAGGCAATTATAGCTAATCATAGACAGCTGACTCAGTCCAAGAGCAGCTGTTGGGTGCTTGTCGGTTTCATGCTGCGGGTCAGTGACTATTTTCTCTCTTTTTAAAGATTTTCTGCCATACCTAACAAAGCGCGATGTCTAGAAAACATGCATTAGGTGCAAAAAGAAACCTGAAAATGGGTGGCACAGTGGTCAATGTTGTTGCCTCACAGATCCAGGGACCCCCCCCCCATGTTCGATTCTGACCCCCGGTGTCTGTCTGTGTGGAGTTTTCTCCATGTGTCTGCTTGGGTTTCTGCCGGAAACGCCGTTATCCCCCCACCGTCCAAAGGCATGCTGGTTAGGTGGATTGGCTACGGTTAAATTTCCCCTTAGTGTGTGTGTGCGCGCGCGCATCTGAGTGTGTGCCCTGTGGTGGAATGGCATCCCGTCCATTGCCTGTCAGGATGGACTCCGACTCCCTGCGACCTTGAATTGGATAAAGCGGTTTTGGAAAAGTGAGTGAGTGAAACCTAAAGGTGGCTACGTTTTCTGTCTTGTGATCTAACATAATGTCAGATTCAAAGTCAAAAAAACTAGGAATACCTTTTAATTTGCAAAATGCAAACAACATGAAAAATCCCCGAGGCAAAGAAATTGACTTGTAAAAACGTTAGCTCATTTCTAAATCCAGGAATGTGCAGTGGAGGAATGATGAAATAATGATACATTTTCATTACTGGATGACATGGCCTAACAAATCTTTAAACTTTAATTTCAAAGTGAATGACTAAAAGCACACATTCCAAAAGACTGCACTGCAGCAGCATCTGGCACGTCTTGCAGGCTTCACTTAGCCCAGTGAGTGAGCGTCTAGCACTGAGTGGAATCTTCCAAGCAGCTCTTTCCAGGGAAACGAGTTCACCTTAAACTCCCTCTGCCTACCAAAAATTCCCCTTTCCCAGAGATCATTTTCAAATTTATGCCATTCACCTTTCACTGACTTGGCAACTATCTTTTCCCACACTTTGCCCAAAAGTTAAACGACTTACATTTTCCGACCTGAGTTTCTTTGCTGGACATCCTCCATCAACTGGGTGAAGCATATAGTAAAGTCGAACCTTGCTGGCATGTTTCCGACTCTGGAGAAAACAAAGTGATAAATCTGTAGGCACTCTGAAATGAAACCTTTCAAAAATCATGTCCCACTTTGATGCCCCTGTTCTATTTGGCAGCCCTGGGATGGCAGGAGTTAAAATAGAGAACCATGTGAAGCATTTTGTTCGATAATGCATTTATCATTTTTACGAAACAGACTGCTCCCCCTCTCTCTTGCAAGCACTCGCTCACACTAGCAGGCATGGCAGTCAGCTGGCTACAGTTAGAACAATTGCATTTATTCAGCCGCAGAGGTGGTTTTGCTGAGGTCAGAACAAGAATACCAGGTTAGCAAAATGTTACACTAAGAAAGCAGGCAACTCAAGAAATCAAAGGGTATAATTATATCACAAAACCTATTACCTTTGAAAAAAATGCTCTCATGGTGACTGAACCCAAGCGCGCACTTTAAAATACTTGCTTTGTACTTTTGGGGCATATTCCTACATTCGAGGCACTGGTTATATGTAAATTGCTGTTGTTGCTCTAATTAAACATACACACTGTTCACCTGTTTTTTCCACAGGCCTATAGGGATTTTTACAATCATAGATTGACTGAAAATCATATCCTTGACATTTGGAATTAAAAGGCAGCAATGTTGATAATGCTTTCCTTGTGGTCCCTGCACTTTTAACCTCTCCATGTCAGTTGACCCTGCTGATAACATCGGGCGTTTGATTCATTAACCAGCAGAGGTAAGCAAAATGATGTGAATTAAAGCTGTTCACAATGACTTGGCTTTTTAAAATTGGTTGTGTTGGGCACTCTTTACATGCTGAAAACTCTCTGGGCAGTGATACTGCAATCTTCATTTAAATTTCTATAATTGAATTATTTGTTATTCAAGTTCAGGTTGTGCAAAAATGCTCCTGTGCTGTTTTACTAAACTTGTTTCATTTAGGCCACTGGGTAATGGATACACTCCCCCAAGCAGAAAAACGACTTTAAACTAACAGGAAGAGATTGGTCAACCACAGGCTTATCACTGTGCACTGTTTGTCGTAAATCAAAAGCTGCCTTCTTATTGAGTGGACTTTACCTTATTCTGTGTCATATGTATTCACACAAACATTCCCTGCTCGGAAATTTGTTCGAGAATGCTGCAAAGTGAAATATTTTATTTCTGTTAGATCTGCGTTTACAAAACATGTAATAAAAACAGAAAGTGCTGGAAACACACAGGTGAGAAGCACCCGTGAAGAGTGAAACAGAGTTAACAGTTAAGTTAGAGGTGTAACAGGTTCGAAGAAAGTACGGAGGTAAGGAAAGGTGGGGTGAGGGGGAAGAGAGAACACAAAGGGGAAGCTTCTATAAGGGTGGAAGGCAGGAGAGATCAAATGACAAATGGGATGACATTGCAAGGCAAAAAGAATGTGGTAATGGGACAAGTAAAGAATCAAAAGATGGGTTCGGGTTTGTAAATGGGAGTAGCAGAAACATCAGCAACCACAGGTGTCATTTGACAAAATGGGGGCAGAGATTATGATTTGAAATGATTTCAGTGCGGGAGATTGTACAGTGCCTAACCAAAAGGTGAGGTGCTATTCCTCAAGCTTGCATCGAGCTTCATTGGGACAGTGTAAGAAGCAGAGAACAGCAAGTACGAGTGGGGTGCAGACTTAAAATGACAGACAACCACAAGCTTGTGGTCACAATGGTGTACTAAACTGATGTTTTCATAAAGTGGTCATCCAATCTGCATTTAATCTCCCCGCTGCAGAGGAAACCACATTGTGAGCAGTGATTTTAAAAAAAAAATTCACTCAGTGAACGTGGGCATCGCTGGCAAGGCCGGAATTTATTCTTTGTTGCCATTGAGCAGGTGGTGCTGAAATGCCTTTGTGAACTGCTGCACTGCGCGGGGCAAAGGTACTTCCACTGGTCGCAAGTTCCTGGATTTTTACCCAATGACAATGGAGCAATATCAATATATTTCCAAGTCAGGATAGTGTGTGGCTTGGAGAGGATCTTGCAGCTAGTGGTGATCCCATGTGCTTGCTGTGGCAGAAGTCATGGATTTGAAAGGTATTTTCAAAGAAGCTTTGGTAAGTTACTGCTGTCATTTTGTAGATGATATACACTTCTGTCACCGTATGCCCACTGGTGAAGGAAGTGAGTTTTTGAGCTGCTGGATGGGATGCCAAATCAAGAGGGCTGCTTTTTCCTGGGCGGTGTTGAACTTCTTGAATGTTGTTGGCTGCATACCTCCATGCAAGTGAGGTATTCCACCCTGACTTGTGCATTTGCTTTGGGGATTTACGAGGTGAGCTACTCACTGCTGTGAATAACCAACTAACCAGCCTCTGGCCTGCTCTTGTAGCCATAATATTTATGTGGCTAAACACTAAATTGAAAGCAGTACAAGTAAATTGCTGTTTCACTTGGAAGGAGTGTTTGGGGCCCTGGATCGCAGGAAGAGGTGGGATAAAAGGGCAGGTGATGTATTTCCTGCACTTGCATAGGAAGATGCTGTTGGAAGTGGAGGGGGTGCTGGCAGTAATTGAGGAGTGGGTGAAGGTAGTGAACACTCCCTTTGAAATGCTGAAAGTGGCAGGGAAGGTGGGGTGGGGGGGTGTTTGGTAGTGGCCTCACACTGGAGGCAGTTAAAATAGCAAAGGATGATCCATTGAATGTAGAGAGGTGAGGACAAGGGAAACCCTGAACTAAAAACAGAAAATGCTGTTAAAACTCAGCAGGTCTGGCAGCATCTGTGGAGAGAGAAACAGAGTTAACGTTCTGAGTCTATATGACTCTTCTTTAGAGCTGGAGAGGGGAACCCTACCATGGTTCTGGGAGAGAAGGAGTGAGAGCAAAGTGGGGGACACAGACAAGATGGAGGACCCTCTTAATCATGGTGCAGGGGAATTCTCAGTTGAGGAAAGGGGGAGACTTATAAAACTTACATTTGCTAAAAGATTGGAGGCTTTCAAAAAGACAATTTTTCATCTTTAGGGTGTTGAGGGTTAGCTTGGGTGAATCAGTATGCTGATGTGCAAGATGATGACTACTATTTCGTTCTGAACTGAGAACCGAAATGTTAACATGTTAGACACTATAGTACACAAGCAGTCGCTTGTAACTGAAATGCAAAATAGCACTCAAAGCTATTTCTTTCATCCACCTCACATTACCACCTCCACCAATCCAAGAAAGTTACCTTTGCAGATGTATCAACCATGCTTATCAAATTCAAGATGAAAAAATTTACTGGAAAGCTTGTTTGTGATAATCCTTTGATATTTCTAGAGCGTTTGCTGCATCTTAATATAAAGTAGCATTTCATTTCAATTAAATCTTATCCCAGCTTTATCAATGCAAATCAGTTTTGTTTGAGCGATGCAGAAGGAAATGACATGAATGAAAAATGAAAGTAAATTGTGAACGTAACATTTTAAGTATTATTTCATCTTTCACAGCTTAAAACATTTGCACCTCTTGTGTTACAGAAAAATGCAAGAGCATACTATAGGATTGTGACTGCTTCATCCTGAATGTCTCAGTAATGACATAACAAGGATGGACTGTGAAGTGTTCATCAAAATCTCAATTAGTGATGTCTTTATGCACTACAATTCACAATTGGAGATCCTGCATCATTTTTATAACTGGCCATGTTACATCCATTGAGACTGCAGTTAACTCGTTAGAATTTAGTACTAGTCACAAAACATCTGTAAGAAGTATAAATTTATTAAAATCATTTTTTATCATTTGAGTACATAATTTGCTGTCAGATTAACTACAAGGCTAATGGCACTTTCCATTAATTAATCTCAAACGCCAAAACAACTTTAGGCAAAGGGTAAATATGTGAGTAAATGCTCAAATTGGAAAAGTATGCAAGAAGGTGCACTGATCCATTGTTGGGACATACAAACATACGAATTAGGAGCAGCAGTGGACCACTCGGCCCTCGAGCCTGCTCCACCATTCAATAAGATCATGGCTGATCTGATCATAACCTCAGCTCCACATTCCCACCCACCCCGTTAAACGTTCACTTTGCTAAAACAGCTTTGTGGCCTTCGGCTCATCATGTAAATGTATTAAGTGGCGTGAAGTTACTGTACTTATGCAGTAGAACTGAAATAAATGGGCCAAATAAATGGTCTTCATAGCCATTTTCACAACATCTGTTTAATACAGGCAGTCAATAAGTGTTGTAATTACTGTTGGGAGATTTCTTTAATAAAAACTTACTATTTGTTTTTTTCATTTAATCTAATCTTCCTTTTCCTTTCATTTCTTTTTCTGCATCTGATTTTAGATTGAGTTCACCATTCTAAGTTATTTTTCCAAGTTTGGACCTTTTGCTGGTCACTTCAGAATCCTTCAATTTAATTGGTTAAAGAGTGTTAAAGTTAAAGTTGTATGCCTTGTTCACACAGCTCCCAGATACCTCAGAGGGCATGCAGCTTCTCCATCTCACACTTTCAATTAGCAACTTGCTAAACACACAAGGACAAGTAAAATAATGGCAGGCATTGTTCTAGAGAAGCTAAGTTGCCATTTAATGCCAAGTCAGTTCTGTCCCTGGACCATTTATAATTTTCCCTTTTTCGAATTCTCCCCACTCACAGAAAACCATCAAGACTGTGAAGTTTCTCCCCAATCCACAAGAGTTGCTGACGAAAGCTTGCAACCTAAATTTCAAACTTGGCACGTTTAATTCCATTGCGTAAACCACAGTTTTGTGTAGAGTAATTATTTTTGTAACCTCAGTCCTGTTGATTTATTTATTCTTTTTTTAAAAAAAGGAGTTGATCCATCAGTATTACATACTTCTGTGGATAGTTAACTCGAGGTGAGAAAACTATCTTACCTCAGGTCTGACAATTCAGCTTCAGGTCCCTTTCACAACCTTGGGACATCCCTTAGCGTTTTACTGTCAATGAAATACATCTGAATGGTAATCACTGTTGTAATATAGGCAAATGTGGCTGCCAACTTCCCCACAGGAAAGTTTTCATTTGGAAGAGGATTCATTGCTAACTTTAGTGTTTGTTTCAAATAATTATGGCAGAAAAACAATCTTTAACTATAGTGCAAGATGGGCCTTCAATCAATGTGAAAAACAGTGTCATATGTCTGTGGATTCCAAGTCATCATCTTGACTCGGAAATATATCGCTGTTCCTTTACTGTCAGTGGATCAAAATCCTGGGACTCGGTCCCTAACAGCACTGTGGGTGTACCTACGCCACACGGCCTGCAGTGATTCAAGAAGGCAGCTCACCACCACCTCCTCAAGGGCAGTTAGGGACAGGCAAAAATACTGGCCTAGCCAGCGATGCCCACATCCCATGAATGATTTTTAAAAATGCCAGCTACCCCCACTTAATGAACATTCTCTTGAGTACTATACTTACATGGATCAGGTAAAATTGTATAATTCAAGTGAAAAGTAAGCTAATATTAGTGTCAGACTATTTTTAAACATTGGGATATTGAAAATAATAAGTAGCATAACCTTTTTTGTTCATTTTACAGCAAAATCTTTATTATCCAGCATGCATGGGGAATGGGTGGTGACAGTAAATCAAAAATGCCATTTAACAGAGAGTTCCACTTACCAATTGAATACAGTGCAATACTTGTAGCATGAACTAATAGGCAAGTACTCAGGAAGGAAATAATATTCTTTTTATTTCTAATCTTCAATAGTACATTAAAACAGCAATTAAAATAACACAGTATAATTGTTTCCGGTTGGTAAAGTGATGATTCGTACTAGGGGAATATCAGAAATTCCGGTTGGTCGAGAATTCCGTTTTGCAAAGTGCCGGCTATCACAAAGATTACTGTATCTTTATTTTTGGAGATATGGGTACTGTTCACAAGGCCAGTATTAATCGCCTATGCCCAGGTAAACTGTAAGGTACTCCCTCTGTGCATGTGGTGAAAGTTCTCCCCACAGTGCTAATGCAACGTAGAGGGTTCTTGGATTTTGCTCCAGTGATGATGATGGAACAATGACAAATGTCTAAAACAGGATGATGTGTGACTTGGAGGGGAGCTCAGAGGTGGTGTGACCTCATGCGCCTGCTGCCTTTGTCCTTCGAGGTGGTGGGGGTTGCAGGTTTGGGAGTGGCTGTTGCTTGTCATGGCCTGCTTGTGTGTTATTTAGGATCCATGTGTAAGGAAGAAAAGGAATTGTGAACACACTAGAAGCCTATAAAATCTACAAGGTAGATTTTTCCTGTAATATTCATTCGAAATAAAACTCCCAGTTGCTGCAGCATGAGTCACATATGGTAGAAAAACACTGTAGGATGAGTCAGCCATACATGTGCAATTCCACACACTTCAAAGGAAACAGACCTGCTCACCGTTATTCTGGAAGACGATTGCAAATTGATGACAGGGTCTTCAGCCTGAGTGACTTGATTGTTATATATTGCTATTTTTCTGTGGAAGCAGAACAATTTTTGATGTTCAAAGTCACAAAAGCACCAGCATGATTTGAAAGTCTGGATGACATACTGACTTCTGAGCAAATAAAGCCAAGAGAAACAAGGCCTGTTCCAGGAAGCAATTTCACACCTCTTGTGATTTATGTTCTAGCTTAACCTCCATCCTTGTGCAAAGCAAAATATTACAAGTTCTTAGCAGAGCATCTGGGAGCTTTGTAGATTTGAATATCAATGTGTTTGCTCAAGAGAAGACTGAACCCAAACTTTTTCTCAATCCTTTGCCACTAGATGGAATATGATGCAAAGCCAGCAGCGCAACTTTGATCCAGTAAAGTTATCACTCTCAAACTGCTATCTGCCAGTATCACTTTTAAAATACAGCATGGTGTACCAAATGACCCAAACGTTAGTGATATTGTACGAATATTGTTGTAATGCTGTAGAGTTTTTCTTGAATTTTTGGGACTATAACACATGTTCCTCTGTATAATAGAAACACAATGTACCCGGCCTTGGCCTGGAACATGCAGTAAAATAGAATCCAGTTCAAAATCACATGGGGGCTAAGGCACTTGGAATTAAATCAAGTGAATTGGTCACCTCAACAATCTGTGATACACTGGGGGGTCTTTCCGCCATGTCCAATATCGAAGCAGCCTGCAGCTAGTGCATTTTTCCATGACACCAATCTGTAATTGGCCATTTGGGGTGACCAGTGGAGGCCTATTTCATCCCTAGTGGGTCATCATACCTACAACTGATAATAGCCCCCTGAAATAAAACCATCCCTTTTAATGACTGCAAGATCATAAAATTGACAATGATCAATTCAGCCAATGAAAGTTGAGTTTTTGAATTAATTAAGCTGTCCCTCGCAACATTAATAAGCCAGTTTGTAAAATGGAGTTAAATGGGGACGAGTAAGGTGAGATACTCTTCTGAGTTATGTTCCAAAAACTAAAATGTGAAGAAATTTAAATACATATACGTAAACTCTTCATCATGCTATTACCTTTTGAAATAGACTCTTGGATCAGACTTGTACCGTTCCATGTTTTGTGTTTTCATGTGTGGAAGTAATATACTCCTTCAAGACATTCAGTATTTATGTCATTGTCTGCATGACGCAGGACAAGATGTTTATTTTCATTCCACTGAGACACATAACATTTCTTCAATTATTAGACTTCCCGACAAAAACTAAAACTAATTATAACATATGCCAATCAAAGCTTATTACAGCAAACTCACGGGGAGCTGGCAGAGCACTTCCTTTTGAATGACTGAGATAGTCTACAACATTACACTGGAGCATCTGTTACAACCAGGAAATTATTTCAAATGGCATTTTTCTACAACATTTGAAATAGTTTAAGTATGCTTGATGTAATTTTCAAATAGTTAAAGATAATATTAGCGAGAAGAGTGACTGATCAATAAATGTCTTTATTTTTTAATTATTAATGTTTGATTGAATTTTACATCAGAGTTGAGAAATATTCTTTCGCAGCCTTCACAAACTGCACATTAACATTGACATTTCCAAAGTACTAAAAATATATTGAGGAGGGAATAAACTGAATGTTCTGACAGATGCAAAATGACAATGGCAATTTAAGGAGTGTTGCAGAGATTTATGGAGGTTTATTTAAAATGGAATGAGGTTGCTCCCTGTATTGTTTTTTTCTTCACCCAGGGGGGGCCTAATGGTTGAGTAACCATCAAATTGCTGTTGACTTGCTTCATTGCACCAAAAAGAGGATATTGCCAGAAGGGAGAGGTTGAGCTAAGTTTCCTCCGTATTCAGAGGAATCCTCCCATTGCACTTACAGCACTGTTTGTCCTTCATTTTGTATTCATCAGCAACCAAGTCCCTGCATCAAGAACACTCATGTCTGATCTAGTGCTGAATAACTGCAGGATAGAGCTCTCCACTGTACTGCCAAGGTGTACAATGACCATAGTCTCCGAAAGGAATCCTTAATGCATTAGCGTCATAGTGACATTTCCAAAGTCGCCTTCCTTCATGCTATTTTGCTTATTGTTTTGTGCTGTAAATTCATGCCTTTTGAAACGAGGTTAAGATTGCCAGGTTGATTTCTTTTGCACTACTTCACACAGGCAGAAAAGCATACCTCAATTCTTTTGTCCAAATAGATGGGCAGGAAACCAAAGTTAGTTTTAAAAAAATGAGAGAAGAAACAAGGGTTTACATTAAGAGTCTATTTCCCACAAATATGCATTTGGGCATTACTGAGATGGTTAGATTTTAGTGCTGACCTGTCACTGTTGTTAGATTTCAATGCTGACCTGTGACTGTTGTGAAGTTCGTCTGCTCTGAAGGGCTATCCCATCTATTTTAGAAAACACAACCTGTTTTTCTCTACCTACCTAGCAGAGAATATTTTACAAGATATCGATAGATTAAGTAAATGGGCAAAACAGTGGCAAATGGATTTCAAAATACATGAAGTCATCCACTCTGAACCAAAAAAAATGATCGGCTGAATTTTGAGGGTAGTACTGCTCGCTTCCTCCCCTCAAACCCCATAGGTTGTTCAGAAAAGGGCCACCCCTCAACAATAACACAGGTCGAGAATCAGACTGCCGCCCCTCAGTGGAGAGGAATCCTGCTCTCGAGAACTGCTGGCCAATCTGCCAGCAGCATCAGAACTCAGTCGTGGGCACTGCTGAGATTGCAAGCAGGCCCATGAAGATCAAGGATGGACACTGGACCCAGTGCTGCACTGACCCAGTTAAGTCCTGGGCTTTTCGGACAGGGAGCAATCGGGCACCCAAGGGAGGGGGTTGGGTGCTGGATTTTAGTGGTTAGGCAGGGAGGTACAAAAGTGGGGGGGGATGCAATATCTTGGCAAGGTGCCCCCAATGTGCACGGGGCACCCCGAAGGGATGTACCCCAACCTCCCCTTTCCTTCTCACCTTTTCACCAAGTTCGTTAAAAATGGCCATTCCTATTTCATCTGCTTCCCACTGCCCAGCGCATTGTGGCAGCGGAGGTAGATTAAGGACCTTATGTGGACAATAATTGACCACCTAAGGGCCTCAACAGGCCCAAGGGCAGGCAGGCTTGTGGGTGGCTTACCCACCCCTCATATTATTAGGACCAAGTCAAGGGTGTGCAGGAAGGCAGTGCGCTAGTTATCAAACATATTTTACATGCGCACCCCCCCTACCACCCCGAGCCAAAAGCACATCAAGGGGGTGGGGGTGGCCGTAAAATCCAGTCCGATATATCAGGGTACTTGCCGAATGTCGAAAAAGCTGGAAGCATTGCAGGTCCAAAGTGATTTGGGAGTTCAGCTACATAGATCATAAAAATGTCATGAACAAGTTATGGAAAATAATCAACAAGGCTAACTGAATACTGGATTTTAGAACTAAAGGAATAAAATGCAAGGGGGTAGAAGTCAAACTTCAGTTGTACAAAGCTCTGGTTGGAGCAGACCTGGAGTACTATGAATAGTTCTGGGTACCACAGTTTGGCACGAAAAAAGGATAGACTAGCCTTGGAGGGAGTGCAGGACAGATTTGCCAGAATGATTCTTGGACTTCAAGGGTTAAGTTGAGGATTTCAGGGACCTTTTCCTTGGAATTTAGAAGCTCAAGATGCGATTTGATTGAAATTTTCAAGGTTTTAAGGCGAAAAGATAAGGCTGTTAGAGAGAAATTGTTACTAGTGGCTGGGGAGTCTGGGATTGGGGAGAATATTCTAAAACTTAGAGCCACTCAAAGGGGTTGTATAAGCTTAGAACTCGCTTAAGCAAGCGAGAATTGATGCTGGATCAATTAATAATTTTAAATCTTGAGATTGATGGATTTTTGTTATCCACAGATATTCAGAGGTATGGAGCAAATACGAATTCAGTGTATGGTTATCTCACAGATATGGCTAGGTCACAGAGTGTAGCAAATAAAGCAGATGAGCTGAAAGCACAGATAGAAACGTGGCAGCATGACATCGTAGCTATGACAGAAACATGGCTTAAAAAAAAGAACAGAATGGCAGCTCAGATGACATGGGGGGGGGGGGGAGGGTCGCAATTTTGGATACAGAAGCAATTACAGCTGTGAGGAGGGATGATATGCGAGATTGAAGCCATATGGGTTGAGCTTAGGAACAAAAAGGGAGCAGTCACACTACTGGAAGTGAACTATTGACCCCAAACAGTCGGAGGAAGATGGAAGAGCAAAGATGGAGGCAAATCTCCAAGATGTGCAAAAACAGTACGGCAATCATAGTCAGCGATTTTAACTACCCCAATATTAACTGCGATAGTTTGTGTAAAAAGACTAGATGGAACAGACTTCTTAAGGTGAATTCAGGAGAACTTTTTTGGCCAGTATGTAGCAAGTCCAACGAGGGCATGGTTCTAGGCTTAGTTTTAGGAAATATAGCTGGCCAGATGGAAGGAGTGACAGTGGGAGAGCATTTTGGTGGTAGTGATCATAATTCAGTTAGTTTTAACATAACTCTGGACAAGGATAAAGATGAAACAGGAGTTAAAGATCTAAATTGGAGCAAGGCCAATTTTACTGAGCTGAGGAGTGATTTAGCAAAAGTGGACTGGAAACAGTGACTTGAAGGTAAATCAATGTCGGCTCAGTGGGAGGTGCTCAAAGGGATTCAGAATAAACATGTTCCCACAAAGAAAAAGGGTGGGACGGCCAAATCTAGAGCCCACTGGACATCTAGGAGCTTACAGCACGAGGTAAGCAGAAAAGGAAAGCTAATGTCAGACACCAGGAACTCAATGCACAGAAAGCTGAAAGGGATGTAGAAAGAGGAGGGGTGAAATCAAAAAGGAAGTTAGGAAAGCAATGTGAGGGCATGAAAAAATATTGGCAAGTAAAATCAAGGAGAACTCAAACATGTTTGATCAATACATTAAGAGTAAGAGGATAACTAAGGAAAGAGTGAGGCCCATAAAAGACCAAAGAGGTAACCTGCATGTGAAGACGGAGGATATGGGTATGGTTCTTAATTAATACTTTGCGTCTGACTTCACAAAAGAGGGGGCCAATGCAGACATTGTAGTTAAGGAGGAGGAGTGTGAAGTATTGGATGTGATAAACATAGGGAGAGAGGGAGTATTAAGGGAATTAGCATCCTTGAAAGCAGATAAATTACCAGGGCCAGATTAAGGAGACTGGTAGAAAGATTAGCGGGGGAGATGAGGACACTGTTTTTCACCCAGAGGGTTGTGGGGGACTGGAACTCACTGCCTGAAAGGGTAGTAGAGGCAGAAACCCTCAACTCACTTAAAAGTTGTTAGGACCTGCACCTTGAGTGCCGTAACGTGCAGGGCTACAGGCCAAATGCTGCAAAGTGGGGTTAGGCTGGACGGCTTGTTGTTTTGGCTGGTGCAGACACGATGGGCCAAGTGGCCCCTTTCTATGCTGTGAACTTTCTATAATTCTATAAACCAGGATGTCATTGAATGACGGTAGGACAAGCTTGAGGGGCTAAATGGCCTCTTCCTGACTTTATGCAATTACTGCTAAAATTCACTCGCGGAAGAGGGAAACTCACTGGGTGTTTTTAATTTTTTTTTCTCCCTGTTGTGGACTCCCAATTGATTCCAGCCACATAAAGTGGGCTCTCTTTGCACAGTGGACTGGCTTGTAGTCAAAAAATGCAAAAGTGACACAGGATGACTGGACCTCCATTCTTGTGGGTTCATACTCAGTTCCATTCACATCTCCTACACTACTCAATGAGTAAGGGTTAGTCAATTTTAAGTCACATGGAGAAATACGTTCAGCTGAACAGGACGGACTGAGCATTAGTCACTGTCTGGTTGTCTGCTGCCACTGCAAGATGACAGCCCATTGACAGAAAATTAGGTAGAAGAAGAAAACCATTCATTCACTCACAGCTTTCCTGCCCAGTTACTGTTTAAGTCAATGCTTTCATCATTTAATATTTTATAACAAAAATTACATTAAGTCATCAGATTATTCTGAGAAAGCAGATCGAGTGAGGAGCATCAGATTCCTGCCGCTCTTGTATATTACAGACTATATGTGCCAGATGGTGCAAAAGATGGGCCTAGTAACGTGCCACATATTTAAAAAGCACTAAGTGGGCAACCAAAGGTGACTCCCTGTTCACACCCTTGTTAATTGGGAGAAAAGCACAATTCTGCATGTCAGCTCCAACGCAGACTCGAAGCGCTGCTCACCCAGCTATTGCCATCAGTGAAACCATGGCAGGAATTTAGGGAGGAGACCCAAAAGGGGACAGACTTCCGTCTGGCCCCCTGGTATCCAGCCACACGCTGATTCATCTTCCCGTGTTGGTGCTCATTAAGTGTGAGCTCCTGTTGGGCTTTCCGTTGTCAAGAGGGAGTTGGCTGGTGCAAGGGGGTGAGCTTCCTGCCACATTATAGCAGCAGCAAATCCAGCAAAGCACCTTAAAGAGAAAGATACCCCAGGCATCACCTCCAATGGCAGGCGAGTTAAGGAGCAGAAATCATCAACCCCAGTTGGGGTGGCAAAGTGGGAAGGTCGGCCTCACCCACCAGGTCCTCCCTGTTTGGAGCAGGATTGCAGAGGGAAATCTCCTCCAAATATCAGCTTCCTCAAATTGGATGTAAGCACATGGACAATGGTGGATAGGAAGAGGCACCCTTGTCAATGTAGCCCACATAATTCTGATATCTCGTGTATCACAACATTTACAATCGCTAGCGCCATGTGACCCCCTGAAAGAAGCAAAAGCTTGGGATAGGGTCTTTTCTTTACTGTCAGAAATAGTACACAGCAAGTGGCTTAGTTTATGAAAAAAAAATTAAAAGTTGAACTTAATGGGATCTTTCTGAAGCTACTCTGCAGTACGCACGCACACAAAAGCTGGATGAGGGTGCGCGCACACAAAAGCTGGATGAGCATGCGCCATTGCAAGATTAGCTCAGTAACAGCTTGATGCAAAATCTGCAGTCTAATTAGCGCATCTGGCAGCCCAAATATTGGGATGCAATCTTTAGAAACACAGTATTTTTCTTGTTCAGGTTTATTCAGGGAAAAACTGGGAAATTAGAAATATGCCTTGTAGATATTTGTAGTCAGCTTCATGCAGCATTTCATAATGATTTGTGCGTAAGAATTCCAACCTAGAGCATAAAAAAAATAAGGAGGACACTCCAGTGCAGTACTGAGGAAGTGCTGCACTGTCAGATATGCCGCCTCTCAGATGAAACATCAAAACCAAGAAAATGTCTGGTCTCTCAGGTAGACATAAAAGATCCCATGGCCCTGTTTCAGAAAAAAACGATGGAAAATAACAAAACCATCACAAAAGCAACAAATTGCGGATGTTGGAAATCTAGAATAAAAACAGGAAAGGCTGGAAATATTCAGCAAGTCTGGCAGTATCTGCGAAGGGAGAAACAGAGTTAATCTTTCAGGTCGATGACCTTTCTTCGGTGCTCTCAGGTGATCAACTCACTCTCTGCAGGCCTTTAATACCTGGTCTAATGGGCCATCCTCCCTGGATAGGCCCAAAGCTCTGCTGGATATTTGATGAGAGAAAGACAGAAAGAAATGTATTGATATCCTAGGGAGCCACTATCAGCTGTGAACAGATAACCCAACTGTCATCTTCAGTGCAGCAGAGTGAAAGAAATTTCCAAAGCCCACTTCAAGCCAGAAAACTGCAGATGGTATTTGATTTCATATACCAGCAGACTGCATTTGTTTCAATCAAACAAGAGCAGGGGAGCTCTCTGAATGTGCAGATTAATATTTATCACTCAATCAACATCACGAAAACAGATTACCCCAGACTTTTATCTCTCTGCTGCTTGTGGGACTCTGCTGCGTGTAGATTGGTTGTCGCGCTTCTGTACAATTGTGACTGCAGCTGAAAAGTACTTTGTTGGCTGCGAAATGCTCAGGAAGCCCCCAAGGTCGTGAAAAGCATTATTTGAATGCAAGTTTGTTCTTTATCTATCTTTACAATTCAGAAAGAAAGCGTCTGTCTAGGTAGATTAATTAGCATCTGGCACAGATGTAAAAAAATTGTGCAAATTAAGGCAGTGGGGATTTGAAATAATTCTGCTGCTATAAAAAAAAATCACAATTTTTCTAAAGAACTGTTCTGTTCCAATTACTTTTATATCTTATTGTTCAGTTACCAGAGGAACAATGCAGTGAACTAGTTAAAAAGCATCAAGAGACAAGCGAACGGGCTGTTGAATAGAGATAGCATATTCCGAAAGCCCAAGGAGGTTATTAGGTGGTGTTGATCTCTGAAAGAGAGTTAGGTTTAATAGCCTTATCTTTTCCTAAAATGTCTGATGTTCTAAATCAGAAAGGAATGGGAATGGAATCTGTTCATTCAATTCCAAAGATAGTATAAAACATTAAGGCAAAAAGTCTGTATTTCCAGTGGCAGCATAACCATTGGAGTCAAAAATGGTGCAAGCTGGGTTTGGCATTTACTGAACCTGACTAACAAGGTGAGATCAAATCCACTGGTCTCAGGATTCTCTGGTTTCTTACCGGCTTTGAGTTTTTCTCTATTTTCTACAGCTGATGTTACAAGCAGGGATTTGGGATCTGATTTTATTGTAGTTTAAAGGCGTGAACTTTCCATTACATGAGAATATTTTGGCTCGAATTCCTAGCATTGCAGTTATTCTGTATTGAACCTTAACATAACATTGTTCTTTTATGTTCTGCACTATGTTCACATGTTCCTTTCCTTGGATAAGATTGCTTTTTATTCTTTCAATCAGCAAACACCATTGCCAAGTGGAAGGGGGTTTGAAACTGCTCGCTTTTGACACAACTGCCTCTGTGAAGAGTTGAACTGGAATATTAACAATGACATGCACAAAAATATCACTCCAGCCGTGAAAGAAACAGTAAAAATGAAGTAGAACTTGCTGTGTGTGGATTCAAAGAGTTAGGATGTTTCCTGCTCGTGACACACTAGGTTGGGTCCTGTGGGCTCAAGGCATTTTGTGACATTAATAACCCAGCATACTAATTTACGAATGATGTATTAGAATCATGGAATTACAAGGAGGTCATTTGACCCATCGCATCACTATCAGCTTTTTGGTTGAGCCATTCAATTAATGTCAGTTCCCTGATCTTTACCTTTAGCCCTGTAAATCTTTTCCCATTGAGTATTCATCCAATTCTCATTTGATTGTTCATGCTGAATCCACTTCCACCACCCTCTCTGGCAGTACATTCTAGATCTGAACAACTTGCTGTGTTGCATCAGGTTATTTTGCTAACTACCTTAAATCTGTGTGTCCACACTTCCTCCAATACTTTTACTGCTGGAAACAATTGCTCCTTATTTATTCTATCAAAACCTTTCATGATTTTGAACACGTCTATCAAATCTGCTCTTAGCCTCTTTGGTCTTTCCAGATAACTTAAGCCCTTCATCTCTTGACAAGCCAGCAAGTCTCTCCTGCACCTCTCCAAGACATTCGCCTGAAAGTATGAGGGCCAGAATGGGGCACAACTCTCCACCTGAGTTCTGAACTCTGTTCCTATCCTTCTTATTGTTTATAGCTTTTCCAAGTTTCATATCATCAGCAAATTTTGATACTACGCCAAGCCCAGGTCATTGATACATTATCTAAAAGAGCAGTGGTCCTACTGCTGACCCCTTGGTAACACCACTGTATACTTCTCCCAGTCTGAAAACCAACCATTCGTGACTACTCTCTACTTTCTATCGCTGAGCCCATTGACTGTTCACACAAGATGCCTTTAATTGCATGAACTTCAATTTTACTAAGAGGTCTATGTAGCACTTTAACAAACACATTTTAAAGTCAATATAAAACATCAATCGCACTACCCTCATCAACTCTCTTCAAAGAACTTAATCAAGTTGGTCAAACACAATTTGGAATCATAGAAAGTTTACAGCACAGAAAAGTGGCCACTTGGCCCATCATTTCCGCACCAGTCGAAAAATGAGCCACTCAGTCCAATCCCACTTTCCAGCATTTGGTCCATAGCCCTGCAGCTTACTGCACTTCAGGTGCACCTTTTAAATGAGTTCAGCATTTCTGCCTCTGCAATCCTTTTGGGCAGTGAGCTCTAGCCACCCATAACCCAATGGGTGAAAAACTGTTTCTTCATCCCCTCTAATCTTTCTACTAATCACTTTAAATCTATGCCCACTAGTCACTGACCCCTCTGCTGAAGTAAATATACCCTTCCCATCCACTCTATCCAGGCACCTCACAATTTTGTATATATCTCAAGAAAATATCCTCTCAACTTCCTCTGTTCCAAGGAGAACAACCCCAGCCTATACAATCTTTCCTCATAGCTGCAATTTTCTAGTCCTGGCAACGCCCTTGTAAATCTCCTCTGTACCCTCTCTAGTGCAATTACATCCTTTCTGTAATGAGGTGACCAGAACTGCACATACTACTCAAGTCGTGACCTAACTAATGATTTACATAGTTACAGTATAACCTCCCTGCTCTTGTATCCTGTCCCTCAGCTAATAAATGAAAGGATTCCATATGCCATCTTGACCACATTGTCAACCTTGTCCTACCTTCAGGGATCTGTAGACATTCACTCCAAGGCCCCTCACTTCCTCTACACCCATCAGTATCCTCCCATTTGTTGTGTATTCCTTTGCCTTGTCTGACCTCCCCATATACATGACCTCACAGCTCTCTGGATTGAATTCCACTTGCCATTTTTTGCCCACCTGACCAGCCTAGATTTGCCTTTAACAAATCCATGCCAAATATTGCTTATTTGCCCAAACTTTTCTAAATGCCAATTCATTTTGTCCTGAATTCTCATTCTCTCTCTCTCTCTTTCTCCCCCTCCACCATGTAGCATCCTTGGTTCTTTGTGGGTTGCTGATCATGGCTACCCAAACATCTCTCTCTCTCTCCATGATGCCATGATATCAAAATGGGGCAAATAGAAGAGGCAGGTCTTAAGAAGCTGGTGTGGGGACTGAAGCCACGCTGGTGCTATTCGCACTACGTTCTAACCATCTGAGCTAACTGGTCCCTTGTTCAGGATTATTATTTTAAAAATTTCCCTTAAGCTGACTGGCTTGAATAAATTGCTGAGTTTATTCCTCACCCCTTTTTAAACAAGGCTTTAATATTTGCAATCTTCTCGCACCACCACCATATCTGAAGAGGATTGGAAGATTGCGGCCTGAGCCTCAGCAAGATCCACTCATACCTTCCTCAGTAAACTCAGATGCATTCCACCTGGACTAGGTGGCTTTGCCAACCTTTCAAGTCCCTCCTCTTCATCTATGTTTATTCTTTCCAATATCATTGTTGCTTCCTCTCTTACCACTATATTTGCAGCATTCTCTCCAGTGAAGATGAATGCAAATACTCATGCCTCCTGCTTCCACAAGAAAATTTCTTAACCAGCACCTCCCTTCCTCTTACTTCTCTTCTTATTTGCATGTTTTTAAAACTTCTGGGTTCTCTTTTGTGGCTGCTGCTAATCTATGCTCATACTCTTTCTTTGCCCCCTCTATTTTAGATCTCTTCAAAGTGCTGGCATTTGGTGAGGCGGAGGACAGCACAAGAAAATTTGTTACACTGCACTTTAGAAAAACAATTATTAGTTGTATAAGTCCACCTAACATTTGAAGAATGACGCAACTGCAATGTTTTTATTGCCATTTTAAGTCATGTTTTTCCCTACCTTCTAATATTCTGCTGGCTCTCTCATGATGAAATTCCCTTCTATACTCCCATTATGTCAACCACTGGCAACTGGGACAGTGCCTACTTTGGATAATTTACTGTGGTTACAAAGCCTTGGAGATTCTACTTGTTGCAGATCACAATTGAAAGATTTAGGCCAATTTGTACTGCGGTACACAGCTGGAATCTGATTCTACTCATGGCTTGAAATAGATCAACTAGTCTTTTGCCTTCAGTTCAAAGAGCAGCAGGAAAAGATAACAGGTTTATTGGCTGAGGCACTGGTATATTGGTATCAAACAAGTTTGTAATGCCCAGAACTTATTACAATGACCTTTCATGGTTATTGCTGCTAGCTGGCCACAAGACAGAAGACTGTTTCCATGTATCCTGCAATTCTATAAAATAACGGTTAAGTGTTTTATATTTCTCTTTTCCATTTCTAATTTAAAGACACAATAGTATATTTACAATGTTAGGTGCCCTACATAGACATAATTCAATCAAGTGTTTATGCTGATACTAGAATTTATGAACATCAGCAGAATCAAGGAGTAAATTGCAGCCCTAAACTCACTGCCTGCAGATAATTATATGCTGAACAGTCCTTTTCTCTTTTAAATAATATTTGCTTTCTACCTTCTTCACTGTTACATGACAGGCATGATAAGCACACCATAAGGTGATGTGGTGTTTGGGATAGTGAGAAAGTATGCCAACATAAAATGGGATTTGAAGCTTTTTCCGCACAGGAACTATTCAGTATTTGATAAACAAAATATAGAACAGAAGAAGATTTTCATCTGTGTCAGAACATAAAATAAATCACTGCTTGATAAATACCTATGTGGTATAACTACCACCACTTCTGCAGCTTCAATGGGTTCCATGAAGTCTGCAAAAAGCCATAAAATTGCTCAACATCCACTGAAATCAATGTAAATGCAACAAAGTTCACTAAATAGTTTCATGAGATCACCCTGACCACACATACTCAGCCAGCCCATATTAAAAAAAAAATCGCAAACCCAGTTTGAGGCAGTTTCAGGTGAAATGACAATTGGTGGGTTTCACGTGCCCTCGCATGTACTGTTTACAACCAACTTTGAGGTCAATTCATTTGCACAGCTTCAGGTGAAGATTTGGGCAGTTGCAAAAAGCGTACTGGAAATGGGGCCAAAGAGAAGGGGATAAATAATGAGGCCCATATACAGAGATAAGGATAGACAAGCCTTTGTGAAAGCCTTTGGCAGGCAAAAAAAGAAGAGAAAGACAATCCTTACAGGAAAGCGATGAAGCAATACAGCACCTGGCCGTTTGGTTGCTGCTGATGTGAAGGTACATGGTTGACGTTGCCAATCCATAGCCACTCCTATAGGTCAGCGTTGCCACTAAAGCATGATAAGGAACCATACAATATTATGGTCCTTCATCAATTCACATCCCATCCAGTTTCTGCCCCTAACTTTCACTGCCAAGAGAAGCCTCTGCACTTACCAGTTGGTTACTAAGTAAGGTCTGGCCACCTGTGTTTACAGATTTGAGGATGGGAATCCTGGTGGGTTGGTACACAACACCTCTTTGCAGTCTGACCTGCAGATTACAATCTCTTACAAACCTGTTGAATAGGGAGACTCCTACTGCGAAACCCACTGGTGCCAGTAATAGCTCTGACATTACCAATAGAGTTGGCAGAAAGGCTTGTGAATCTAAGTGCCAGGCTGAGTCAACATGGTTTTTTAAAAAGGAAAATCATGTTTAGCCAATTTATTGAAGTTCTTTGAAAGGGTCACATGTACTGTGGATAATGGGGAACCAGTGGATATACTGTACTTAGATTTCCAGGAGGAAATTGATAAAGTGTCACATCAAAGATTCTTGCAGAAAATGAAAGCTCCAGTATGCTTTAGTGGGTAACATACTGGCATGGATAGAAGATTGGCCAGTTAACAGGAAGCAGAGTTAGCATAAATGGGTCTTTTTCTGGTTGGTAGGATTTGATGAGTGGTGTGCCACAGGGATCAGTGTGGGATCTCAACTTTTTACAATTTATATAAATGACTTGGATGAAGGGACCAAGGGAATAGTTGCTAAATTTGCTGATGACACAAAGGTAGATAGGAAGGTAAATTATGGAGTACGTAAGGAGGCTACAAAGTGTCACAGATAGGTTAAGTGAACGGGCAAAGATCTGGCAAATGGAGTGTAATGTGGGCAAATGTGAAATTGTTCATTTTGGCAGGACGAATAAAAAAAAAGCTTATTATCTAAATGGTGAGAGATTGAGGGGCTCTGAGATTCAGAGGGATCTGGGTGTCCTAGCGCATGAATCACAAAAACTTAGTATGCAGGTATAGCAGGTAATTAATAAAGCCAGTGGAATGTCATCATTTATTGTGAGGGGAATTGATTACAAAAGTAGGATGGTTACGCTTCAGTTGTGCATGGCACTGTTGAAACCACAGCTAGAGTATTGTGTACAGTACTGGTCTCCTAATCTAAAGAAAGATGTAAATGCACTTGAAGCAGTTCAGAGAAGTTTACTAGATGAATGCTCAATACTGGGCGGGTTGTTTTATGAGGAAAGGCCGGACGGGTTAAGTGTGTATCCACTGGAATTTAGAAGAGTAAGAGGCGACTTGATTGAAACACATATGGTCCTGAAGGGTCTTGACAGGGTGAATGTGGACAGGATGTTTCATCTTGTGGAAGAATCTAGAACTAGGGGTCATTGTTTAAAAATAAGGGGTCGCTCATTTAAGACAGAGATGAGGAGAATTTTTTTTTTCTCTCAGAAGGTTGAATGCTTTTGGAACTCTCTTCCTCAAAAGGCGGTGGAAGCAGAGTCTTTGAATACTTTTATGGCAGAGCTTGATAGATTCTTTATTAACAAGGGAGTGAAGGTTATCAGGGATAGGCAGCAATGTGGGGTTGAGCTGACAGACATTCAGATCAGCCATGATCTTATTGAATGATGGAGCAAACGCGAGGGGCCGAGTGGCCTACTCCTGCTTCTAATTCATATGTTCGTGTAAAAGAGCAAAGAATAGTCAGAAAGTATTATATAATTGTATTGCAAGTGTCCTTAAGTTTAAATTTAGTTGCCTTCAAATGCATGTAAATAGTACACATTTTAGCAGGAAAATGAGATTTTGCAAGTGGTCTAAAGCAGTGAGCTTACCAAAACCACTGAGACTTGCAAGTAGATGGGTGTCAAAGGACCTCACATAAGCAGCTCATACCTGTTTAGTTGCCAGCATGAGCTGACTAAGGAAAAGGAGTGGTTATTGGATGATTATATCAACAGATGTGCGCAAGTTAACAGGAAAATTCAGGAAGGCAAGATGAAAATTGCCCTACCTACACACTGGTGGTTGCAAACAGGGCATGACGGCTTCTTTGATCAACTCTGCATTGTAAGAGCTCATGAGCAAACTTTTGTAACATTAGGAGCTTTTGAGGTACTGTGTGTCATGTAGGGGACAATAAAAATATACTCATGGTTCTTTAGGAGGAATCACAAAACCTAAAAGTACTCATTATCTTCAACTTCCCTTAAAACTTCTTGACTAAATATAATTTGTTGAAAAAAGAAAATAGTAGTGAAATGAAATGTATATTTTCAAGTAAATAGCTGAAATCTTACCTCATAATGTGCCACTCTCTGAGACTCCGAGATCAGCTGGGCACTGCATACCTTACAGTAGGTGTCAGTAAATAAATTCTGATCAACAGTTCCAGCAGACTTCATCTAATGGAACAAAATGAATGAGATAAATCACATTAGACAGAGTAAAAGTCAAAGGAAGCTGTAACTTCTCAATCGGTATTTACACTTTTCACTGGTTCAACTATGCTCAGCGCTCCCGTGAACTAGCCTTGCTTTTTGTTCCTTCAGTGTTGCATCTACACTGCTCTATATATCCTTCCTCTTCATTGCATCCTAACACTGTTCAAATCAAGACCTCTTACAGCATCTCCTATTCTAAGGAGATAATTGCGAATCTTTAAAAAAAAAAGCATAAAATGGGCAATATCAGATCAGTCATCTGTTATACATCTCTCGATTTTCATTCGAAATTAAAATTTGGAGACATGAATAATGGGCAGCTGCTCTAATACTGTCCAAAGGCAAAATTACCCACTAACTCATTATTCCAAAACTACGAGACTCCTCTTTCAGTCTTCAGTCTTTTAAAGCTCATCATTCCTTCCTGACAATTTTCTCCTGCTCCTTCTCACCCTTGGTAGTGCCCTGCATTCTCAGCCCACCCCACCCAGGTTTGTTTTGCTTACTTTATATCAATGTATTGATGTCATCTGCAATTTGCACTTGCAACTATGTCAACTTTGGCTCAATGGTAGCATTCCCATCTCTGAAATAGAAGCTTGTGAATGAAAGACCCACTACAGAGACTTAAGAATGTAAGAAACAGGAGTGGAAGTAGGCCATATGGCTCTTCAAGCATGCTCTGCCATTCAATACCATCATGGCTGATCTTCTGCCAAATCCTTCGATTCCCTGAGAGACTTGAGAACATAATCTAAGTTGACACTTCAGTGGAGCATTGAAGGGTACAACAGTGACTACACATCAAAAGTAATTAATTGGTTGTAAAGCGCTTTGAGGTTTATTGGAGGTGCTATATGAATACAAAGATCTTCCTTTCTATTTTTCAATATACAACTAAAAGGGTTTTCCAGAACAGGAGAGTGGGACAAATTGGATAACTCTTTCAAAGATCTGGCATCGACATGATGGGCCAAATAGCCTCCTTCTGTGTTGGATAATTTTATGATTCTATTACATGCCTTTCAGAGATTGAATTAGATATTTTGTAACAAATTATATGAAACAATTTAGGAGTCATTCTTTCAGTCAAAAGTTATTTTGGAATAAAATGTTATTAATGTATAGCAACACATATACTTGTCCGGTGTTTTTACCTATTGACAAACATACTATCTTGCTAAAACAAAAACAGAATTACCTGGAAAAACTCAGCAGGTCTGGCAGCATCGGCGGAGAAGAAAAGAGTTGACGTTTCGAGTCCTCATGACCCTTCGACTATCTTGCTAAAACCTACTTACATGGGTTATCATGGCATTAATTTAAAATATGCTGTGACTTTTGCTAAAATTACATTCCATGAAATTGTTGAGCTAAACTGGTCCAAACTTTGCCCCCCATCTGCATATATATAATCTGTCGGGTGCTAACATTTAAACTTAAATTTGCATAACTTATTTGCACGACTTATGCAATGAGTTTGCTGAGCTTTATGCAACTTTAACAGAACAAATATTTGCATTTGTATAATTCATTTAATGTAAACATCCCAACTTTAAGGAGGCAGGAGGAGCTTTGAGCTGCATGAGGAAGGTGAACAAGACATGGCCAGAGAGGAAGCCTGTGAGGAAGCCTTTGAAGGTTAGAAAAGAGGTGGCATGAGGGAGTGAGTTCAGAGGAGCTTCCAACAGTGGAGCACAGGTGGTGGCTGGTGGGTTAGGGAGTGGGACAAGAAGGGGCAATGGGGTTGAATAATGCATTTTTTTTTCCATTTGTATGATTGGGGAAACGGTTATAGCTTGATAAGGGTCAACAGGTTAACAATCCATTCAACAGCTTCAGCTGATGAAGTGCAAACGGTAGTGTTGCCACCAGGGTTCAATCTCTGAGGGCAGAAGTTCAGTATGTGGATGATGGTCTGACTTGGGTGATCACAGTAACAATTTGACCTTTTCTTCATCTTCCACTTGTGGAAGGAGCAGCCACATCTCCCCTGGCCCATCCTCGAACGGTTGTGTGTTCCCTAGGTTTTCTGTGAAAGGTTGAAGACTGGGACCTCACCAGTCAGGGCCATTACCAGGTTGTGGTCGGTGATGTTTGCAGTCAAACAGGTGGAGTGCCCTCGACAGGTGGGGCTGTCATCATTTTGTACAGTGTGGCGTGTATTCCAGATGTGTGCATGTTTTTTGTTGAGGTCCTGTCATGTCAAATGATGCAAATAACAGCCAATGAAGATTAGCAATGACCAATTTAATCAGGGAGAAGGACTTAGTATGGGATGAAATGCTGGCAGTTGTTTCAGAAAAGTTGAAGCTTATCTAGGGTGTAGCACAGAGACAACATGGCAGTAAGAATGCTGGCAATTCTAGTCTAAAGCTGACAAACCTGTGAAAAACCTTTTCCGTGAGAATTAGGTCAGTTTTGGGTAATGTTGCAAAAATAAAAATCATGACCCTTGGTGAAGGATTATTGAGGTTTGATGTTCAGCTCTAGGTTAAAGAGGAGGCTGAGATTGTGCATCATCCTCTTCAGCATTTGCACTCAACAGTTTCTGCTGTGAATCAAGTAGCATGGCCTCTGTACCACTGATATTAACCTGATAGCAAATCTGACCCCAAAACAATAGAACTTTACAGCCATGTGTCCCTTCATACTTGCTTTCTCAAAGAGATAACCTACTGATCCCATTCATCCATACTCCACTTGATTTGGTTTTGGAATTCTGGTCTTGATAGGTCTTAAAAAGAGTTTAAATCCTACTTTAATTTCTCTACTCATAAAACCCATTACTGGTTTCCCCTTTACTTATAGGAATATGCCTAATTTGCATCCTAATCATCACCTGTAAGTTTCCCATAACTTGATGCTGGCTAACAAGTCCAATGTCATCATGTCATGGAAGTTGAGGATGGTGGCAGAGAGTTAGACTGGACTCGGCAACACACGCATGGAAGTTGATCACGTGCCTATGCATCATGTTGCCAAGGGTATCATGTAGACAAGTTCAACTGAGTACATATTCA
This sequence comes from Carcharodon carcharias, assembly GCF_017639515.1. Lineage (NCBI taxonomy): Eukaryota > Metazoa > Chordata > Chondrichthyes > Lamniformes > Lamnidae > Carcharodon > Carcharodon carcharias. Next base: position 14,341,833 of record NC_054483.1, on the reverse strand, counting down.
AAAACAGCACGACTCATAATGCAGGGATCTGAAGAAATTAATGAGCTGCTAGATCAACCTAAAACACTGAGACTTGCCAAAAACCATGGAGACTTAAACTGAACTGCTTTATACTTCGGTGCATGCCAGTGAAATTGGATTTCCAGGTCACTGCAATTCACAAGGTTCCATTTTTCATGCATTTTACCAGGCTTTACATTGCTTTTAACTTAATTTCAGCTGTTTAAAATAATTTAACTTTGTTTTGCAATACTGTTTTTGCTGCTGTAAATTAAGAGCCATGTTGTACATTCACAACCTTTTTAAGCATTCCGAAATGGAAACATACCATCTGAATCCAAGAACAAGAAAATGCATTTGTACACAATGCACCTGATGTACTTTTCTTTAATTATACAGCTGGATTAAACAATTAAGAATCACAGCTTTTTTCTTTCATGCATTTTCTCTCCAATCACCATTTTGCTGGCTCAAGCTGTGATATGTTTTCACAGGCACGATCTGCCATCTGCTGCCTACTTCAAATGATTGTTTTTCATGTGAGAGTCTAGACATGTGGTACAGCAGTGTTTTCAACAAAGGCTGAACTTGGATGCTCTTTTCATCCACCTATTCATGGACTTACAGCAATGACTGCAAGTTACTAACCAGGAGCACAAATCCTGTGGTATACAAGTACTGTTTTATGTTGTATTTCATGAGGTGAGATAACTCAGCAGGTTGATCATGGACCTTCCTATCTGTATTACTCATTTGTGCCATCTGTTGCTCAGTGAATAACACTCTCACCTCTGAATCAAAGGTCACGGGTTCAAACGTATTCCAAACTTGAGCACAAAAATCTAGGCTGGCACTCCAATGCAGTACTGAGGGGGTGCTGCACTGTTGGAGGTAACGAATTTCAGATGTTGCTCTGTCTGCATCTCAGCTGGGTGCAAAAGATTCCATGATATTTTTTCGAAAAAGAGCGGATAAGTTACCTATGGTGTCTTTGATGTCTTGGATGAATTTTATCCCTCAATCAACTATTAATCCAGATAAATAGATTATCTAGTCATCATCTCATGGCTTTTTGTGGGAGCTTGCTGTGTGCAAATTAGCTGCCATATTTCCTGCATTACAGGAATGTGACTACACTCCAAATTACATCATTGGCTGTTTGGGACTTCCTGAGGCTGTGAAAGGCACTATATAAATGTTTTTTGTTCAGTATACAGTGGATGGACCAATGAGGAAAATTTATATTTTCAAAAGAGGAAGCTGAAGGTAGTTGAATTAGAAGAAACAGTATTTACTGTGGATCAGCTACTGCCATTACACTATTCCCAAAGAGACCTGTAGAATTGAAATATTCTTAGTATCAATTATTATGTTTAATGGCCTTCTTGCACACCAACTGAGTTTGCACTTAGTCCAAAGCTTATTGGTTTATATTTTTAAGTTTCCCAGAAAAATCACACTTGTGCCTGATATGTAGGATCTTGCTGTCTGCAAATTGACCAATAGTGACTGCATTTTCAATGTAATTAATTGGCTATGAATGACTTTGAAACATCCCAAGGATGAAATAAGGTGCTATTTAAATGCAAGCGCTCTCGATCTGATCCCAAGCTTCTCACAAAGCTGCAACTTGTCTCAGCTATTGGCATTCTTACACCGCATCAAAAGATTGTGTCTTCAATCATTGCTCTAGGACTTGAGCACATAATCCAGATTGGCACTCCAATGCAGTGCTTGACAAGTGGCACATTATGAGAGCTGATGAGTTAACACCCATCTGCCTGCTCGAGCGATTCAGCTGATTGTTAAAAATTCTACGGCAGATAATTCAATGGTAGAATGACCATTTTATTTTGTCTGCCATGCAGTTCAGGTTTAAGGTTAGCTCCACAAAGGGGTAGGAAACCTTTATCTGAACTGGTATGACCTTAAGCTGGCACCTATTAGTGTTGGTGTATACTTTGAATTTTTAAGCTTCCCAATTATTACCCCATTTCTGATTCATTTCAATACGCATTAGTACAAAACAGAATTTAAAAAACCTTGCCTGAATGAGTGTAGCTCCAACAACACTCAATAAACTTGACACTATCCAAGACAAAGCTGCCCACTTGATCAGTCCCCAATTCACAACCTCCAAAATTCACTCCCTCCACCACCGGTACATGGTGGCCACAGTGGTTCAACAAGGTGTCTCACCACCATCTTCTCACGGACAATTAGGGATGAACAATAAATGCTGGCTGTGTCAGTGACGCCCATACGCCATGAACAAATAATTAAAAGCAAAAGTGGAATTAATGCCAAATTAATGCAGTTACAGAATAAATGGTCAGCCACTCTGAGCGAAATTGATTCAGAGAGTACCAGGAATCATCCCAAGTATTTTGTGAGCTTAGCTCAGGAGCGTGCTGCTCCTCTTAGTGTCTAACACATTAAAAAAGACCATTGTGGTGACAGTCCATTACATTTACTGGACAGTGCGCATGTGCATGGCCAGCATGTGAGAGCAGAATTGGGCTCAACTGTGCCCATCATAAAATATCCAACTGACACAATATCTTGTCTGGCACCTGATGCTTTAGTGAGTTATTACAGGGCTGCTGGAGCTCAGGGACTGGTATCCCAACAAGAGCCAATCTACTTGAAAAAGGGAGAAAATAAATATATATGAGAAACCTAAAATGTAGCACTTCCACAGTAGGCAAATAGTCCCTTCTCAACATCATCAACTAAAACATTTGGCTGCTGGTCCTGTCCTATAAATACATACTCAATCACCAAAAATTAGATTCTATAAAATCTTAGAAAGATAGCACTGGAAATCATTTGGCCACTGGAATCTGTTCCACCATTCACTAAAATCATGGCTGATCTTCCACTTAAACTCTACCTTCCAGCACTCCCAATATCTCGACAGTCCCTCCCTCCACATAACACAAGTCTTTTATTCTTGGTGCCATTCTGGTAAATTTCCTCCTCAAACTCAAGATCTTAACATCCTTCAAGTCCATTACCTAGAAAGGGCCATAATACCCCAGCCAAGGCCTAACTATAAATTTAATCAAGGTTTAGCATAAATTCCTTCATTTTCTACTTCATGCCTCTACTTGTAAAGCCATGGGTCCGGTATACAATTTTTAAAAATTTTTTTAAAAAGAGCCTTCTCAACTTGACTTGCTGCTTTGAAAATTTTGTGTCCATGTACCCTCAGGTATCTCTGTTCTTGCACCCCCTTTAAAATTGTGTTATTTAGCTTATATTGCCTTTCCTCATTCTTCCTACCAACATGAATCACTTCACACTTCTCTGCATTAAATTTAGATAACATTTCTGAATTTTGTGTCATCTGCCCTGTATACCAAAGTCCAAATTACCAATACATATCAAAAACCCCTGTGGACCAGCACTGCACATTTCCCTCCAATCCAAAGAATCAACTCTTCCGATTTGTTCACAGTGTTTTGTCGATTTATCAGAACGCTTTGGTTTGACAAAGGGTGAATTTGTAGATTAGCATCGTGCAAGGTTTTTGTCTGGAGACTAGCTTACCTGATCACCTGCAAAGTTAATACACCACAGATGGAATTTTACGATCCCTCCCACCAACTGAGTTCTGAATGGCTTGCCACATTTGAAAGCCCCGCCCCCCACCATGATGGGGCTGTGAAATTCCATCCCATGTGGTTTCGCACTATAGGCTGGAAGGTTCCTGGTTCACTGTCCAGCCTGTATAGAACCATAGAACACTACAGCACAGAAAACAGGCCATTTGGCCCTTCTAGTCTGTGCCGAAATATTATTCCGCTAGTCCCATTGACCTGCACCTAGTCCATAACCCTACAGACCTCTCCCATCCATGTATCTATCTAATTTATTCTTAAAACTTAAGAGTGAGCCCGAATTTACCACGTCATATGGTAGCTCGTTCCACACTCTCACCACTCTCTGAGTGAAGTTGTTCCCCCTAATGTATGCAGCTAGCTGATCTCCGCTGAGGTGACATCCAAAATGCCACACATGGCTCCCATGCCTGCAGTAGTGAGGGTTGAAAATCAACTCCCGAATGCTATCTCCTGACTCTGACTGGAACGTGTCCGCATGCGGGTGGCAGATGAGGACTATCTACCCCCTGTGTGATGTCTTGAAGGTGCCGCCTTATCAGATGAGACATTAAACCAAAGTCCCTTTTGCTCTTCAGTTGGACATAAAGGATCCCAGGCACCATTTCAAAGAAGAGCAGGGGAATGTCCTGGCCAATATTTATCCCTCAATAAAAAGCATAAAAACAGATTATCTGGCTACTGTCACATTTCTGATTCTGGGAGCTTGGTGTCCTCAAATTGCCTGTCCCATTTCCTATGTTACAACAGTGACTACATTTCAAAAATACTTCATTGGCTGGAAAGTATTTTGGGCAAGGTGCTATGTAATTAGGAATTTTTCTTTTCTACATCTTCAGTGAAGATATAGCCTGCTGAAGATCACTACTTCAGTCAAACATGGAGGGTAACATGAGGAGCTGTATCTCAGCACTTTTCCAACCAAGAAGGAATCAACACGTTCAGGAGGAAATTGGAGGTGGAGAGTTGTTGGGGAACATAGGAGTAGACCATTCGGCCCATTGAGCCTGCTCCACCATTCAATTAGATAATGGTTAATCATCTACCTCAACGGCACTTCCCTACACTATCCCCATATCCTTTATGTCATTAGTAACCAGAAATCTATCAATTTGTGTCTTGAACATGCTCAGTGCAACGTTTGAGCTTCCATAGCCCTCGGGGTAGAGAATTCCAAAATCCCCTCGGTCCTAAATGGCCGTGTCGCCTGGTTCTAAACCCACGAGCCGGCGGGGGGGGGGGGGGGGTGTCAACCTATCCACATCTACCCTGTCATGCCCTGTAAGAAGTGGGCAGGGGGAGAACAATATTTAAATAATTGACTGCTGCCACCCTTGACCAATCAATTTCAACTCGTCTTCTTTGCTCAGGATTTCAGCACTTGTCCTACGTAAACTGAAAATTTCCTTTGTTGCTGTACAGAGATTTCATACTGCAATTTCCAAGCCAAATGCTTTGCAAAATTTTTTAATTTTAAGCACTGCTGTTTTTCTGTTTGATAGCAAGGTCCCTGTTTAAAACCAATTGATCTGTAAAAACCTACAGAAGTGTATAATTTTGTTGTGGACATAGAATGGTAGCTATTTAGGATGTGCAGTGATCTGAAGCAAAGTGATCTGGAGCAAAGTGCTCAACCAATTCAAATCTTTTTTTTCAAACACCTTGGGGCACCATTACCTGCAGGCTTTAGCCTTGAAAGTTTTTTGAAGTATCATATCTATATGCTGGATAAAGTGAGAATTTTGCAGGAAATTTGCACTGTAGCCTGCATAACAGACCAATAACACAACCCAATCCAGAGCTGATAGAATCCTACTGCACAGAAGGATGCCATCAATATATTTTGTCCGTGTCACCTCTTGGAAATATTTCTCCAATTAGTCCCACTCCCCTGTTCTCTCCCCATAGCCCCACAATTCCTACCCTCCACCACCCCCCACTTCATGGGCCATATGGCCAATTCCATTTTGAAAATTACTATGGAAGCTGCTTCCACCACCCTTTCAGGCATTGAGTTCCGGATCATAAAAAAAAAATCCTGTCTTAAAGAAATTAATGCTGCTTTTTTTCTGCCAATTACCTTAAGTCTGGCTACTGATCTTCCTGCCACTGGAAATTAGTTTCTCCTTATTTACTCTATCAAACCCCAGGTAACTTTGAACATTTTGATTAAATACATTTTTTTCCTCCCAAACAAAACCCCATGGTGAATGCTGGACATTTTCATTAATGTCCCTTTCATTTTTTTTTCCGGTTTTATAATTTGATGACTGAGTTTAAGGCATGGCGCTTTGTGAACAATTTGAAAAGATCCTGGCCTGAGTTTCCCCTCAGGGGCTTCATTCATTTTTGGATGGTCCTGGTGTGGTGAAGCAGAGGTTGTAACGGGATCAATTTAATTGGGATTCAGGAGGAAAGAGGTGGAAAGGTCCTCTTTTATGGACACCTCTTTCTCATCTTCTCCAGCTGCTGACAGATCTTCAGAAAGCACCATGCAATTTCACCCACTTTTAAATAGTGGACCTTGTGTTTCAAGTGCTCAGCAGCACAGCATTTTACACCCTGGTACTGCTGGACCCCCTCTTCTGAGTGAAGAGGCTACTGGGAGTCACATAGACATACTGACCCCCCACCCCCAACCCCAAAACCAGGTAAATGAATCAGGGCAATACAAAATTCTTGTAGACAGCAGAGGTCCCATCCTTGAGACACTTCCAGCCAAAAGAGGGAAATCCAAGTCATCACATTAGTGACTGTCGACACTATTTATCGACACATTACAAATTTACTCAAGATGCTGCCCATCCTTAGTTACAGTTCCACTGTTTCTGGTGCTTTGTTAAGCCTAGATAGTGAGCTCTATTGACCCCAAACTGACCTTCAAAAGCTATGTCCACATGCTTTGATTTTTGCGAAACTGACAATCTCCACATTAAAATCCTTTTAAAGCGTTCAAGTTTTGTTTCCCCCTCCCTCTCCAAATGCCGCCTTCACCTGTGCAATATCCAAGTTCTAACTTCACCAAAACTTTTGCAGCCAATGTTTGCCAATATCCCGTCACCTATAAACCTTTCCTTCGGCCATTTTCCTGCTCTTGTTCTTCAAAATAAATGTTAAAACTAAATAATTTTCCCTCATTGCCATGCATCATCGTAACTCCACAATCTCCTCCAGTCCCAAGGCCCAGGCTGTGACCAGCCTGCCACTTCTAGCTTTCTGTCTGAGCTTACGCCACTGCATTCCTAGTAGCCAGGACCACCTCATTACCCCAGCTAATTGTACCAACTCAGTTGCTAGCCTGGATGAGGGAAGCTAACTTGCCATACAACTAAAAACAAACTTGAGATCTTCCAGTCTTGATGGCTTAATGCTCTGTTGGGTTGAGCCTTTGCATTGTGAAACACTAGTGTACGAATGCATAATGATTCTGGGTACAGAATTTTAAAAAATTCTTTCACAGATGTGAATGTCACTGGCCAGCATTTATTGCCCAGCCCTGATTGGGTTAACATTTCTCTAAAAATAGCAATGAAAGGAATGCATGTGAATGTATTAAGTATTCACACACAACTATCCCATGGCCTAATTTCAAGGCCACAGAGAAAGTGTGCACTAAATATAGTGATATTGTGCAGCACCATTCTACCAAAGAGGTTAATACAATAGTCTGGCAGTAGAGTTTCTTAGTCAAGTTACAAAACACAAATTTGCTTTCAAATTACTCCCAAACTTGATCATGCCATATGAATTGAAATTCATGGTTTTGCCACGTCTGTCAACCAATGGTATCGCCATGTATATTATAGCCATTTTCAGCCTGATGTGCAGTGCCAGGCTCAATAGCTTCACACATTAGTGCTGAGGCTGCAGAATGTGATCGACCCCCAGGGTTCCCGAACTGGTCTTAGAAGGTGCCGATTGAGATTCATGGGAACCAAGAGACAAATGGATGACAAGACAATCTCTTTAATATTCATCACCCATAAATTTCCAGAATTGTACTGGGTGGTGCGGGGGTGGGGGGACTCCTCGCACAGGTTGCAACACTTGATTCATTGTTGGAAATGCCTTGGCAAAACAACTTAAAAATTGATCAAAATAAAACAACGCAGTGAAAGCTTGCTAATGCTTATCCAATTGGTATTCATTTGAAAGTGATATTTTCTCAGGAACTATTCATTGTCTGTACATCTAAACGCTGTGCACTGGAATGAGAGAGAGAATATTTCACCCAGTATATTTCAGAATACACTAATCAGCCAAAGTACACCATAGTTCAATACTAGTTCATTTTTTCCCCTCAAAAGTGAGGAGTTGGACACTTCAAGTGTGAAAATGTATAGAGAAAGTAACGTTTTTCTAATGCCAATCTCAAGTTTCAAAACCCTGTTGGCTTTAAGTGGAAGGGACCAGCAGAAACTAAAGGGTTCCAGAATTTTTGAGGCCCTTGATAAGAGCAAGTTTGAACAGCATTCATTTGAACATAATGAGGAATTAGCATGCAATAAATTTATTTGGGAAGGTAACAACAAATGCTGATATCCTCAGAAGATAAAACCATTTGATGTTCTCCATTCTACACTGTTTTTGAAGAACAGCGATTGTATGGGTATAAAATGTATCCTCTTAATCATTTATCTAGAATGGTCAGAATCCTGTTTTGTCCCCATGCTTTCTCATTCATATTTTTAACACTCTACGTACTGCAAGTCCACTGATTTTTGTTTTATTCTGACCCCTTTTTTTCAGCTGTTTTTCTCACTCTGTTTAGGCCACAAACTTTGTACCATTTCCAATGGATTAACCAAGTGGCTAGTTCTGAGGCTTCTGCAATGCTGCTTCTTAATTCATTGTTAAAAGGCACTGTAGAATATCTGCTCTGCATTTAGTTTCTTCTGGATGGTACTTAATGCTTTACCTGCACCAAGCACCTTCACCTGATAACCCAACCAAGACTGAAAACAGATTTATATTGTCATATTGCTCCGTAGCTTCACACACCAGTGTAAACTGACTTCTACTGCAAAGAATCCTGTGACTTCAAATCCACAAAAGTCCTCAGAAGCTCGTTATCCCTCTACAAACACAATTTCCTCATGCCCCAGGATCACACGCCTGATACTATCCAATGCTATCGGCTTATGGAGAAAGAGTGTTCTCGTTTTTTTTCCCATGAATAGCAAATTCACTCTTCAAACTAAGAAATAACCAGGGGCTATAATAAATATTTCTGGTTGATTCTGAAGGGAGGTCATTTGTATTGGGCCAATTCAAAGCAGCTATTAAATATTAACTTAATTTTAATACTATATGAAGCAAGTATGATAAATATATCATCACATTCTTTCAGTATACAATAGCAAGTGATATATTTTATCCTGTTCCTGACCTGTAGTTTCAAAAATATTTATGACCAATCACTAGGTTCTCATTACTCAATATTTTTTTCATGTCTATTTGTCCTCTTTTTCTATGCCACATTTCTTATTATTGCCAAAATTCTTTTGAACAGCAAGTTTTTTTTGTGTTTAAGAAGATCATAAATTTTAAATGTGTGGCAGCATATGGCACAGCCAACTAGTGCTGATTGACTGCTTCTGTAATAACTTAATGTCCTGGCAGCTCTCTCTCGTGTCACTTTACAGAATCTGAATAGTCATTTTGTTTAAAATCACGAGCCATGCCACTGTTTTGGAAATTTGGGTAACGACACTGGAGACATATAACATTTCATTCTCTCTTCATTGCAGCAAAGCTGGTTTAGATTTGACACTTTAAGCTCCTGTTTGTCACATTAAATCATAGCACAAATCCTGCAATGCTTAATTTGTGCCATTCAAAATTCTACCAAAAATATGTCGCAGTGTTCTGTTCGTGAATCACTAACATTAGGGACATTTTAGCAAAGGTGAACATTTCATGCTATGAACCATCCAAAGCCTGAAATACTATCTTTTGCACTAAAGTCCATGGAGTACACAATGCTTTTCTCTGCCACCTCAAAATCCATGGCAACAATCTGCATGTATGAAAACAGGACACAATGAGCAAAACAGTACACAACATATGGGCATTGTAGTGCAACCCAGTGCTGGCTCATTTTTCACCTTTTAGAATGCAGAAAAAAAAACTTCAGCAAAAAGGACAACTTTTGTTGTTAAAAAAAAAGTGTGACAAGTTTTATCATCTCAAACATTTTTGGTTGTGACAGCTGTAAGAGAAATACAAGAAAGTTACAATGCTTGATATTTAGAAGGAAAATCCCACTTCACAATACCTGCACTTCCAAGCTAGCCTCTCGGTAATATCCAGAAGGAACCACACAGAGATTATGCTGTAGTTTGACAGAGACACTGTAAGCCATTCGAGGTAAACATTCGCAACCGAGATGACAGAAGAGAATAAAATCATCACCGTATCTTTTTTTCGCTCTCTCTGTAACTGTAAGATTTGATGCTCAGTGGCTGTACTGGATACAATGGGAGCTCCCGCCTTAGACCTGCCCCCCTTGCCTCCTGCCGCTGCCCCATTGGCTACTAGCCTCACAATCTCTCAATCTCATTGGATAAAACCGCTGTCAATTATTCCCGCCCGCCATCCTAGCAACCAGACTGCTCAGCTGGAGCTGGCTCATGCTTGATTGCAACAAGAGATGGGGAGAAGAGGTCTTCATGCTTGTTAATGTTGACTAATGTTTACCTCATGCAATTGGAACACCATTTGTTCATCGTACCTCATGTAAGTTTTTTTTAAGGAAAGAAAAAGGATGTATCTTTTACTTAGTACGGAGTCCAGGAAAATAAATAGGGAGATAATGTCTTCTCAAATTTAGAAGTTTCACCACATTGCCTGAATTGTACTTTTCAGAGTTTGTCCTTTGCAACTGATGTTTGCAGGTTTCTTAAAACCACCACCACCCCCACCTCCAATGTCAGAGGAATCATTGTGCATCTTGATCCCAAATTTAAATTAGACTGCAGATTGCATCTATTTGTTTTTTTTAAAATCAACATTTTCATCAGTCTTAAAACGTTATATTGGGCTGTAGCTTTCAACCACATTAGGAGATATTTTGGATGTTGCATTCCAAACATTATTGCTGAGACCTGTGCAGGGAAACCTCAATGGAAGTGAAAGAAATAGGACATCACAGTTAAAAAAATAGAATTGACCTACAAATCAGCCCTACCTAGTATTCTAGAACTCTGAAGAAAGCCAAAGTATTTTTGGTCTAACAATGAATTTTGAACATAATTTGAGCACATTTATAAAGATGAATCACAGATATATAGGTTCTAACATTTATTCTTTCATGGGATGTGGGCATCACTGTCAAGGCCAGGATTTGTTGCCTATGCCTAAGTGCCCTAGAACTGAGTGTTTTGCCACACCATTTGAGTGCAGCTAGGTGTCAACCACATTGCTGTGGGTCTGGAGTCACATGTAGGCCAGACTGAGTTAGGGTGGCAGATTTCCTTCCCGAAAGGAGGGAAATGAGTGAACCAGGTGGATGTTTACAACAGTGGACAATGGCTTCACTCACTTTGCAATTTCAGGTTATTAATTTAATTTCCACCAGTTACCCTGGTGGTATTTGAACTCTTGTTTCGAGGACGTTAACCTGGGACTTTATATTATTAGTCAAGTGACATTACCAATGTGCCATAAACCTCCCCCTCATAACATAGAAAACATATTTGGAAGTGAATTTTAACTGGGAGTAGGTCTCAGGGGCAGGTGAAGAATGGGCTGAATGTGGTTTAAGGCTGGCTGCTTTTCACTCTTAGGCCATATTTGCTGGCTGGCTGCCCTCATGCCCTGCCTCCCCCATCCAAAAAGGCTAAGGGGCAGCTGGCAGATCTCAGACAGGTCAAGATCATGGGGTCCAAAGACCACTTGCAGGCACTAGGGTAAATCCAGGGAGTAGGAGGCAGCAGAGGCTCACTGTCCATTTATAGGGTCTAGAGGTGGACCCCTGTCCTTCCTAGGCACACAAAGGAACATTTTTGACTTAATATGGAGTGCCTCCTCTTCTTGTGGTGGTCAGCCCACACAGTGAGCCGTTAAATGTCGTCAGGATCAAAGTTCCACCGTAGGACCTGGTATGCATGCGTTATTAAGATTCATAGCTAAGCCAGCAGCTGACCTTAAAAAGAGAGCACAGTTAAGACTCAGCACAGATATTCAAACTATATTCTCATTTTGTTTACAATGAATGTGGCAGGCTAAAATTCTTCCACAAACAATAAACTATAAATGCTAAAATACCATCTCTTGCAAGCTACAGGGTCTATTGGATGTTAAGTAAACACACAGGTGAGTTAATTCCTAAGTTAATTACTGTTCTGACGAGAGACCAACTCCCTGGCATTTCAGTGAGAGGGCCAATTAAGCGCCTGCAGATATTGTGGCTCTGGTATTTTCTGCACCTTGCCTTTTGTGTTACCCGCTCTGCTGAGTTAGCTGATATCACCAAGAACATCAGTTATGGCCATTAGATTTGTTTCATCATCCTAGAGCAAAAGAACTGAAAAATAAGCTGCTTCAGACTACTTCCCATTACTGGATTGTGTATGAGTGTGTGTGACAAAATGAAGTGAAATCTGGTTTTGGCCCTGGAGTAGTCTCCTTGCCAGACCATCTGGGTAAGATACTGGAGGACTCTGAATTTCCATGGAACTTTCCATCGACTCAGATGACCCAAGGTGTTTTGAACCAATCATTTTTTGAAGTGTAAAGAAGCAGCTTTAGGGAACTGAAAATTTATTGACAATAAGAGAAAAAACATAAACTTGTTAACCCAGAAATAAAAACTGGTACTGCTTCAAATTAACATCAAGCTTGTTATCATCTGTGGGAAATAAAGAGGTTAAAATTTATCCGAGGCTTTTACCAGAAAAGTTATCCTATCTTTTTTCTTAGAAGTTCTGCCTGAATTCCTCTCTATGCCCAACTTTATCTGTTTTACCTGGCATGCAGCATATACTTTGCTTATATATATATAAATGCTGGTGTATATGTTCAAGACAATTGATGTTTATCCTGTGTTGTCTTTTTTGCAGCTGACATAGCTAAGCTAATTAACACCATATGTGCTCTTCTCTGTCCGAGTTTAGTATTGTTGGCAGCTCAGTGTGCAAAAGTGGGTGTTCCTTGTCCATAGCAGGATGTTTGATTAAATAAAACCAGACGGGCAGCAGTAAGGGCGAAAGTGAAGCTGCAAGATAAGTGGAGTGGTGTAAGAGAACAGAAGATAAATTTGAAGAAAAATGGAAAGCAGAAGCAAGTGTTGATAGAAGATAAGAGTCTTTAGAGAGGAGGCTCATCTGAAATAGTTCCATTGCTGGCGTAACCACAAGACTATAACTTTCCATCCCTCCACATTTGGTGTCATGCTGCAATTGCTCTGACAGTCATTGTGCAACATAAAATCCCCTTAAGCTAAAGCATATGAATATACAGAGCTGGGGTAAAAAACACTGCAGCCTTCCAGCATCTGGGAAATATCATGTCCAACCGCACCTCTCGTATCACTTGATCAAAATGTTCTCCAGGTACTTGACCAACTCTCTTGAATTTCCTGGTATAATCATGACACACTGCCTCCCTGGGTAACCATTCCATTCATTACTCATTCTCTGTGCAAAGTTGTTAAACTGTTCTCCCTCCTCTCAGCTTGAAGATATGACCCATTAATGTTGACAGTTTTAAAAATGCTGATGTTTATCTTGGCTGTCTTCTTTCTGGGTATGATGATCCCTGGCACCTCACCTCTCCACAAAAAACCTTGACTTCAGCAGCATTTCCTCAGAACTCCAGTATCTCCAAGCCAACCCAACAAGCACTTGAACTGCTCCTGGCTGCACACTCTCCAAAGCTCAGATTTGTTTTCCCCTAGTATGATAATTAAAGCTGTATACAGCATGGTGCGTGGTGCTGAATAAGCAACCTGTACAAACTCAGCACCACTTGGAGATTTGTGCTGTAATCCTTTGGTTGCACAACCCAGGATTCCATTTGCTCTCTTTATTGCTGTCACACACTGTGCTGATGGCTTCAGCAGTCTATCTGCCAGCACCCATTAATCCCCTCTCTTGTTTAGTGGCCTGGATAATAACACCATTTAGCTTGCATTGCTGTGTGCAGGATGTTGAAGAAAATCAGTAATTCTGACATGATACTGTATTCCTTTAGGTCTCAAGTTAATATTTCATTACCCTTTCTGAGGTACCATTAGAAATTGATAACTGCTCATCTTGAAGCAGGGATTCCTCATCAAATGTAGACACTTTGAACAGCAATTAATCATTTTTTTATGGAGGAGAAGTTGTTATAGTATTTTTTTAAGCAGCAGCAGATAGATTATCAATTCCTGATAGTACAGTTGGTTGAGGGAGAGACTGTTAATGCACATTTGAAGCCAGAATTGCTATAACAAACTCAACTGCCACAGGTCAATAGTTACATAACTATCTAACCTACTGGTCACAATGAATCATTCCAGCAATGGGAGTATCAAGCTGATTTAGTCACTCGCGCATATCTCATGCTTCAATCAGCATTTGGTACAGTTTTCTCAGCATTAAACATCACGTTTGTAAAAAAAAAACTCTCGCTTGCAGTTTGAAATCCACTCCAACAACTGCCTCGCAACAAAGTGTAGAATCTGATCAGGACAGGATTGGAGAAAAGAAAAATAATTGCTCAGGTTTTACAATCATTGTAAGCTAAGCATTTTTATTTTAAAATGAAATTTGAAAGATTTCATGTGTTCTGGAGCATATAGCGTGCAAGACACAAATGATTGTCTGTTCTAATTCAATTTCAGGAACCTGACATTTCAAAAGGACATTTATGCTGGCCTCGTGAGCTTAATGATGATGATCATCAGAATACCTCTGTGGAATTGCAGCGTTGTAAATCCATTACGCTCCTAGTATAAGCCTACTGAGCTGAGACTGGATGCTCTATTTTGTTTGAAATTTGTGACTTATTTCCCACTGCTTCCTTCCCAAAAAAATACTTAAATTGCAAATTTAATAATAAGTCCAAACTATCGCCATTACACATGTAATTCTTAAATAAATGATGCCTTGTTCATGTTAATGAAAATCAGAACACAAAGAGCTTGTAACCCCCACTTTGTTGATCCAAACCTTCACCACCTGTCTCAGCAAAAGTCTCAAAACACTTCAGTGAATTTACTGCAGCTGGTGTTGAATTCGGGGATTGACACTGGCTTTCTGGCCAACAACAGTGACTTTGGCTCTGTGCATCAAGAGAGGGATGTAGTAATGACATGGTAATTGCATTGAAATTAAATCTGGGGTTGTTGAACGGTCTGTTCTGCAGCTGATAGTGATAAGTTGTTTTGGAAAAGCAATGCCATTACCAGTTTAAAAAAAAATCACTGAGTCTTGGTCGGAAAGAGTGCAAAGAGTGGAACAAAATAATTGTACAAATGCACAGTAAACCCTCTTTCACAAAGTACTTGAAGAATACGATAAAAGGCCGAGATTATCACTAATCTCCATCAGGTAGATGTCTGCAAACCTCTGTACAAATACTGAGGTTCATAAATTTGCTGCCATAGGAGGCTTTGAACCTTCTTATTCCTCTGTCATTTGCCCTGAAAATTAAATTTGACAGGAACATTCAAGGGGAAAGGACTTGACTGGGCTCTCTCGAAAGGACTGAAAGCTAAGATATGTTAAATGTCGTGACATTGTGAACTTCATGAAACTACTGCCTTAGAGACTTTACAATCTCAAAGGTGCATTGTGGGTTCAGCCCAGTCACAAGCTCCATGCGTACAGCAAATTTGTTTTGGGCGGGGTTGGGGGGGCGGTGGTATGTGGAGAGGGGTTGGGAGTGAAGGGGAAGCACAGCGCCAGGGGTACATGTCTGCATTCTTGTAAAGAGATCAGCTTCAGCCTTAACAGCCAAGTAGCACTGCTGAAGAGGAACTGTTGTGAAAGAAAGCTATTAGAGTCGGGTGAGAAATAAACATCTGAGTATTGTCGCAGTTGTTAGTATACTCTGCAATCAATTAATTGCAGTCAAGGACTGCAGTAGAATTTCAGGATTAATCTGTAACAATATATGCAAATGAGGAGATCACAAAGCTTTGGTGTATTCCAGGATGCCTAGCAGTGAAGCTTGATTTTTGTCCATTTCTCCAATCCCACTTTAAAATGCAAGTCATTGGAATCTAAGATGATGTGATTTACGCAGGCCAGACACACGACTTAAGCAAGCTGAAGCTTTTGGGTTACATTTCCAAATTACCAGAGCAATTGAGTTCCTTCCATATTTGGTTTGGTTATCAAAAAGGAAACAATGGAGGAAGCACAAAGAAAACATTTTTGTATAGGCAAAGCCAGGTTATGATCTGGGGGAATGCTGTGTCACAGTTTCATTGTGAAATTTTAGCAGGTGGCATACACCTGAAGTTATTCACGTGTATAGGAGGAAGGCTTGAAAGATGGTGGTGGGGGGAGCAGTAGAAAGTAGAGTTCTTCTTTCCCCATTCTCCCTTCTCTATTTTCCCTAACCTTTCTGTTTTTTAATTATTCATTCATGGGATGTGGGTGTCGTTGTCTAGGCCAGCATTGATTGCCCACCCCTAACTGCCCTTGAGAAGGTGGTGTTGAGCTGAAGAGTGTGCATCAGTCCCATGTCTTTTCAACCTCCGCTGTTTTCATATTATTCTGCCCTGTTCATGACTATGCATGACTTGACCAATCACCTTCCATATCATCTATCAGTTTTCTGTTAAAACAGCTGGCAGGCTCATTCAATCCATTCACGCCCTCCCTGTGACTAGCATATCAGTTGATTCTCTCCAATACCTGTTTCTTCCAGCCTTATTAAAATGCCAGTTTGTTTTTCAGTATTCAGTTCTGATGAAGGCTACAAATCTGAAATGTCAATCTTACAGCCAATACTGTATACTTCTTGCATTTTCTGTTTTTACTTCTTGCCACGATGTTGTATCAAAGCCTTTCCATTGCAAGTAACAGAGCAATCATTATAATCTGTGCTGTGTAACTTCCTTTGAAGACAAGATAATTGCTTTCATCTTACTTACAATGCTTAGTGAAACTGTAAAAATTTCATTTGAATGCCATTATCCATAGAACCAATGTTATTGCTTCCAGCTTACAGATGGCAGTAATTCACTCCTTATTGGCTGGACAGAGCAATGTCAATCACTGATTTGAGTTCACTTAAGCTTCTATTCCATCTCTGTGCAATTTATTAAAGTGCTTCCAACAAAGATAGTGAATTGGTTGGAAGGAAACAGCCTGTTCTCACTATTCGTTTCAATATTTCTCTCTCTCTCACACAGAATGAAAGCAGTAGGATGATTTGTTTTGGACTGTTTATTTGGAAGGCCAGAAATATTAAATGAAAAATAAAAAATAGGCATTTTTCATTTTATACAGTCTGTGAAGGAAAACTTAATTTGTCAAGTTGCAGCATAGTTTAGAAAGAAGAAAGACATGCGTTATATCATATAAAAACAGAAAATGCTAGAAATACTTAGGTCTGGCAGCATCTGTGGAGAGAGAAACAGAGTTAATGTTTCAAGTCTGTTATACAATGCCTTTCAGCCATTCAAATACTTTTGATGTGTAGTCCTTGTATTGTAGGAAATATAGCAGCCAATTTGCACACAGCAAGCTCTCAGAAACAGCAATGTGATAATGACCAGATAATCTGTTTTGAGGATAGTTGTTAACCAGGGATAACTCTCCTGTTCTACTCGCTGCTCCCAATGCGGTCTCCTCTACACTGGGGAGACCAAACGCAGACAGGGTGACCGCTTTGCAGAACACCTTCAGTCTGTCTGCAGGCATGACCCAGACCTCCCTGTCGCTTGTCATTTCAACACACCACCCTGCTCTCATGTCCACATGCCTGTCCTTGGCCTGCTGCAATGTTCCAGTGAAGCTCAACGCAAACTGGAGGAACAGCGCCTCATCTTCTGACTAGGCACTTTCCAGTCTTCCAGACTTAATATTGAGTTCAACAATTTCAGATCATGAACTCTTTCCTCCATCCCCTCCCCCCTTTCTGATCCCACTTTTTCCAATAATTTCTAATTTTTTTACAACTATATTTTTTTCTTTTCCCTGCTATTTTAAAATTTATTTCGATCTATTGTTTCATCTCCACGTTTTAGCCCATTTTGATCCCTTCCCCCCACCCCACCCACAGTAGGGCCATCTGCCATTAACTTGCTTCCCTTAATGTCCCCATTAGTACATCCTTTAGATAATATCACCACCGTCAACACCCCTTTATCCTTTTGTCTATGACATCTTTGGCAGTCTCTTCTTGGCCTCCACCTATCACTGGCCCCCTGTTGAGCTATCCTGTCCCACCCCCTTCTATCAGCTTATATTTCATCTCATTTCTATATGTCTTAGTTCTGATGAAGGTTCATACGGACTCGAAACATCAACTGTATCCCTCTCCACAGATGCTGTCAGACCTGCTGAGTTTTTCCAGATATTTTTGTTTTTGTTCTTTAACTCTCCTATTTGCTGTAGGGTGGCCGAATTGTACTGTTAGTGATAGAGTTGAACTGCAGACAGTTCTTTGGTGAAAGCATTAAGTTTCTTTACAATGTACTCAGCAGCAACTACACATGTGCTTTCAACTCCAACTCTATCTCTACACTGCTTGTTGAGCTAGCCCATGCAACTCTCCTATTGGTTACTACAGATCATGTGATCTCTCCTAACAAGTATTATTCTTCAAGGTACAATACACTAAATAAAACCATAATTACTACATTCCTCCCCCTTTAACTCTGCTATACATATACGTACAAGTACGTATTTTTCAAGACAACATAATATGGACACTGGATAAGGAATTTACAAGTTCAGCCTTTCAGGTGGCTGCTCCACAACTTCAGATTCTTTGTCAGGAACCTCCTTTTCTGGAGTTACCTGAACTTCAGGTGTTCTGGTGGGCACTTGCAGTTCTGTATCCTCAACTCTGACAGGAACATTAGACATGTCAGTCCCGGGTTGACCATCTTCAACAGGAAATGCAAACATAGTCACTGGTGGAACCAAATCTTGGTGATTTGTCTCTCTTCCTCAAACAGTCCACATGTTTATGGATGATCCGGCCTTCCATCTCCACATGGTAAGATAGAGGTCCTGTTATCACACTTATTTCACCTGGTAACTGCTTTGGTTCTTACCCAAAGTTTTTCACAGATACCAGCTCTCCCACGGTAAATTTCCTCCCATGACTATGCCAATCGAGTGTAGTTTTCTGGCTTCCCTGACTCCTTTCCAGCTTCCCCTCTAAATTTGGAATTATTAAGCTCAATCTCATTCTGAAATGGCGTTTCAACAATAACTCTGCAGGTGTGACACCTGTTGTTGTGTGAGGGGCAGTCCTGTAATGAAAAAGAGAGTGTGCTAGCTTGGTTGCCAAGGAATCGCCAATTCGCTTTTCCATACTTGCCTTGAACGTTTGAACCGCCCTTTCAGTTTGTTTGAGGAAGGGTGATACGGTGCAGTTTTTACATGAGTCAAGGCTGATAAACCTTTGAAACTCAGCACTCATAAATGACATGCCGTTATCGGAAACGACTACTTCTGGTAGTCCATGAACTTCAAAATTCTGACGTAGTTTCTCAATTGTAGCGCCCGACATTGGTGACTTCACTTCATATACGTCCAACCATTTTGAATGGGCATTGACCATGAGCAGAAACATTGTTCGCAGAAAAGATCCAATGCAGTCAATGTGTAACCACACCCAGTGTCTACCGGTCCACTCCCATGGGTGTAATGGAGCTGTCACTGGCAACTTTTGCAGTTGCTTACATTGCACACAGTGCTTTACTAAACTCTCCATTTCAGCATCCATCCCAAGCCACCACAGATAGCTGTGTGCTATAGTCTTCATTTGGGAAATTCCTGGATGGGCACTGTGTAGTTGAATTAAAAGTGGTTCCTTTTCTTTTGGAGGAACTATCACTTGTGCACCCCACAATAGGGTGTCATCCTTGCTGGTTATTTCATGTCTTCTGTTGAAGTGCCATTTCATTTCATCAGCTATGGGTTCCTGTGACCAACCATGTAGCGCTTGTTCTCGTACTTGAGATAGGACTCTGTCCCGACTTGTCTGGTCTCTGATCTGTCAAGCACATACCGGCGAGGAATCTAAGAAATTTAACAGTAAAACAAGTTCCTGTGGAACTGGATGTGCTTATCATTTTCTTGTAAAGGCAAATGACTAAGGGCATTGGCGTTTGCAATTTGATTGCCAGGTATGTACAAAAGTGTATTCGTCTGCTGCCAGAATCAAGGCCCATCATTGCATTCTTGCTGAGGCTTTGGGTGGTATAGCTTTTTCCTCACTAAATAAACCTAACTATGTTTTGTGGTGTGAAACAATTGTAAAATGGCAGCTGTGTACGTACTAGTGAGATTTCTTGACACCAAAAATTATGGACAGGCCTTTTTCTTCTGTGAGTATCCCTTTTCTGCTGTGGTGAGTGACCTTGATACATAACCTATTGCCCGTTCCGTGCTGCTGTCCATCCAATGGGATAGCACTGCTCCCGCTCCATCGGGAGATGCGTCACATGTCAGCACCAATTCTTTCATCTGGTCATATTGTACTAATAGAATAGATGAGTGCAACAATTGCTTCACCTTTATGAAAGCTTTTTTCTGGGGCACCTTCCAAGGTCAACATTGGCTCTATTTGAGTAGAGAATGCAGGGGGGCCAGCACTGTCGACAAATTGAGCCTGTAATAGTTGATCATTCCTCAGAATGATTTGAGCTCTGAGGCATTCTTTGGTGCAGGAGCCTCTCTTATGGCTCTCACTTTCCCCTCAAATGGCCATGTGAATCTACCCGGTGACCCAAATAGATTACCTCGCTCGCTTGGAACATACACTTTTCTTTTTTTAGACACAGTCTAGCTTGCAAGGAACATTTTAAGACTTCTAAGTTTGCCAAATGCTCTTTTTCAGTGAACCCTGTCACCAATACATTGTCTAAATAGACTACAACCTGGGGCAGTTCCTGCAGTAAGCTTTCCATTGTTTTCTGAAAGATGGCACAGGCTGAGGAGACACCAGCAGGCAATTGTGTATATTGGGACAACCCTTTTTGAGTATTCCCTGGAGGCATTATCCAATTCTAGTTGTCGATAAGCATGACTCATGTCAAGATCTGTGTATGTTGTCCCTCCTGCCAGTTTAGCATACGGGTTTTCAATTTTTGGAATGGGGTGCCTGTCCAGCTTCACCATTTTGTTCACCATCAGTTTGTAGTCCCCACAAATTCAGAAACTTTGGTCAGGTTTAAGGATGGGGACTATGGGTGCTGCCCATTCTGTGAACTGAACAGCTTGTATTAACGCTCAGTTTCTCTAGCCTGTTCAGCTCAGTGTCGACCTATTCTCGCAGGGCATATGGCACTGGTCTCACCTTTATGAAGCAAGGGATTGCTTCAGGATCCACATAAATCTGGATCTGCAGGCCCTGGATTTTCCCCAGTTTGTCCTTGAAGATAGTGGCGTACTTTCTAAGTAGCTCTGGGAGCCCACTAGTTCACAACTGGAAAATTTCAGACCATTCTAAGTTAATCTCCTTTAATCAATTTCACTCCTGGAGGCTTGGCCCTTCACCTGCTGCCACCATCATGGGTAGCTTTTCCAATTGGCTTCCATAATGGACAGTTACTCTGCCTATGCCATTGACTTGAATGTCTTCACCCATATAAGTGTTTACTTTGACAGCTGTTTGTTCTAAGCGTCATTGATGTTCACCATAATTCAAATATCTGGAAGTATGTTCCCCAATTACTGTAGTGGAAGCTCCTCTATCTACTTCCATTTTAACAGGTTTGCCCTTTACTTTCACTGTGACAAATATTGGTTCTGTCTTTCCAACTTTCAGATTAAACAATGAGTAAGTGTCAGAATTTGTTGTTTCAGGCTCTTCTGCGTTATAGATTTCACTGAGCTTCTTCTTTTGTTTACAAGCCTGCTCAAAATTTTCCTTGCACTGCCTCATCATATGCCCATTTCTGTGACAATAGTAGCATTCAACTTTTTTAAACTGCCAATTGCTAAAAGACTGCCTGTTTCCACCTCTATTAAAATTATTCTTCGATTTTGCTGCTAAGTTATTTTTCTTTTAATCTTTGACTAGCAGGTGCTGTTTCCCACTTCTCGGCAGTTTCACTCTTTCACACCACTTTTGGCTGAGGTTCCCTGCCTGATGTGGAGGAAGGTGCCATTTTGCGCACCCTGTTTGCTTCTGAATCTCTTACTGCGCTTTTTAGCCAGTGCTATCTCTAACGCCTTCTTGAAATCCAGATTCACTTCAGACAATAATCTTTTCTCAATAGTGCCTTCTTTCGCCCCACACACTAAACGATCTCTGAGTATGTCGTTCAGAGTTGTACTGAACTCAACGTTCCATTAGCTGCTTCAAATTTGCCATGTAGCATGCAATTGTCTCACCTGGGGCTCTGTTTTACAAATTAAACCTGAACCTCTGCACTGTGACTGATGGCTTGGATTGAAAATTATTCTTCACGAGGTCTGCCAATTAATTGAAATTCCTTGAATCTGGGGCACTGGGTGCTATGAAACTTGGAATCAAACCGTAGGTTTTGCTCCCACTCAAGAGGATTGCTCGCCTCTTCTCTTCCACCGTAATCTCATTCGCTTGAAAAAAGAATGTGAGGCATTCAATGTATTGAGACCAATCGTCTGTGGCTGGATCAAAAGGATGAATTCTTCCAAATTGTGGCATTTTGAAAGAGGATAACTTGTTCAATTCTAACAGAGCTTGACACTTACAATCACAAGGTACAGTGCTGATTTCTTTTCAACTTGATTTTTTCTGTTTCAAACTATTTTATCCTCATTGCCATTTTGTTGTAGGCTGGCCAAGTTATACTATTAAGGATAGAGTTGAACTGCAGACACTACTTGGGTAGAAACATTAAGTTTATTTACAATATACTCAGCAGCAACTACACACGTGCTTTCGACTGCAACTCTACCCCTAAACTGACTGCTGAGGTAGCCTGTGCTACTCTCCTATTGGTTACTACAGATCATGTGATCTCTCCAACATGTATAATTTTTAAAGGTACCATACAAACTAAATAAAACCACAATTAAATATTTTAGGGAACATAGCAGCCAATTTGCACCCAGCAAGATCTCTCCAAACAGCGATGTGATAATGACTAGATAATCTGTTTTTGAGGATAATTTTCAACCAGGGGTAACTCTTCTGTTCCTCTTTAAAATAGTGCCATGGATCTTTTATATCTCATGCAAAAGATGGCACCTCTGGCAATGTACTTCAGTACTGCACTGAAGTGTTGGCTTTGATTCTTGTGCTCAAGTTTCTGGAGTGGAATTTGAGCCCACAATCTTCTGACTCAGAAATGAGTGAGCTACCCAGTGATCTGTAGCTGAACAGATTAGTACAGTGCCAATTTGTGAGCTCCAGCTGATATGCTCCTCAGCCTCCTGCTCACATGTTGCACAAGAGTTGATTGGAAGTGAATCACCAACTAATTTATTTTCACTCTAAGAAAAGAAAGAACTTGCCTTTAGCTCACTCCTTCATAGCTTAACAATGTAGCAAAGCACTTCACAATTACATTATTACTCCTGAAAATGATCGCCTTTGTTATGTTGGCCAACGTGATAGTTAATGCACAGCAGGCCCCACAAACAGGAATGTGATAAATCCCCAATTAAGGTGTTTTGGGTAGTGCTGTTATTGGAGACCAAAATATTTCTCAGCCCTTCTTTGACTAATCCCATGACTAATACCATTAGTCATATCTTGTATCCACTCTGAAGAGGCAGGCAGGGCTTTACCCAAACATTTCATTCAAAGGATGGCACCCACAGCTAGCCCTCACTGTTGCACTAAGTGTCGCTTAGATAATATGCTGAAGGCCTACACTGGAACTGGGACCAACAGCCTCCTGACTCAGAGATAACAGTGCTACCACTGCGCCTATTTAATGAGGATGCTCATTGAGGGCACAGGCATGACAGGCTGACTGGCCCCCTTCTGAGCTATAAGATTCGATGAATTTATTTCCTTCGCAAGTAAATGGCAGGCAACAGAAATAAATTTATGCCACTGGTCTGCAGTTTGCTCAGGTTGAAGATCTGTGCTAAGTACCATTGCAGCCTAGATTCAGTACAGAGCTCAATGTTTTCGACTTTGCACTCTTGAGTGATGGCAGCAGTCTTGAGGAATTGAGTATTGGACAATTGGGAGTGATCACAAGCTGTAATCTCAGTACGCAAAGCTCAGAACCATTCACAGTATACCAAAGTGCCACTCTGGGAGTTTATTATTGTTTTCTAAAGTCACGTTTATAATGCTGAATCAATGGAAATTATTCTCTTCAGCTGCTGCTTCTTTGATGCTGGGCATGTTCTATAGTGAACAGCCAATATACTCATCTCATTGTTATTTAATAATCCCCCTTAAGGAATATGAGGCAATCACTGCAAATTCATTGATAACCTGAATAATTTTAACAAGTAGATATTATAATTTGGCCAGCCATAATGAAAATGAAACTACATGGATAGGAAATACATGAGCATGGAATCTGCTGTTGGTGTTCTGTGGGCAGACATTTCTCCATCTAATTTGTTCATGTTGAAATGGCTAGTATCTATTTTAAAACAAGGAACAGAGACATATCATAAAAATATTAAGTAATTCTCCTTTGGTATCATCACATGTATGGTAGAATTAATACTGTGGGTTGTGGTGCTACTGTTCACATCTGTTGCTGTGCATCAGACTCATAAGGGAAGGATTTTCTTGATAATATACACTGTTTTCAAAGTGCTGCCCATTCCTATGGAATTGTTCTCTCCTTTTTGCCTTTATGAACAGCAATGCAAAAAAATGATCAATTATGATTAAAATTGCCTCTGCTGACAAGGCTATAATAGGCACCATAAATTTCATGGAAGTCCTTCTGTAAGATCTTTGTCTTGTCTGCCTGTTTCTATAACATAAAAAAGGGGAACATCCTGTTACATGTCCTTACAAGAACCTACGGTGGTGCAAGTTGCAGACTTGTCTCAGTGTCATTTCAGATACTAAGAAATCATGCTATCAGTTTGTCTGATGTGGTTTTCCAGAATTGCCTGGTTCTTCAATTATTGCCTCCAATAATACGCTGAACAAAAAAAGTACTTCCCTTAGATTTTCTTTCCTCATTTAAAAAGCATCATACAAGAATGACCCAATGGATAAATACATTGAGAGGTATGGCGCAGAGTGAGACAAACCACGAAAGATACGACATTCAATCAGTGATCCATGTTGAGTAAGCTGATCTCAGGTGACATGTCACTGGCATTCTAAAGTTAGCCCCAGACGAGGTAGAGGGAAAATCAGCCAAGGTTCAGAGTCCGAATCATTATTGTATGATGCCTATTGGAAAGTGTAATTACTTGGAAAGATTCAGACTCAGACTGTTGCTTCTCATACCTCCCTGCACTCATGGAACTTAAAAACTGACAATCACTGACTTGGCCAACTGGTGAAAAATGGATCTTTCAAAGGGGAGGGTAGTGGGAGGGTGGGGGAGAGTGAATCATTGTTGTGCTATTGTTGGAACTGATCACAACATGAGGTTCCACCTTCTTTAAAAAAAAGATAAAATTGACCATTTTGGGGGAACAGGGGCAAGAAAAGCTTCTGATACGGGGACATCACCGGCAGTGTAAGCTCACCAAAACCTGGCAGCTGAGTTTGTGAAGGAGACCTTGCCTGTAAATCCATTGTGGGGGAAGCAGTGCTATATCGTGTTTCAAACTATAAAATTCCTGTATTACATCTACTTCGGAAGAAATATTTTCAACTCGGCTGATGTACTGTGAACAAAGTGAACTTGTACCAGCCGCACCCTCAAGAAAAATAAATTGTTTCTGTAACTGGGACGCGTCATCAAGTTACCAAGCTTGAAGCCCCAGTATCTTTTAAACTCAAACTAACCAATTTATGGATTCTTTGAAGAACAATAATAATTTTTTTTTTTGTAGATTCCAATCGGACAGGTTTCAAAGTATTTGGGTTTACAGGCATAATGGTTAACTTTAATCATAGAATAGCATCAACTGGGATTCAAACAATATAAAGGGCACTGAGGGAGAAAAATTCATACAGTGTGCCCAGGAAAATTTTTTCAACCAATTAGTGACAAACCCAATGAGAGGAGATGCAATTCTAGACCTAGTCTTGGGGAACGAAGAAGGGCAAGTGGGTGAAGTGACAGTTGGTGACCATACTGGGGACAGTGATCACAATTCAGTCAGATTTAGCATTAACATGGAAAAGGACAGAGATAAAGCTGGAGTAAAAGTCTTGAACTGGCGGAAGGCAAATTTTGCAGAAATGAGGAGGGACTTGGCTGAGGAGGACTGGACAGCACTGCTGTCCATAAAACAATGGAAAACCAGTGGGAAGCACTAAAAAGCAAGATTCTAATTGTACAAAGTAGACGTATCCCCTACAAAAATAAGAGTGGTACTGCCAAATCTAGACCTCCCTGGTTGTCTAGAGGAATAGAGGAATACAGGGGAAGATGAAACAGAAAAAGAAAGCGTACGATAGGCACAAAGAACTAGGCACTGCAGATAGCCTAGACGAATATAGGAAGTGCAGGGATGAAGTAAAAAAGAAAATAAGGAAATCAAAGCGAGGGCATGAAAAAAGATTAGCAAGTAAAGTTAGAGATAACCCAAAGATGTTTTACCAATACATTAATGCTAAAAGGTTAATTAAGGAAAAAGTGGGACCTATCAGAGATGAAGATGGAAACTTGTGTGTAGATGCAGAGGCTGTGGGAAGGGTTTTGAATGAATATTATGTCTTCATGTTTACAAAGGAAAGGGAGGATGTAGATATAATAGTCCAGGAGG
This sequence comes from Carcharodon carcharias, assembly GCF_017639515.1. Taxonomy (NCBI): domain Eukaryota; kingdom Metazoa; phylum Chordata; class Chondrichthyes; order Lamniformes; family Lamnidae; genus Carcharodon; species Carcharodon carcharias. The sequence continues at coordinate 14,315,231 of NC_054483.1, read as the reverse complement.
AACACTGCAAGATATTGGATGGAATAGTCATAAAGAGAGAGGAAGTACTCGAAGGGTTGAAATCCTTGAAAGTTGATAAGTCGCCAGGGCCAGATGGATTGTTTCCGAGGCTGCTGAAGGAAGTCAGGGAGGAGATAACAGATGCTCTGAGGATGATTTTCCAATCTTCACTAGATACAGGGGAGGTACCGAAGGACTGGAGAAATGCAAATGTAGTTCCATTTTTTAAAAAGGGATCAAAGGAAATGCCAAACAATTATAGGCCAGTTAGTCTTACATCAGTGGTGAGCAAATTAGTAGAATCAATCCTGACAGATAGGATTAACTGTCGTGTGGAAAGGAATGGACTAGTCAGGGATGGTCAGCATGGATTTGTTATAGGAAGATCTTGCCTCAAAATTTGATTGAATTCTTTGAGGAAGTGACGAGAAGGGTTGATGAAGGTAGTGCAATGGATGTTGTGTACATGGATTTTAGCAAGGCATTTGACAAGGTATCACATGGCAGATTGGTCAGGAAAGTAAAAGCCCATGGGGTTCAGGGTAATGTGGCAAACTGGATAAAAGGTTGGCTTTGTAACAGGAAACAAAGGGTAATAGTCGATGGATGCCCTTGTGAATGGAAAGTTGTCTCAAGTGATGTTCCACAGGGGTCCGTGTTGGGACCCTTGCTGTTTGTGTTATACATTAACAATTTGGACGTGAAAGTTGGGGGCAGGTTTGGGAAATTTGCAGATGACACAAAGAAGGCCTTCCTAAAGTATGGTGCCCAGAATTAGATACAATATTCCAGATGAGGCCTAAACAATGATTTATAAAGATTGATTGAAGGTTGCCTTTGTATTTTACGCCCCCATTTATAGAGCCAAAGATCCTATATACCCTATTTTAACAGCCTTCTGAAATTGTTCTGCCACTTTCAAAGACTCTCAGGCTCTGTGTTCCTGCATGCCCTTCTAAATTGTTCCATTTAGCTCATGTTGCCTATTCTTATTCCTCCTACCAAAATGAATCACTTCACACTTCTCTGCATTTTAATTTCATCTGCCATTTTGTTCTGTCACAGTCCCCTTAATAGCCGTGTGAGCTTGTGCACGGATGTGTCAGAACAGAATTTAGTGTTCCAATTACAGGGCTGGATGAACAAGATAGGCCAATGAAATAAGGAGAGAGAATTGAGGATAAAATATATGTGGTGAAGGAAATGCAGTATTTTAAAATATTAAGCACAACTGATCATGGTCAACAAAACGTAATGGACTGTAAATTAAACTGCTTGTAATACTTGCATTAAGCCTTATTAAATTGCCCGATTAATTTGTGGCCATGTATGTTATTTACTCTGTAATTCATTCATTTCAGGTTTCCATTACCATTTGATGAATTATGATTCCACACAAGTGTGAGCCTTTTTTCATTTTATACTGCCTAGTTTTAAATGAGATTTCTACCCACAAAGTGGTGGTGACACTTCTCTGCAGGTGATGAGTTTTCCAGAGGCTGTGAAAAAGAAAATACCTGTCGGCATATATAATGATAAATTTTGATCTTTGTTGTGGAAAAAGATCATTCGATTTTTTTTTTTTTCTGCCCACACTGATATTTCCCCATCTTTCTTTAGCATCTCTGATGGCTTTGATCTTTCCAGTTCTTTGATGGTTGACCATTTACAAACATGGAGAGTAACTGAGCAGTCCATCATTCAGGAAAACACATTTGGTGAGTCATTTATATCTATGTGTATTTATCGAGTGTATCAAATCTCTCTCTTTTTCCCCCGGTTCCTTGTTTCCCAGGGCCACGGACTAAAGGCAACAGGCCAATTCTCCAAGCAATCAGCTTTGAGGGGAACATGAGAACATCACAGGGCCGGTTTTTTAATACTTAAAATCCCATGGAATTTTACAGCACAGAAACAGGCCATTCAGTGTTTATGCTCCATTCATACTTTCTCTCATCTTACCACATCTCACTCGATCAGCTTATTCTTTTATTCCTTTCTCCCTCATGTATTGTGCAACTTCACTTCAAATGTGCCAGTGATATTCGCTCGACCAGTGCATGTGGTAGTGTGTTCCACATTCATACCACTCTCTTACGGAAAATTCTCTTGAATTCCTTATTGGATTTATTAGTGAATATCTTACTTATAGCGTCTAGTTTTGGACCACTCCAAAAATGGAAAAATCTTCTACATCTATCCTATCGAATCCCTCAAAATTTTAAGGAGCTCTATAAGGTCACCTTTCAGTCTTCTCTTTTCGAGAGAAAAGAGTCCCAGCCTGTTCAGTCTTTAGTTATAACCTCTCATTTCTGGTATCAGCCTTATAAATAGTTTGCACTCTATCCTAGGCTTCGAAATCCTTTCTGTAATAAGGAGACCGCAATTACGCACAGCATTTAATTTGTGGTCGAGCCAAGCTTCTATATAAATTTGACACAAATTCTCTGCCATTGAATTTTATTCCACTGGAAATGAATCCCAGTGACTTGTTTGTGCTTCTTATGGCTTTGTCACTCTGTAATGATTTTTTTTTTCTCAGCAAGGTAAGGAATGTTGCAGCTAGAGAATTGAAAACCCCTCATTCCAGGCCCCTAGTGTCCTTGAGCACTCTCGGGTTAGGCTTATTGCAAAGTGGAACTCCATCCACCCTGCTACAACAATGTGTTTTAACTCCAACATCTAAAAGGTGCCTCTTACTATGCAATTGTGGTGTTTTCTATTTCCCACACCATTATCCTGTGGATCCTGATTGCCACTTGCCTAATTCGTGGCGGTTCTGTTGTCCCCATTCAGAATTGTATCTAAACAGCGAAAGAGGGAAAGCAGTTCTTTCTGATTGAGACTGTCTCACTGAGATGGCCTTGCATGTCTCCCAGAATTATTCTCAGGCTGGTGAGAATTATTCTCAGGCTTATTGCAACAGAAGCTGCATTGCTGGTTCCCTGTACCTAGAAGATCAAAATGCTTAATTTTTTGACTTAGCTCACACTACATCCTTTTGGTATGGAAAATCTCATGTAGAATTTTGAACACTACACACAGAGAAATCGAGGGTTCATATCCAAGTGCTAGCTTGTTCATTTTGAAAAAGAATAACATCTATCTTAAAATGATGATGGGAATGCAAAGGAAGCCAGAGTCAGAATAATAGAGGATCTGCGTTGGTGATATGGGGCAGGATGAAGTTGCAAATGCAAAGAGATTCAAGGCCATGGAGGGATTTATATAGGAGAATGAGGATTTTAAACTCAATGTGATGAGTGAGTGGGAAGTCAACGGAGGAAGAGGAAGTCACTGTTCACAAAAAACAGGACAAATCCAACCCGGACATTTACCGCCCCATCAGTCTATTCTTGATCATTGCAAAATGCTGGAAAGTGTCATCGGCAGTGCTACTAAGTGACACTTACTCAACAATAACCTGTTCATTGATGCTCAGTTTGGGTCTGCCAGACCACTCAGCTCCTGACCTCATTACAGCCTTGGTTCAAACATGGACAAAAGGCTGAATTCAAGAGGTGAGGTGAAAGCGACTACCCTTGACATCAAGGCAGAATTTGACTGAGCATTGCACCAAGGAGCCCTAGCAAAACTGGGGAATCAGGTGGAAAACTCTTCACCAGTTGGAGTCATACCTAGCACAAAGAAAGATGGATTTGGTTGTTGAAGGTCAATCATCTCAGTCCCAGGATATCACTGCAGGAGCTCCTCAGGGTAGTGTTCTCGGCCCAATCACCTTCAGTTGCTTCGTTAATGGCCTTCCTTCCATCATAAGGTCAGAAGTGGGGATGCTCGCTGATGATTGCACAATGTTCAGCACCATTTGTGACTCCTCAGATACTGTAGCAGTCCATGTTCATATACAGCAAGACTTAGACAGCATCCAGGCTTGGGCTGACAAGGGGCAAGTAACATTTGTGCCACACAAGTGCCAGGCAATGACCACCTCCAACAAGGGAGAATCTAATCATCTCCCCTTGACATTCAATGGCATTATCACCGCTGAATGCCTCACTATCATACTATGAATTAGGAGCAGGAGTAGACCATTTGGCCCCACTATACCATTCAGTAAGATCATGGTTGATCTGATTTTGGCCTCAACTCCACTAATTTTACCTAATTCAGCCTTAAAAATATTCAATGACCCTGCCTCCATCACTGAGTTCCACAGACTCATGACATGCTAAGAGAAAAAAATTCTCATCCCTTCCTAAATGGGAGACCCCTTATTTTTAAACTGTGTCCACTTGTTCTGGTCTCTCCAAAAAGGGGAACATCCTTTCAGTATCCACCCTGTCAAGTCCCCTCAGGATCTTATATATTTCGATAAGAGCACCCCTCAATATTCTAAATTCCAATGGATACAGGTCCAGCCAGCCCATCCTTTCCTCATAAGATAACACCCCCATTCCAGGAATCAGTTGAGTGAACCTTCTCTGAACTGCTAATGCAATTATGTCCTTTCTTAAATAAGAAGACCAAAACTGTGCACAGTACTCTCTAGATGTGGTCTCACCAATACTCTCTACAACTGTAGCAAAACATTAATATTCCATTCCTCTTGCAATAAACGGCAACATTCTATTGGCCTTCCTAATCACTTTCTGTGACTATTTTTGTGATTCATGTACCAGGACACAGAGATCCCTCTGTACCTCACAGTTCTACAATCTCTCCCCATTTAAATAACATGCTTCTTTTTTATTCTTCCTGCCAAAGTGGACAAGTTCACATTTTCCCAGATTATACTTCACCTGCAAAGTTTTTGCTCACTCAATTAAGCTATCTATATCCCTTTGTAGACTACTTATGGCCTCCTCACAACTTACTTTCCTACCTATCTTTGTGCCATCAGCAGATTTAGCAACCATACATTTGGTCCCATCTTCCAAGTCATTAATACAGATTGTAAATAATTGAGGCCCCAGCACTGATGCCTGTGGCACTCCACTCTTTACACATTGCTGACCAAAAAATGATCCATTTATTCCACACTCTGCTTCCTGTTAGCTAACAAATTCGCTATCCATGCCAATATGTTACCCCCTACACCATGAGCTCTTATTTTGCGGAGTAACCTTTGATGTGGCACCTTGTCAAATGCCTTCTGGAAATCTAAGTATAGCACATCCATAGGTTCCCCTTTATCCATGTTGCTTGTCACTTCCTCAAAGAACTCCAATAGGTTAGTCATACACAATTTCCCTTTCACAAAACGATGTTGACTCTGCCTGATTGCATCATGATTTTTTTAAAGTGCCCCTCAATAATCCCATTAATAATAGATTTCCGCATTTTCCTCATGACAGATGTGATGTTAACTGGCCTGTAGGCTCCTGCTTTCTGACTTCCTCCCTTGCTGAATAGTCACATTCACTATTTTCCAATCTGATGGGACCTTTCCAGAATCTAGGGAAGTTTGGAAAATTAAAATCAATGCATCTACTATCTCAGCAGCTACTTTTTTTAAGCCTGAGGATGAAGTCCATCGGGACCTGGGGACTTGGCAGATTTTAGTTCTAATAGTTCTGTCAGGACTCTTTCCCTGGTGATTGTAATTCTTTTAAGTTCCTCCCTCCTTTTCACCTCTTGATAAACACTTATTTCTGGGATGTTATTTGTGTTCTTTATTGTGATGATGGATAAAAAATATCTGTTTAATTCATCTACCATTTCCTTATTGTCCATTATTAATTCCCCAGACTTGCTCTGTAGAGGACCAATGTTCACTTCACTTACCTTTTCTTTTTTAATTACCTGTAGAAAGTCTTCTTATCTGTTTTTATATTTCTAGCTAGCTTTCTCTCATACTCCAATTTCTCCCTCCACATTATCCTTTAGCCATTTTTGCTGTCTTTTATATTCTGTCCAATCTTCTAACCTGCCAGTAATCTTTGCAGAATTGTACATTTTTTCTTTCAACTTGATACTATCTTTGGCTTCCTTAGTTAGCCACAGATGATGTGTCCTTCTTCTAGAGTCTTTCTTTCTCACTGGAATGTTTGTTTGCTGAGTGTTCCAAAATATCTCCTTAAATGCCTGCCACTGCATCTCTACTGACTTATTCCTTAATCTAATTTTCCAGTTCACTTTACCTAGTTCTGCCTTCAAACCTTCATAATTGCCCTCATTTATGTTATAAGCACTAGTCTTAGATCCACCCTTCACTCCCTCGAACTGAATGCGAAATCCAATCATGTTATGATCACTGAGGGGTGCCTTTACTATGAGGTCATTAATTAATCCTGCCTTATTGCACATTACCAGATCTAGAATCGCTTGCACTCTAGTTGGCTCCAGCATGCACTGCTCTAAGAAGTTGACCTAAAAGCACTCTGTGAACTCATCTTCCAGGCTACCTTTGCTAATCTGATTCATCCTATCTATATGGAGATTAAAATCACCCACATTTAGTGCTATACCTTTCTCACAAGTCCCCATTATATCTTACTGTATACCTCATCATACATTGTGGTTACTGTTAGGAGGCTTATACTCCCATAAGACTTCTTACCTTTACTATTTTTTTTATCTCTACCTAAACTGATTCTACATTTGATCTTTGGAACTAAGGACATCTCTCTCAACTATGCTAATGTCATCCTTAACTAGCAGAGCTATCCCTCTTACCAACAAGCTGGGGGTTACCATTGACCAGAAACAGAAATGGACCAGCCACATATTGTGGTTCCAAGAGAAGGTCAGAGGCTGGGATTTCTGCAGAGAGTAACTCACCTCCTGACTCCCCAAAACCTGTCCACCATCTACAAGCCACAAGTCAGCAGTGTGATGGAATACTCTCCACTTGCCTGAATGAGTGCAGCTCCCACAACACTCAAAAAGCTTGACACCATCTAGGACAAAGCAACCTACTTGATTGGTACTTTCAACATTCACTCCCTCTATCACCAATACACAGTGGCAGCAGTGTGTACCATCTACAAGTTGCACTGCAGCAACTCACCAAGGCTCCTTTGACAGCACCTCCCAAACCTGAAGGACAAGGGCAGCAGATGCATGGGAATACCACCACCTGCAAGTTCCCCTCCAAGCCACATGCTATATTGCTGTTCTTCCACTGTCATTGAGTCAAAATCCTGGAACTCCCTCCCTAACAGCGCTGTGGGTGTACCTACACCACATGGCCTGCAGTGGTTCAAAAAGGCAGCTCACCACCATCTTCTCAAGGGCAATTAGGGATGGGCAATAAATACTAGCCTAGCCAGCAATGGCCAAATGAAAAAAAATCACATATGTGGTATCAGAGGAATGTGGCTGAGTATGGCACAGCTGGCAGGTGGTGGGGTTTTGGATGAATTGGAGTATTGTGGAGCTAGGAAGGCTGGCAAGGAGTGCCTGAGAGATTTGTAGACTGGAAGATTCATGGGTTACAGTGACTCTCACACTTTACCATTCTTACTTTAACATACCTACAACCATCGGGGATCTCTAGACAGTGATCAGGAGTCATGACTGAGTTTTTCTTTGAGTCCATGCTGTAATTAAGGTTTTATTGTTTATAGGGGAGAAAAAAAAGGCGTAAGTGCTTACTTGGGGAGTCCTAACAGGTCCAAAGCAGGTCTTTAGCTCCTTGGTGCTCCTGGGAATTTGTGGGAAACTGAACCATAGTGATCTGGAAACCCAGCTTAGGACCTTGGTTTGAACAGAATTGGTTGATTTCTACCTATGGGTATTGCACAACCCACAATGGACTTTACCACCATCATTCAAGAGGAGAAACACAGCCAAGGTTCTTGATGCCCATAGACATGTCAGGATGTTAGATGAGGGTGCCTGGTATTCATAATCTCAAAGCCCCATTTCGAGCAGAGATGGAGCGATAAAAACATTTGGCAAGTACCAAAAAAAACAGACTTTCTTTGCATACAATTTTTCCTGTGAATTTTTACTGATGTTTCTGGATATGTCTGAAGAGAAAAAGTGCCAAGCAAAGTGTGGAAGGAACAAAACTGCTGCAGTGACACTTTGCTTAAATAGTGAGACTGTGTGAGTGGTGCACTTTCTTCTGTATGTCGTCTTACAGTGGAATTATTTTTCTAGGCTGTCATTGGAAGCCAATGAAAGTTGAGAAGATTTAAAAAAAAAAACTCTGCAGAGACAGGAAGATATATCCTCAAAGCTGCTAAATATGTCCCAAATATTTTATCAGCTTGTTCATACATTTGAATAATGCATGCATCCAGCACCTTCATTTGAGAAAGGAAAGATGAAATCGTTACATATGAAATGGTCAAAAGTCAACAGCAGCTCAGTGCTAAATTTAAGTGAAAGTTTTACTATTTTTAATTCCCCATTTCAAATTCCCTCTGAGAGAGAGGAGTTTCTATGGAACATGCAAAAATGACACACAGAAACAACCAACTGGTGCATCATGCCTGCACCACATCTCCCCTCACTATCCTGCCTTCTACCTCCGCAGCCATGTAATAGAAATCTTGGGCCAGATTTTTGCTGAGTCTCCCTGAATCTATGGACCCTTAGAAATGGCAGGAAGGACTCAGATGAAGAAATTCTGCTCCCTTTTCCAATGTTTGCTGGTAGGGGGAAGGGGTGGGGTGTGTAGCACAGAGGAGGACAACCCAAACCCAAACCCATTTGAACATAGTGCTGAGTTCAAACAGACCACATTTTGTATGTTGCATTTGTCTTAACCCATAGTATAGACATCACTAATTGTTGGATTAGATGTAAACATGCTTGAAGGGCAGATAAGCTTTGCTTAATTGCCAAGATCTTAAGTTTTTAAAATACAGGCTGAAGCTGTCAGTAAAAGTTTTTTTTTAAAAAACCCTTTGCTGGACTGCTTTGACTGACAGGCTGTCTGGTGTAGATCAGAAAAAACCATTATCGTCTGGTCATGAAGTTTCAATAAAGTTTCCCCAGAGGCTATTATGTCATTATGAATGCTTGGCTGAGTTTTTAAAAGCTACAATTATCTCAGCAGTGGTTCTGATTCACAGTTTGTTTGACAGTTTAATGAGGATACCAAATGATTACTTGCCTTTGATGTGGGGTTTGAATAGAAATTTGTTTTTATAAGAGATTATTCACTTGAGATTTAAAGGCTTTGTTTGGATTTCTTGAATGGGAGGTTTTTTTTTCATGATCAAGTGTGGTAGGAATGAAAATTGAAATAGATTGTTCAAATTTATTTTAATCCCCACATGACTTCTAAGATCTGGCCCTGGTAGATACTGAGTAAATGGGGATGGAGGTGGCATGGGGGTATGAGGGGGCATGGTGGGTGGAGAGCATGAGTTGGCAGAGAGATGCATAGGAGCAAGAGGGGCTATGGATGTGGATGGGGGACATGACTTGGCATGGAGATGTCATAGGGGTTGAGGGGACGAGAGGGGTGAGGGCTAGAGGGGCTAACAGCTTCCAAAACAGCTCAGAGAACAGAGGCTGGTCTTCTAACCATCCCACCTCAGCGCTCACCCACCCCAATAGTTGCCTATGATCTGCTTCCAGGATCGGAGGGCCTGACTCGATCCCGCCTCTGCCTCCCCATTGGATGTAACGGGGATCTTTAAACCGAGGTGGGTCCACCAAGTCCGGAAATTTCCTGACTTAAGCTGCCCACATCAGTAGCAAATGTCCAGCCCCTTATTTTTAATAATAAGAAGTATAACTTGTATTTATGCAGTGCCATAATGTTGAAAAATGTCATACATCATTCAAGTAAAAAAAACTCATTATAAAAATTCACCATTTAAATATTTATGTTGAGGAAGAGAAGGAACAGACTATATTTTTGAAAGTTATTAAAAATGACCAAACTTTGTGGCAACAATCAAATCAATTCAGAATATTTTTTTTGAAAAGCAGCGATTGTATAAGTGAACAAGGCATTGTAAATTTGCATTGCTTGCCATGATTTCTCTATTTTATTTGTCCATTTCCTTTTACAAATATTGTACACTTGCCAGAAAATTTGAATAATGTGATCTATGCAGCATTTCCTGACTGTTAAATATATACTTGTAGTATCTGAATAAAACATGGCAAACTCCTTTCTTTGGTAACAATGTTAGAGATGGCATCTGCAACTTCATCCAGATAAATCACCCAATTTCATTTTCGTTTGAAATGCCATCAAGCTGTGGAAAAAGGGATGGTAATTTTTAAAAAGAATTTTAATGACAGAGATTTCAGCTTTGCTTTGCTCACCTTTACTCTTGCACTGGGGTTATGATTGGTGATGGCTGTGGCAGAACATATTGGCATTGAAGAAAATGCATAAGCACAAATTACCCCATTTAAACAGCAGTGTGCAAACGGTGGTTATAACATTACTTTTTTATCCAGCACCGGAAAAAGCTGTTAATGATTGACCACTATCAGCACGGTGAGACAAAATGTTTGATGTGACACAGCAGGTACTGCAACACAGTGGTGGTATGTGAGTTCCTGTAATTCTCCATCTGGTTCGGACTCAGCGGTGTGATTAGAGCATAATGCTAAGATGTTGCAAGATAGTTTCACCTAAGGGAAGATGGATAATGAAAGAAGGTCACCCTTGTACATTTCTTAGCAAGTGGTTATAAAGTATCTTTGGCAAAGGGCCTGCAATGCACCTGGTGTATGGTTTGAGGCCTCATTAAAGAGGGGAAAGAATCACTAAATAACTTACAGCAAAATTGGGAAAAAAATTTGTGACCAGGATTATAGCTAGGCCTTTACCTACACAGGATGATCATATTTCTGTTCTGTTCATAACAGGAATGATTGCATATAACTGAATTATTTTACCAACCTTGAATAAATCAAATGATTAATTCCTCATGACATGAATAACAACACTGAGAAAAGCGTTTTAATCATGTTGGGTACAATGTTGCAACTATGCGATATAAGTAACCCGTGTGCTGAATTTGTTGTCTTTGCAGCACTTGACATTACTTTGGCCACAATTTTAACGAAGGACTTAGCCCCTTTATTTTAAACTGGTTCATGACATCCTTAAGGTAGCAGGCAGGGGAACCCTCAAACATACATGTTTGTTGCTCATATTGAACAGTGTGAGTTCAACCCATTTGTACTTTGAATACCATGAAATATCAATTGGCCATAAAATGTCTCAAATTAACTGTAGCTTACTCCTCCAGAAATTTGCAGCAGAGATGTCATATTGCACTAGAACAACTTGGTGGTCATCATTTGCACTGACAATCATTGTCAGCGCTGAAATGAACCAAAACTAAATAAGACCTCCTGTGAAGTTCAGATCATATATCATAAAAGATAGGTATCCTTGAGTGATTATCTAATTGTTGGAATAGCAAAATAGTTCAAAACTATTGGATTCGCTCTTGAGTTTTTCTGACTTTGTGAACATCTTGATTATTACCTTGTGCATATGTCTGCTCTTCTCTCTGTAAACAGGTATGATCAAAATAATGAGCACAACTATCGAATTAAATTTTATAGGGGTTATTAGCCTTTCATTCACATCTGCATCTGAAACACAGTGTTTAGCTCTGTAAATTCATTTTTCTAACTTGCAGCCAACAGAAAATAATTGGTATTAACTAATCTGTATAGGGATTTCCATGAGTTTGAAATCATATGCAGTTTCATCAAAAAGCTGTTGCCCCAACCAAATAAAATTTTCTTTCCCTTGGCGCCAACGTTGAATATTCAATTAAGCATACGAAATGTCATTAAAATACTAAACAGAAATACCTGGAAAAACTCAGCAGGTCTGGCAACATCGGCGGAGAAGAGTACAGTTGACGTTTCGAGACCTCATGATCCTTCAACAGAACTAAGTAAAATTAGGAAAGGGGTGAAATATAAGCTGGTTTAAGGTGGGGGGGGGGTCGTGGTTTGTTGGGATAAGCACTAGTGATAGGTGGAGATAACCAAAAGCTGTCACAGACAAAGAACAAAGAGGTGTTGAAGGTGGTGATATTATCTGTGCTAATTAAGAGTATAAGACAGGACAGATAAGGTACAGATAGCTCTAGTGGGGGTGGGGGAATACTAAAAGGTAGAAATAAACAATGGTGGAAATACATTTAAAAATAATGGAAATAGGTGGGAAGAGAAAAATCTATATAAGTTATTGGAAAAATCAAAAAGGAGGGGGAAGAAACAGGAAGGGGGTGGGGATCGAGGAGAGAGCTCAAGATCTAAAATTGTTGAGCTCAATATTCAGTTCAGAAGGCTGTAAAGTGCCTAGTCGGAAGATGAGGTGCTGTTCCTCCAGTTTGCGTTGAGCTTCACTGGAACAATGCAGCAAGCCAAGGACAGACATGTGGGCAAGAGAACAGGGTGGAATGTTGAAATGGCAAGCGACAGGGAGGTCTGAGTCATGCTTGCGGACAGACCAAAGGTGTTCTGCAAAGTGGTCACCCAGTCTGCATTTGGTCTCCCCAATGTAGAGGAAACTGCATTGGGAGCAACGAATGCAGTAGACTAAATTGACTGAAGTGCAAGTGAAATGCTGCTTTAGTAAAATACTCCTTGTCATACCTGACAATAAGTCATTCAGCCATTTTCAGAGTTTTGTTTTGGACTAGCAAGTGGATCTGATAATATCATTGGGTCTCTGGGTCACATCCATTGCAAAGCTAATATGAATTGATTTATATTTTTACACAGCCACACGTAAGGTGGCAAAGGTACAATTACCAACTGGGGAATGACAAGATATTGAAAGTACTCCCACCCCTGACTTTAGGAGGCATTTAATATATTCCCTTTTCTGTTCCTCATATTTATCCTTGTCATTGTTTTCTTTCCTTTATGTAACTCAGCATATTATTTCTTAGACTTATTATGGGTCATTAACAGTTTATATTGTGATGCCTACTGTTCCAGTAATTTGATATTTATTGATTTGAATCAAGCCTTACATATAAATTAAATAATGCCTTGATGTTGATACAGAAATAATCTTGACTTCAATTTCATCTAAATTAATCAGATTTCCACTCATTGATTCTTCTGAGCAAAGCATCATGCTGGAGTGATAGGCTGGATGTAAGTTCTTCACTGATACTGTGCCAGTGCCTCTCTCAACCAGCTACTAATAATTTCCTATCGTATCTGCACTGTAGCTTGGTGTGCAGGGTATGCTATATTTTCCTGTTTCTACACAGGTGTATTGTTTCATGATGTTGCCCCTGCCAATTTCGCCACATCACTCAGTCTCATTCTTGCTTTCCTGCTTACTGATCTACTTCCATGAACCTTTAAACTAATAACAACCCAGCAACTTCTCTTCTGACTTCTGAATCACATGCTCCCAGTATATAGTCTTCCCATCATTATCTGTCTTATTGCTTCTGTCTTTTCTTCAGCTTGCTGAAGGACACTCTTGTTTTGTGTTATTAGCCCAACTCATTTTCAGTACGGCATAGTAATTCTTCCTTCACTCAAGGTCCAATCTCCCCACTCTTCTCTTCACACACAATTTTGATTTCTTTGCCACCAGCTTCATTGTATAGTTATGTAGAGGTGTGTACAACCCTTCTTACCCTTGCTGTCCTCATTTACCTTCTTCAGTATTTCAGCATCAGACTGCCCAAGCTAACAATTTCATTTACTTGTCACATTTCGATATTCTTTATTCCAGCGATTTTTCTTTTTCTTTAGAATTCCCTTTCTTTGTGTCTACTTTTGTGAAGTTGGTAAAATCATTATTGTTTGAAAGAGAGAGTGATTTTATCAACACAAGTACCTATGATGCTACCCTGTAATTATTTGCAAAAATAGATGAATTTTTTGGCAATTTTAACTCTCAGCGGCACCACTTCATAATTATCATATATTCTTTGTGATTAACTGTTGAACATGTGGGCCTGGATTGTCATTAACTGCATAGATGTTGAAAATGCCTGTGGATTTATGAAATAAGTTGCTTCCAAATTCCCAACTGCATGGTAACCTTGTTGTTAAAAGATGGCAGTAGTGAGCTAGGTCAGGATTGGAACACAATACAAATCTGTTTTAATTTTCGAAGAGTAAGGTGGAACAATCTTCATCTTTCAATGCTATCCAGAAGGTTTAGGAGCCAGTTTCCCCTGCCCCAAAGAATGCACTGTCGGAAATTATTGTGTGACTGGAGCTAAGTTGATCCTAAAATATTATTTAGCTGCAGCAGAATTCCTGAGAGCAGAGGCGAGGTTAAAACATGGGCTTACAAACATTTCAGGGACAAAGATGGTGGCTACTCTCTTTGGCAAAGAAAGAAAAGGTTGTGGTGGTTAATCAGCTTGTTTGCGATAGCCATCATTATAGGTCAAGCACCAGAAACTTAGTTAAAAGAAAATATCTTTTGCCACCAGAAAGACTGAAAGAAATCGTATCATGCTGTCTCACATTGTGAGAATTAATAGACTGGCACTATGTTCATTCCTAACATTTATGATCAATTCAATTTACAACACTCGTTTGCATTCTGAGGTTTACAGTATCACATCACAGCTAAAATTAGCTCAGGGTCTTTGCATTGGACATGCTGCAGAATGGCCTGACTCATGTAGCTACAATTGAGGTTCAGAGAGACAGATATATTTGAAAGAACCTCTTGTTGATTTGATATATTTACACAAGCCACAGATTGACCTGCTTATGCCATTTGCAGCTATGAGACTTAAGAATTTTCAATTTTGAAATGAATTTATCTTTGTAGTTTAGGATTACTGCTGTAACAGTAAGAAAGGCCATATTTCATTAATATAATCAGAGCAAACTGGTACAGGGTATAAATAAGTGAATGAATATTCCTTGAAAAAGGTCAGGATTTAGCCTGAGCTATGTAAATATCCACAAGCTAAATGTCACAAGGAAATCTATGCAGTTTCATTCATAAATGCCTATGGGGTATATTGTGTAATCTTCCACCAAGTTTTTAAAGTAATGGCTCAGATTTTCCTGTCAAAATAATGTTGAGGTTAATGACGCTCACTGTTAATGGTGTGCCGAAGGTACAACAACTTCAGGCAAGGGACAGATGTGCACTGAAATATCTAAATGTTGGCATTGCTCCACTATGAGCTTTGCAGAAACGTCGGCCAGAATTTTCCAACCCTGTTGCCATCGGGTGTCACAGCAGGAGGTGGTGGGGGGAAATAATATGGCGAGAAAGCCAATAATCAGTTTGATGCCGGTGTGGAAGCGCAGTGGGATCATCCCGCGGTGTCCACCATGACGGAACACGAATCCCACTGGAGGCTGGAGTGAACCTGATTTGCACCATGCTGATGGGATGCAAAGTAAGAGCCAGCTAGAATCGTCCCTCTCCCCGCCCCACCCCCCGCCATGCCAGATTTACAGTTAGGCCAGCAGGAAAACACATTGGCCCAGAACAAGTCTGGACTACTGTGACATGCAGTAGTTGGGAATTACCATTAGGGCCTTGCTCAGATTGCGTACATCCAAGGAGCAGAAGATGCTGGAGCCCCACAGCTACCAGACCCTGGGGGAACACACGCATCGCACGCTGGGTGGATTCCCATGGACATGGCTCGGTTGCAAAGCAGCTCTCGAAAGATGGGAGGTCTCCGTTAATGTCTTGGGTCTGCTTTGGAACATCATGGTCTTGGCCATGGGCTGCTACAGATGATCGGCAAGGGTGGGGAGAGGAAGGCCCAGCTGTGAGTGGGAGAGGAAGGTCTAGGTTTGACTGGGAGAGGAAGGTGTACTGAGGGTGGTGAGAGCTTGTGACGGGGAGAAACGGAGGTATCAGGGTTGCAAGGGCGAGGTTGAGGGGGAAGAAGGGTTTGGGCTTGGCGACGAAGGTGTCAGAGGGATGAGGTTGGGAAGGGGGAGGATGGAGTATGGGGGGGAGGAGGGGAGAATGCAGCAAGTGGAGGTAGGCCTAAGGGGGGAGGAAGTTTGGAAGGGTGAAGAATTTAGTGGGGGGAAGGAATCCATGGGGAGGAAGGTGTCCGTGGCGAGGAAAGAGTTTGGAGTGGGGGAATGAGTCCAGGGTTTGGAAGGAGTTTGGAGCAGGGAATAAGTCCAGGGGGAGGAAGGAGTTTGGAGCAGGTAGGAGTCCAGGGGGAGGAAGGTGTCCAAGAGGAAGAGGGAGTAAAGGTGGAGGCGGGCTGTCTAGGTGAACGTGCTAGAGAGGGGTCTGTGGTGTCAATGACTGCCTGCTGGTGTGTCTGTGTGTGTCTGTGTCTGTGTCTGAACTACTGGTGGTGGGGGGTGCCATGCAGTGGCAGGACTCATGAAGCTGGTAAATGAGCTGAAAGACAATATTATACATTATTCAGTGAAGGTGAATATATTTACACATGAACCATATGAATTAGGAGCAGGAGTCAGCCACTTGGCCCCTTGAGCTTGCTCCTGATATCCTTTCACTCCCTTCAGATTATATAGTGACAAAATGTTTTCATCTGTGCAACCACTTGTAATCAGAATTTCTTAACTTTTCGAGGCCTCCCACCACTTCTAGGTGCTGCCCTGACATCCACAGCAGGGTTGGAGACAGCCTGTGCAATGGTTGGCCCTGTTGCCTCTGATGACTTCGGCGTGCATCCTTTGGAGAGCCAAAGGCTTGAGGGCCCCAGCTTGCTTTGGTTGTCCTCCTGTGGGCCAGCTGCTCTCTCTGCGGTGACAGTGGACGAGGTTGAGGGTGTCACAGGCAAAAGAGGAAGCGAACAGCCCCTGAGATTCCTGAGTGGATGACCCAGGGCTGCCCATCTGCCTCCTCTCTTTGGGTGCCTAAGGGCCCTGGCCTGACTCCTTGAGGGGAAGGAGCACCTGGAGGGATGTCAAGGTGCCCCATTTCACTCTTGTGTTGCCACGGCAGGAGTTCACCCTTGGCTACCATGATGGAGTGCAGGTCTGCACACATCTCTGCGTTCCGTTGGACCAGGTTCTCCATAACATCCACCATCCTTCCCACGGAGACCCCCATGCACTCACATGTGGGCACCACTTCATCAGAGAGCAGGTGGACGCACTTCTCTGACTTGCGTGCCACTCTGTTGAGGGCTTCCAACAGCTCTGCCTGGTGTTCCCCTGCCTTCTACTGATTCTCCACAATGAGTTGGAAGGCCAAATCCAGAGGTTTATCATCTGACTCAGACCTCAAAGATGCCTCTTCCCCAGCAGAGCTCCAAGTGCAGGGGAGCTCAGCTGAACCTGCCTCCTCCTGCAGACGTGTCCATGCAGTGACCACAAGATTGTGAACCCAAGCTTGCTCTAGATCTAGGTCCAGCTGAGCTGTGTGTCTTTGCACTGGTTGAGGGTGTGGGTAAGCGATGTGATGGGTCTTCCAGGATGCTTATTCCCAGCTCTTCAACAGAAGTGGTATCCTCTTGGTTGGAGGCAAGGACCTGGATTGAGCTGAGGGAATGGCTGGCTGAGTCTGTCATTTGCTTGGCAGGAATTAGTCTGGTAAACCTCTGCTGCACACCATCTCTGGCAAGTATATCCTTCCTTAGGTAAGGGGACCAAAACTGTACACAGTTGTTTGCCCTATTCACTCAGACCCCAGATGCCCAATTTCTCTTGTTGCAAAGTTACCCGCTTGCACTTTTAGCAACTTGCCATATAAGGATATTAAAAATCAAAATGTACAAGGGCAAGTTGAATGAATGGCAGTTGCTGTTAGATGCCCTGGTGGGGCATCATTGTGGCTCATTTATTTTCTTCCTCCTTTTGATCGCTTAATCTTGCACAATGCCCAAAACACTATTCGTGAATAATAGCTCATAAGCCCCTGATAATGTTAACAACAAGGACTGTCCCACAGAGCCCCACTTTAGCAGTGATTCTTGCTTGACCCCTTTTCCTACCTGTGGAGAGGTGTTTGACATTCCACTATCCACCCTCCACATGTAGATTCTTGAATTCTGTGGTCACAAGGCTGGGAATCTTGCACTTGATCTTCCATGCACTCTGTGGGACACACACACATTGTGCCAATAAGTCAGGTGAAAGCAATATCTTTTAAAAATGCACTTTGGAGGTGCTGATAAGAGGGCAATACAACAGCAATTAACTTGCTAATGCCTCAATGTTTTTCTCTCTCTCCCATTCTTGTGCGATTGCATCAACGAAACACTCTCCCTTCCATTAAACGTTTGAACTCTCACTTCCCTTCCTCCCATAATTGATCTTGACTGGTCTTTTACATGGGTAGGATAACGATTCTCTGTATCCCAGGCTATGGGCAATCTGCTTTTAATCTGCTGTGAACAAGAATGGCCAAGGGTGAACAGCTGAAAACTAATTTAAGGAACTCCAGAGTGCAGGGAATCTAATCCATTAGCATGTGCTCTGCCACAGGGATAAACGCTAGCATTATTCAGCAAGATAAACAGATAGAATCATACTGCATAGAAGGAGACCATTTGGGCCATTGTCCCTGTGGCAGCTCTTTAAATAAATCATCCAATTGCTCTCACTTCCCAGCTCTGTCCTATAGTTCTGAAAAGTCTTCCTTTTCAAGTATATATCCAATTTCCTTTAGAAAGTTACGGATGAATCTGTTTCCGTCACCATTTCAGGCAGTGCATTCCAGATTGTTACAGATCACTGTAAA
Organism: Carcharodon carcharias; assembly: GCF_017639515.1. Classification (NCBI taxonomy): domain Eukaryota; kingdom Metazoa; phylum Chordata; class Chondrichthyes; order Lamniformes; family Lamnidae; genus Carcharodon; species Carcharodon carcharias. The sequence continues at coordinate 14,296,693 of NC_054483.1, read as the reverse complement.
CACACTGCTCCTCCTCACCCCCATTTGGTTCTTTTGACCATTATTCTCTTTATTCTCTGGTTACTGATCCTCCTGAAAATGGAAACAGCTTCTCTTGACTAACTCTGTCAAAACCTTCATAATTTTAAACACCTCAGTTAAATCTCCCCTTAACTTTCTCTGCTCTGAGGAGGACAATCCTAGCTTCTCTCAACTCCCCACATATGCAAACCCCCTCATCCCTTGTAACATTCCACACAACTGAAGACCATGACATTGCATTGCTTGTTTGATCCTTGGTTATGAGCTACTTTCCATGAAATAAATATTGTGGTTTATGTGGATGCTGACGTGACAGAGGGAGAGAATTAATGTAGAGTGTTATTTGATTCCACAGCACCCAATGTTATAAATCATTTTTTGTTATATTAAATTAGACCAGATTTATATTAAAACGTGACACAGTGACATTTCCCAATAATTAATTGCCTGCTTTCCCAAGGAATATATTAGATATTTTCTTTTTAAGAAATTAGACGCTGTTTTTCAGTTTACAGTCTTAGCTTTTTCTCATGCAGTTGATTACATTTTCCATCGTTCTGCCTTTCACTGGAGGAAGATAAATTGTCAACTGAATTAGAATTTGGAGAACAATTTTACAAGGAACTTTTATATAATAGAGCTGTGCAAACAAATAGCTTAAATGCTCACATTTATATTTAAAAGAGAAAAACAAGTCAAAGAACCAAAACATTAATTAGGTCACTGCTGATTTAGACATATGTGTAGTTCAAAATGCTCCTGAAAAACTGAAATGAAAAGCATTAGGTTGAAAGGGAGGTCTCAAAAGCAACCTTTTTTTTTGAACTTAGAAAGTAAAATAAGCTATTATTTGGGGCCTGGGCAGAAAAAAAAGAACTATGAACTGGAATCTCTGGCTGGGAAGAAGTGCGGTGACTCATCGTAAAATTCAGCACCAGCAAGGATCTGTTTTTTTTAATTACACCTACAATCCTGTTTCCCACTGAGCTGGGCAGAACTGGTCAGCCTGTGAACATCATGCACCTGTCTGGAAACATCAAGCATACAAATATGGTCTCAATGGGTATCTGACGCAGCAAACTTCTCCCCATTTGTCTTCCTTCTGAAAGCTGACGCATGTGATCAGTACATGTATGGTTCGGTTATGTGGCGGCATTGGCGAAGCTGGGGTAATCCTCCTTAGAGCAGATAAGGTTAATAGTAGATTTGGTGGAGGTTGTTCAAAACCATGAATGCTTTTGATGGAGTGTTCAGATGAAACTGTCTCCAGTGGCAGAAGGGTCGAGAACCAGAGGCAACAGGAGGAAAATAGTTTTTACGCAATGAGCACTGCCTCAGAGGGTGGTGGATGCAGATTCAACAGTAGCTTTCAAAGGGGAATTTGCCAAATGTCGCAAGGAGAAAAAAAAATTGCAGAGCAATGAGGACAGAGCTGGGAAGTGGGGCCAATTTAACAGCTCTTTCAAAGAGGCAGCACAGGCATAATAAGCCAGATGTGATGTGATGTGTCATTCTCTGATCCTATGAAATTGTTTATATATGTTAAGTGTCTAATCACATCTTTGAAGTACTTCACACAATGAACTTTCCATGGGGCAATTGACCATTATTTTCTACCGAACATCAGTGACTACACTTCATAAAGTACATAATTGGTTGTGAAGCACTTTGGGAGGTCTTGAGGTCATGATCGGCGCTATAGAAAGGCGAATCTTTCTTTCTTTCTTTCTTGTACCGCTGAGCTGAGAAATCAGTTCTTAGCTTTCCGCTTTCACCATTCCCGTACAGTATACTGAAAATGAGCTGTGCACACAGTCTGTGGGCTAAAACAACTGCTGAGACACAATGAAAGCCAGTGAGGATCAGAAATGTTATGTGCTAAATGAAGAAAAAAAAACCTCAAATGGCTTATTACTTAACAGTAATATATAAAGATGAAAATGGTGCAACAAATCCCTCCAAAAGTGAAGATTGAATATGTACTGGGAGTAATCAATGCTTTAACTGAAGTTCTAAGGTTGCAATTAAATTGAAGGGTTCAACTGATTTTTTGTTCAATCTTCATTAAAGAAGGATTTATAAGGCTGTAATTCAGCCTTGGCACTTAGGTTTATGATTATCAGGAAAAAAAATCCAGGATTGATTTCAGCCTTAAATCGCCTTGCTAGGATCTGGTTATTTTATTTTACATAATGTGCGCCAGCTTTGTTTTCAGCGTACATTTTGAATATAATTTCTTTATTATTACAAGCATCTGACACAATTAACACTGGTGGCTCATGTACATTTTCAGGTAACCCTTCAAAGAAGCAGTATGAAATTTGCCTTTCAGAAGGGATTTCCTTGATCTCTGCTGGTCACTTGCTGTGACAAATGTGACAGCTGCTTGTGCTAGCAAAAATCAAGCAATCACAGTGATACTATAACTATGATCCTTGAATCTTACTTGAGGTGTGTACCACTCAGCCAATATATGTCAATGACAATGGTTTAGCTGAGGAATGTATAGATCTCAAGGTAAATGGCTTAACAAAAATAGAGAAAATCCAAATTTACTGATGAAGCCTCACACACGCTTGAAGGTTTTCAGCATCATTTGGAAGAATGCTCCTTAATGCTCAGAAAGATCATCAGTAGCTCCCAGTCAAACACCCATCACCGAACAAATATGTCTTTGACTAATATCAAAGCTGAACTGAAGACCGTATGATATAAGATGTCAGCGGTCACATTCTGAAAACTAGCCTTACTCTACAGCAAGAGATCCTGACACTCACTGCCTCACTCAGGGAATGCTGCACAGTCAGAGGGGCCATCTTTTAGCTCAGATGTGAAACTGTTCTTGTCTGCTCTCTCAGATGGATGGAAAAGATCATATGTCACTGTTGGAAAAGAGGAGGAAGGTTTTCCTGGTAAACAATTATCCCTCAAACAACATCACCAGAACTGATTATCTGCTTATTTATCTCATTGCTGTTTGTTGAACTTGGCGGTGCACAAATTTCCTTTTGTCATCGTGTCCCTCGATTCGAGGATGATGTCTACACAGGGTCATGAATTTCTGCCCTGGGTCTTCAGGTGACTGAACAGGCCTATTCTGGACCTTTTCTCCCCTCTTCTGCCACCACTCTGCCTCATCATTCAGATATTTGGACTCAAAGCATGATGCAGCTTGGTGGACAAGTTGTTGCCATTTTAAATGATTGGTGGCATGCCCCGCCCAGTTATTCATGTCAATCCTGCTGCGCATCCAAGAGAGCTTCAGAGTGTCTTTGAAGTGTTTTCTTTGTACTCCCTGGACATTTGAGAGTTGAGAAAACAGGACCTTGCAGGCAAGACGCTTCTTGCCATCCAGACACAACTTGCAGCCCATTGTAGTTGATCTTGCAGAAATTTTGCCTGAATGCTTGCAGAGCTGGCTTCAAGAAGGACACTAACATTTTGTTCGATGGTCCTCCCTTTGAACCCAGAGGATGTACCGGAGGCAATACTGATGGAATTTCTCTCACGCTTTCCTGGTCCTTTATACAGCCCAGTCTCACTGCAGTGCAAGAGTATGGTGATGCCATCTGCTCTTGTACAGTTGGACTTTTGTTGATTTGTGAGGGTCTTTGTTGTCAAACCCTCGTTGCCGTAGTTTGTAGAAGACTGAGCTGGTGCAGCTGATCGCTATTGGATCTCCTTGTCAATTGTGGCCCTTGAGAGAGGTGGCTGCCAAGGTATGGGAAGTGCTTAACCTATCCCAGAGTCTCTCTTTCAACATATATGGGAGGTGGAATTTTTGGCTGACCAGGTGTGGGTTGACATATGATATATGTTTGGCAACATTCAAGGACACACTGAGTCTCTTGTGTGCAGAACTGAAGAGCTTGAGTGGGCAATAACACTGCAGTCACCCACAAACTGTAGATCATAAATGTCTGTGGTGGTCAGTTTGGTTTTGGCATGGAGGCAACTGAGGTTAAAGACTTTTCCATTTAGGAAGTATTTAATACTTATACCAGAAGGTAACTGATCTTTGATGAGGTGAATAGCCACCATCAGGTAGATTGTAAATAGTATGGGGGCTATGTCACAGCCTTGTTTGACATTGGTCTGGATTTTGAAGGCATCTTTTTCAGATATGTCATTGAAGACAGTTGTGGTCATTATCATCATGAAGCAGTTACATGATTGTGATGAAGTTTCTTGGACATCCAAATCTTTGGAGCATAACCCATAGAGCCTTGCACTTTACTGAGTCAAATGCTTTGGTCAGGTCAATTAATGCAATGCAGAGTTCCTGGTTCTCAACATTTTTCTTTGAATTTTTTGGCAACAAAGAATATATCAAAGGTTCCTTTGTAAGATCTAAAGCCAAACTGTGTCTCTGGGACTATTGCATCAGTCACAAGAAACAGGCAGTTCAGGAAAATGCCTGTCAGGATGGATTCCATGGATTCTACCACAGGGCACTGAGGGAATAGCCTGGAGAGCATCAGCTGGCACTGTGGATTTATTGTTGAGGAGTTGTTAAAAATGTTCTCTCTGATATTGACAGATGGCATTTTTAAGATTAAGATGAGAAATGGCACCCTGTGTGCAAACAGGGTTTTGTCCATTTGACCTTGGCCTGTGGTGGCCCAGGCAACTTCCAAAAAGCTTTGCATATCATGATTGTCAGCATATTGTTGGATCTTTTGGGCTTTCTCTTTCCACCACATGTCCGTTATCTTCTGGATTTATCTTTAGGTGTCAGCCTTGAGCTGTTGGAGTGCTGCCTTCTTGACTTATGATCTTAGATTGTTCAGGCAGGCAATGAAGGCTGCTCATTTTTGTTCCAGGAGGTCACATATTTTATTGTTTTCATCAAACCAGTCCTGGTGATGACAATGTTCCAATCTAATGGTTTGCACACAGGAGTCTAGTACAGCTGACTTCATTTGATCCCAATGTTCTGAAATTGAGCTGGGTGTATGAAGATTTTCTAGATTGGTTGTGATCTGCGCTTGATCTTTGGTCTGGCTGCTTTAGGGATGAGATATTGATCTTCTTCCTTTTGGACTTTTGGGCCTTGCAATATCTGGGTGCTAGGTGAATGTTCATCAGCGATCAAATAACTTGATGACCTGCCCAGCAGGTATCAGCCCCTATGCAGTTCGAGTGATATGGATATCACTTAAATCTTTGGCTCAAACAATGACATAATTGGGAGGTCTCAGTGTTTTGTGCTAGGATGCCTCCACGTGGGTTTGTATTTGCCCTTCTGATGGGAGAAGTTGTTTGTTACCACAAAGCCATGCTGAACACACTTTGTCAGCAGGTCAGAGGCTAGGAATCCCGTGATGAGTAACTCATCTCCTCATTCCCCAAAGCCTGTTCACCATCTACAAGGAACAAGTCACGAATGTGATGGAAGACTCCCCATTTGCCTAGATTAGTGCAGCTCCCACAATGCTCAAGAAGATTGACAGCATCCAGGACAAAGCAGCCCGCTTGATTGGCACCACAAACATATTCAGTCTCTCCACCAACCGACACACAGTAGCAGCAGTGTGTACCATCTACAAGATGCACTGCAGGAGCTTACCAGGGCTCCTTCGACAGCACCTTCCGTACCCACGACCACTACTATCTAGAAGGACAAGGGCAGCAGATAGATGGGAACACCACCACGTGGATGCTCTCCTCCAAGTCATTCACCATCCTGACTTGGAAATATATCGCCATTCTTTCACTGTCGCTGGGTCAAATCCTGGAACTCCTTTCCTAACAGCACTGTGGGTGTACCTACACCACCTTGGCTGCAGCAGTTCAAGAGGGCAGCTCTCTCTGACCTTCTCAAGGGCAACTAAATGGGCAATAAATGCTGGCCCAGCAAGCGAAGCCCACATCCCATGAATGGATAAAAAGAAAAGAGAGGACACCATTTGCATTGGATTTTCCCATCTCCTTTTTCCCGATAGTTCCTCTCCAAACTGTTCCTCTCAGGTGGATGGAAAAGATCTCAGGGCACTATTGGATATGAGGAGGAAGGTTTTCCTGGTCAACGCACCCCTCAAACAACCTGGCTACAACTGATCATATGCCTACTTATCTCATCAGTGTTTGCTGAACATGGCTATGCATAAATTGACTAACGTTTTCTCACATTATCACAGTAACTACACTTCCAAAATACATTTTTTTCTTTCTTTCTTCCTTTTTATATCCTTCTTGGTTTTTCCCTTCCTCCCCTCACTCCCTCCCCTTCTTCCTTGATTATAATTCATAAGAAGAAATGTAATTTCCCAGAATTGAAGATCCCCTTAACCCCTCAAAACTGATTACTTTCTGATGGAATGTAAATTGAGCTACTGATTTGCTTTTTGCCCATTTTACATGACCACCCAAGTCAATTTTCACCCCCCTCAGTTGCGTAAACTTAGAGTTGTTAGGCATTTCCTAACTCAGAATGATCCATCATATGAGTTGTCACAGTTCCATCACTTCCATCACTCCTGATAGTGGACGCTTTGGGGACCTTGTCTGCACGTCAACCTCTTCTGAGACACAATAGATCCAGCCCCTTTTCCATCAAAGCCACTCCAAAGGAAGTCCAAGTAAGGATGGAAGTGACTCCTATCACTGTGTGCTTTGGCAAAGACTTTAGTGACTGCAGGAACTCCCACATATACAGCATGCAGCACCCATCATCCTCGCCTGTAGCAGCAACACTTCGACAGAAGAGCTGCTGAGGGGATGCAAGGAAATTGATGGCTTTGGAGGGGATAAAATGGAAGGAAGAATTGAATAGCAAGGAAGGAGAGTGTAATGAGTGGGGCAGGGAATGAAAGGCAGCGTGTGGTCTGGGAAAAGTTGGAAGCAATACTTTTAAGCTAAAGGGCCAGGAGAGTTCTTGCATTAACTGAGAGGGAGTGGAGAGAGAGAGAGGGGTGCCAGTTCAGACTGAGAGGGGGAAGAACATACTGGGGGATGGAGGTTAAGTTACAGGACATGTAATCCTAAGGCCTTGACTAATGATCCAAAGATATGAGTTCAAATTCCACCACGGCTGCTGGGTAATTTAAATTCAATTAAATAAATCTGGAATTAAAAAGCTACTTTTGGCAATGAAACCATGAAACTGCTGGATTGTCATAAAAAAGCCATCTGGCTCAGTAATGTCCTTTAGGGAAGGAAATCTGTTCTTCCCCAGCCTGTCTTAAATGTGACTCCAGACCCACAGCAATATGATTGACTCGTAAATGCCCTTTGCAATGGCCTAGCATACAAGTCGGTTGTATTCAAGGACAATGAGGGATGGGCAATAAATGTTGGCCTAGCCAGTGATGCCCACATCCCATGAATGAATGAATGAATAAAAAAAAATTCAAGAACGTGGATCACCATTATTTCCTCAAAGGCAATTAGGGATTGACAATAAATGCTGGTGCTGACCATGAAGCCTACAAAACATGAACTAATAACACGAAAACTTGCGTTGGGGAGGTGGAGAAAGAATGCCAACTTGAACAGCAGGGAGGGCTACAAGTATCAACTTGAACTGTGTTGGAAGGGTGAAAAGTGCCTGTTTGAATTGAGGAACAATACAGAGATGACAACCACTATAAACTGTGAGGAGGGAGTGTCTCTGTGTTAGAGTGCGAAATTGAATGGGGTGTGATGCCTCTGAGAACTGTCTTCAGAGGGTCGGATTTTATTTTATTCTTTTCAGAGGGGCAGATTTTATGGGCTGTGGGCATTACTGGCAGGGCCAGAATTTGATGTCCACCCTTAATTTCCCTTTAACTGAGTGGTTTGTTCAGCCATCTCAGAATTAACCACATTGCTATGGGTCTGGAGTCATGTCTGACCAACCAGGTTCCTAAAGGACATTAGTGAACCGGTTGGGTTTTTTCAATAATTGAGGAGTTTCATGGTCACCATTACTGATACCATATTTGAATTCCAGATTATGTTAATTGAATTTAAATTCCACTATCTGCCATGGTGGGATTTGAACTCATGTACTCAGAGCATTAGCCTGGGCCTCTGGCTTACAAACCCAGTGACATTACCACTACACCATCATCTCCCCTATTACCATAATGAATTGGATTTCATGTACGAAAGTAACAATTATGGTGACTTTTGGGGAACTAATTATCTAGTTTGTCTACTGAATATCCAAATGCTAATTTTTTTATTAAGCATAAAAGCGCTTAACCAAGATCCATCATGGTAAAGTAGAAGTTCAAACTTGTCCAGCTGACTATGCCTTAGATGTCTGCTGCACTATTTTTATGTCAAGCATGACAATTGAATTGAAGGGAGCTAGAAGGAGATTTTGGACAGATTGGGATTAGATGAGGGTGAGCATCAATCCTACTCCAATAGGATCCAATTCAATTCAATTTAAGACCGGTGATCTAGATCTAGAATTCATTATACTCTGCCTGAAGGCAGGCCCTTTGCTCATTGTCTGTTGGTGCTTCAACCCGAGATGTTCTTCCTCAGTAGTTTTTGTCATTGCCTTCCATGCTCAGGGACAGTATGAGGAGGCAGGTCCCAAGTCGGCCACATCTGGAACAGGAACTGAACCCCCACTGTTGGCGTCATTATGAGCCATACGCTAGCCATCTAGCCAACTGAGCGAACTGGCCCCCAAGGCTAGTGAATGAAGTTTGAAATAGGGAGACAATCTGATCAATTTCCCCTCCCCCTCTCTGCTCATGGCGGGAATGATGCTGGTGAGTGGGTTGAGGTAGGGAGGCAGGTGGTGTCAAATAACTGAAGTGCCCCCTTTTGCACCCCTTCTCCCCTCTAGCCATAGTAACCTGCCTCCAATCAGGTACGAGCTGGCCACCCATCCCAGGCAGACAGTGGTCAGTTTTACAATCAGGAGTTGTGATTTTGCCCTCAGCTGGAATGCATTTTCAGCTGCCTAAATTGGTCAGCTATGTCATGGCAGGAGTCATCAAAGAGGCTAAAATAAGTGCTTAACGTTTCTATGGATTTCCTGTAGGTCAGGTGGGGCAGGAGTGTTTCACCAGGCCAGTACTGACAGCCCAAAGGATTCCGCCTCTGGCACTATCTTCATTCCTTTAGCTCCCCAGCGTTGTTCATCACCCAACATGATTTCTGTCCCCATCTAAAGCCGTCTCTGCCAGTTTTGAGTGGGAAACGAAGTGACGGATTATTCAGAAGAGCCCTGGGAGTTAAAATGAACCTGAACCTCCTATCCCAAATATGCCCTGAGTTAAAATAAAACTCCTAATGTCAAAATGAGCATCTGTTTTTTTTTTTCACAAGATTGTTTTTGAACTTGGCTTCACCTTGCACTAAACATTCACGGGCAACATGAGACCTCACTTTATATATACTTTCAAATTGCCAACCTAACAGGGCTTCTGCAGAGAATGAGAAAGGCAATTCACACTCTTTTAATAGGAACATTGAGTAAAAGAGAATAACTACAGATACCCTGCCTTTACAATTAAATGGAATACTGCTATTTTACAGGAACAGTTTAGACTAGGATTTGTGCCTACCAGGGCAAGTGTCTTGAGCAGCATTATAACTATTGATTCATTGCATACAGGCAAGTATACCATGCAATTCCAGTACAAGTGGCATTACACAGTGGATTTAGTAAATTCAATAGATTTTGCACAACTTCCTGTGTTGCCAAACAATGTAAAGAGAGCTGAGAGCTGACACTTTGCAACAGGTAGTTCTGATGAAAATACCCCACCCTCATTTTAGTTTTCCTGGTTGATTGTGTGACATTTGCTTTCACAAGACCCCTGAAGAATATAACTAATGCGTTGTTATGAGCAGGTTTAAAAAAAGTGCAAACAGGCAAATTTCTGCATCAGTTTTCATACCACTACGTGTCTGGTATCTTGACCTTGCCAAGAACATGGAAGTTATCAATCATTGGCAAGAAGGATGTTAAGATCCATGACCCTGAACTGGCCTTGCTCATTGCCTGCTTTTTAATTCAGCTGTAGTCATGGTGGTAGATTTTGGAAATAGTCTGTTGATTGTGAAAGAAAGAACAAAAGAAAGACAACACCTTTCATGAAATCAGAAATTAGTCATTATTGTAACATGGGAAATTTGGCAGCCAATTTGCACACAGCAAGCTTCTACAACAATCGGCAATGTGATAATGACAGTGATGTTGGTTAAGTGACATAGGCCAGAGACATAAGGAACACCTCCACCCATCTTCACACCCCTTGGACTACGGTGCAGTACATTGCAGAAAAACACAGGTAAAGGGAACAGTGGGCTGCATTAAGAGTAGGCTTGCTTTTCCATTAAACAGACATTTTTTTAGATTACATTACCTTGCTATGTTCTTTGCTGCCTGCATGATGTGCTTTAGGATGCAAAGTACAGCTCCTGGGGGCAGGCAGGGAAAGCAGAGAGCTTTTGTACAGTTATATACTCAATGGATCATTTTGCAAGGGGTACAAACTGGGACTATGTCCTTTGTGAACTCTGAAGTAGCATTTTGGAACAAGCCTGTAGACCTTGTGAACTGCAGTCAGTGGAACAAAAGGTGGCAGCTAAAAGCAAAAGACTGCGGATGCTGGAAATCTGAAGTAAAAACAGAAAATGCAGGAAAGACTCAGCAGTTCCAACAGCATCTGCGGAGAAAGAAACAGTTAACGTTCCAAGTCTGTCTGACCCTTCTTCAGAGCAGTGGAGGTATCAGATAAAGCTTTTTGAACTTCTTGATATACATGTGGAAGAGAATCTCAGGGCCAAGAAGGCACCAAATAATGACAGGCAATATAATGATTAACATCTGGGCTTATCATCATTCATCATTGTCTCTTACTTTTGAATTCAAACTCTAGTTGATATCTGTGCAAGCTTTCTGCATAATTTTTGACGAGGAGGAAGTCTCACTAGTGGGAGGTCTTACCAGATCTTTAAAAATCAGCCTTAGAAGGCTGCAAATCTTCTCAGACCCGAGGTTCAGTTTCCAGAATGCTAGAACTTGGAGTGAGGCAAGACTTAGGTGCACCATTTCTGCGTCTTTTGTGGCCCAGATGTTGCCAATTGAAAATACTGGTTTTACATACCCCACAATTGTGTTAGTTAATGAGACTACAAACTGTGATAGATCAGGCTAACTTTTTGTCAGCCAAATAAAATGTCAAAAAAATCGGAATGACCTCATGTCGAACACTCTAAGCTGACTGTGTATCTTGGCATGCAACCACTGTAATCCATAGCACTCATCTTTCATTTAAGATGCTGAAGTCCAATTTTGTGTTATTGCTTTAAAAGCCTAATGCAAGGTTTGAACTAGGAGGCTGTATGAATGAAAAATTCAGGCCAAAATTAAACACTCCAAGGCTGGTTTTGAATCTTCACTGAATTTGATAGATTCTGTTGCATATATGTTTCTATTTGCCTGAAGGTCTGATTTTCTGTTGACGTAACCCTCAAGTAGGGAAATAAGTGTGAATTTGTTCTAAGAAAGTGCTTCTGCAGCTGGTTGTTATGTTCCAGTGAGAAACTCAGTGTTTGATGCCGCTGTGATGTTGGAACTAAGAGTCATATACTTGACCCATTTTGCGATAATCACTTGTAATGCCAGCATAGTAGCTTAACACATAGCCTTATTTGAGATGTGATCCTTGCCACCTTATTCAAAGTATAGCTTGAGGCAGAAGTTGCCAAAAACTGTACGTCATATCCCATCAAAGGCCACATTTCAAGCAATGTAACAGACATGTTATGACAGGGGAATTATCACAAATGAAAGGGTAATTGACTCCATATTGTGGTGATGTTTTTTTCCATTTCCAGTTTTCTCCCCACTCCTCATTTTCCTGCAGCTATAGTCCAATCCTTGGGTAAAAAGACAAAAAGACCATTTGATCCCAGGCTTCCGCCAATACTACCCCTGACCCAATTGAAGGGATTTTTTTTTGCCAGCGATAACCCTTGCTCCAATCTTTCCAGTGTTGGTGGGTGGAGAAGGAGTTAAGTGGTCAGCACCTCCCCTGAGAGAGTTCAAGCCCTGCTTCAGATGCTTTGAGTGAAGCTTGGAGATCTGGCCCTGAATGCTGTGTTAATATCCAGTTGGAATATACAAATCCAATCATTGTTGAGATTCTGTAAAGATGGTTAATGGACACTAAAGGACATTGTGGCCTATCTGTCAATCAGCCTTGAAAATTATTTGCTACTTCACATTATTCTCCAACAGAAGATACGAAAATCAAGCAAACCTCCGCTGATGTTATAGTGCTTTGGGCCATTTGTAATAAGGCACTATGCAAATGCAATTCCTTTATTTATAAATGAAACCTGAAGGAATTGGCTACTACCAGTGTGCCAGTGTCTAAAAATGTGTAAGCTAGCTGTGCAGCTGAGGGCCAGAATCTACATTTCTACCATTCACTGTGGAGGATAATTCTGCAAAAAAAAAGATAAAATACTGCAGATTCTGTGAATCTGAAATTAAAAGAGAAAATACTGGAAACACTCAGCATCAATAGAGAGAAGGTAGGGTTAATGTTTCAAGTCTAGGTCAGTAGAAGAGGCCAAGGATAGAGAGATCAGAGTGGAATGGAGAATTAAAGTGGCAAATGATGGGAAGCTCAGCACATGAATCAGAGATGTGATCACTCAATGTGCATTTGAGCTCCCCTTCCCTAACCAACCTCCCCCTCTCACACATCCAGTCAGAGGAGAACACGTTATGAGAAGTGAAAAAGAGTACTAGATTGGAAGGAGCATGTGTAAATCATTGTCTTACTGAGAAGGGATATTCAGGGCCCTGGACAGTGTATGGGAGGAGGGAAGAGGTTGGGCGTTTTAACTCCTGCTCTGGTATGGGAAGGTGCTGGAGGAAGGAAAGCAGATATTAGGGGTAAAGGAAGAGTGGACTAAGGTGACACAAAATAAAGAATTGAGGTGGAGCGGCCCTGTGAAGTGGATTATGTTGAAAGCGCTAACGACGTGGCTGCCATGAGTGTTATTGAGGAGAACATTTTGTTACACATCACTGAGCTTTAATTACCACAAATATTGGATTACAGTTGGTGAATTACAGTCAATGTCCATTCTCTAAGTCCAACTGATGGACATAAACCTAGCTTCGATCTTGTTGCTTTTGACATTGGCCGGGATTTTCTGGCCCCGTTGTGAGTGGGACCCACCGAGGGCGAGGCGGCGCCCCAGCCAGAAGTCCATTGACTTGTGGCAGGACCGGAAGAACGTCGCGGGGGTGACAGGTGCGGAAAATCCCTCAGATTGAGTTGGATCTGAATTTATGGAGAGTCGTCATCTCAGTTATTGTAGCATGACAATGGCAGCAAAACCTACAGGCCTTGTAAGCTAGAGTCATGATTGAAACTCTATCATGGAGCTCTGGAAAGGATGATACAGGACAGGGTTAGAAGTTTTTAAGCCATCATTGAGAGAGATGAAGATGCAGAGTGGGAGAGGCATAAACACAAGATTAAAAAGTCTCTCCTTAAATGGCGTGGGGGGGGTGGTGAAATTGGCTGATCCCCAAATTGTAGCATGTGATTAACCGGCACCCATTTCTTATGCTACATGCAATGCCTCAAATTGATGCTGCCTGTTGCTTTAAATGACTGACCTGAGTTTCATGCTTGCTGTGCGCCAATTCGGTGGGTTCAATCAGCGGCCAGCCAGTGTGAAACGCGCGCTGAGAAAGCCTCAGCGCTGCTGAGTTGGGGGCAGAAGAGGGCGGGCGCCGACATAAGTGAGGGTGCAGGTGGGCGCTTCCAGTGAGTTCCCTGAAGGCAGACAGCTGCTGCAGAGCTGCCTCAGGCAGCTGCAGATCTGTACAGATTAAATGACAAGAAGAAAATGCACCAAACTGTGTTTATGCAGCACATGCAAGCACCTGACAGCAGAACTCAAAAAACATCTGCCCCCAGATATCTTTTCGATTATATTTTACTGCGGACATTTCATCCCATCCTTGCTAAAAACAGGCTGCTCACCTGACTGTTTTGCCCGTGCGACCAGCGCAAAATTGCATGGGCAACATAAAATCATGGACAATAGGGTTTTTAGTGGCCTTAATTGGCCCTTAAATTGTCAGTGGGCACGAGTCACTGTTGTTTTAAACACGTATGGACTCCTACCAACCTCAATATTGCTTGCATGTGCCATGACATCGGGATGCACACCCAATGTCGTTTCGCGCAATTTCACCTGCATTCAGATCAGGCGCGCACCCACCCGATCAATGTAAAATTCTGGCTACTGATCCATGAAGCCAGAGCTAAACATGTTGTTCATTGGCTACGTGTATCAGCAAGGGGCCTGACATCACAAGTGCAGGTGGTGGGGTAGTGGACTGGTACTCTAGGAACCCAGGGTAATGCTCTGGGAACCTAGGTTCAAACCCCACCATGGCAGATGGTGGAATTTGATTTTAATAAAATATTTGGAATTTAAAAGTCTGATGAAACCATTGTCATAAAAAAACCCATCTGGGTTCACTAATGTCCTCTACAGAAGAAGTGGAGTGCTTTGACACCTGCTGGCCACTCTCTGTAGACTATTCAAATTTCAGCCAAGCATAAGAAAACTCTAAATATACATTTGCACCAGCACCTTTTATGAAGGTGGAATCAGAATTGTGTGTGTGCATCTCAGACCCTGTTTTCAAGCATTAGGTTTCTGCATAGCACAAAAATACGGGCACTATAGGCTGGCCCCAACTTTGGCCAAGTTTTTAGTCAGCTCTCTTGGTATCTCCTTTCTTTCTTCATTTTTGTCTGATTGCAGCTATGTGAAGCACCTTGGGATTTCTTCTTATGTTAAATATATGCTCTATAAATGTGAATTGTTTAAGAATTATTTCCACCACTATCTCATTCCAGTGGTGTTGGAAATGATTCAGCAATGATATCTCTTACCTCAAAGAGCTCTCAAGAAAAGGCCAAAAGCATTGAACATTCATGAAGCACACAGCGAGAACAAATTGTGCTCACAAATCATGGCACTCTCTTTGTGAGGTGTGCAATGGAGAGAGCAGCCCTCATTACAGCCAGCATGTGCAGCATGCACCGGCCCATCCATCAGCAACCACAATAGCTTGAATTCCACCTGCAGTACACATTTCACCACAAGACTCCATTGGAGGCTCATCTGTTTCTCCTCATGTCATAATCATTTCTCTTCATAATGAGAAAAAAACTTTCTTATCACGGATGACTGGTAGCAAGGGAGTTGGTTTCCTGGAAACGGACTCAAATAAATAGATGAATTAAATAAAAGGCACTTGTAGTTTTCCACATTGATTTTGCAGACGAGAAAGCCATACAAGTACAAAAATATATTGCTTTATTCCCCATCAGTCAAACACAGCTATTCAATAAACTTTCACTCATTATCCATTGTTAATTCTTCATTGTGCATAATACTTAATTTCCACTCAGGTTTTTAAGCTGACAGTGATTTTTTTTGAATGATTAGTCTTAGAAATTCCAAAGCAATGACAGGACACTAGTGGTTTTTCCCACCTTACTAGCTTGTGCTGAAAGCATTCGGTTTTAAGTTTGATATAGTTTTGGGGAATTTCCAGCATTAGCGAAACAAATCTCAAATTCCCAAAGGTCTCCTACCTTTGCCTCACTACTATTACACTTTCATCCCGTTTATTGTTCGACAAATCACAGGAGCTAGGGACCACTGTTTAAAATAAGGCGTTGCCCATTTAACACAGAGATGAGGTGAAACTTGTTCACTCAAGAGGGTGGTGAGTCTTTGGAACTCTCTTCCTGAGAAGGCAGTGGAAGCAGAGTCTTTGAATATTTTTAAGGCAGAGGTGGATAGATTCTTGGTAATCAAGGGGGTGATAAGTTATCTGGGGTAGGTGGGATACAGATTTGAGGTTACTATCAGATCAGCCATGACCTTATTAAATAGCGGAGCAGGCTCAAGGGGCTGAATGGCCTACTCCTGCTCATTGTTCAGATGAACCCAATAACATTATCACATATAAACTGCACAGAGTGCCCTTGTTGTCCATCTGCACCTCAACATTCACCAATATAGAAAGGGGGAGGATCCTGAAACTGAAGACAAGGGGCCATTGACCTCAAAAGTTAACTCTTTTTCTCCCTCCACTAATGCTGCCAGACCTACTGAGTACTTCCAGCATTCTCTTTTTTTATTTCAGATTTCCAATATCCAAATTATTCTGCTTTTGTAATTCCAGAAAACAATAATAAAAAAAGAAAATGCTGGAAAACCTCAGCCAGTCTGACAGCATCTGTGGAGAGAGAAACAAAGTTAATGCCTCGAGTCCTTATTACTCTTCCTACATGTATCCCTTCTTCCTTAACCGAGGTTTGCCACCCACTGTGGTTGACAGGGCCCTCAACCAAGTCTGATGCAACTCTTATGCCTCTACCCTCACCCCTTCCCCTCCCTCCCAGAACCATGATAGGGTTCCCCCTTGTCCTCACTTTTCACCCCAAAAGTCTCCGCATTCAAACAATCATCCTATGTCATTTCTGCCAACTCCAGCATGATGCCACCACCAAACACATCTTCCCTTCATCACCCCCCCGCCATCAGCATTCCATAGGGACCATTCCTTCCGGGACACATTGGTCCACTCTCCATCACCCCCAACATCTCATCCCCTTCCCAAGGGACCTTCCCATGCAATCGCAGAAGATGCAACACCTGCCTCTTTACCTCCTCCCTCCTCATCGTCCAAGGGCCCAAATCTCCTTTCAGGTGAAGCAGCGCTTCACTTGCACCTCCTTCAATTTGGCTTACTGCATTTGCTGCTTCTAATGCGATCTCCTCTACATTGGGGATACCAAATGCAGACTGGGTGACTGCTTTGCGGAACATCTTAGTAAAGTGTGCAAGCATGACCTAGACCTTCCAATTGCTTGCCATTTCAACACCCCATCCTGCCCTCATGCCCACATGTCCATCCTTGGCCTGTTGCAAAGTTCCAGTGAAGCTCAATGCAAACTCATCTTCCGATTAGGCACCCTGCAGCCTTCCGAACTTAACATTGAGTTCCACAATTTCAGACAATGAACCCTCTCCTCCATATTCACCCTTTTTTCCCCTTTTTTAAAAAAAAATATATTTTTTATTTATTTTTATATTTTTTATCCCTTTTTTAAATCCGTTTAAATCCTTTTTCCACAACCACCTCCCACTTTCCCCCAACCCCCAACAGGGCCATCTGTCACTTGTTTAATCTGTTCTTTCACTGAGGGTTGACCCCTGTTGTGCCATTAATGCATTCTGCTTCCTCACCTTTATACCACTATCAGCACCATCAGCACCTTCCTTAGTCTTCACCACTACCATGAACACCCCCTTTGTCTTGTGTCCATGACATCTTTGTCAATCTCTCCTCAGCCCCCACCTATCGCTGACCTTCTATTCTGCTTTACCTGCCCCCTCTCCCCCAACTCCAACAGCATAACTTCCATCTCATTTCTACCTCTCTTTAGCTCTGAAAAAGAGTCATATGGGCCCAAAACGTTAACTCTGGGAGGAATTCTCTACGCCCACTGGCAGTGGGCTTGATAGGAGGTGTGAGCGGACAATATGGCGTGATTGGCTTCACGACATTGGGAAGGCAGATTGCGATTATCTGCTCAGTCCGCCAACCATGGGCCATATTTCCTGCCGTCGGTTGTCGGGAACTTCATTGTAATGCATCAGCATATCATTATCATCCCACCAGGCTCGTGCACCCCCGTTGGATCGTCCATCGTTGGACTATCAACAGGAAAGAATGCCGACGTGTTTCACAACAGCACAGAATCGATGTGCACTTGACGGCCTGCACTTTGGGTGAACTGGAGGTAAGCGTACAGCAATGTTCTGCAGAGCTCTCCAGGGTTGCCTGTTGCTTTGCAGGCTTCAGGATCGCTAGAGGGCCGGGGTTAAGTCCTGCCCTGCCTGACAGGTTGCCGGGGCGGGTGGGAACCAGAGGCAAGTATGGCCCTGCTGCTGAGGCAACTTTTGAGGGTGAGGAGGAGCACTGTTATGGGACTTCAGGGAGGGTATCTCCAGATTTCTCTCCAGAGGTATCTTTGGGGCTTGATTGGAGGTATTGGGTCATGGACTCTGTTGGCTGTTTGGCAGATGTGCCTGCGAAAGCAAGGAGAGATAATTGGTGCATGGCAGTGGCCTGTGAAAGAGGACACATCACTCATGGCATGGTTGACTGATGGATGTTGCACTGTTTGGTAGAACAACGCGGACCTCACCGTCAGCAGGACTAGTCCAGATCCTTGCTGGCCAGCGGAATGGCTCTGTTTTCAAAGTCCACGAGGACCTTAACTTTGGGCATTCCGTCACTGATCTGTGACCTCTCCCTGTTATTATGTGCCAGCTTGCCCTGCATGAATAGAGATGTAGAAAGTGTAAGCTGGATGACTACCAGGCCAGATGACAAGCATGCCTGGCCTCTGTGCGTGTTGAGTGGTCCCATGGATGGGATGAGGACAATGATGGTGAATGTGAGAGAGTGAATGGTGATGTCCCTAGAACCGACAGTGAGTGCGGGCCCTGTGAATGTGTGATGGGTTTATGAGTGTGTAGGTTGAGCGATGAGATCAATGGAGGAGATCATTCATCCTCTTGCGGCACTGGGTGGCTGTCCTCTTTAGCAGGACATTGGCACTGACCACCACTGCCACCGCCTCCCAAGCCGGGTTAGTGCTGTTGTTGCCCATTCTGTGGCCTCCACTGCATCCAAAAGTCACTTGAGACAAGTGTCGCTGAACCTGGGAGCTGCAGTCTTCTTCAATTTCAGAGCCATGCCTCCTGTGCAGCAGTGGTGGTCTGGAAGCACTGAGATGTGTGCTTGCAGCTGGACTTTAAACATGGTACCCGGTGCGATGCAGCAGCGGGGTGATGGTGGGTGGGCGAATGAGAGTCTGCCCGCCATGGAAATGGTGTGTTTCCCTTGAGTGCATAAATAATAAGGCAGGTTCGGGATGATACGGCGTGAAAACCTACCATCGCGGCCAGCGGGTAAAATGTTGTTTTACCCACCTGCTACTATACTTGGTACACATTTGGGGGAATTCCGCCCTCTGCTTCATTGCTGTCAGACCTGCTGAGGTTTTCCAGCATTTTCTTTTTTTTATTTCAAATTTCCAGCCTCCGCAGTATTTCGCTTTTAAACAATTATTGTTTGCCTCTGGGAGCCATTACAATGTGCATTCTAAACATGGATTCCCATCACAGTTTACCGTTCAAGATCTTCTCTATGGCATCCCTGCCTTACAATCAAACTTGCATGTTGACATTGACAATGCTTCAAAAGTACTTCATTAGATATAAAACATTTTTGAAGTCCTGAGTTTCCTTCCTTCTTTTGCTTGTGTGTTCTTATTTTTTACATCCAGAGGGCATGCCTGTTTAATTTGCATTGGACAATTATTTTCAATGGAACATGACATGACCACCATCTAAAGGAATGAAGCCTCCATCTTTCTTTCTTCACATCAATTCTTAGAATCATCCACAAGTTTTTCCCTGTAGCTGTCAGTAGAAAGTAAGGAAGATTTTGCATATTTATTGGTTTTTCGGCTTGAAGTTGTTTATCAAGTTTCTTGAAGCTCTTAAGAGCAACCTCACTGCGATTCAATGCAGTGTTCAGTGTGAAAATCTCATCTGGAGGTCAACAGTCAACATCATGGGAATAAATGGGAGGAATCAATCAGAACACAATATCTAGGAAAAAGTCAGCTTTCTTTACTACAGGAAAAGACAGGACTCCTGTGCCTTTTATCAGCTTATGCATTTGAAATTGCAAGAAAATATTAGCATCATGTTATTAATTAGGTAATGCTGAAAGTCATTAGTCTTTTAACCCAGTCAGGCCAGATAAACTTTTGGAACACTGGTGTTCATTAAAACCCTCTACTGAGACAAATTTTGGAGAAAATAAAAATCATGTTTTACTTTGAACCAGGAAGTTTCATTTTGCATGGCAGCAAAAAAGTAAATGCTGAATGTCTGAAACTGGCTCACAATGTGTGCATTAAATATCACTGATGGAAGGCAGCAGCTTCTGCAGCCGAATGCTCAGTTCTTGTGGCAGGATTTGGCAGTAGGAACTGGAGCAGAGAGCCCTTTTTGTCAGGTTCTCACCCACCCTACTTTTCTTCCTCAATTATGATGGTTGATTGAAGTGCTTGCCCTTTTTTTGAGCAGGCGCACTTGAATGTGGAGATTATGTCAGCTTGGCTCAGCAGTAGCACTCTTGCTGAAGTGGATTTTAATCCTAGCCCCTTTTTGGGACTGTTCCGAATCAGGTGTGATCACTCTGACTTAAGGTTCAGAAAGACAGATCTCACAGATACTTGAATGGATCTGAAGAACTGACCTAATTCTCCCCTAAGGAAACGAACCAGAAGTGAATATTAATACTCTCCAGATAGCCTTTTAAACAAGTTTTAGCTAGATTTTAATTACCTGGATATCATAAGGGTCCAGGTAATGTACCTCCCCACTGAAGAGTGTACAGAGATATTTGAGACATATATTTTCTAAATTATATAAAAATTTATTAAAGAACCAAACATGCAACTCACATTTGATGTAGAAAGTCAATCGCAACATTAAAAGTTCTAGGAAAAGAAAATATAATCTTGTTTCTAATGGAGAATCCAAGTTTTAAGTCTAAATAATGTTGCAATAAGATATTTAAGATATACGTCAATATTTTTAGCAGCATTTATTTAAAATTCCCAAATAGAAAGCTACATAGGTTAATGAGATAACTCTATCCCAATTAAGGGGAGAACTATTATCGATACACTACAGTAGCAGCTCCTTTACCATTTATCTAAAAATCGAGGCCCTGTTTCTAAGCTTCTTAACTCATCTTTTTTATGTTTGGACATGTTACCCCCATTTATTTCCCAAATAAGGCCACATGATTGTCAATTTCTAGTTAAAATCGAAATAATTTAATTCATAATAAAAGGCTGACCCAGCAGGAAGCTGTGAGCACAAGTGCTTGTCAACATCCTTAGAGCTAACAAAATGCTGAGAGGTGAAAATGGTGGTGCCTTCCTAGCCACGCAACTGCGTCTTAAGATTAGAACTCAATTTTCCGGATTCAGTTAATAGGTGATTTTGGGGTATCCATATAAAAAAATGTTAGATTCTGATAACTTACAATGATTATTTACAACATCTGTATTATCAATGCTTTACGTGAGGTGAAGTATCCATGATTTTCAGGAGCCAGTTCTTATTTTCAGAAATTGCCTTGTGTTGGGGGCTATGAGCTAGGGGATGAGAACATTACGCCACAGGATACTGGTGACCTTGAGCACACAAGTATGCCCAGGCATATTTACGAACTTCTGTTACTCTTCCAGGCAGGTGAACCCCACTTTAAATTTTCAATCCCTGCTTCATGAGAAAGTCACGCTTTCAATCTTTATAACTCCTTATCATAACTGGATTCCTTCATGTTGCCTCTATACCAGAACATCATGGGTTCAATCCCCAGTGCAGGACCTGAGACCAAGTCCAGGTTGACAGTTCAGAGTGGCAATGAGTAGGTGCACGAGCATCATCCTTTGGATGAGAAGTTAAACTGCAGACCCACCTGCCTGTTCAAGCTGGAACAGAGAAAACATCTTAGGCAGGCAGCCTAAAATGTTTAACTGAGAATCTTGCTTCCTGCGAGTGGGTTGGTCCCTGCCACTGGCCCCCTCTTCATTAAAACTAGAAGTGGGCGGTTTCGAGGAGGGCTGGTTTTGAGTTTGACATTTTAAAAATTTTAACTTCCCACCCGATTCAAACCCACCATTTTTTGGGGGGGATTAAAATTGCACCCAGTGAATCTGCAGGATTCGCAACTCTTCTGCACTCCTCATGGATGTTCTTTCACAAGGAAACATGAACATTTGCCAACATGAGAGCTGGCAAATCAGTGACATTCATAACACCTGGAACAAAATCAAATGTTAAAATTATACTGGCTCAGGAGTGTGCAGCATGGTCAAGCCCACTGGACTTGTATGAACTTAAAATATAATTTTAACATATATTTACTTTCATCCTGCATGTTTTGGCAGCACACACCAGCTCCAGCCAAGATTCCAGGGAGCTGAGCATCTTTTTCCTCGACTTCTCTATCGCTGCTTTTAATTGAACCATTCCTCATCTTGAGTTGTTGAAGATGGCAGAGGAGGTTGAGAAAGTGGTGAAGAAGGTCTCTGGGATCTGGGACTTTATGAATAGAGGCATTGAATACAAAAGTAGGAAGGTCATGATAAATCTGTTCAGTCTCAGTTGGAGTATTGTGTCCAATTCTGGGCACACAGAGTATGTTGATGGCTTTAGAAAGGGTGCAGAACAGATTCACCAGAATGGTTCCAGACATGAGGGTCCTTAGTTGGATAGATCAAAGAAGACGCAGTTGAGAGAGTGTTCAATAAATGTGTTTGAAATCACGAAGGGTTAGATAGAATAGCTAGAGAGAAACTGTTCCCATTGGCAGAAGAGTCAAGAACCAGGGGATGTCGGTTTAAGGTGATTGGCAATAAAAAAAACCAATGGTGGCATGAGGAGAATCTTTTTTTATGCAGCAAGTGGTAAGGACCTAGAATATACTGCCCGAGAGTGTGGTGGAGGAAGGTTCAATTGATGCCTTCAAAAAGGAATTGAATAAGTGCCCGAAGAGCACCTGCAACCCCACAGGAAAGAGCAGGTATGAGTGGAGCTAGCTGTGTTGCTCTGGCGGAGTCAAACTATATGACCTCCTTCTGTGCTATACGCATTCTATGACACTATGATTTTCAAAAATCTTGCTCAATGCTAGGCCTCTGTATAATACCTCCCTTGGTGCCTGGCTGCAATCAGGAACTCACAGAATGCAAAATTTTAGTATAAAACAGAGACATTCCTGAAGTGCTGTTTCGGGGACCACTAATATGCTGCATCACTATGTCCTTCTGCCTTACTTAAAACTTTCTGAGATATTACAGTCCTTGCAGAGACATAATTTGTATGTATTGACCTTCTTGACCCACCTCGACTTAATTTTCGAAGCAGTAACTACTTTCCAGGTTGTGCTGGTGAACAGTTTTTATTGTATTTCTTGGCCAGTAATTACAGCTGTTAACTTCCTTGTATGTACAATGTCCTTGAAAGGAAAACAAATCTTTAGTGGTTCATTTTCTGTGCTTCACAGTTTGTAACATTCAATATTGCCGAAAACTTGGGAGAGGCTGATTACCCTGACTTAGTTCATCCATCCAGAGAAACCCAACAGTTCGCCACCTCCACCCACCCCCCCACCACAGCAAACTCTGCAAATATCAAGATTTCCCTGAGGTTGCTGACAAAATAGGGACAAATTTTGTCTTTGGCATGCAGTAATCATGACTACATATTGGTGCATCATTACAAAGTACAGTTTAAAAAGCCACAGAAACAAAGACCTTGAAATTCCAACCAATTTAATATGTTGCTATAAGATACATGTTTGGTGGTATCAGCCATGGGTTAGTTGAGAGCACTTTTGCCTCTGAGTCAGGAGGTTGCGGCTTCAAATCCCACTCCAGGACTTGAGTACAAAGATTAAGGCTGATGGAGTGTTGCACTATTGGAAGTGCTCTTTTGGATGAGATATTAACCGAGTTCAGCACTTCAGGAATGTTTCTGTTTTATACTAAAATATTGCATTCTTTGAGTTCCTGATTGCAGCCAGGCACCAAGGAGGGTATTATATGGAGGCCTAGCATTAAGCATGATTTTTAAAAATCATAGTGTCATAGAATGCATATAGCACAGAAGGAAGTCATATAGTTTATCTCCGCAAGAGCAACACAGCTAGTTCCACTCATCCCCGCTCTTTCCTGTGGGGTTGCAGGTGCTTTTCAGGTGCTTATTTAATTCCCTTTTGAAGGCCTCAATTGAACCTTCCTCCATCTGCCCTTTCAGGTGGATATAAAAGATCCCATGGCACCTTTTCAAAGAGGAGGAGGCAGTTATCCTTGGTCTCCTGATCAATAGTGATTCCCTCAAACATCACAAAAATGGATTATCTGGCCGTTATCACATTTCTCTTTGTGGGCCCTTGCTATGTGAAAATTGGCCACTGTGTTTCTTACATTACGATAGTGACTACACTTCAAAGATACTTCACTGGCTATAAAGCTCTTTGGGACACCTTGTGGTCATGAAAGCTGCTGTATAAATGCAAGTATTTTCTCTTTGGAATCAGTGACATTACCTAGTTAACATGCTATCAAAGTACAACTTATAAATGCAGGGCCTGTATTTTAAGTTTGGCCACTTTATCGTGTTACGATACTCTACCAGTGCCTCATTTCCCTGTTATTAATATAGTTGATCTAAATATTCTATGCAGTCATGCCAATACAAAAATATGCAAATTTTTTGATGTTTGCAATTTCACAGTCCTCCAACCATTCCAAATGATTGGACTTTGTCTGGTGGTAAAATTGAGTACACACCATGAAACCATGATGCATCAGTTGATTTTAATAGTGTAAAAACTAATTGACAGATTGGTCTGAAGAGGTTGATCAGGCATCCAAGGGAAATGCTTTTTAGATTATGGCTAACACATCTCTGATGGGCATAACAGCTAATGTTAGAAAACTGTATATAAAAATTAGTTAATTGTTTCTGCATCAGGTCTCGTGCTGTGAAAATTGTTCAAAGTTTAAGAAGAAAAGAATAAAAGGAAACGCACAGCAGTAAGTTCCAAATGTGCAGGCATAGGGTGATGACAAGGTCAAGCTCGTTTGCTTTGTACCTCATGCCCCATGGTCAAATGACCAGCTGACACACAAATTCGAAGAGCATGATTGAAAAATGGCCACTGGCTGAGGTTTAAGAGCGCTGTCAGTGTTGGTGAAACTGTTTCAGAATGAGACAGCAACTTGAGAAGAGGGGCAGGAAAATAAAACCAAGATCTCTAAACGGGTTACATATCGGACGATAGGCCGGTGACAGTGAGCAACAAAGCAGATCTTGAATTGCCAATGTTTCAATGGTTGAATCATGAATAGTACAGCACAGAAGGAGACCATTCGGCCCATCAAGTCTGCTCTGGCTCTTTTGAATAGCAACCCTGTTCGTGGCATTCACCCACCCTTTCTGCCTATCCATGCATTTTTTTCTCTTATGAGCAACTCCATCTTGAAGGCTACTTTTGAATCTGTGCCCACCACCCTATCAGGCAGTGCATTCCAATTCCTTAGTGTGTGCGGTGCTTATGAATTTTTCCCTCATGTCACTTCTGGTTCTTTTACCAATCACCTTAAATCTGTGCCCTTCAGCCATTGGAAATAGTTTCTGTTTATTTACGCTATCTGAACTCTTCATGATTTTAAACACCTCAATCAAATCTCCTTTGAGCTTACCCTGCTCCAAGGAGATTCAGCTTCTCCAATCTATCCTTGTAATTGTATTCCTTCATCATTGAATCCATTATTGTAAATCCCTTCTGTATTCTCTCCAAAGCCTCCTACCCTTCCTAAAATGTGGAGCCCTGAATTGGACACAGGACTCCTGCTGGAGCTGGGCTAATATTTTGTATAGGGTTGACATAACTTCCTGGCCTTTGTACTATGCCTCTATTTATAAAGCACAGAATCCTATATGCTTTATTAACTGCTTTGTTAACATATTCTGCCAACTTCAAAGATTTATGCACAAACAGCTTTGGTCTCTGACTTCTTATGCCCTCTTTAAAACTCTCCTATTTAGCATGTATTGCCTCTTCTCATTTTTCCTAACAAAATGCACCACCTCACATTTTTATCCATTGTCATGTGTCCCCCCTGCTCCACCCCATTCCACCAACCTGTCCATGTCCTATTGTTATCTTCTTATTACTCTGACATTCAAATAACTCTTCTGAGATAACATGATAAATTATCAAAGCTCCTCAATTTGGTGACTACTTTGTACCTGCAATCTATTTTTGAAACGATTCTATCCAGCATGTGCAATGTGAGTCTTGGAACTGGTTGGATATAGTTGGATATATGGTTGGAATTTCTGGCAAAAATGCCAGGAGATGTGATGTTGGCAGGTTCCACATTAGATGCATTCAGAACATCATGAGCATCAAATGGGAGGACAAAGTGTCCAAATACTAAGGTACTTCAAAGGGCAGAAATGTCTGGAATTGAAACACTCGCCATCAGAGCTCAGCTCAGCTGGAATGATCATATAGCATGTGTGGCAGCAAAATCCCTAAAGCAATCATGTATTTACAATTTAAATTTGGACACCACTTGCAAGGTAGGCCAAGAATGAAGTTCAAGGACTCCTTGAAAATGAACCTCAGGAAATATGGCATGCCCACCATGAGCTGGGAGAAAAAAATTGCACAAAAACGAACAACCTGGGGAACAGTTTCAAGTAGTGGTGTTTCTCCCTTCGAAAAGCAAAGAATACAGGCAGCTAATGACAAAAGGCAAGGTGGAAAGACCAGGCAGTCCCAACAAAATCAGACAATTCATCCTTGCCCACACTGCAAAAAGCCATGCAGGTCAATAACTGGACTCCACAAGCATGGTTGAATACACAACAGATGACTCTGTAGAAATGACCATTTTCGATAATGAAGGGAAACTGACGACCAAGCAAACAAAATGAAGATTGCTCATGTGTGACATTGGAAAATAGCAAACATAGGCAAAGGTGACATTGGATCTGATGGATGCGTGACTAGTTCTTTCGTAACAAATTTCATTTTTGGGGCCAGAATGCAGGAAAGCGCATGTTGCATATATTATAAGGCAGTAGTCCAATTGAATAATTTATTTGGCATCATTAATGTCCTGAATATAGTTGCAGGGGTTTGATGTTCATCATTTGAAATTCAAAAAATGGATTATTGTTTTAATTTCCAAGAGGCATCTGACATTATTGATTCATCATGTGTATTGGAGAGAGAATGTTTCATTGTATGAAGTTCTTTTGCCAATGAAAATACAGAATTTGTGCAGCTTATTATTTTCCAAATGGCATAATGTCTGTCCCCTTTGTTGTGCCACGTGATTTCATTCCGGGATAACAAGTCTTACAATTCAAAGTTGTAAAAAATATGTTGTGCAGCATTATGTGGCAAGTCACCATTCAACACATAATTTCTCACACACAACCTAATAGCAGGAATGGACCTAGGGGTGAGTTTATCTGAGAGGTTGTCAATTGGAATGAGAGATCTTGTGGTGCAGTTGGTAGTGCTCCCTGCCTCTGAGTTTTGAGTCCCACCCCAGGACTTGATGACCAAGGAAAATGTGTTCATAAACGCAACGAAACAAGTTGGGTATCCACCCGCAAATCCTCCCAACACACACCAATGGCAGACGATAAGAGTGGGCGAGATTCCTGGTCAGCTATGTGAGGGAACAAAAGCTGGACCTTCTGCCATCAGTATGCCTAGCTTGAGACTGCAGCGGGCATGTAAACGTGCATGTTGCCACAGCAACCCGGATGCCCTGAGCAATTTGTAACACACCATCACCACCACTTGGAATGACGGTGCATTTGTGGATCCTTCCTGCCCAGTTAGCCTCAGTGTTACTTTCATGCACGGATGCGTTTTATGACAATCTTCAGCATGCATTTTCATAGTATAATTTTCCAGCTCACTGCATTCACCTTTGTTCCTTTCATGGCCTTACAACAGCTCTGTAGTTATTATTAGTAAACAGTAGATGGCCTCAAGGAGTGCTACAAAATGCTGTTGTTTGTTATAATCACTCTTAATAAGTTTAAGCTGCTTAATAAATAACAGAGCACAGATGAACAGTGACTGTCAGGCTCAGGAGCATGAAGCTGATCCAAACAAATCACATATCTCTGGTTACAAAGTATGAGTGACTGAAGTCTAGATTCAGGCCCCATCCAATATCTGTAACCTATTCCAGTCCTACAACCCTCTGAGATCTCTATACTTTGCCAATTCTGTCCTCTTACGCGCTCTAATTTTAAGCATGTCACCATTAGCCTTCGGTAATGAAATTTCCTCCTTAAACCTCTCTGCCTCTTTACCTTCCTCTCCTCCTTAAAGAAGTTGCTTAAATCCGATGTCTTTGACCAAACTTTTGATCATCAATCCTCATATCTCTTCATGTGGCTCAGTGTCACTAACCTCTGTCACTCCATCAGTTGATTGATTATATACATGTAATTTGTATTATGTTAGTATCTTCCACTTTGTGCACTTTGCTGGAGAAGTAATCCTGTTCTTATTGGGAAGCTTTGCTGTGGTTTTGGTTATGAGCTCTGCCTGCTATGGTCATATAAACTCTAAATTGACTCCATTTGCTCTAAGATCGTCTATTTGCTGTAACTCCCGCCATAAGTCCTGCTCTAGCCTTCAACTTAATTAACAGGTAGCATGATATCAGTACTCTTCTATTTAAAATAACTGTTACAATTAGTGT
Organism: Carcharodon carcharias; assembly: GCF_017639515.1. NCBI lineage: Eukaryota > Metazoa > Chordata > Chondrichthyes > Lamniformes > Lamnidae > Carcharodon > Carcharodon carcharias. The sequence continues at coordinate 14,268,245 of NC_054483.1, read as the reverse complement.
TGTCTTTGGAGGGATGTTTCCTGAAAGTTGGGTTGTTCCATTATTGAGGCTGCAACTGACATTGAGCTATGGTTTCACTTCCAGAGTCCTACAATCCCTGGGCTATAAAATACTAAGGAGACCTAACTGCACAGAATCGGGCTGCCCATGTCTGCCATTTCCCAAACAACTATACCTACAGGCTCATGCACAGTTTGCTGGCAACACCAGAGGAGAATTGCCTAGAATTCATTGAGGAGGCAATTAAAAAGCTGTGCCATCTGCTGTGAATAGAATCGTGAATAGACTCCACCATATGATGAAAGTGGCAGTAGTGGCCACGCTCACCACCAATCAATGGTGCCTTCAACTATTATATTTCACACTCTTTCTAGGCCACCACAGGAAATGTTAGAATGAAAGCCAATCTGCAATAGCTGAGGAAGGCCTCATGGCCATTCAAACTCACCTATCCAAAAAAAAACCCTTAGCCCCTATGTTATGAACACCTAGTTCATGTTTTATGGCAATATTTTAGAGGTTATTTTTAATTCTGGAAAGATTAAAGTTTAACTGTAGAACATGGGCTGAATGCAGCTAAAGCAGCCTGAAGACTATGGCACTTAAAAGGTTGGGGCCACGTTGACTAAAGGAGTTAACAAGTACTAAAACAGCAGGTGGGTTTACTTAGCTGGAGAATTGGAGATGAGGTGTCTGCACTGCTTGCAAAGAAATGCAGCCCAGCGAGTTGTTTTGCTTTGGAAGTTATAGCTACAATTAAGTTGAAAGCATTCAGTGATCCCTGGAAGACTACTTCAGCTTTGAGGGAATTCAGAGGTTTGATCTTCAAAAGTGTAAAGTTTGGAGTCTCTCGTGAGGGAGACTCAATGGGATTGATTGACTCACAGTGTTTATTGACATTTGGGTGGGTTGCTGAGAAATCCTTGGGATCTGTCTTGGCCGCATTTGCCATTTATTGTACAGTGTGGTGTGGCTTCACCCACAGTTTGCCTGTTAATTCACATATGACTCATATTTAACCCTGAATGTTAGATATATATTGTAAATTGTTTTGTCTTCTTGGCCTTTGTATAGTAAATCTTATTTTTATTTGTTCAAACACGTGGAATTTGGCAGCTTTACTCTCTTAGCAAGTGTCTTGAATCTCAAACTTTGTCTACTTTAAACAAAACATTGTTGGTTCCTAACCAGACCTTACCATAAACTTGGGGGTCTGGTCTAGGATCATAACACCTACATCTCTGCATTCATAACTCCCAAGACATTTGGCTCTATTAAGGTGCACAGAAGTTGATTTCTAGCATTGTTTGTTACCCCATGTGATGAAACAATGGGCGGAATCATCCCGGATTTGCAATAAGTGCAGTAGTGGGCGACTTCTCATGCCATATCTTCCTAATTAATTAACGCATTAATTATGCATTCCTGGGAAACATGTCATTTCCATTGCAGATGGGCTCTGATTCGCCCGCCACGCTGTCACCTCGCCACTTCATCATGCTGGGTGCCACATTTAAAGTACAGCCGCACAAACACCCCTCAGTGCTTCTAGCCCAGGACTGCTGCTAAACAGACATGGCCCTGAAAGGCAAGAAGACTGCAGCCCTCAAGTTTAATGATGCGTCCCTCAAGTGCCTTTGAGACACGGTGGAGGCCTGCCGTGAGGTCCTCTACCCCCGCCCTGGCTGCAAGAGGGGCAACTCCGGCTAGTTAGGCAATGGCAGTAGTGATCAGTGCCAATGCTACACAGAACAGGTTGACTATCCAATGCAGATGGAGGATGAACGATCTCATCCGTGCCACCAGAGTAACTATCTCATCACTCTAAACTCACACATTCAAACCCGTCAGACATTTACTGGCATCTCACTTACTGCCAGCTTAAGAGATATCACCACTCACTCTTTCACACAAACCCTCACATCTCCATCTAGCTTCATCTGCTCTGGAGACTGCCTCCTCAGCCCTCACCAACTTGAGGCCACTTACACAGATCAGCTTGTGCCCCCACACAAACCCTGGGATACCCCCTTCCTCAGTACAGCCCTCAACCTACAGCATCTTCCCTTGCCTGAGGCCACTTCTCCCCCTTCCCCAAGCAAGCCACCCCCCACCTTATGGTTGGTCTGCTAGGTAGAGACCTGCCCATAAGCCCCCCTAAAAGTGCCGTGGTGCTGTCTGCGGAGCGTGGCACCGATGAATGTGAGTGCTGCCCGAAGCAAGGTAGGGAACAAACCTCGAAGTTCTGAGCAGAGTGCAGCTCACCAAGTGCACGTCACTCACGGGCAGTTGTGAAACATGCCTGTGTGTGGCCTGATCTAGCATCGAGGTATGAGTCTGACAGGCTAGCCTTATAATGATATGCAGATGTATTATAATGAGGTTCCCAACGTCCGATGGCGGGTGACATGACCTGCCATCAATGGGCTGAGCAGCCAATCGCAAACTGGTTTCACGACATCGCGAAACCAATTTTTGGCCTTCTCACCATATTATCCACTTGTCCTGCTGTGCACACCCGACACCAGCAGGCACGGACGATTCCGCTCAACCATTTGTATCTATTTGGTGCCTTTGACACAAAATGTCCTAAGGTGCTTCATCAGAGCATTTTCAATCTAAATTTGACACCAAGCCGCATAAGGAGATATTAAGGCAAATGACAAAAAGCTTGGCCGAACTGGAGGAAGGTTTTAAGGAGTGTCTTAGAGGAGGAAGGAGAGGTAGAGATTGGAGAAGTTAGTGAATTCTAGAGCTTTGAACCTTGGTAGCTGAAAGCATGGCAACCAATGGTCGATCAATTAAAATCAGGGGCGCTTAAGAGGTCAGACTTGGAGGAGCCCAAATATCTCAGAGGGCTGAGGAGCTGGAGGAGGTTACAAAGATAGGGAGGGGTGAGCCATGGAGGGGTTTGGGGGAAAAAAAGGTGAAAAATTTAAAATTGAGACATTTCTTAACTGGGAACCAGTGTTGACCAGAGAGCACAGGGGTGATGGGTGAATAGACATGATGCAAGTAAGAATGTGGACAGCAGAGTTTTGACTGACCTCAAGTTTGCAGACAGTAGAATGTGGGAAGCTGACTAGGGGTGCATTTGATTAGTCAAGTCTAGGAGTAAGAAAGGTAAGGGTGTGGATGAGGGTTTCAGCAGCAGATGACGTGATGTAGGGATGAGGGCGATGTTTCTGGCGTCAGTCTTAAAGCTGCCTTACACCCCTTTGAACCTTAGATATCTATACAGGGTTGCCTCTTACTTACCTTCTTTTGAAGCTTGAAGAGCACCACTGACATTAAGCAGACACTCAATGCAGTGGGTATTACAGGCAGGAAGCTACGTCTTACCACCCTGTGACAGTCTACACCATTGCAATGAATGCTTCCTCCAAACATTAACCGTTTTTTGTGTTAATGCACTCTGTTTTATTCTCCCTTCATCTCCCCAGGGTTGACTTTTACGAGGGTATAGATCCTTGGCCAGTGATGGCCCTCTGGTACCTTGCCAATGCAACCATTTCATTTGAGAGGGCAGGGAGGCCTGGAGGGGATAGGGAAGATCACATCTGATCCCGATCCTGCTCTCATTGGGCACACACAAAAGAGCAGTTGATGGCGAGACTTCCTCTTTTATGTTCCTTGGCGCCATGCAGTTACTAAGTTGAAGAACAATTTAGTTACAAATATGAAAGCTAATAAAATGTTATTTAGGAGAATTAGTGAGTCGGTGTATTACAGTTTTTGTGATACATGTGTTTCAGATTAATCTATTTTCCAAAATAAATGCATTTTCCCCACGGCAGCCAGACGTGAAACAAGCAGCAGTAATGTGATTGTTTGAAAAATGTTAATCTGCCGCAAATGCAATATTTATGGACTTTACAAAACCAAAACTGTGATAGATTCTTCTACGATCTGGAGATAAAATTGGGCGCAGTGCCACAATCCTGGTTGGTATATTTTTATTCTATTTGGAATCACGTCTCAGCTTGTAATGTGCCATCTGCCAAAAGTTTACAGTGATTTTTTTTTAACATATATGTCCATACGGTGCCCACATTTTTGCATAAAAAATAACGTTACTACTTTTGTCAGTCCAAAAAAAAACTCACAGCAAATTATAGTCCAATTAAAAAAGATACCTAATTCCAAAATTCCATATGCAAAGAACTTATTTGCTTATTTGCCAAAGAAAGTAAAGTCCTGTGTATGGCCCAATCTCTTACAGCATCATAATTCTGTTCCAGAGAAGACATAAGAGACAAGTAATCTGCCCTAAAACTGCTCAAACCTAAAATGACCATTTAAATTTTTTTTCGTTGTTTCAGGGAAATCCACTGATGAGTTCCAGTTCTTCACATTGAATCAAGAAGTTGTTTTTGTGAGATATGTAATACCTATTGAAGGACACACGTGTGCAATGTATTTTATGGTAACGTCTTATTTCATTTTAATTCAACCTGCATGCCTTAAAAATACCTCTTGCGATGCAACATCTCGCATTTCACCCCAAGGCATGGCTGATTTTCCATCATATGTTACCTGGCGTATGCAGCTCTGGGAGTTTAATGTCTTCAATTTGCTCCTTGAACATATTAAAATGATTGCGTTAAGTTCCTCTCTGAATAGATTCCGGTTTGTGGTAAACTCACCTGGTCCAGACATCTAGGCTTCTAGGGATGAGCAGCAAATATGGCCTACTATCATTCACATCCTTCCAACAAATAAAAAGTTGTTTAATTCAAATGACCTGATAATTAAAATTTTTCAAAACATCAAGAGGTTAAATTGGGCTGAGCAGTGCACATATTTTAGACACTCCGTAACCACCTAAGAGTTTGGCATCTGTGTGCACACTTCCTACGCAGGACAGCATCTTGGTTGAAGGGCTGCCAGTGTTTGTAAGCTGTGCGTTTTGGGTGTGAGGGCTGCAGCAGTACTAGGTGTGTGAAGCTGAGGTGAAGCACAGAAATTGAAATGTTCAGTACTGATTGTTAGAAGTTGTTAGTTGATAGGTGTAGTGAACCTAACAGTTGATGAGGCTAATGTTGTGCAATCGTTAGGATAGTCCATTTGAAGACTGGACTCACTTGACACTTTATGTTAGATCATTAAACTTCTTCCTGCACTGCATCTGTGTTGTTAGAATTATATATACTCCTGGGATTGACCTAGACCACTATCTCCTCCCACCACTTTCTGAGCGTATATCAGGAGAGCCTTCTGTTCCCCTGCAGATAGAGGATGTTTCTCCTTCTCTCCACTTCTCGCATCAAGGCCTCCAATGCACCATCAAGAAGCCTTGGTACATGCTATCTCGCATATTGAGCCAAGCAGAGGAAATTTTCCCAAATCTATTCACTTCTTGACACTACTTCCAGATACTACTTCCAACAGCCACAATGCACCCCACCTTTAAGAGCTGCCTTTAAATGGCACTAACCACTAGCAATATCTGGCTCCCTGCTAATGTGTGCAACAATCAACAGTGCAATCATTGAAATCAGTAGCCAGCACAGATTTACTGTGGCATCAGCAGTATATTGAGTGGGCATGGGTTTAACTGCAGTGGATGATCCCATGCCTGTTTTGAGGAGTTATTCTATCTAATCCCCCAAATTGTTGTGTTTTATTTCCACTGCATAATTCGAATTATTCAATTAAAATTAGGTTGAATTATTGTGAATATGCTCTGATGCTGACAGGAGTTTAATGGAAACTGGGTAACAATTTTGCTAAAATTAAATTTAATATCATGGCAATGATTAGATTTTTGAGAGAGGAATACCCCAATGAAAAAGCGGTGTGATGAATATCAGAATGAAATGACTGTGGGACCGCAAAGTAAATGGCAACCATGCAAACTACACTTTACTACTTAAACATTAAATGTCTACCAAATATTAATGTACCTTCCCAAGATGGCTTTCACACATTTAAGGGACTTATGCTTTCCCTCTGTCTGCAGTGTGGTCATCCTGAGAGCTGCAAATCTACCCATCCATCAGCAGCCACCATAGCCTGAGTTCTGCCTGCATTGCATAATTCACCACAGCATTCCATTGTAAACCCATCTGTTTCTTTTCACATCACAGTCATTTCGTTTAAAAAAAGTAATCTTTCTCATCATGGATCACTGGTCATCAGCTGCCGGTTTCCTTGAAGCAGACTCAAAAAAAAAAATAGACGAATAAAGTAGCAACATACTTTTTCCATTGCCCCACTGGCTTCACAAATGAAATTATCCCCTGAATGTCTTTGGTTGATGAACTATGCGGTATAAAAATTTGCTGCCTCATTTCCGAGCAATCAACTATAACTGTTCCCTCTTCATGCGTATGTGTGTGTGTGAACTCTCGTGAAATCATCTCAAAGCCTTTGTTCTGTTGCACCTTTAAATTAGCTTAGTGCATTCACTTAAATGTTGTGCTCACTGGATATTTCTGTTCCTGTATAACATATACAACATATGTTTTTCGTTTGAGACATGTATATGTATAGTCTATACTATTTTCGAGAATGTAAAATGTTGTGCCACTTTACTATTACATATGTAGTATCACGCTGAAAACTGATTATTAACAAGTAAATTGCGCACTCCTGCATCAATGCAGAACTGAAAAAGCAGGGAGTATTATAATGGCATCCACCATATTGCAATATAATTGTATGGATTCAGCAAGCGGTTAGCTGAATCAAAAAAACAAGCTCGTATATTTCGAGTGAAGCAGAGTTGCCAACATCAAAGAAATCATTCCAGGTAATTTGAATAAAGTGTCTTACAGCTGAGGGCAATTTATTTTCCACAGCATGTTGACCTTAATGCAGTCTTCATAGAAATGTGAATAGCAGATATAGAAACAATGGGGTCAATTTTCAACTTATGAAATGAAAGTGAACATTGGGTGGTTTCAATAACAGAAAACAGGTGTTTGATCTGAAATGCCAGTTTAGTGTCTGGACAGCAAGTTGACCATCCATTCCAAGGTCTTCAACAACCTTTATTATGGAGGAAACAACCAAACAAAAACCATCACCTGACTTTTAATATTTAACCCTGTTTAATGTTACACACATGTCTGAAAATTAGAAAACATGGATCATTATACCATATGCCTTGTGGCAAAATCGGCTAGGATGAAATGCGTGATTAGATTCTTGTGCCCTGCTGTTCTGTGAAATTCTTCAGTTTTAGTTCAAATGTAATTCAGAAGGATGGTTGGCACGTTATAAAGGCTGAGAGGGGAACATGTTGAAGTAACCCCTGCTGGTGTTTGGTACATGACTACATAAAGCAGGTATGCAACAGGACTAATCAGTCAGGAAACAAATCTTAAAAATCTGTAATGAAATAAGCACAAAGGCTTTGTGTTTTCTATTTAATTATTTTTGTAAAGCATGCAGTCAATGCATTTCTTTAACACTGTAGGATCCATCTAATTGTGAGCTGCAACATTTTGCAAAGAGTTTCCGAAGAAAACGAGAAGAGATCTGTCTCCTCGGTAATCATATATAAGCTGACCTACGACGAATTCATCACCGCCAACCAGCAGATGGCACTCTAGACAATATGCCCCACACTAAAATACTATTCCTCTGGGGGAATCCGTTCATCAAATAACCATGTAAAATAAAGTTCAGCTGAGTTGTGGAACAATGGACCCTATCGAAGATGAGTCTCGTGGATTGAAGTTGCTCTCCTTGGCTCTTCACAATCTTTGGCTTATTTCCCTCCCTGTGCTGGTCTTTTTCTTTCATTAAAGCAAAGGATTGGATCAAGGCTGTAAGACCAAACAAAAGTCAAACTGGGTTCTACAATCACTTGTAAGTAAAAGGAAAGGTTGGGGAGGTGAGGGAAACATAAAAGCACAGTGTGGTGTTCCTAAAAAAGGAATGGCCTTGCAAGAGATATTGCACTGATCTTAACACTGTTCTGATCTCGTTAGAGACCAGTAACTAATTTTTTAAACAAGGAAGAAATACAAAATCCCAGTTATCTACTAAAAGTATGAAGCCACAAGATCCCACGGTTTAAAACAGAAAACCTTTGACTATACAAGAATCAACTAAGCAAACACTAGATACTATCTATCCTATACTCTAACATCCGGAATTAACATAAGTTAAACATGAATTAACAGAAACGTTGCAGTTGAATATAAATGATAAATTGCACAGTAAATGGCAGATACAACTAAGACAGATTTTATGAATTTGCTCAGCAGGCCACTCAGATTTTGGTGATCACACTCAGTCACAAAATCCTCCAAACTCTGTCTTCCTCATGAAGCTCCTTTTCTTCTAGGAGCTAGCTTAATCCGCAGCTGACAGCAGCACACGCCCAATCTTACTTCCACGGGCATGGTCTTCATCACAAATGGCACACTTCTGCAGAACCTGCTCAACTCGGCCTGGATGGGGTAGACCCACCAATGTTATCTTCCAGTAATAGAAACAGCTGCAGCAACTTATTCTCAGCTTCAGGATCTGGACACTGCCTTATTCAATCAACTTCAGCTAGCTTGTATCACGCCAGTGACTCATCAACTACTACTACTCAGCTGTGTCCTTTTATATCTTTTAAACAGGTTCAGTTTGCTAGAAATTTTGGTTTCCAAACCTCAGATTATTTTTGTTTACTTGGAAACTAGGAGTGAAGGTTTCCTTTCTTTGTTTACCTACTCTGTTTCTCTTTCTGTTCCTTTTTCAGTTCAGTTTCTGCTTTAGTTCTGGTCTGCCTCAAAACAAACAAATTAAATTTCAAAACACAGATTCCCTCACAACACAATGGAACATAGAAGGGTGAATATGCTGGCTGTTAATTTAGATCTTAGAAAGACCAAAGAAGGAAATGGAACCGAGCAACTTAGACTTAGTTTATCTGGTCTCAAGGGGTCAATAGGCAGCAAGGCTCTGCCACCAGCCCTGGCCCATTGTAGTCTGTTTTTGTGAGAGTAAAGTGAGTACCATCATAATGAAAGAGGGAGCGAGAAGTTGGAGGTTAGAGATATAGGAGCCAATCAGACAACAAACTCTTTTTGCAACCTGGTGGATTAAGTCATCGGGATGTAAATTATATTGTTAAATTTAATACATGTAAAAAGAGTGCAAAAGAATTTCAGTACCAATAAGGTAATCATATAGGACTTGTCAACATTCCAACGAACTATAAACATTAACCTAACTTTTGACCACATTTTTGATCACCTGCCTGAATGTCATCTTCTTTAGCTTGTTGTCTGATTACACTCTCATGAACATTGGGATGTTTTACTATGTTGAGGGCGCTGTATTTTGTAAGTATGCCAAGATGAATAACATGAGCAAAAACAGATGCCAAGCCACACGAGGACAGAAATCTAGGAGAGTGACTAGGGAAAGGTGTTCGAAGATCTGTTAGTGTGCATGTTTTGGTTTAAAGATTTGCCAGGTGAATTTGGCAAATGGAAAAGAATATCTGTTGCAGTGAAAAAAGGAGCTGCTGATTCCCACTGAGTGTGTTTCGTAATACCAACAAAGACCTGTTTCATCTCCACCATTTTGACATTTCTGAAGCCAAGCTGATGGATTGCAATATCAGTGATTGATAATAACAGTACAGTAAGGAGTAGCTACTAGTGAGATATTTATCTTAAAATATATAGGCTGAGTGCTTGGGTTGAAGACTCCTTACAGTCTGCAAGGGGCTTAATAAATTGGAAATCCTTCAGCCGATTGATTGGGGCTATTGAAAGCTACTTGGAGTTGTCAAATGTGGTTGCTCTTACTGGTGTAACAATGCTCATGCATTTCAACTTTCCATTCCTGTGACACACACGTTGTGTGGAAACCTGTCCAAACTGATAAGTTATGCATCAGTGCATGAAGCTGATTTGAAATACAGCTTCATTTTGAAGAAAAGGCAATGTTGACTGATTTCCCCACCCTTGAGGCAGTTTGTTATCTGTACAATTGAAACTGATGATGGTATGCTTGGCCTATACATCGAACTTGTTAGTACAGCTTGTGCTTGGTGAAGCAAAGCGATTCTTATCATACCTGTCTCTGACTTATGTCAAGAACACCTAAACATGTCTTTTAGCGCTACAGATAAAGTATATTGAAATTTATCGTATTAAAAATTGCCATTATATATTTTAAACAATCCTTCTGCATTGTGAGGACCATTTCTGGCTTCCTCCCTCATTGGAGGAGATTTATCATCTGCAAACCTTTATAAAAAAAATGATGAGTAGATTCTCTATTCTATGATTCTTTTTCTGCACCCCTCCTCTCATGGAGAGGATGAGTTGTCCTGAGGCACATTTAAAATGACACTGACAGCTCTCTTGTATCCTGCCTGGGTAACAATTTCCATTGGGAGGCATCATAGCCCAGCATCTTCTGTTATCCACATGTAAATGTTTCCTGAATAGGTGACTGGAAAATGATCAGAATCAGACTCTGGTTAATTCTTTCCTTTTGGCACTTTCCTCTGTCTGGGGATATTGAGGCCCATTGTAAAATTCCCATTAACATCCTAATTAGGAATGGATAGGTTAGGAATTCAATTCCATGTCTCCGTACCGTACCACTATGACAGTGCATTTACTGCTGGATATATGAGACACTCTGTTGCCTTTTCAAAATAATGGAAGCTTTTGGTGAATTTTTATGACTGTCAAAAGGTATTATTTCTCTTTTTGCCATGTTTGTCGCGCACCATCTGCATCAAATACTTGTGAGTTGCATGAAAAGCGGAGCTCCCACTACACTGCCCCAACAAGACAATTTTTTGTGTTTGCATGAAGGGTTGTTGATGCTTGGAGAAAGGAAGATTTTTATTTGTCACACATCCTGCATCAGCAGCAAGTGATTCTAGGTCAGATACAGCACAGGTTAGATGTTTGACAAAGCTGCAATTCTATTGATAATATGCTTAGATTCCAATCTCAGGCAGGAGCATCCTGTAGCCACAGAATGATGGTTGTGTTCTTAGACCAGGCACCCTTAAGGTTTGGGGCATTGCTTCACTTTTCACTTTGAATTTTTTTTAAAAAATAGATTGGTCTTCAGCTAATTAGAATGTGTTGATGTTTACAATTGTTTGGTAGCAAAATCTTGAGGTGGAATCGTCACTCCTTTCTTAGCTGCGGTAAAACACAGTGCAGGTGGGTGAAATTCCTCTTGGTTGAAAGCACACAGGCAATAATGAATCAGTAGCTCCTTTTGGTTCCTGTTCAACTTTCTTCTCCGTTGACTTGCTAATGTAAAAATATCAACATGGTTCTGGTCAATGCCAGTATCCGCGTCTATTCAGGGCTGGAAGGCAAACATTACACTTGTGCACAAAATTCTGTTTCCTTCTTCTGAGTATGATCTATTTTGTGAGGAAGCATTACAATTCATAAATGCTGTGTACCTCAGCCTGAATCACTTTATTTGAATTGGAAAGCTCTTCATTTGAAAGCAGCAACAGCAATTTGCATTTACATGGAGACTTTGCTGTAGTAAAAACATCCCAAGGTACTTTGCAGGGGAGTTAGTAACCAAAATTTGACACTGAGCCACCTCAGGAGATATTAGGACAAGCGACCAGAAGTTTGGTCAAAGAGGGCAGGTTTTAAGGAGCGTCTCAATGGAAGAGGGAGAGCCAAAGAGGCGGAGAGGTTTAAGGAGGGAATTCAAGAGCTTAGGGGAGGGATTTTCTGGCCCTGTCAGCTGCAGGGATGTGGCAGGCGGGAGCGGAAATTCAGCGTGACGCCAAAAGCCAGTTTTACGCTGGCTGGAAAATGAGTGGCAATTTTCCCCTCCTGACTCCCATGGTGGGTCGAGTTTCCCACTGCTCCATGTCAGGAACTACATTTACATGCCCTCACACCTTGTGCTCAATAAAAACCCAGCTTGCAAGAATCATGTTTGCACCCCAAATCTAATTGGGCCACCAGTGGATCATTGGGCCATTCTGATTCATGACCGGGTTTAACTGATGTGCACCTGTCGAACTACGCTTCACTCACGATTTCAAGGTTTCTACATGCAGCATTCGCCTACATTTCACTGCACTCTCTTGTGCCTGCTCCGATTCTGTGCCAAAGCTGCTCAGGCACATACTTGACTGGGGCCGGGGCGGGGGTGGGGGAGTAACTGGACGGAGGTGAGGGAAGGGGTACAAGGCACACGCTTGACTGCTGGGGGGAGTGACTGGACAGAGATGAGGGAAGAGGTGGATAGAGACACATGACAGGAGCAGGGAGAGGGTATAGTGACTGGAGCCTGGGAGAGAAAGGATGGACAGACACATGACTTGGGGGATGGTGACTGGAGACAAGAGGGAAGGGGTGGACAGAGACACATGACTGGTTGGGAGGGGGGGTTGGGGGGGTGGCGGTGCAAGGCAAGGAAGAGCGGGGGAGATAATTCTAAAGTCGTCCAACTACTGGGGGAGGTGATGGTGTCGTGGTATTATCACTGGACTAGTAATGCAGAGACCCAGGGTAATGCTCTGGGGATACGAGTTCAAATCCTGCCATGGCAGATGGTGGAATTTGAATTCAATAAAAATCTGGAATTAAAAAAGTCTAATGATGACCATGAAACCATTGTTGATTGTTGTAAAAACCCATCTGGTCCACTAATGTGGCCTTTTATCAAAGGAAATCTTCTGTCCTTACCTGGCCTGGCCTATATGCCACAGCTGGCCCACAGCAATGAGGTTGACTCCTAAATGTCCTCTGAATGGATGGGCAATAAATGCTGGTCTAGACAGTGAAACCCACATCCCGTGAATAAAAAAAAAATTGGGGGCTGGTGCTTGGTACTGGGGTGGTAGATGGCATATTTGCAGTCGGAGGGGGGGGCGCATCTGAAGCCTGTAAATGGGGAACTGGTAAGTAACAGGGGGCGCTCGATGGTCTCATAGTGGGGAATCTCGATAGGTCACTGTACATCGGGCCTCAAGATGGGGAGGGGCGAGGTCAATGTGGGGCATGGGAACCTCCACAAAAAACAGTTGGGTGGGAGGACAGGGATATCCACAAGAATAACGATGGGCTCCAAGCTTAAAGGGGGAGGACGGAGAGTGGTCGGAGGGAGGGAAACTTGCACATGATGTTCTTCCAGGGCAATAGGAGGGAAATGGTTGGTGACAGAGGTGGGGTGGAGGGTGGTGTTGGAAGCTGGTCTCATAATTGAAGTGAAGCAGCGCCATCTCGACAGCTGATGCAATGACACAGTTGAAAAATAACCTTGGAGAAAGAACACTAGGGGAGAGATCTGAGAGCTTTTGGGAGGAGGACTACTGCACTTTTGGGCCAATTGAAAAGGCACCCTAATAATTTCCTCTTCAGGACATGGAGAGCAAGGCTTAGCTGAGACATGTTAGGAAGACCCGAAACACTAATTGAAAGATTTGGGTATCTTCACTCATGGTGCGCATTCTTGTGAGAATCCATTAGGGCTTGGCTATCCAAATATAGATTGGGTATAAAGGACCGTGTGTCCCTCTCAAAGGAATGTACTAAGGTCAGAAGGATCCAACTATAAAGGACCATGGCTACAGTACATATGCAAAATGCTCCAAACAACCTGACACGTTGCACATGGTAAGTTCAGACTTTACACAGCTCAATGACTGCAGTCATTACATTATTGCAAGGCTGGGCTCCTTTCTACTCCAAATGAGGCAGCCTAACAGTACCCTGACTGATGCTGACAGCGCCTGGCTGCCCTCATCCAGACCCAATCCCCGTGTGAATGTGTTGCCTTGCTTGGGGTATGGGGGGTGCGGTGAGTGAAGAAGCTCAGCTACCAGTGATCCTTAAGACTGTGTTACAGCTGCAAGGGGGGGAATCAAGGGATGGATGCATGGAATGAGGGCAGCCCAAGGGCTTCACAATGGCTCCCTAGCTTGGTGATGGAAGATGATCATTGCAGGGTAAGGTTCAATCTTGTCTCTGATTAATTTTCCACAGACACAAGGAGGAGTGCAGAATGCAGGCAGCAGGCAATGCTGCCTTCTTCATGGCTTTCGTGCAACTGAGGAGGAGAGTCCCTCGCTCTGAGGAACATGGGCCAATGGGGCCCCATGAAGCTGGGGAGGAGAGACCAATCCCTTGGAGACATTTGACGTGACCCAGGGTGTAACAAAGATACCTCTCATACTTGCAAATGAGTGAGAGACAGTGCCAACGATACCTCGTTATTCAAGGGACTTGGTGTCTCACATTTGACACATTCTTCGAGAGGATCTGAAACTGCAGTGGCTGGAAGGTCATCCACTGCCAATGGTTTTAAAGGTGATCGCCACACAACTTTTTTTGCGAGTGGCTCATTCCAAGAGTCCATTGGATGCTCTGCAGAATATCACAATCCTCCACTCATAAATGCATAGGAGATGTCACCGATGCGCTATTCAGTAAGGCACACAATTACGTTCAGTTACCCCTGGCTGAAGCCAGCCAAGCTCCCAGAGCAATGGGATTTACAGTGATCTCCAGCTTCCCAGAGGTGCAGGGTGCCATTGACTGCAACCATGTGGCCTTAAGAGCTCCCTGGCAGCAGCCACAAAGATTCACCAGTAGAAAAGGCTTCCACTCTCTCAACGTGCAGCTGATCTGTGATCACTGAAAACAGATTATGTAGGTCTGTGTGAGGTATCCTAGGAACTTGCATGATTCTTATACCTTAGTCACTTGCAGGTGTCACAGATTTTCGAGGGCCCTCAGTGCCTTCAGGGTTGGCTCATCAGTCATAAAGGCTACCCCCAAAAAAACGTGGCTAATGATGCCTGTTCAGCAATCACAGAATGCTTCAGAGGAGAGGTACAATGCAACTCATTCTGCAACTCGCTCCTTGACTGAGCACACCATTGGCATGTTGAAGATGCGTTTCAGTTTCTGGACCAGTCGGGCAGCACTTTCCAGTACTCTCTCCAGAGGGTGTCCTGTATCATTGTGGTTTGCTGCACTCTACACAACCTGACACTCCAAAGGGGAATGAGTTGCCACATGAAGAAATAGCGAACCAACACTTCTCCTCTGATGAGGAGGACACTGAGAGGAATGACCTTGAAGAGGGCGAGGATGTTGATGCCCCACAGGAAGAGGCCATAGCATGGGCCAGACATGGCAGACCTGCTTGTGAGTCCCTTAAAGCGACAAGGTTCCAGAGCGATGAAGACGACTAGCTCATATGAACACATTTCACCTGTCCCTTCAATGCAGGCTTGACATTGACACCTTCTTTGCTGCCCTCAATATCTCAATGAAGGATATCAATCTCAGAAAGTGTAGTCACAACCTAGCTTGACGACAGTCTCATCGCTGGAAAGCTAGGCAGCCTATGGATTGCGTGGCTGCCCTGTAATGGGATAAGAACTCCACCAGAGCATAATGTGAAGCAATTAGACATGGTGCAGTCCTTTCAACATTTCTCTAGGAACAGCACGGCAAACATCATTGCACTCATGGCAGTAAGACTGGAGTGTTGCAAGGTGCCTCTAGGAGGATAATTATCAATCTCACTTGACTGTCTGAGGAATCATCTGAATCCAGACTCCAACATCTCTCCAAAGGCCATCTCTCATGCAAGAATAATGTTCTGGCCTCATCCTCATACTGAGTCACCAGCATGAGATTGTTCTTTAGTGATCTGTCACTGTCAATCAAGGATGCAAGCCTGTGAGTCGGGTTAGCTTTGTGCGCACAGAGAGAGCTTGAGCAGCACCATCGTCTGATCATTGACAAACACTCATGACCTAGCCCATGTCTGGAGTTTCCCATGTTCACCTCCAGCATTGGCTTGGCTTCTGGGTGTGAGGTGGCCCAGTCAATCTCGACAATGCATTTAAGCATTACTTATTAATTTTGCTGATAATAAAGACCACACAACAGATGTACTGGAGCTTCAATCTCATCCTATTAGAGGCTTCCACATTTTCATTCCAGCAGATTAAGATATACATGAGGGAGCCTAGGACACTGATGGCACTGTCATGAACAGATAACCATGTCGATTGCCCTTCTGAGAACTAGCACAGTGATTATGTCAAGCCTTGTTAACCAGACCTTCAGGTGCAAACCAATATCCTCACATATAATACGCTGGCATCATGGGGCTGGGCACACAACTATAACTTCACATAGTCGTGGTTGTGTGATAGACATTTCAGGAGTCACCAAGTGCTAACTAGGTCCATGAGTCTGCATCATGCAGGTAGAGAGAGGGAACTATTATAGGGATAATGTTTAGCTGTAAATGTGGTCAGAATGTAACACTCTGGGCTGCCATGAAAGGCTAAGGTCCCTAACTATTACTTAAACTGTAACCCATGCCCAAACCTGACAGACATTACATGGAGGCCATTGCAAAGTGCACCTGTTTGGAATGACCCCAATGTGGCTTGCCATTAAAACCAATAAGATCCACACAGTGCAGCTGCATCAGGAGAATAAATAAAACTACAAAATCTATAGTTATGATGTCATCCTTTGACGCAAGTCTAACCTATGAATTGTCCAATCACCATGTTGATAAAGCAAAAAGCATGAAGTATTTCCCTCTCCACAGATGCCAGCCTTCCTGAGTTTGACTAGCATTTTCTGTTTTTATTTTATGTTGATAAAGCAACTGGCATTGTTCATGTCACTTCTGTGGATATAAAGGTGACTTACTGAATGAGTTTGAGCAAGACACCATAGACCTGAGGGATATGATGGGAGATAACTGAGGAAGCGGGGGCCATCTGAGGCATCTGTTGCACTTGGATGACCTCGAAGCATTGCATCACATGGAAGAGCTGAGACTTTGAGGCAGAAAAGCAAAGTTTATTTGCACATGTGCAAAGTATTTACAGTGAACGAACACCTGTGCCACCATTGTGCTCTCAGAACTTCTTAATTTTCCTAACCCTACCGCTATTTCTAGGTGCATCCCTGACATCTGCAGCAGAGGTGGAGACAGCCTGCTATCTGCTATACCCTGTTATCTGAGATGACCTTGGTGGGCGTCCTCTGGAGGGCCCTGAACTGCTTAGGGTCTCCTTGTGTGGACAGGTACACCCTCCTCGGCCGGAGTAGCTGGAGTTGCTGGGATCACAGACAATGGGGATTTGGGGCAGTTGGACATCCTTGGTGGATTCCACTGGGGTGACTGGCTGACACTCCTCCTCCCTGTGGGTGCCCATGGAGCCCCTCCC
The DNA here is from genome assembly GCF_017639515.1 of Carcharodon carcharias. Lineage (NCBI taxonomy): Eukaryota > Metazoa > Chordata > Chondrichthyes > Lamniformes > Lamnidae > Carcharodon > Carcharodon carcharias. The sequence goes on along the minus strand of NC_054483.1, from coordinate 14,251,075 downwards.
TGTGCCCTTGAGGAGAAGGGGCTCCTGGAGGGAGCTCAAGGTACCCTTTGCCCTCTCGCCTAGACTGATGGATCCCAATCATGCTTACAGCGAGGATGTGCAGGTCTCAGTGCACATATGGCAGAAAGTGCTGGGCCAGTGTCTCCATGGTAGTTATCATCCCTCCAATGGTGCCCTTGATGAGCTCGCATGTTGCAGCCACGACATCTGACAGAACATGGGCAGACTCCTCCATACCTTGTTCTAATCTGCTGCCTGCCATTCCCCTGCCTGTCTTTGGAGCTCCAACATTTTCTCTGAGGCCGATTCCAGAGGCTCGTCATCGACTCGGACTCAGCAGGGGCCTGGTCTCCAACAATCCTCCAAGTATCAGAGACCTTGGCTGTCACTGCCTCTGCCTGCCCTCGGCATGGTTCTGTGTTGTGCCCACCAGGTGGTGACCCTGAGCTTGCTCTAGAACTAGGACCCACCAAAGTGTGCGTCTCTGCACAGGTGGAAGGTGCAGGTGAACGCAGTGATGGGTCTTCCTCGGATGCTTCATCAGCATCCTTATCTGAGCTGCTCCTGGGGGCTGGGGCAGATGGGCTGGCTGGCAGTTACCCATTGGCTTTTCTTACTGGTGGATGTATTAGAGAGAAGAGATAATTCGTGATCGGCTAGAGAGTCACCTCCATTAAAAAGCACTCACGGCATCAGAGGGTGGGTGGAGACTGCTGTGTGGACCCTCACTGGCTTGTTGGGAGATGCCAATCTCGCCTTTCTTCACTAGCCAGGCTGCCACCTGCTCATCAAATGTGGTGAGTGGCCTGAGCTCCAGCATCCCCCCACCTCTGGCTTCAGGGATCTCCCACTGTTATTTTGGGTGATCTTGTCCTGCATAAAGACAGATGGAGAGATTGTGAGCAGGACGGATGCAAGAGCTGATGATAAGCACGCATGCCATCTGTGTGCTCTGAGTGGTCCTATATAAGGGTTGGAGGCACAAACTGTGCAGTATATCATGAAAGTTCAAGATGTTCAAGTGTGTGTGAGAGACTCAGTGATGATGTCCCTTGTGCTGACCATGTGTGAGATCGCTGTGGATGTAACCCTGCGAATGCTTGATGGCCTTATGAGAGCTTATGTGAGTGTGAGTTGAGAGTGAGGAGAAGGTTGACTTACTCCAGTGGAGTGGATGAGATCATTCATCCTTTTTTGGCACTGGAGGGTGGTCCTCTTCTGAGGCCTGCAGGTGCTGACCCCATTGGTGACCTCCTCCCAAGCCTGCGTGGTGATGTTGGTAGACCTTCGGCTTCCATTATGGGGTTACAGGACCTCCCGCCTGTCCTGGACTGCCTGGAGGAGTCTCTCCAGCCGCTTGGGGGCAGAGGGTTTGGTCCTTCTTGCGGCCATTCTGGTGTTTGCCACAACAAGTCCTGGGCTGCAGAGAGTGAATGTGTGTGAGGGTGCTGTTTAAATATGGTGCCCAGACCTCCAAACTGATGAGGTAAAGGTGGGGCAGGTGAGTATCAGCAACACCCCCCCCCCCACCCCCCACCACCACCACCCCCCCCCCCCCCCCCCCCCCACCCCGCCGCAAGATTTAACAAGGTGCTTGTTTATGCATAAATAATGAGCTGAAAAGTGAATGATACATTGCATCAACCCGCTCCTCCATCCAGCGGGAATCACACTGACTTTCCCGCCCACCACCACACTGAGTCTGCAAAATGGAAAATTCCACCCTGGGACCCTGCCAGCTGAAGGCACGTTTACCAATGGTGGAGTGCTAAATATTGGGAATGCACAAGAGTGCGATCATTCTCCATTTCAGGACAAAAACCCTACATTTCAGGCTGATTAATGGATTACTTGGGGCTGAGTCACAGTTGAGTTTATTGCACGTGGCTGAGTCTGTTGGTGTATCTGATTCCATTATCTGTAGTTACACACCTCATTTATGTGTAGGAGATATGATATCTTGAATGCGAAACACATGGAGAATAATCAGCTCAAACTACACGAACAAAAAAAGATTGCAAGGACTCCTCGTTTCAATTGCTGCCTTATATCTTATTGAAACCCGTTTTGTTAAACCTATCTTCTGTGCAATGTGTAGATTTATTACTGAGCTTGTTTGTGTTGCCAACTACCATTTCAACAGTGGAATCCCCAGACAAACAAAGTTTTTTGAATTATATAGACAACAGGGTTAGGAAATGAACAGTGTTATCAGACCTGATAAGCCTGGAAATTAGTACGAGGCATATAGATGCAGAAATGTAGGTTAAACTGTTCAGAAAAATAAATAAGATACATAGTTGTATCGGGCGTTCAGAGGTTAATGCCACACAGAGATTTCTAGTTATTGTATCATATGGTGATGGTTTCTTCATTCTGGTAAAGATTACACAGGAGAAAACATTGTCTAATTGACAAAGGATACTTCCCCTGCCATGGCATGAACATTCTCACCTATTATCACCAGTGGACTGCTTCAACCTTTGATATAACACTTAGGATCAGTAAGTTTTGAAGAATTACTTAACTTTCGATTGGGGAATAGGAGATAATGTTATTGAATTAACACAAGTCACATCAGGAACCTAAAACTGCAAACTGGGATGAATTACTTGTGAGTTGTGATCTTAACGGGGGAAAAAAATTCTCATAACATTTGGATCATGCAGCCTCATGTTACTCATTTGCTGATTAGACAGTTCACGATTTCAGAAAGGACAATAGGCTCTAATGTGCAGCCTAAGCTTGTATTTGCCACCAGTCTAACTGGGCCATGTATGACAAATTTTGAAAAGTTGCCTTATCCACTGAAAGTCACACATTCTTTGTCCCTGTCAACCATGTTAAAGTTACCACAATGCTGGAGGCAGCAATTCAACTCTCTTTATTTGTGGATTTATAAGAACATAATATTTTAATAGGATGAAGGAAAAGCTATGTTACATAGAATTACATAAAATTTGAACTGCAGGAACATCTCCATGCCAATCTCCATCCTTCCACCTTACTTCATCTCACCCTATCAACATATCGTTCTATTTCTTTCTTATTTTATCTAGCTTCCCTTTAAATGGATTTATGTTATGCACCTTCACCATTGCGACTTCCACATTATCACCACTATATTTGGTCCAATAAGTTGCCACATCAAAGGTTATTATGGAAAATAAAAACGCATGGTGTAGGGGGTAACATATTAGCATGGATAGAAGATTGGCTGGCTGGCAGAAAACAGAGAGTATGCATAAATGGGTCTTTTTTGAATTGGCAGGATGTGATGAGTGGAGTCCCACAAGGGTCTGTGCTGGGGCCCCAAACTTTTTACAATTTACATCAATGACTTAGATGAGGGGAGTGAAGACATGGAAGCTAAATTTGCAGATGACACAAAGATAGGTAGGACAGTGTGTTGCAAAGAGGACATGAGGAGGTTGCAGATAGATATAGATAGGTTGAGTGAGTGGTCAAAGATTTGACAAATGGAGTTTAATGTAGGCAAATGTAAAGTTGTTCACTTTGGCAGGAAGAACAAAAAAACAAAATATCACTTAAATGGAGAATGGCTGCATAATTCTGAGGTGCAGAGGGATCTAAGTGTTTGAGTACACAAGTCACAAAAAGTTAGTATGCAGGTACAGCAAGTAATTAAGAAGTCTAATGGAATGCTTTCCTTTATTATGAGAAGGATTGAACAAAAAAGTAAGGTCGTTATGCTTCAGTTATACAGGGCATTAGTGAGACCGCACCTCGAAAACTGTGTGCAGTTTTGGTCTCCTTATTTAAGGAAGGATGTAAATGCGTTGGAGCCGGTTCAAAAGAGGTTTACTAGATTGATACTTGGAATGAATGGGTTGTCTTATGAGGAAAGGTTGGACAGACTAGGCTTGTTTCCACCAGAGTTTAGAAGAGTGAGGGGTGATTTGATTGAAATGTACAAGATCCTGAACGGCCTTGACAAGGTGGATGTCTAAAGGATGTTTCCTCTTGTTGGTGAGTCTAGGGGGCACTGTTTTAAAATTAGGGGTCACCCCTTTAGGACAGAGATGAGAAGAAATTTTTTTTTTCTCAGAGAGCTGTGTGACTTTGGAACTCTGCCTCAGGAGGCTGTGGAGGCGGGGCCAATGAATATTTTAAGGCAGAGGAAGATAGATTCTTGCTAGGCAGGGGAATCAAAGGTTATTGGGGTTGGATGGGGGTGTGGAAATTGAAACACAAGAAGAACAGCCATTATCTTATTGAATGGCGGAGCAGGCTCAAGGGGCCGAATGGTCTACTCTTGTTTCTATTTCTTATCTTCTTAAGCCTCTCATTTCTTTGACTGGCAAACAGTATCACAAAAGATACACATAAAATGGCTACAGCGACAACTTGTAGGTCAGGCTTCAGGTTGTTAAGTTCAGAGTCATTCTGAATTCTTAATTCAGGCATCATGTTACATGGTCGGCATGGACAGTAGATTTCATGGTTCAAATCGATAACTGTGCAGCCAATGCATAATGAGATTTAATATTCCTAGTACAACAACCAGAAAATAATACGGCTAATACAAATTATTGACATTAAGTTTGTAATATATTCCAAATATGAATAGTTACCCTCTGATCTCCAATGGTGATTCATGAGGTCGGATATCACAGATGAAATCTTTATTTGGCTTGTATCTTTAAGGCTGCTACTCAGTACTCCCCATGGAAAAGTGTACGAGTCCCGAAAACAATTTAAGGCTAATTGGGATTGAAAACGTCAGCTTTGCTTAGTTGATAGCATCATCACCTCTAACTCAGGAAAGCTGAGCTCAAGTTCCATTCAGGACTTAAGCACAAGAATCAAGCTGACACTGGAGTACAGTACTGAGAGCGTGCTGCACTGTCAGAGGTGCTGTCTTCAGATGACACATCCAACAGAAGCTGCATCAGCCTTCCCAGGCAAATGATCTCATGACACGACTTCGAAGAAGAGCAAGGAAGACAACCCCAATGTCCTGGCCAATATTTATTTTTCAGTCAACATCACAAAAACAGATTATCTGGCCATTATTTCATTGCTGTTTGTGGGAGCTTGCTGTGTGAAAATTGGCTGCTGCGCACCTACATTACAACAGTGACCAAGCTTCAAATGTACATTATTGGCTGTAAAGTGCTTTCGGACATCCTGTGGTCGTGAAATATGCTATACAAATGAAAGTATTTCTTTCAACTACAGCTGAAGGGTTGAGTAATGGTATAAGTAATTTTGGCCTGAAATTAGCATATTGTGCAGGTTTTCCAGAGTGTAGCTATGGACAAGCCAGTTGACTGCTTCAGATCATCAGCCACAGAGCTATAATCTTGTATTGTTTAACAATGTATCATTGGGCCATGCCAGGGAACCCATGTAATGTTCTAAATTGTTGTGGCAGAGGCAGGACAAGAAGGTCCAAGGGAAGATTCTGAGATTCTGCTCCTAGTGCAACTGAATGGAACCAAATCTCTTTCATCTTCTGGGTATTAAAATCCAATTGTGCCAAGCGTTTACATCATACCTTCCATTTTTAAAAAAGCTCTCATTTTAATAGATTTTAAAGGTGTTCCTGGTTTTCTGAGTAAAAATCACAGTTTCCAACAGATAGTCTGTTTCTAATAGCAAGCTTGAGTGGGAGCTTTTCCACTTAATAAACGGAACTCAAAAACTCCCGGCTGGTGGTGGAGCAATAGGGTTTCAATGATTAATCCCTTCTCAGATTTGGGCTATGTGTCTTTTTTATTCATGGGGCTGATAGACCAATGAGGTTTGGTAATTTACTTTTTTGGGGTTGATATTTGTGAGTCAGAGTAGTCGTTTCGAGTATATGTTGCTCCAAGCAGCTGCATTCTGTGGATGTCGTGATAAACCTAACCCATATAAATGACTTACTCTGCATTCTTTGTCGTTAGCATGCTTTCCTGAATCTCTAAATCGGGGATAACATTATGGTTGCTGTTGGTAGTGCAAACTCTGTAAAAAACATAAGAAGGTGGTCCCCAGTGCTGTCACCGAGCGGCTAAACAGGGAGAAGCCGAACATGGGACGGTTCTGAGAAGATCACAAAATGAATCTTAATGTTTTTGAAAAAAGAAGCAAGCAAAATCTTAGAAACATGCATAGTTTTTTTCACATAAATTGAAGATTTTTTGAACAGAAGAGCGTTATTACAATTGAAGAGTCATACGGACTCGAAACATTAACTGTATTCCTCTCCGCAGATGCTGTCAGGCCTGCTGAGTTTTTCCAGGTATTTTTATTTTTGTTTTTGTTTTGGATTTCCAGAATCCGCAGTTTTTTGCTTTTATCTTAGCGTTATTACAGATTCAGTTCTGAATCTATAATTCAGTCATCATTTTACTTAGACACTGTAGACAGGGAGTGTATGCCATGGCTCAAACTGACAACTAGGGTGCTCTGTGTAGCTGGTGCAGGATGAGGAGCATGGAATATTTTGCCACAAGCTATAGTTCATTGTCATGACTCACTGGGGATAGTAAGCTGTAATATCAAGCCCCGACAAATGTGAAAAGTTGTCCAAACCACCAGGTTGCCCCAATTCTACCTGTTTAATTTAGATTAACAGAATACAAGCAGCAGGGTTGTGAACTTAAAAAGTAAGTAACTATTTATTAAACAAATTGTCTTTAACTAGTGGCAAAAGAAAGACATATGAACTGCTCAATTCTGACACTCTATCCCCTTTTTAAATCCCTATATACACACACACACATGCGCGCGTGTGCACGCACGCACATACACACAAACACATGACACGTAAGACACACAAAACATGGATTTTAAGGGTGGGATGAAACAGTTCAATCACACCAATCCAGAAGACAGGATTCGATGGGTTAATTTTGATTGATGTCTTCTAAACCCCTTTCAGTTCTTGTTGATGACACAAGGTTGTTTCCCAGTATTTTCAGTCTTTAGTTCACTGGTTGAAAACTTGCTTTTTAATGTCTCTAACAGTGGTTTTCCCCTTTTCCTTTTTACGGGGGTTTCCTCAGAGAGAGAGCAGATAATAGAGATATGAAGAAGAGATTTTAGATGTTTTCTCTTTGCAGGCCAGGAGCTTTCTGCTGCATTGCTACCACACAAAACCCTGGTCATCTGGTCAGGAACCAATTAAAATGCTGTTGTCAGGCAGCTCCCTTGGTCCAGGGCTCCTTTCTGGCACCATCCTGTCTTTCATGGAACACTGTTCCAGGGCTGCAACATTGTATATATCCCTCATTCTGTTACAGTGGTCATGCCTTTCAAACTGTAGCCATTGTAATTTTAATTCACAGTCCAACAGAAAATAAAAAGATATGTACTTTACAACAGTCCAACAGAAATACAAATAAATTTTCCTTAAAATTTATTAAGAGAAGAGCAGATAAACATTTTGAAGCAGAGGATGACAAAAGGTTTTGGGGAGGGACAGGGGCAGTGATTAGTTTTTGTGCAGACACAGTAGGTCAAATGCCCTCCTTCTATGCCATAAACAGAAAAGGGAACAACAATTTATAATGCCTGAGAAGAGAATGCTGATTGGTTGGCAAGCGGGTTCTGGTTGATAGAGGCACTGCCATGGAGAATGCAGCAGAGAACAGTTAAGGGTTAACTGTTAAGTGTTAACTGCCAATCTTTTGTTTCAAATTCTGGCTGACTCTGATTGGCCAAGGCATTGCCATGGGGATTGAACTAAGGAATGGCTATCACCTCAAGCTTTTGTTTAGTTGGAAAAGATGTAATGCGTGGACATGTTCCTTGTCTGCAGAGGACAGAGTTCTGTGTGTGAATATATGTGGGTTCTAGCATGCATAAGTGAGCCACACGGCAAGCCTGACTGACAATCTTAAATTGGGGTTCAGTGTAATTCTTAGCACAATCAGGATTGTTTAGCAAAAGTTATCCAATTACGGAATCACATCTAATGTTGGACAATGTTTTGAGTTTTGAAAGCTTGGGCTGGTTTGTTATGGTCAGTACTTTGCCTGTTGCAAACAGCCAAAGGGACATGCTATTTCATACAATCTGCCAGTTGTTGGTTTCTCTTTGGATGCTTTGGTTGCTTTAAGAGTATCTTTCATGTATGTGCCAAATGTTTGTAGAAATTGGTACTCTGGTTGGAAAAAGCTCCAAGAAACCATGTAATTCCAAAATGTAACCTAAAACTCATTTTAATTAGCCAATGAACAAGATTGTTTTATCTTGATTGTAATCAAATGTTTTTTGAGTCACTTGGACCTAATTATCCTTTTTAGATGTTGGTGGACTTGAATGAACCCCCATTTGTTTTTTTGAATTCTTATCAACCTGATCCACTGTTGACTATTTTGGAAGCAGAACCCTGTTAGGATGCAATGAGAAGATTTCTGTACTATTGTTTTCATGGCTAGATAAACAACAGTATTTGAGTCAAAGGTTAGCTTTAGATCAGCAAAATTGTTGAGTTTTTTGTCACGGTAAAAAGGGTGTTGCCAAATTGAATGCCAAAGTTATTTACTTTTCCTATGAGATCCTCTAGTTCAGCTTGCCTCTTTTCTTATTTTATGCTGACAAGTTAATTTTCCTACAAAATTCAATGATGCCTGAGTCAAGCCCTTGCTGAATCTTAATGTGGGGTGAGCTTGGGAACTGGGATGGGTAGGAACATTGACAACCAAAAATCTACTGTTTATGTCTTCTCTCCTTGAATGATAGAAATGGTTCATATTTTGATTGCTTGACCATTGTGCAAGATCCATTTTATTGTTCAAAATGTAAATATAGACTTCAAAGTGAAGACAGTAACATAAAAATGTCAGTTATATGGGGAGAGTGTGTGGCTCCTTGTTCTGATGAGCTTGTCACTCAGATGTGAAATTTTTCTGCACAAGATTAAGGCAGGTGTCTCAGTCCAGGGTTTCTTCCCTGTGCTTTGTGCAACCTTCAGACCAAGGTGATGGTCTGGCCTCACACTCATGGAAACATTACTGATGCTTGCACCTTACCAATGCTTGTCATTGCTGCCAGAATGTAGTTGACAGGCGCCACAGAGTTCTCTCATTCTCTTGGTGTGCTCTCAGCACCTTTAAGGTGGGGCTGGCCACCATCTCTTCAGCAACTGCGACCACTGATGTTGTGCTCCAGCTCCTGAAGGGCTCAGGTGCTGAAGGCAGACAAAGGATCAAGGGCTTCTAAAGTTTCATGGCTGCGTCTCCATGATATGATCCTGATCACAGAGTGCAAGCAATCTGCCATCAGCCAGACAGGAATCAGACATTCTCAGAGGCTAGTGAGGATCTATGGAGTATCCTCACTACATGTCGTCATCATCCCCTGTGATTGAGTGACTATTAGGCCCTCCACTCCATCTCCATGACAGGAGCATTATCACAGAGGGTATTCGCACTGCCACAAGCCAGATTGGAGTCAAACATTCACAGATGCAATGTGGGGAACTATGGGGTCACCTCACTGCATGTCATCATATTCCTCCACAAATCTAGCAGCTATGAGGGCCTCTTGAGCACGCCTGCCTCGTCTAGCCAGTGTGAGGGCCTCATCTCCGTCATCATTGCCTCTGAGCACCTGCTCGCCCTCATCAACATTGACGTCCTCCTCATCGGAGGAGACTTCCAGCTTCTCCATCTTCTCCTCAGCCAGTTAGTCTCCCCATTGCAGCGCCAGGTTGTAAAGGGCGCAGCAGATGACAGCAATGTGTGACACCCTCTGCGGGCTATATTGCAGGGCTCTACCAGACTGGTCCAGGCACCAGAACCTCATCTTGAGCATCCCAGTGATCTGCTCCACCAAGTTGCAAGCTGCAACATGAGCCTCATTATACTGTCGCTCTGCTGCAGTCTGAGGCTGCCGCATGGGTGTCATCAGCCACAGCCTCTGTGGGTAGCCCTTGTCCCCGAGAGTCTTCCCTGCAGCTTCTGTGGACTCCATGGATCTGTGACTGACTGAGGATGTATGCGTTGTGCACACTCCCTGGAAATCGTGCGCACACCTGCAGGATGTGTTCCTGGTGGTTATACACCAGCTGCACATTCAGTGAATGGAACCCCTTGCGTTAATGTAGTTCACCATGTGTTGCAATGGAGATCTGAGTGCCACATAAATGTAGTCGATCACCTGTGGGAAGCCTGAGATCTGGGCGTATCCAATTACTCTTGCATCCTGGCTATCCTGGTCCCGGGTGAAATGCACTGTGTTGTGTGCCCTCGCAAAGATGGCATCAGTGACCTCAAGGATGTATTTGTAGGTGGAGGCTTGTGAGATCCCAGAGGTCATCTGTGGAGCCCTGAAAGGAGCCACTAGCATTGAAATTGAGCGCTGTGGTCACCTTCACAGCCACTGGCAGTGGGTGCCCTCCATGTCCATGTGGCGTTAAATCCTGCAGCAGGTGGCAGAAGTGACCACCCAGTCCTCTAGACATGCGCAGTCTTCGGCAATGCTGGTTCTTGGTCATCTGCAGGAACGAAAGGCGGTGTCTATAGACCCTGGGTGACCCTTCTTCCTGAGGTTGCTGCTCCTGCCTCTGCACAGCCAGGAGCCTCAGTCACTCTCTCCTCCATCCTTTTCATGTTCTTTAGGCCATCAGGCATCCAGGGTCCATGATCCTGATGTATTCCTCCTGCAGGATGAAAGAGAGAGAAAGAGACACCTGGTTAGCATGGGTGTACTAATAACCTGTCCTGGTTAAGTGTGATGGATCCGTAATGCTTCTTGGAGAGTGCTGGCCACCATTTGGATGGTCAGAGATTAGAGCGCTGCATGGATGTCCTGTTAGCTTGAACCATGGGAGAGACTGGTCCAAATCGGGATGCTGACATTTCAAGGGGCTGTGAGCACTTCCAGCAGTGACTGCTCCATGGTCAGCTTGAGCAAACAGGTTGGACAATGTGTTCAGCCTAACTGCTCTGCAGTCTGTGCCGGACTGGGAGGAAACACAGGGGCACTTGTTGGCACTTTGAAGCCTCTACGTTGCTTGAGTGGGCAGATGAGCTAGGAGCCTGACCCCAATCATATCAATGTGGCTGTGCCTGAACTGTCTCAGTTGCAGAGGAATGGTCACTTTATACAGGCTTCCCTACTGCATGGTCATTTCCCTCACTCACCATCCCCCCAACCCCGAATGCTTGTGCGCTATATTCAATGGCAGGGCTGCCCTTAATCCCGACCACCCCGACACTCCTGAAGCTTGAAGTTCTACAGCTGACCCTGGCGAGCACTGCACAACTTTAACGTGTACTCACCTCCACGTTCCCCTCGTTGTGCAGGCTGCCAAGTGCATTCCTTTTATGTGCTGTTGTGAAACACGTCCAGCGGGCTGGCCTGGTAATGATATGCTGATGTATGACAATGAGGTTCCCGACATCCATTGGCGGGAAACACAGCCCGCCATTGGCGGCTAAGTGGACGATCGCGAACTGGTTTCTCGCCATCGTAAAACCGATCACGCCATATTGTCCACTCACTCCACCGATCACACCCGACACCAGCGGGCACAAAAAATTCCGCCCAATGCCTTTACTCCCAAACAGCTGGTTGCTCTTTAGAGAGGATGCTAGGACTAGCCATCAAGATGTCATGCAGCCACATTCGTGAGTGCTAGCGGGCATTTTAAGTGGCAAGTCTGTGGGTGGCCATTCTCAAGTGACCTTTACCAAGATGGCATCTTGTGCTAAACACAGGCTAAACCAGCATTTCAGCCCAAGACCCTACACAGAACCACAGAATACAGTGCTGAAGGAGGTCATTTGTCCTATCATGTCTGCGCCAGCTCTCCGAATGACCATTTCATCTGGTGCCATTCTCCTGCCTTCTCCCCGTAACCTTGCAGATTGTTTCTCTTCAAATAATTGTCTCATTCCCTCTCAAATGCTTCGATTGAATCTGCCTCCATCACAATCTCAGGCAGTTCATTCTAGACTTAACCATTCACTGTCAGAAAGTATTTTTTCTCATGTTGCTTTTGCTTCTTTTGCCAATTACTTTAAACATGTGCCCTCTCGCTCTCAATCCTTTCACAATTGGGAACAATTTCCCCTGTCCAAGTTCCTCATGATTTTGGATATTTCCATCAAGTCTCCTCTCAGCTTTCTTTCTCCAAGCCCAAGAGTCTGAACTTCTCCAATCTATCTTCATAACTGAAGTTCCTCATCCCTGGAACCATTCTCATAAACCTCTTCTGTACTCTTTCCAGTGTGTTCACATCCCTCCTAAAATACGACACGGAGAACTGTATGCAATACTCCAGCTGAGGCCTAACTAGTGTCTTAATCAAGTTCAGCATAACCTCCTTGCTCTTGTACTCCATGACCCTATTAATGAATCCTAGGATACTGTATGCTTTGTTAATCGCTCTCCCATCCTGTCTTGCCACCTTTAATGATATATGCACATGTACAGGTCCCTTTGCTCTTGCGCCTCCTTTAGAGTAGTACCCTTTATTTCATACTGTCTCTCCATGTTCTTCCTACCAAAATGTATCACCTCACATTTCTCCACATTAAACTTCATCTGCCTCCTATATGCCCCTTTCACCAACATGTTTATGCCCTTCTGAAGTTCTACACTGTCCTCCTCACAGCTCACAATGCTTCCAAGTCTCGTATTATCTGCAAATTTTGAAACTGTTCCCTGTGCACTAAGGTGTAGATCATTAATATATACCAGGAAAAACATGGGTCCCAATGCCGACCTCTGGGGAACTCCACTGCAAACCTTCTTCCAGCCTGAAAAATATCTATTAAACATTGCAAAAACAGAATTACCTGGAAAAACTCAGCAGGTCTGGCAGCATCGGCGGAGAAGAAAAGAGTTGACGTTTCGAGTCCTCATGACCCTTCGACAGAACTTGCGTTCGAGTCCAAGAAAGAGTTGAAATATAAGCTGGTTTAAGGTGTGTGTGTGGGGGGCGGAGAGATAGAGAGACAAAGAGGTGGAGGGGGGGGTGGGGGTGTGTGGTTGTAGGGACAAACAAGCAGTGATAGAAGCAGATCATCAAAAGATGTCAACGACAATAGTACAATAGAACACAAAGGTGTTAAAATTAAAGTTGGTGATATTATCTAAATGAATGTGCTAATTAAGAATGGATGGTAGGGCACTCAAGGTGCCTAGTGGGTTTTTTTTATATATAATGGAAATAGGTGGGAAAAGGAAAATCTTTATAATTTATTGGAAAAAAAAGGGAAGGGGGAAACAGAAAGGGGGTGGGGATGGGGGAGGGAGCTTACGACTTAAAGTTGTTGAATTCAATATTCAGTCCAGAAGGCTGTAAAGTCCCTAGTCGGAAGATGAGGTGTTGTTCCTCCAGTTTGCGTTGGGCTTCACTGGAACAATGCAGCAAGCCAAGGACAGACATGTGGGCAAGAGAGCAGGGTGGAGTGTTGAAATGGCAAGCGACAGGGTGGTTTGGGTCATTCTTGCGGACAGACCGCAGGTGTTCTGCAAAGCGGTCGCCCAGTTTACGTTTGGTCTCTCCAATGTAGAGGAGACCACATTGGGAGCAACGGATGCAGTAGACTAAGTTGGGGGAAATGCAAGTGAAATGCTGCTTCACTTGAAAGGAGTGTTTGGGTCCTTGGACGGTGAGGAGAGAGGAAGTGAAGGGGCAGGTGTTGCATCTTTTGCGTGGGCATGGGGTGGTGCCATAGGAGGGGGTTGAGGAGTAGGGGGTGATGGAGGAGTGGACCAGGGTGTCCCGGAGGGAGCGATCCCTACGGAATGCCGATAAGGGGGGTGAAGGGAAGATGTGTTTGGTGGTGGCATCATGCTGGAGTTGGCGGAAATGGCGGAGGATGATCCTTTGAATGCGGAGGCTGGTGGGGTGATAAGTGAGGACAAGGGGGACCCTATCATGTTTCTGGGAGGGAGGAGAAGGCGTGAGGGCGGATGTGCGGGAGATGGGCTGGACACGGTTGAGGGCCCTGTCAACGACCGTGGGTGGAAAACCTCGGTTAAGGAAGAAGGAGGACATGTCAGAGGAACTGTTTTTGAATGTAGCATCATCGGAACAGATGCGACGGAGGCGAAGGAATTGAGAGAATGGGATGGAGTCCTTACAGGAAGCAGGGTGTGAGGAGCTGTAGTCGAGGTAGCTGTGGGAGTCGGTGGGTTTGTAATGGATATTGGTGGACAGTCTATCACCAGAGATTGAGACAGAGAGGTCAAGGAAGAGAAGGGAAGTGTCAGAGATGGACCACGTGAAAATGATGGAGGGGTGGAGATTGGAAGCAAAATTAATAAATTTTTCCAAGTCCTGACGAGAGCATGAAGCGGCACCAAAGTAATCATCGATGTACCGGAGAAAGAGTTGTGGAAGGGGGCCGGAGTAGGACTGCAACAAGGAATGTTCCACATACCCCATAAAGAGACAGGCATAGCTGGGGCCCATGCGGGTACCCATAGCCACACCTTTTATTTGGAGGAAGTGAGAGGAGTTGAAGGAGAAATTGTTCAGTGTGAGAACAAGTTCAGCCAGACGGAGGAGAGTAGTGGTGGATGGGGATTGTTCGGGCCTCTGTTCGAGGAAGAAGCTAAGGGCCCTCAGACCATCCTGGTGGGGGATGGAGGTGTAGAGGGATTGGACGTCCATGGTGAAGAGTAAGCGGTTGGGGCCAGGGAACTGGAAATTGTTGATGTGACGTAAGGTGTCAGAGGAATCACGGATGTAGGTGGGAAGGGACTGGACAAGGGGAGAGAGAAGGGAGTCAAGATAACGAGAAATGAGTTCTGTGGGGCAGGAGCAAGCTGAGACGATCGGTCTACCGGGGCAGTTCTGTTTGTTAAACATTGCTCTCTGTTTCCTGTCACTCAGCCAATTTTACATCCATGTTGCTGCTGTTCCTTTTATTTCATGAGCTATAACTTTTCTCACAAACCTTTTGTGCGGCACTGTTTCAAATGCCTTTTAGAAATCCATGTACACCACATCAACAGCATTGTCCTCATCAACCCTCTCTGTTACCTCTTCAAAAATTGACAGCAAGCTAGTTAAACAGGATTTTCCCTTAAGAAATCCATGTTTGCTTTCCTTAATTAACCCGCATTTGTCTATGTGACTATTAATTCTGTCCCGAAATATTGCTTCTAGAGGCTTCCCTACTACTGAAGTTAAACTGACTGGTCTGTAATTGCTGGGCTTATCCCAAGGGCATAATGTTTGCAATTCTCCATTCCTCTAGAACCACCCAAGTCGAAGGAAGACTGAAAAGTTAACTTGTCTACCTCCAAGAATCTTTAGCGCCTGAACATGCAGCTGAAAGTCGCCCCCACCCCACCCAGTCTCTATAATGAGCTTAATTGTAAATACTTTTGCTTAGTGTAAAACGATTTCCTGACATTGCACTTGCCACCTTTTGCAATAGACAGGTGAGCATGATGGCAGTCCCTGTGATCTCCAGTACAGTAAAATCCCAATGAGTCAAACCTCAGGGAAAACGCCCACAAATTAGTGTTAAGCAGAGCTTCGTGACAGCTCAGGAGGCTCCATTCCCATGTGAATGCGTCTTTGTGTAACCTGATTTGCCGACAAATGCAGTTTACGTCAAAAACAATACAAATGAAAACACAAGAAAGTAGTTAATGTGTAAAATTTGTTGACTCCTAAAATGGCCTGACCTTGGAAAAGGTCAAAGCTTTGTGATGAAAAGTTTTGGGAGTTAGCTCGGAAGAACTCCGTAATCTTTTTCTGCCTAGCATGCTGTCTTCAGGCATGCACAATACAGTCCACACTCCCCCGATACATTCGTTCCCTATCCTCCCAACTTCATCCCCACCTCCAGTACACCTTCCTCCCCCACTCACACCTAGACTTCCCTTTCCCCTCTACCTCACCAATCATCAGTAGCAGCCCATGGCCTAGACCATGATGTTCCGAAGTAGGCCCAAAGCATCAACAGATACCTCTCACCTTCCGAGAGCTGCTTCATGGTGGACCCATGTCCATGAGGGTCCACCCAGCATGTGATGCATGTGTTCTCCCTGGGTCTAGTAGCTATAGGGCTCCAGCATCTTCTTCTCCTCAGATATCGATGATCTGAGCAAGGCCCAAAAGGTGAGTCCCGACTTCTACACGCCTTGCTTGTCCAGACGTGTTTTGGGCCAGCGTGTTTTCCCGCTGGCGTAACGGTAAATCGGGCGTAAGGGGGACAATTCCGGCTGGGCCATACTTTGCATCCCATTACTGGGATGCAAATCGGGTTCACGCCAGCCTCCAGCGGGATTGGATGATCCTGCTGTGCTTTCACGCCGGCATGAAACCGATTTCTGCCCCTCACGTTGAATTGTCCTTCCCCCACTCGCCATGATGCGCTCCACCAACGGGACCAGATGGTTCCTCCCAAAGAGTCTCAATGAACTCCAGCAATCAGAACTCATGACTGAAACTGCAGCATCATCTGCCAGTAACAACAAGTTTATTTCTCCCGAAAAATGCAGGAAGTGGAGGATATTTACATAATACAATTATATGCACAAAATAAATCCTAGTCTCTTGCAGCGACTGACAGGAAAATTACTCAATCACCTCCATTCTCGTGGGGAATTGTAGTTTCCCTTTCTGTAGCCAGTTAAGACCATCCACACTAACTCCACATGAAACCCTTACAGCTAGGAAAAAATAGAAAGTGTAAAGCACTTTATCATCTCTATTAGCACACTAAATAGAGTTTTACAAGCACAGTGAGCTACTTTGATATGCCTTTACTGTTGGTTGTCATGTTGGTCCCACAAATAGCAATGAAATGAATGACTGCCAAATCTTGTTGGCACCTTGGGAAGGAATATTGGCCAGCACACCAAGGAATGATTTGTTCTTTTTTTTTGGAGTAGAGTCTTTGAACATCCTGCTGGAACATCTCCATGTTCCACTTACTTTGAAATCTCATCCCAAGTAGGAGTCTCTTGTGATGCACTAATTCGCAGTACAGCACTGAATAGTTAACCTAATTTTATGTGTTGAAGTCCTGCAGTGAAAGCTTGTATTCACAACTTGCAGTGAGGCAAAGGGCCATGAATTGGGCCAAACTGGCTTGTAGTAACCAAACCTGCCTTTTGCATGCGAAAACCTCATTGAACTTCCTCGATTGTGTTGTGGGGGAAACATTTATCTATGACAGAAGTTCTCCTGGTTCAAATCAGGTCAGTGGTGATTTAATTTCTTTCAGGTAGGACAAGAATTGGATGCTGCAATTGGTTTAAGCACTCTCGCCTTAGAATCATCGTAAAACAACAACAACACCTATATTTCTATAGCACCTTTCATGTAATAAAACCTTCCAAGGTACTTCACAGGTGCATCATGAAGCAAAGTTTAATGCCAGGCCACATCAAAAAACATTAGGGCAGATGACCCAAAAGTCTGGTCACAGAGGTAGGTTTTAAGGAGGACGACAGGGAGAAGGAGAAGTTTAGAGAGGGAATTTCAGAATATAGGGTGCAAACAGCTCAAGGTGTAGCCACCAGTGATGGAATGATTCTATTTAGGATGCTCAAGAAACCAGAATTAGATGAGCGCAGATATCTTGGATGCTTATGGTGCTGGAGGAGATAACAGAGACTGGGAGGGGTGAGACTGTGGAGGGATTTGAAAAAAAGGAGGAGAATATTGAAATTAAGACACTGGCCAGTGTAGGCAGCAAGCACAGGTGGGTAAATGGGACCTGGTGCAACTAAGACTACGAGCAGCAGAGTTTTGGAGAACCTCAAGTTTATGTGGGGTATTATGTGGGAGGCCAGCCAGGAGTGTGCTGGAACAGTCAAGTCTTGAATAATGAAGGCATGGATGAGGGCTTCAGCAGCATCTGAGTTGAGGCAGGGTTGACATTAGGTGAATGTTCCGGAGGTGAAATTATACAGCCTTAATTATGGCGAGGGTATTTGGTCAGAAGGTCATCTTGGGGTCAGATATGACAGCAAAGTTGCGAAAAGTCTGGCAGAGCTTAGAAGGAGTCCATTTGGCCTATCATCCCTATGCTGGCTCTTTGAAAGAGTTGTCTAACCTTCACAGAATCACACAGTGCAGAAGAGGCCCTGAGGCCCATCGAGTCTGCACCAACATGTGAGAAACATCTGAACTACCTACCTAATCCCATTTACCAGCACTTGACCCATAGCCTTGAATGTTATGATGCGCCAAGTGCTCATCCAGGTACTTTTTAAAGGATGTGAGGCAACCCGCCTCCACCACCCTCCCAGGCAGTGCATTCCAGATCGTCACCACCCTCTCGGTAAAAAAGTTTTTCCTCACATCCTCACTAAACCTCCTGCCCCTCACCTTGAACTTATGTCCCCTCGTCACTGACCCTTCAACTAAGGGGAACAGCTGCTCCCTATCCACCCTGTCCATGCCCCTCTTAATCTTGTACACGGTGATCAGGTCTCCCCTCAGTCTTCTCTGCTCCAACAAAAACAACCCAAGTCTATCCAACCTCTCTTCATAACGTAAATGTTTCATCCCAGGCAACATCCTGGTGAATCTCCCCTGCACCCCCTCCAGTGCAATCACATCCTTCCTATAATGTGGCGACCAGAACTGCACACAGTACTTCAGCTGTGGCCTCAGCAAGGTTCTATACAACTCCAACATGACCTCCCTACTTTTGTAATCTATGCCCTGATTGATAAAGGCAAGTGTCCCATATGCCTTTTTCTCCACCCCACTAACATGCCCCTCTGCCTTCAGAGATCTATGATACACACATCAAGGTCCCTTTATTCCTCAGAACTTCCTAGTGTCATGCTGTTCATTGATTACTTCCTTGTCAAACTACTCCTTCCAAAGTGTATCACCTCACACTTTTCAGGGTTAAATTCCATCTGCCACTTATCTGCCCATTTGACAATCCCGTCTATATCTTCCTGTAGCCCAAGACACTCAACCTCACTGTTAACCACCTGGCCAATCTTTGTGTCATCCACAAACTTGCCAATCCTAGCCCCAAATAGTCATCTATGTTGTTCATATAAATGACAAATAATAAGGGACCGAGCACAGATCCCTGTGGTACGCCACTGGACTCTAGCTTCCAGTCACTAAAGCAGCCTTCTGTCATCAGCCTCTGTCTCCTACAATTAAGCCAATTTTGAATCCACCTTATCAAATTACCCTGTATCCCATGTGCATTTGCCTTCTTTTGAGTCTCCCATGTTGGACCTTGTCAAAAGCTTTGCTGAAATCCAAATAGACTACATTTTGTCCCACATTCTGGCTTTTCCCCGCAAACACAGCAAATTAGTTTTCTTCAAGTACATGTCTAATTTAATTGCTTTTTACTGGTAAGAAATGGAAGTGACCAAGTTTTGCTCCTTAAAGATCAGATGTGCATGTAGGCAGCTGTAGGAAAAAGGCATTAGCTGATGGAGACAAGCAGTAGATAATGGAGAAACGCAACAGCTGATGCACAAACATGCCTGAATATGTGAATTATATTGAGAGACAGCAGTCACATGTCAACTTTGCCCTGATATGAAATTTTGAGCTGAGTAAATCTCCGTTTTAGTAAAAATATTCCACATTCAAACTTGGAAATAAAATAACAATTGGCAGAAATTCACAATGCCCAGTAACCTGGCAGGATAAGGAAAATTGTGTAAATGATGCTCTGCATTTTACATCAAGTTAACAAAATCTGATGGGTTTTATTCTTTCTAGTTGGTTAGTTATGACTCTAATGGATGTCAGTATTGCCAGAGGTGTCAGAGGCTTGCTGGAGCTTGACAATATTTTATTATCTTTGTTTTAAATACTAATTATGTCATTTGGTGGAGCCACTGAACAATAAATCAAATTATGGATTAAACCATAAAACACCTCTTACCACTGTCTGCATCTGGTGGTTCACTGTAATTTAGTAAGTTATAACAGCAGGCACAGTTTTGAATTATTTATATTTGTGTTTTCCTTTTTTCTTTCCTTGTCCTCATCGTCAGCCTCATCCCTGCCATGGAGTATATCATCCCTGCTCCCAGGCCTGCATTAGATCCCAGCACTTGCCATCAGAATGTGACCATCGGCAACCTTCAGTTGCACTCTTATGGGTAACCAATAATTGACCCATTCAACCATCCAGCCACTCAGCCAATGTGCGCACTCTGGCAGTTGAGTCGAACTTGTCTGAAATGGTGTTACCGGTAGTAACAGCCTCCAAATGGGAGTGTTGGCAGCCAAAGCTTGTCACAGGAGGTAGGCTCCTATTTTTATGTGCAAATTTTAGGTGCAAATGCCTACTTAGGACTCCAAATCACCCTTTTAAGTTGGAACTCCTCAGAGTGGGCAGTTTCTCTGGCGATAGAGCTGAAGAGACCAAAAGGAGTATGAGTCACTGAAAAATAATAGGGCTAATGCTACTGCCCCACACTTGCCAAAGGCCAGGCCTCCTGATACTGCACTGGCATAAATCCAATGAGGTTCATCAGGAAGCCACAGCTTAAATGTGACCCAGCCCTCAAAATGACAACAGCCCCTTGGCCGCTCCAATGGTAGCCGACCTGAAAGGTGAACTTGACCCCTTGCACTTTTCCCTCTGTCCATGTGGAGGCAGTTTTGGTGCTCCATTCCTGTGAATACGTGACTGAGGTCATGAAACTCGATAAATGGGAAACCTTATCTGTAAATGTGCATCCTGTTGCTTGAGGAGCAGTACAGTCTATTGGAAGGAGACTTTGGAGATAGCCAAGTTGCTCACAGGGGTCAAAGGCATTAATGTCAGACCTGTCCACATATGTCAACGCACAATGAAGGTGCCTCATCAAAATTTCTTTATCAGGTAGTCACATCATATTACATTGAAAGCCCCAAAGGTTCACATGTTGATTCATTTCCTCAAAATTCTGTCCCATTGACACTCTCACCATATCTATATATATTCAGATTTATTCGAGATGAACACATATTCTTAACATTTATCCCCACAATTTCCCGCTTGCAGATACATTTGCACCTGTAAGCTTTCTCTCAAAATGGTTGCTTTTGAATTTGAAGTTTTTCACTCAACACCCTATTGATCTTGGTGCTCTTGGCGGGCTACCCACTGGTAAGGCTGGCCTGGTCTACAGGTGTTCTCTTAATATTTTAAAATTGTTTTTAATACTTTGCTCCATGTTAAAAATCACACTGGGTCAATGATAATCAGGAGATGAATTTGACCATGGGCAGAGGAGATATCTGTTGGACTACACCATGTCCGGCATCAGGAGAGAAAGACGAGTTGAAAATAATGGGACAAAAGCCTCTGAAACAGTGTTTGCAAAATATATTAAAAAGATATTCGCAGTGCTCGTTACTGGCAGAAAGTGAAAAATTCTGAAAAAAAAACAAAAAAAAAAATTTCGTAAATCAACTGGATTAAACAATCAGAAGAGTGCAATCAAACCGGAAAGGGGTTATAAATAACTTACTGCCTGCAGATAAATCAAGTGTAACAAATATGCAGTGTGTTACGAAAGCTTACCTCATTGGAGAGTGGGAGGTCGGGGACTCAAAGTCCCAACAGAACTCAAAGTTTTCGTACATGCACACAGCAGCAGTGGGCTGCACATGCACAGTTCTGCATTTTTTTTAATGCTCTTTGGGTCCAGTGCACCTGTGCATGAAGGAAAGTGGCACGAAAACCTGGGTTGTGGTATCGGGAGCCATTGCTGGCAAATGCCCCAGACAGGATATAGTGAGAGGAGAAAGGGAGAGGGGAAAGGGAGAGGTGCTGAAGGGAGAGGGGACAGAGAGAGATCCCAGATGAAGGACCCCAGACAGGGGACAGGGACAGGAAGAAGTCCCAGTTCAGTTAAAAAGTATGAAATGGCCTGCAGGTAGCAGACTTTAAGTGAAGAGAGCTCAGGGAAAACCCTGGTAATCGAAGAGGGCTCAGGAGAAACCCTGGTCATGGAAGTGGGCTCGGAGAAGCCCTGAAGCCCTAGAAAGGCAGCAGAAATTTGGTGACTCTATGCTGTGAGCCATTGGGGCAATGGTACCCCTTTGGAGCAGTAGTGTCCTGCTCAGTGTGGCCGAAGAGCTGACGTTGTGCTTGTGAATTGGTGCTTGAGCGCATACTCGGGAATCCAGCGGAATGGAATCTCGGGAGACCAGATTGAAACACTGCGAGGTGGACTATCGTTGATGCCATCCGAGTTGGAGCTCCCAGGTTAGATCTTTAAAGGTGAAGACAGGAATCTTCTGTAAGGGAGACAGAGTTTCAGGAGATTGGTCAACCCACAGGGCAGAATTTTACGGTGGGAATGGGGCCGTAAACCGCGGTGAGCCATTATAATCCCCATAGACTTCAGCGAGACAGTAAAATCTTGCTGCTGTAAAATTCTGCCCACAGTGTTTACTGACGTCTGGGTGGGTTGTTGAGTAATGTCTTGGTCACATTTGCTATTTAGTGTGCAGTGTGGTGTGTTCAACCACAGTTGTTAATTCACATGTACCTCATATTAACCCTGAATGTTAGAGCATAAGATAGATATTGTAAACTGTTTTACCTTTCTGACCTTGTGTAATTAAGTTTACTTTCATTTGTTCAAAACCCGTGGAATCTTGTGGCTATGTTCACTGAGCAAGTGTCTTAAATCTCAAACTTTGTCTGATTTAAACAAAATGTTATTGGACCCTAATTGGATCTTACCAAAGTTTGGGGGGCTAATGAGGAAAATAAGCTGGCAACAACTACTAAGGAAAAGTCTACTGCAGGATGTGAATTTGGAGGTTGGGAAAAAAAACCTTCAGAGCATGAATCCAAGGGACAATGCTGAGTTTTGTGAATGCATTTAGAAAGGAGGGGGTTAGCTCTCAACCTTTAAAGCTTTCAGAAGCCAACAGATTTGACAATTTAGGGAACTATGAAGAGTGAAGATATACCCAATATACTGATAAAGCTAACCTGTTATTTCCAAAAGAACTTTGGCTTTTGTAAAAAAAAATATATTTTATGTGTGCCCATTTATGCTTGGGCTCAACATTACAATCAAAACACAGAACTAAAATCCAAAAGGATCCTGCTTGTTCTTATGAAATTGAGAAACCCAGTAGAAAATTCGGGGCCACCATTGGACGGTTCCTTCAACGTCTCTGTGTATCAAGCATAGAAAATCTTATTATTCTGATTCGTGTCTCCTAAGGATGCCAACAATATCAAGTGGGAGAGGAGAGAAAATAAATCAGAATGTTGCAATTAGCGAACTCTGTGTTCAACAACTCATGCACTATCAGTTGTTTCACAAGAAGGATAATTGTGCTGATGAAGTACGCCACCAAATGCTGATGTACAACAGCTCTAAAAACCCATTATTTGCAGTTCTGTAATTGCCTTAAATTCAGGAATGAATGTGATTATCCTCATTCTCCTGGGATTGACGCTGAATACTTGTTTAGAGTCAGTTCATGTGTTGGGAGGTTTTGAGTTATCTGTGAATTGCATGCAGCGGGCTTTGATTTGCAGATTAAATGAGCAGTGATTCACATAAGACAAAGTAGTGGCCTTATGTAACATCCTCGCCTCTTGAGCAGGTCTGCCATCAGATGAGTTTGACTCTGAACTGCAATAACAATAACTGATGCCCCCATTTTAGAATTTGATAAGTTACTGTCGTTACAGCAACAAGTAACAGTAGAACTAGCAATATTTGAAATAAAAGTTGACTTAGTGATGCAGAAACAATTATCTTTGCACTATTTTTCAAAATGGTACGCTGGGATATTGTCAATCAACTGCTGTCCACCACATCCCTGATTATTTGCAGTTAAACATTATTCTCAGCAGAAAACATGCTAGCAAAATTGCATGGTGAGAAACTGCAATTGCAGTGATAACGTTACCTCAACTGTTGGATTATACCCATTGTAATTCGAATCTATACATCTCTCAAATTGAATTCTGTCTTTTGAATAATATTGACCCTTTTTCATTGCAAACAAATCAATTGATAGGACTTTAATAACTGCTAACCTCAGCTGAGGTGGGAAGCAGAGTCCTTTGGTAAGAGTGTTTGTATATTTCATTTATAAAATGCACTTAAGCTTTGAAAATCCCTTTGCTGATTTGCCTCAGGTTGGTGCAGTGCTTTGGAGCAGCAGCACACTGCACTATTTGAAGTGATGAACGTTGAGTTTAATAATCTGTCCTGCACTCCACTGAACTGTTTTCACATGGTGGGGTAGAAAAATAACTTACCCATTGATATGCTTGAGCTATCCAAAAAGGGCATGCTCCAGGAATAGATTGCCCACTTGTCCTCCTATTCATGGTCGTTCCATCATCTGAGGAGACCTGAAAGGGAGAGAATAATGGAGGCAAAATTAGAAAATAGCTCATCTTAACAAAAGATTGCCTTCACTTGATTCTTTTTTGCAGTCTCTTATAGTTCAGTTCTGGCTAAGTGGGGGAGGAGAGAACAATGTGAAATCTCTGTAAGTAGAGATAAATAGTTTTGACTGCTGTCAAAAAATTTCTCAAAGTGTCAAAGACTGCAGTGATAGGAACTGAATGTTCCATATTTGAGAACTCACTTCCTAGGCTCCTCTCCGCTTTTTGCAAGTGAGGTTTGAAGCAATTGATCCCAATTGTTCTGAGCCATCAGGACAATTTGCAAAATTCACATAACGATCTGAAAAGTGATTGAAAAGAAAATGGAGTGGTGGGGGGTGGAGGGGTCGGTGGAGGGGGTTGGCAGGGGATCAGGGAGGTGTGGGCAGGAACCAAACAGCTGCATCTCTTAACACCTGCTGCCAGGATAAGCTCTCAGCATGTGGTCAATGTCTGGATCCACACGTTTCCCAAGTGGGCAGATGCATTTTTTCCCCGAGGTCATTAATGATTTTCACGTATGGGTAACCCCCGCCCCCCTGACCTCCCCAACTGCACCCCTATTCCAGCCCCCAACTAGCAACAATGAAAGCTTAACAAAATGTTCCCCTGTCACATGAGTGTAGGCTTGTTCATGAAACATTTTTAAGATGTGGATCTTCACATTTCCTCATGTATCTATTTTATATTTCCTATTGTATCTTGGGCAACATAAAACAAAGAAATCAAATATGAAAAAAATGTGCACAGCTGTTTTACTTAGAGCTGCTTGAAATAGCTCAGTCTGTTCAATAAGCAACTTCCTGCAGCTGGAGAAGGGAATAATCTAAATTATAAATTAGTAATCTCAAAAGATAGACTAAATTGTAGGGGCATACGTCTTGCAACTCTCCATCAGTTTGCAGGTATTATTCCTTTTTGCTGATAACTCCCTTCCTGTGTTTAATAATCACCTTCATTTCACAATAACTAACATGTGGTAAAGGAACTAGATGAGTTACTCTTTGGTTGCAGAATCGGCCTGTTACATATTGGGTTTCAACTTGTTCTGGAAAGCTGATCTCAGATGGTGATGTACAGATACAAAAATCCTTTCCTGTTTGTTTATTTAACTCTTTATTGTCAGCTAGATGATATCAACAAAGCTCATAATGGCTGCCCATCCACATGAAAATCTCGGGAAGTTAGAAGGTGATCTCTTAACAAGGGTACAAAAGCATTCCAGTAATAGCTGCAGATCAGGAGTTGGAAGGGAGAGAAGAACTTGGTGAAATTATGATCATTAGGGAAGCAGTACTGAGCAAACTGATAGAGCTGTGGGTTGGCAAGTCTCTGGATTCTGATGGACTTCATCCTAGGGTTTTGAAAGAGGTGGCTAATGTGTTGCAGATGCGTTGGTGTTAATTTTCCAAAATTCGCCAGATTCTGTAAAGGTTCCATCAGACTGGAAAGTAGCAAACATAACCCCTCTATTCAAGAGGGGAGGAAAGCAGAAACCAGGAAACAACAGGCTGGTTAGCTTGACGTCTATCGTGGGGAAGGCATTAGAATCGATCATTAAAGAGGTTATAGCTGGGCACTTAGATAAACTCAAGGCAATCAGGAAGAGTCAGCATGGTTTTGAGAAAGGAAAATCATGTTTATCCAATTTATTAGCATTCTCTGAAGGAGTAACATGCACTTTGGATAAAGGAGAGCCTGTGAATGTACTGTACTTGGATTTTCAGAAGGCATTTGATAAGGTGGCACATCAAAGGTAATTGCAGAAAATAAAAGCTCATGGTGTAGGGGGTAACATGTTAGCATAGATAGAAGATTGGCTGGCTGGCAGAAAACAGAGAGTATGCATAAATGGATCTTTGATTGGCAGGATGTGATGAGTGGAGTCCCGCAGGGGTCTGTGCTGGGGCCTCAGCTTTTTACAATTTATATCAATGACTTAGATGACGAGAGCGGAGGTATGGTAGCTAAATTTGCAGATGACACAAAGATAGGTAGGACAGTATGTTGTGAAGAAAACATAAGGAGTTTGCAGATGGACAGAGGTTGAGTGAGTGGGAAAAAATCTGACAAATGGAGTATAATGTGGGAAAATGTGAAGTTATTCATTTTGGCAGGTAGAATAAAAAAGCAGAGTATTACATAAATGAAGAACAACTGCAGAATTCTGAGATGCAGAGGGATCTAGGTGTTCTCGTGCATGAGTCACAAAAAGCTAGTATGCAGGTACAGCAAGTAATCAAGAAGGCTGATGGAATGCTATGCTTTATTATAAGAGGAATTGAACATAAAAGTAAGGATGTTATGCTTCAGTTATACAGGACACTAGTGAGACCACATCTTGAATACTGTGTGCCGTTGTGGTCTCCTTATTTAAGAAAGGATGTAAATGAGTTGCAGGCAGTTCAGAGGAGGTCGACTAGATTGATACCTGGAATGATGGGTTGTCTTATGAAAATAGATTGGAGAGGCTGGGCTTGTTCAACTGGAGTTTCGAAGAGTGAGGGGTGACTTGATCGAAGTAGATAAGATACTGAATGGCCTTGACAAAATGGACTTGGAAACAATGTTTCCTCTTGTGGGTGAGTCCAGAACTAGGGGCCACTGTGTTAACATTAGCAGTCGCCCTTTTAGGACAGAGGTGAGGAGAATTTTTTTTCTCTTGGAGGGTTGTGTGACTTTGGAACTCTGCCTCAGAAGGCAGTGGAAGTGGAGTCATTGAATATTTTTAAGGCAGAGGTAGATAGATTCTTGTTAGGCAAGGAAATCAAACATTATCAGGGGTAGATGAGTATGTGGAACGTGAAGCACAAATAGATCAGCTGTGAACTTGTTGAATGGCAGAGCAGGCTCAAGGGGCTGAATGGCCTATTTCTGCTCCTATTTCTTATGTTTCTATGTTATGTTCGTACGTCTCTCATGACATCAACATGCCCAATTAACAAGGTGGACGACTTCACTTTCCTGTGTGCCCGTACCCCGCCCTACCCCAAATGTTCCTCCACTCTCCCTCCATCCTCAGAAAAAAGAGTCAGGAATAGAGGCAGCAGATCAGCATGCATGCATGCAGTGCAATTTATCCTTGCCATCCCACTTCCATTCTGTTCCATTTTGGGAGGGGAAAATACTGCCCTCAATCTCCTGGCTTAGAGCTACAAACATCACCATCGAGCTCGGCTGATACTCATATCTGGGATTACTTTTGTTGTCTGAAATGCCTTTCCCACATGACTTTCTGATTCTGGTCAATTGAAGGAGGTGGAGAGTGGAAGGAGGGCGGGAGGGAGCAAACAAGGATAACAAGCCAAACCTCCAAAATAGTCAATGGCATGTCTCTTCGGGTGCCTGCTTGTCATAGATGGGGTTGAAGCATTGAGGGAAGTAAACTCAGGAAGAAAATAATTCGGCTAAAATGACCAAAGCATTTTAAAAAATATCCATGCCCATTTTCCACAAGCATTCAGTTTGTAGGCAAGAGCCCAAAAAGAAACTGGAATGAACATGGTGAGGTATCAGATAGATTTTGCTCGTGCAGAACATTCTCTTGCTATATGGTTGACATGACTTGTTTGAACAATCCAGCCTGCAATCTTGGCATTTAACCAGCCCACAAGCTATTTAATGTTTCATGCTCCATACAACTGGGTGTTATCGCTCAATTGAATGTCAAAGCATAAAGCGTCACAAAAAATGTATAATTCAGTAGCAGTTAAACCATACAAACTATTTAGTGTTTTTAGATAATCTTTGTGTAATTACATTTCAGTCGTGTTGGAACAGACAAGACAAACTAACTCTCCATCATCTGCTGTTATCTGTACCTATCATACTGAGCAGAATTTGGAATGATGTTGCAAGTTTGCGTGCATAGCTCAAATAATTTAAGTACTTGTCACCCAATTAACGTACTGCAGGACTTGACTATTGAACAAAGAACCATCAAGTAATTTAGTCAGATCCATCTCAGGACATTGTGCTAAATAATTCTGAAGACAAAGGGATATGATCAGAAAGATTGAGGCACATTGCAACATAAGGGAGCTGTGTTTAAAATTAGGAGTGAGTCAGCTGAATTCTTCAAGCAACTTGTAAAAAGTCTCACCATGAAGCATAATCCTGAGGGATTGCTGCATTGTCAAAGGCACCATCAATCATTCAGATGTGAGGTTAAACTGAGAAATCATCTGTCTTGTCCACATGAGTCAGGGGATACTAAAGGTCTCAAACAAAAGTCAGATGCTCTCCAAGTGTCCTGGCCACCATTTTTATTCTGAACCAACATGACTGACAGGAGATTAGCTGATCATTGATCTTACTGTTGGCACTGGGATCCATAACAGTAACTATTGTATGTTAGAACAATACATTATATGTAAGGTGTTTTGAGATGTTTCTGTGGAATTTAGCATGATGCAATATTAAAGCTAGCCTTACAAATAAATGTGATTTGATAGGACTGGTAAGGTTTTATCAAACCAAATTTTCCCCCAGATTACTGGCAAGGCCTCAGATGGAGTACTGTGTCCAGTTCTAGGCACCGCACTTTTTGAAGAATGTCAAGACCTTGCAGAGGGTGCAGCTGAAAGATAATAGGGGTATGAGTCTTCAGCTGTGCAGAGGGACTATACGATCTGGAGCATAGAATCTTAAGAGGAGATTTAATCAAAGGATTCAAAATTATAAATGACTTTGATAGAGTGAATAAGGAGAGACAGTTTTCACTAGCATACGATTGCTAACCAGAGGACACCGATTTAAAATAATTGGCAAAAGAAGAAGATGAGGGGAATTTTCTTCAATGTAGTGGGTTACCATGATCCGGAATTCACGAGCTGAAAGGTTGATGGACTCAGATTCAATCGTCATTTTCAAAAGGCATTTGATGTATGGAAGAAAAGAAAAGGTTTGCAGAGCTGAGGGGAAAGAAGGTAGTGGGATAATTGGATAGCCCTTTCAAGAAAATAATGTTCTAAATGGTCTCCGACTGTGCTATAAGATTCTATGATTTTATGACTGGTTAATGCTTGAAGTTTATGTTGTAAATTTTGTCAGAAAGGATTTACAAGAAAAACAAAAGGAGAAACTGCAAATAAGCATGTCAGACATAATTATTAATAAAAATAATATCCTAGGGGCCTGCAATTTTTCTGGCTGTTCCTACAAGACATATCTTCAGGCAAAAATATTTTGTTTCACTAAATATTTCAGATAATGGAAGATATCATCACAGTAAATCCCAAACTGGAATTGGAATGAAAATATAGGTAGGTAAAACAGCCATAAAATTCTGATTTGAAATTCCATCTCTGTTGGGCCTTATAGCTTCTTCGTATTGTGTAATGTAAGTTATTAAAAATGTTGGTTTTATTACTGCTGCCTTCTGAGAAATAGCAGCTGTGTCAGCATTTTTGGAGGTTAACAGATAAAATAATAATATTTAAACAAAACATACCTACGAGGGGGACTGGGTACACTTGGTTTTAAATGTGACCTTTTACCTCTGGTACTTGGATTTCTATTCCGACATGAAACAGACCAGACCTTGGATGAACTTTTCGTCTCACTTTGGATCACAAGACTGGTTTGGATAAAATGAACCTTTTAGTCCTTTTCGCCTCATCCTCCCATCAGAGAATCCAGCTCTATGTTAAATGTCTCCAAAATCGCTTCCTGAAAAGAAGAGGGTACATCCCAAAGCTTCTTAAAGTCAATGGAGTTCTCTTGAAATGTAGTCACTGTTGTAAGGGAAGAAGCATGTGCAGCAGCCAATTTGTGCACAGCGAGCTCCCACAAACTGCAATGGGATAATGAACAGGAAATAAATCTGGGTACTATTTAAGGTGTTGGCTGAAGGGAAAATATTGGCCAGTACACCAGACAGAACTTCCCAGCTCTTCTTTGAAATACTGCCATGGGATCGTTTACATCCAACTGAGAAGGCAGACAGGGTCTCAGTTTAACATCTCTTTGGAAAGGCTGCACCTTTAACAGTTCAGTATTCCCTCAGTATAGCATGAGGTGTTGGCTTAAAGCTTGTGCTTAAGCCTCTGGAATGGGATGTGAACCCATTTTTTTTTGTTCTTTCACAGGATGTGGGCGTCGCTTGCTAGACCAGCATTTATTGCCCATCTCTAATTGACCTTGAGCAGGTGGTGGTGAGCTGCCTTCTTGAATTGCTGCAGTCCATGCACTCACAGTGCTGTTAAGGAGAGAGTTCCAAGATTTTGACCCAGCGGCAGTGCAGGAACGGTGATATGTTTCCAAATCAGAATGGTGTACGACTTGGAGGGGAACTTGCAGATGGTGGTTTTCCCATTCATATGCTGCCCTTGTCCTTCTAGGTGGTAGGTGTCACGGGTTTGGAAGGTGCTGTCAAAGGAGCCTTGGTGAGTTGCTGCAGTAAATCTTGTAGATGGTACATACAGCTGCCACTCTGCTAGGTGGTGGAGGGAGTGAATGTTTGTGGATGTGGTGCCAATCAGGTGGGCTGCTTTGTCCTGTATGGTGTCAAGCTTCTTAAGTGTTGTTGGAGCACTCATCTAGGCAAGTGGAGAGCATTCTCACACTCCTGACTTGAGCCTTGTGGATGGTGGACAGGCTTTGGGGAGTCAGGAGGTGAGTTATGCATCACAGGATTCCTAGCCTCTGACCTGCTCTTGTAGCCACAGTATTTAAATGTCTAGTCCAGTTCAGTTTCTGGTCAAGGGTAACCCCCAGGATGTGATAGTGGGGGATTCAGTGATGGTAATGCCATTGAACGTCAAGGGAGATGGTTGAATTCTCTCTTGATAGAGATGGTCATTGCCTGGCACTTGTGTGGCATAAATGTTACTTGCCACTTGTCAGCCCAAACCCGGATATTGTCCAGGTCTTGTTGCATTTGGACATGGGCTGCTTCAGTGTCTGAGGAATCATGAATGGTGCTGAACATTGTGCAATCATCAGTGAACATCCCCACTTCTGACCTTATGATGGAGGGAAGGTCATCGATGAAACAGCTGAAGATGGTTGAGCCTAGGGCACGGCCCAGAGGAACTCCTGCAGTGATGCCCTGGGAATGAGAAGATTGACCTCCAACAACCACAAGCATCTTCCTTTGTGCTAGGTATGATTCCAACCAGTGGAGAGTTTTCCCCCTGATTCCCATTGACTCCAGTTTTACTAGGGCTCCTTGATGCCATACTCGGTAAAATGCTGCCTTGATATCAAGGGCAGCCACTCTCACCTCTCGAGTTCAGCTCTTTTATCCATGTTTGAACTAGGGCTGTAATTAGGTCAGGAGCTGAGTGACCCTGGTGGAACCCAAACTGAGTGTCATTGAGCAGGTTATTGGTGAGTAAGTGTGCTTGATTGCATTGTCAACAACCCCTTCCATCACTTTGCTGATGATTGAGAGTAGACTGATGGGGAGGTAACTGCCTGGGTTGGATTTGTCCTACTTTTTGTTAACAGGACGTACCAGGGCAGTTTTCTACATTGCTGCATAGATGCCAGTGTTGTAGCTGTACTGGAACAGCTTGGCTAAGTGTGCAGCACAAGCTTTTAGTACTATAGCTGGAATGTTGTCGGGCCCATATCCTTTGCACTTGTGGAGTGAATTGAATGGGCTGAAGACTGGCATAGTTGATGCTGGGAACCTCAGGAGAAGGCTGAGATGGTTCAACACTTCTGGCTGAAGATGGCTGCAAATGCTTCAGCCTTATCTTTTGCACTGATGTGCTGGACACCCCCATCATTGAGGATGGGGATATTCGTGGAGTCTCCTCCTTCAGTGAGTTGTTTAATTGTCCACCACCATTCACGACTGGAAGTGGCAGGACTGCAGAGGTTAGATCTGATCCATTGGTTGTTGGATCGCTTAGATCTATCGCATGCTGCTTACGCTGTTTGGCATGCAAGTAGTCCTGTGTTGTAGCTTCGCTAGGTTGACTCCTCATTTTTAGGTATGCCTGGTGCTGCTCCTGGCATGTACTCCTGCAATCTTTGTTATCCAGGGTTGATCCCCTGGTTCGATTGTAATTGTAGAATGGGGGATATGTCAGGCATGAGGTTACAGCTTGTGGTTATATACAATTCTGATGGCACACAGCGGCTCATGGATGCCCAGTTTTCAGTTGCTAGATCTGTTTGAAATCCATCTCATTTAGCACGATGAGGGTATCCTGAATGTGAAGCTGGGGCTTGGTCTCCACAAGGACTGTGCAGTGGTCACTTCTACCAATAGTGTCATGGACAGATGAACCGGCGACAGGTAGATTGGTAAGGATGAGGTCAAGTAGGTTTTTCCCTCTTGTTGGTTCCCTCACTACCTGCTACAGACCCAGTCTAACAGTCATGTCCTTTAGGACTTGGCCAGCTTGGTCCATAGTGATGCTACCAAGCCATTCTTTGTCATGGACATTCAAGTCCCCCACCCAGAGTACAACCTGTGCCCTCGCTTCCTCCAAGTGGTGTTCAACACAGAGGAGTCCTGATTCATCTGCTGAAGGGTAGGATGTTAAGTATTAATCAGCAGGAGGTTCCTTTGCCCATGTTTGACCTGATGCCATTAGACTTCATGGGATCCAGAGTCGATGTTAAGCACTCCCAGGGCAACTCCCTCCCGACTGAATATCACAATGCCTGTGATAGGGACGGGACATACCCAGAGATGGTCATGGGGGTGTCTGGGACATTGCGTGTCTGGTAAAATCCTGTGAGTGTGACTATGTCAGGCTCTTGCTTGACTAGTCTGTGGGACAGCTCTCCTACTTTTGGCACAAGCCCCCAGATATTAATAAGGAGGACTTTGCAGGGTCGACAGGTTTGGGTATGTCCCTCCGGGACACCCTGGTCCACTCCTCCATCACCCCCTACTCCTCAACCCCCTCCTATGGCACAACCCCTTGCCCACGCAAAAGATGCAACACCTGCCCCTTCACTTCCTCTCTCCTCACCGTCCAAGGACCCAAACACTCCTTTCAAGTGAAGCAGCATTTCACTTGCATTTCCCCCAACTTAGTCTACTGCATTCGTTGCTCCCAATGTGGTCTCCTCTACATTGGAGAGACCAAACGTAAACTGGGCGACCGCTTTGCAGAACACCTGCGGTCTGTCCACAAGAATGACCCAAACCTCCCTGTCGCTTGCCATTTTAACACTCCACCCTGCTCTCTTGCCCACATGTCTGTCCTTGGCTTGCTGCATTGTTCCAGTGAAGCCCAACGCAAACTGGAGGAACAACACCTCATCTTCCGACTAGGGACTTTACAGCCTTCCGGACTGAATATTGAATTCAACAACTTTAGGTCGTGAGTCCCCTCCCCCATCCCCACCCCCTTTCTGTTTCCCCCTTCTTTTTTTTTTCCCAATAAATTATAAAGATTTTCCTTTTCCCACCTATTTCCATTATATAAAATAAAAAAAAAACCACTAGAGCTATACCTTGAGTGCCCTACCATCCATTCTTAATTAGCACATTCGTTTAGATAATATCACCAACTTTAACTTTAACACCTATGTGTTCTATTGTACTATTGTTGTTGACATCTTTTGATGATCTGCTTCTATCACTGCTTGTTTGTCGCTACAACCACACCAACCCCCTCCACCTCTCTGTCTCTCTATCTCTCCGCCCCCCACACACACCTTAAACCAGCTTATATTTCAGCTCTTTCCTGGACTCGAACTCAAGTTCTGTCGAAGGGTCATGAGGACTCGAAACGTCAACTCTTTTCTTCTCCGCCGATGCTGCCAGACCTGCTGAGTTTTTCCAGGTAATTCTGTTTTTGTTTTTATTATTATTATTGGGTATGTCATTGTCATTTCTGTTGCCTAGGTTGATGAAATCTTCTGATTCAGAAATAATCTTTTGATTCTGAGATAATCATGTCACTTTCTGTATTATAACTGCAACCTTTCTCTATCAGATACTTACTGACCTTGCTGTGTATTTCCAGCAACGTTTCTTTCCAGCGCCAGGGTTAATGAAGTGGATTTGAAATGTAGTGATGTTGGCCAACATGGTAGCTAATTGTACACAACAAGGTCCCAGAAATGGAAAATGAGATTATTGACCTGTTCATATTTTCTAAGTGGTGCTGGCTGAGGGAAAAATATTGGCCAGAGCATCAGGAGAAACTTCTCTCTTCTTCAAATAGTGTCACAGGATCTTTTGTGTCCACCCAAATGGGGAATGCAGCTTTGTTTTAACACCTTACCTTTAAGTTCTAGAAGGTGGCTTGAATACGTCACTCTGTCACTTGGAGTGGGAACATAAGAACATAAAAAATAAGAACAGGAGTAGGCCACAGAGTCCTCCACTCCACTTTCCTTCCAAATCCCCATAGCCATATCACTCAATTCCCTTCGTGTTCAAAAATCTATCAATCCTGATCTTAAATATATTCAATGACTAAGCATCCACAGACAACTTGGGTAGAGAATTGCAAAGATTTTTGACCCTCTGAGTGAAATAATTTTTCCTCTTCTCAGTTCTAAATGGTTGACCCCTTATCCTGAGACTATTAACCTTGAGTTCTAGACTCTCCAGCCAGTGGAAACAACCTCTCAGCATCCAACTTGTCAAGCTTTCTAAGAATTTAATTTTAATTTCATGTGATTTTTCAATTCAATCACATCTCATTCTTCTAAGCACCAGAGAATAGAATCCATCCTCATTCTCATTGTTCAACTCTCATCCAAGGAATCAATCTAGTGAACCTTTGTAAGCTGTAAACTGTGCTAAACTGATGGTTACTTGCCAGCAATCATTAACTCTTTCTTTGACAAACATTCTCTCTTTTAACCCAGTAGTGTTGTCTGCTACAATGCACATTTTTGATCTGGTAGGCCTGTTGCTGCTGTCTGTCTGTCATTGTTAATGTCACTGTTTGCACAGTGTCAATGGATCAGACATGGCTCCAGTGTGGAGCCAGACTTTCAGCTGCTCAGTTTGCTCTTTGACACAATATTGGAATAATAAAATGAATAATAGATTTGGGCTTTGAAAAGGCTGTAGCACTTCAAAAGGCAATGTCTCATCATTTAATTATTAAGTCGTGGTAATGACTACAATCAATCTCAGTATTGGGTTGCTTCAGGCAGGATGAAGCAATGCCATAATAATTGCTTAATTGTGTTCAGACGTCTAATGCAGATCAGTTGAGCCATAATTTTTAGCCTGCGACATTTCTAGAACCTAGAAATCTTCAAGTGTTGCTGTGAAGAAAGTTAATGACTACATGAACATGGAATTAGCTAAGGGACAGAAAGCAGATAGCACTGGTGAGTAGTTGATTTTCAGACTGGCAGAAAGTGTGCAATGAAGTTCCCCAAGGGTAGGTATTAGGACCACTGCTTTTTTGGATATATATTAATGACCTGGACACGGGTATATAAGATATCATTTCAAAGTTTGCAGACGGCTCAAACTCAGAAAAGTAGTAAACAGTGAGGTAATATATTTTAAAATTTCTTTCTTAAATTATTGAAATTATAAAATTTCACCTTAGTTCATGTACCAAACTCATGTTGCTGGTTTGAACTTTAAGTCCCAGAATGACTCTAGAAATGTAACATGCTGTTTGTTTATTTGAACCTATGCAGATTTTGCTAATGATGCTGAATTTGATTTTCTTCAGGGCATTTTGATTATCTCAGATTGGCATGACCTCCATATCAATATTCAGGTAAGAGATCGTACATATGTCCCATCACATACTGCATCTCAAGCCTGCCAGCTCTAATCAGCAACTCGCAGTCCATCTATTCTAATTAGCAATTCTAAACCACCTACCCCAACAAGCAACATTCACCAGCCATTGATTAACCCAGCCCACCATTAGCAACCAAACCCCTAGCCTCTAACAGGCAAGCTAGCTCACCTCCTCTTGATAAATGTGCCAACAGAACTTTCTATACGTAAGATAAGAGGCAGTCACTCCCTGAATCAAATAATCATGAGTAATGATGAAAAAGTGGCAGTGTTTAATATTTAATGCAACTTGTTGTTTCCAGGTTCCACCCAGTGTTTGCCTTCAGGGTTTTAAAGGAAACATTTGTGGTGCCAAACTGTTTCTCATGGAACAGCAATGCAAATATTTTCTCCCAAAATTATAAAATGGGAAACAGACTGGAGAACCAGAAACTTTGTAGATGACTATCACAATCATTAAAGATATTCAATTATTTTTAAACTTATAAGCGGGTATATAATATGCTTACATTGCTTAGAATTAAAAGAGGTAATTTTTGCTATATGATATGAAGTGCTGCCCCCAAAAACAATTCAGCAAATTCTGAGTAGCTGGTAGTCATTGTTCAGTATACGTTGTTTTAATGCAACCCTTAAGTACACTTTCAACATGCAAAATTATAATATAGTTATAATGCTTTATTGTTGATTTAGTCAAAATAATATATTTCAGGACATTACTATTCGGATTGACACATTTATATTGTCCTTTATTTGGCAAAGTTACATCTTTACAGAGTTTTGCCACTTATCTAAGCTTGCTACTTGGATATGCATAGGATCAGATATGTGCGCACTAAAGGCAGTGGAAATTAGGATTTCTCTTCCATAAAATGCAATTTATGCTCAGCAATGGTTAATTTTAAATCTGAAACTGAATGATTTTTATTATCTGAAGCTGTTAAGGGTGTTGTGGCAGAATAGCCATGGCAAAATGGCAGAACAGGCTCGAGGGGTTAAATGGCCTCCTCCTGTCCCTATGTTCCTGTTCACTATTTTGCTGCTTGGCCAATAACATCACCATAAAGATAGTTATCAACCATTTCTGTAGCATCATGTTGTACATTAACATTTGTGACTTTGCAATTGATTCACGGTAAATGGGCAGAATTTTCTGCATTTAACCTTTGATTTTTAATTTAAGAATACTGCTCAGAATCTCTCTGGGCCATTAAAGCTGCTGTGCTGCTAAAGGAGTTGAGCTGCATCATCTCCTTGTGTATTCCCAGCCAAGTTAAGCCTAGTCATTCATTGTACTGGGTAACTTAATACCGGCTTGCACGTGGACGAAGTAGGGTGGGGTGGGGTGGGTTGGGGTGAGGATGTGTGGGAGTAGTAGCCAGTTTAAATGATCAGTGATCACATCCAGTTTGCATCAAAAGTGATCCTACTGGACATGATTGCAAAGGTTTGCAGGCCAAATCTATCTTATGACTGTACCATTCAGAACCTTGCATTAAATCATTAGCAAACAGTTTGTGCAGCAATTAGACAACGACTCACTGTTTCTGAGAACACATCTGTGTCATAAGTATAGATGATCCCTGAAACACTACTTTTGTACAGAGAATATAAATGTTTCATTGGAACGTGAAGAACAAGGTTAAGGATGGTAACAATTATCTTGTCTAAATGTATGGCTTCAGACAGCTTTACAGCCATTACTTACGATCCTCAAGAGAAAATGTCAGATTCTCAGTAATGAGTTACCGTTCCTGACAGGCACTGTCACGCTGTGTCATCACTCCCACCCAAATGACCGTTTAGAAATGGAATTCTAGCCACCTGGACCAGTGGCACCAAAGCCATTGATTTGTTGCTCAGGTCCAAGAAGACAAAATCTGCACTCGCTTTCTTCTGTCAATTTAACATCTAGCTACTTGGCTGCTGAACACGTTAGCTTCTTAAATTTCCTTAATTTTTTTTAAGTTAGATATTTCTAAAAAAGGAATGACTTTGATAGAGGTGCTTTCAATTTATCATTTGAGGCTTTAGGCAGTGCAACATATTTTTTCCATATTGGCATGAAATTATATTATATTATATACAGTACTTGCTGCCCCAATTGTTAACACGTTTTTTCGGTGAATGCCTGAGATATACAGATCAGGCAAATTTGAGATTGTATCTCTGATCTTTGTGGACGCTGCTGGGTTAGTAGTTGTAGATCTTTATTTTGCCTCATGCCCATAGATTAAGAGGAAAATATCAGCCAGGTTTCCCCATCTTTTCAATATACAATGACTTATTCTGGAAGTCCATATATGTGAACATCAGCTGTATACAAAATTGGACTCAGTTGTGTTGGCCCTGCCATCTAATATTGTATCCTACTGACATCTCTGTCACGATCACAGAGGAACGTAACCGTTAAGTGAACTTTCACAGGGTGACACTTGTGCAACCAAGCCTCATCAAAGAGTCTTTCAATTGCTTTAGTAGATAAGGAGGAGGAAGAATATCGTTGGAAAAGATTGGCAAAGCTCTATACTTGTCAATTAATTCAGTTGACTTGATGCGCAGAAGAATCACATATTTGAGTTGAATCCAAATTCTCTTTGGGCAAAGCATACTGTCATAGTCAGCAAAGGAAAGAGCAGGATTTACTGTGCTTGGGGATATATGGCAACATGTCAGTTGCATGCTGACAGAGTTTTTTTGTAGAAGGGTTTATGTCTTTGTTTCTAAGACTGGTAGTGACTTTGAAAATGGCTGTAATGGGTCTTGGGTGAAAGAACCAACAACTTGGAAAAAAAAAGGAGGCAACAAAGGGATTCTGCCAAATACCATACTCCTAGACAATGATGGGTTGGAGAGGGTACTGGTCGCTTTGTGAACGGTGGTGGCATGTCTGTAGAGGCAATCCCATGGACAGTGACAGCAAGTTTGGGATATCCTTGAGTTGCCTTGTGGATTCTGAAAAGATACTTTAAGAGGCTTCTGTGGGATACAGAAAATTTGAAATTGGCTAACGGCAGATGCATGTGGGGATACTTGAGGGAAGCCAATGATATGCTTGTGGAAAGTGGCAAGAGATAGTTTTGGATAACTGGCTATTTTCTGGACTCTGACAGTGAACTCAGTCAATGGGTGGTGATAGAGGTGCTCAAGCTGCAGACTGTGATATTCCTGTGGATCCTGATATCTGATTGGAAGTGATCAATTCTCTGATCCTCCAGGGAATGAGTTAGCTATGCATTTGATTTCCTGTCAGCTGAATGAGGGAAGCCCATTCAAAACCTTCCATTTTCAAACAAATTTTATGTTCATATTAAGATAATGTATATTTCAAAAGGTTACAAAGTGCCAAATTCTCATCCTTTGTCACTCAGAATTGAACTTAGAACAGCTACTAACTAACCCTAAAACCTGCATCTGACCTGTAAACTGAGAGTGCAGTCATTTCCTTCATAAATTCCCCACATTTCCCTTATGGTCTTTTCAGTGAGCGCCAGAGTTCCTTTGTCGATTTCAGTTGATCTTGTCTCTAATGCTGTATTTTTCCATGATAGGAACACCACCACCTCCAAGCTCCCCTCCAAGTCACACAGCACTTGAATTGGACTTATATAATTGTTCCCCAAAATCCTGTCACTCACTACTGAACAGCACTGTCGGTGTACCTTCACTGCACAGACTGCAGCAGTTCTCAAAGGAACTCACCACCAAGGGTAATTAGGGATGGGTAGTAAATACAGCCTTCCCATCTCAAGGAAGAGTAAAATAGCTTAAAAAAATGTCATCTTGTTTTCTGTGTTCAGTTGTTATCTGATCAGACTGATGCAAGAGTGATTGCAGTGTTACTACCAGTAAAATCTTAACGTTAACTACTTATCCAGTTGGTAAAGAAATTCTGATTTGAAAGCACATTATAGCTAACTAATGATCTTATTCGCAGTGTCAGATTTGGCTCAGTAGTGGCACTCTCCCCACTAACTCAGAAGATCACTCCCCACTACAGAAACTAGAGTACATAGTCTAGGCTGACACTTTACAGCAATTACTGAGGGTGTGCAACATTGAAGGTGGTGCTGTGTTTCAGGCATTAAACCAAACATTAAAATAGCCCATGGCACCTTTTGAAGAAGAACAGAGGAATGCTGGTTGCCACTTATCCCTCAACAATAATTTTGTTGATGAACCACAGTGTGGCTGCCTGGCTAATATTGGAGTCAATAATGGTAGTTATTTGGTTCCAGCTCTGTACCTCTCTACTTACAGCAGAAAGGAGCAATATATCCTACTCTTACCCTTCTGATTTAAATCTGCTTTGCATCAAGTTTAATCGGATTTCAGGGCAACCATAGTGAGTTCAATTGCACTGGAAAAGTGCTTCTCAGTAGGTGAAGATTGTTTTTTCAGTTCATGAGGTTATTAATGTGTTTGCTTCTGGCCAGTCCAACCACCGACATGAACCTGCAAGTTCTGTCTCTTCTTAATTGTTCATTGGGATTCTGGTGCTTTGCCTCTCCCCATACCCCAGTGGTTTGTCGGTTTGCAACTGTATTTTCTGTGAGACAAAATAAGTAATTTCAGGTCATTCTGAGTACTCTCTTGAGATTGTGACCCAAAGTTAGGGGGAAAAATCCGTTTTTGTTGCATTCCTGGTTGTCCTCAGTTGCCCATGCTGGGACAAAAATGAAATAAATGGGGACAATACAATGGAAACTTACCAATATAATTCATAATTGTGACTGCAACCCGAATAAGTGAAAAAAAGAAAACCTTGCTTTTAAATAGCAACTTTGCGATATCTCAAAGGGTTTTTACAATCAATTAAGTGTATTTCAAGTAGGTAATGCTGCACCCAATTTGCTCACAGCAAGACCCAACATACACCAATTAGGTAAAAAATAATTAGTTTTGTTGATGTTGGTGTAGGAATAAATGTTGACCAGGACACAGAGGAGAACGCTTCTGCCCTTCAAATAGTTCCACAGAACCTTTTGGGTCTAACTGAGTGGGCAGACTTAGGCCTTAGTCAAGGTGCTACCACTGAACCACAGTCACTTTATCCCAAGATTAACATTTGGGGCATAAAAAGCTTCTTTTGGCAAAAAGCAATTGCCACAACTAGTAAATGGTCATTTGTGTTTTTCAGTAGCAAGGCTCAATGGCTGCCATGAACATTGGTTTAACGACATACTGAAATCTGCCTGAAAATGATGCAAGGAATATATTTTAAACTTGATATTTACATACTTGTCAACAATGTTGGCGTCTATGGTTTCCTTCTGCATTTTTACCTCTGGGTAATTATAGTTCTTTTATAAACAGATCCAATTGCTAGCTTTAGCCCAACATTCTTACAGCAAGGTGCTTGTGGAATGAACGAGAGTGCACAATGGCCTACAGCCTGTGCTGTAGCCTGTGCAACTCATCACTTTAGAAAAGTAATTCTTAATCCACAGTATTCTGAATTCCAAAACAATTGACAATAATAGTTTGCAGCTTGAAGACTTCTTGCCTCAAGAAAACCATCCTATCCTTCTGTATATAATTGGCAAAACTGTATGTCGTTGTGACACACATGATTTACATTTAAAATAATGGTTTTGCATCTTTTGAATCATAGTATACTTAAATACGAAAGTAGAAATAGTGCTGATCTCACACTGCGTAAAACACACAAGGAACGGGGACAAATCCGTACCTTAGAATTAAAATTTAATTCACTGTTTGTCAATCACCTTTTTCTAGCTGACATTCTTCACTGAATGCAGGCATCACTGGAAAGGCCAGCATTTATTGTCCGTCTCTAATTGGTCTTGAGAAGATAGTGGTGAGCCACTTTCTCGAATGCAGCTGAATTGCTTGCTCGGCCATTTCAGAGTCAGCCACATTGCTGTGGATCTGGAGACACATATAAGCCAGATGTTACCCTTGGTAGGTATGGCAGATTTCCTTGCCTGAAAGGATGTTAGTGAACCAGATGGCTTTTATGATAATGTGGTAATTTCCTGGTCACTGCAACTGAAATTAGCCTTTTAACCCAGATTTTATTAGATTAATTTAATTTGAATTTTCCAGCTGATGTGGTGGGATTTGACCTCAAGTTTCTGAATCAATCGAGAAGCCCTCTGTATTACTCAGATGTATGCATCTATATTCATGAGCAATGTAGTGAGCAGAACAGAAAGCATTCTCAGATGTTGTCACACATTTTATCAGACGAAAACTGATAATAACTGACAGACATAAATCACAGCAACTAAATAATAAAACATGAGAAAGGAAAACGCGGGGCAGAATTTTCTGTCTGTCGGGTGGGCTGTGTGGGAATGGGCGTGGGTGGGTGTGGAGGCGATCGCCGCCTGCGATCAGGTCCGCGTCTCCATTTCACGCAGGTGAGCCAATTGTGGTCCACCCAGTGTGAAACACGGCTCCCGAGGACAGCACGAGTGGGCGGGCGGCAGCGGGACTGTTACGACTGTCGGGTCCAATGGCGACCCGGCGGCCTGTTTAAAAGTGCAGCCTTGTAAAGGCTGTCAAACATGGCCAGCAGAAAGGCTCCCCAGAGCGCTGCTGGTGAGCAGGCCAGGCACGAGTGTAGGGCAGGGGGGGGCACTGTGATCCTCGTTTCTCAGATGATTGCCTTGCTGCCCTCCTCGAGAAGGTGGCAGTGCGGCAGGAGGTCCTCGTTCCCAGGGGCGGGAGGAGGATGTCCCCCCACATGACCAAACGTGCCTAGGAGGAGGGGCGGAGGTGGTAAGCTCCTGCGACGTGGTGCGGCGCACCTGGATTTAGTGCCACAAGTGTTTCAACGACCTTTTGCGCTCTGGCAGGGTGAGTACCGTGTTGGCATTAGTCACTTAACCCTGTGGGTAGGCTTTCCCCCCGGCCGCATCCCCCCCAAGTCTGAGTGCAAGTTACAGCATTGAATCATTGACAGCATGTGTCCTTCGCTGGGTGGGCCAGCAGATATTGGCCATGCCGAGGTCACCCTGAGAGGGTGATAATGAGATGGATTCTGCACCCGCAGTATGTGGTACAGTGACACCCACAATACTGCTTTGGGGGCAACCTGGAGGATCTGCACCTAGGCGCAGTGCTGGAACTGCAAAACATGTCAAAGTCAGGGTGCTGACATACTGGGAGGGGAGCTTCCAGGTGGCATCTGCTGCCCTTTGTGTTCCACGTGCTTGCGCCTCCTCGCTTTGTAAGGTTGGACCATGTGGTGCCAAACGTGATGTAGGCTGTATTTGGCCAATGGGAGGGGGGTTGCAGGCTTGGCATCTTTGTGTGCATATGTGGCAGCTGCGGGGTGAGGAGGCATTAGAACCCTACAATATTCCACTCTGGTTGGGGTGGGACGGCAGCAAAGAGATTCCAGGTACAAGTTGCACTAATCAATGCTCTTTTCTCCTTTTCAAGAGAAGAATGCTCATAATGCCGCCGAGCAGTTGAGGACTGGTGGAGATGCCAGTGCCAGCGAGGGGACAGCACCTAGACGTAACACCTGAAAGCGTAATTTTAGGCACACCACTGGTTTCTCACTGGTGCTTTTGTGTTGTCCGCAATGAGGTCACGATTAGTTGGTGTGGTGTTTAACACCTTTGTCATTTTGTTTCCTTCAGTTCATTTTGTTTTATCATTAAATTTAGGCAATTGACCATGGCTGAGGTTGCCTCTTTTCCTCTGAAGGTGGATGGTTACCCATGATGTTATGAGCGTCACGTTGAGCTTTATTGACAAGGCCCCCAGTTAATATTCCTATCCAGGCAGATTTAGCACCCGGGTATGGAGTATGGAGCCTGCAGCACAGGCTTTTGTTGGAGGCCCATCTGTGCTGTTCTAGTTGAAGGCTGATTGGATTAAAGTCTTTTGGGTGTCCCTGCCTCCCTGGAGTATGCCCAGGTCAGCGTCTACCCCTTCAGCATTTCCCTGTGTGTGCTCATCCTCAGACTCACTGCTGGATTCATTGTGCGCAGCTGCAGCAAGTGCGCCTACATCTTCTTCCTCCACTGCATCCCCCCTTTCCAGCTCAAGATCGTGGAGAGTGCAGCATGCAACCACTATCAGCAACATACGCTCTGGGGGGGTACTGGAGTGCGCCCCTGAACTGTCCAGGCATCAGAAGCGCATCTTGAGAAGACTGATGGTTCCCTCCATAATAGCCCATGTGGAGGCGTGGCTCCTATTGTACCACCGCTCAGCTTCTGTTCCTGGATGGCGGAGAGGCATCATGAGCCACCTTCTGAGGGGATAGCCCTTGTCACCGAACAGCCATCCATCCAGCCGGGCTGGAGCACTGAAGAGCCCCGGCACCTGGGAGTGTCTGAGGATGTAGCCGTCATGGGAGTTGCCTGGGTACCTTGCACAGGCTTGTAGAATCAGCATCCTGTGATCACACACTATCTGAACGTTCATGGAGTGGAAGCCCTTCCTGTTGACTAAGGCACTGGCCTTGATGGTCACACGTGTGCAATCAA
This sequence comes from Carcharodon carcharias, assembly GCF_017639515.1. Lineage (NCBI taxonomy): Eukaryota > Metazoa > Chordata > Chondrichthyes > Lamniformes > Lamnidae > Carcharodon > Carcharodon carcharias. The sequence continues at coordinate 14,206,619 of NC_054483.1, read as the reverse complement.
TAGCACCCTAGGCGCAGGGGAAGCCAGCAATGGCCGCGAAGCCTCTGGCTCACTGTGTCTGGCTGGCCTGGTCCCAGCGGAAGTGGATGAAGGTTAATGCACGCCTGACCAGAGCGTCTGTGACCTGCTTGACACAAGTGTGGACAACTGATTGGGAGACACTGCTAAGATCACCCACTGAGGAAAGAGGCAGAGGCATGGAAGTTGAGGGCAGCTGTGACCTTCATTGCATGGGGTGTCCACCCACACAGTTAGCGGAGATCTCAGGGCCAATCATCTGACAGATAGAGTTGACTGTCTCCCTTGAGAGACGGAGCCTCCTTTGGTACTGCACCTCAGACATGTTGAGGTAGCTGCTTCGCCACCTGTATACCCTGGCAGCAGGATAGTGGCATCTTCTGCGGCCCCTTCCACCTTGGACTTCCTGTTGGCTCTGCGCCTCTTAAGCCTGCGCCTGTCCTTCCAATGATGGCTCCCCTGGAGGCTTAATGTACACTCCTGGCCTCCTCCTCCTTCTAGCCCTCCCTTCCTCCTCAGAGGAGGTGCCTCCAGTGGAGAGCACAATTCCCTTTCCCAGGGAAGGGAAGGCTTCCTGAAACCTGCAGGCCCCAAAAAGAAATCTTCACTGCAGAGTGCTAACCTGAAGTTTCTGAGTCCTGTCCAAGCAGCTGGTATGTGTTTTGAAATATTTCTGCTCACACCGGCAAGTATCAGTAACTTTCCAAATTAATTATCTGACTGAGCACATTCGCGACCCCACTGACCCCTCTTATCCCGCCCGTGGATGAGGTTTATACAAGTGTGTCCTACCCACCTGTCCATTGCACCCATGTGACGACCTAAAGGTTGCATGGGCCCTGAAAAATCGCTGTCAGTTGGTGCCTCAAGGACCTTAAGTGGCTTGCTAATTAATGGTGGGCATGCATTGGAGATCATCTTGCGCCCGCCCACCGAAATATCACGGTAGCACGCGATGATGTCGGGACACTGGCCCGATGTCACCCCGCATCATTTTATGCGTCGGCATGCGGGGCCAATGGGAAAATTATGCCCATGAAATCAACTTAATCCTTGCAGTGGCATCCTTTGGGAGAATATGTAAATCCAATTTGAAGCAGTGTACAACCTGTGCTCATTTCTTTCTCCTATGATCCAAAACATTTTAGACAGGAAGGAGGATATAATTTCTATTTGTTCTCAGGATGTTGATGCCACTGTCAAGTATGACATTTATTGCTCGTCCCCAATTGGCCTGAGTGGTTGGCAGGGGGCTTTCATCTTGAATAGCTGTGGCAACATGTCCACAGTAGTTTGAGTTTGGGAGTTCCAGGATTTTAAACCAGAGACAACTAAGGGACAGCAATATTGTTCAGATGATATGCAATTTGGAGAATAACTTGGATCATGTTCCCATAACATTGTTAAAACTTCTCTCAATTAATTTTAATCTCATTTATTTTGTTGTGATTGACATCAAATTGGTAACTGTAGTGCTTTTTTAGTGATTGTAAAATATAGAATGATGAATTATTGAATTAGAATTCTTCTTCCAATAAACTATTTACTTAATGTTAAGAAGAACATTTGGAAGAGGAGTTATTTGGGTGTTCACCTTATTCTTTTAACTCTTTTCGATCATGCTCATTTCTGAACCAAGGCAGTGAGCAGGCAATATATCATAAAACAATACTAGTCCTACCGATTTCTATATTAGAGGATAATTGTGTTGCATGTAGAATAGATTTATTTCAGAATGCAGTAGCAATAAAATTAAAACTTTGGTCTGCCACATCAAATTTGTCAGACACAACCTCCAATTCTCTGGGCTATGAAGTCTCATGGCATCGGGTCAAACATGGGTAAGGAACCTCCTGCTGATTACCACGTACCGCCCTCCCTCAGCTGATGAATCAGTGTTCCTCCATGTTGAGCACCACTTGGAGGAAGCACTGAGGGTGGCATGGGCGCAGAATGTTCTCTGGGTGTGGGACTTCAATGTCCCATCACCAAGAGTGGCTCGGTAGCACCACTACTGACCGAGCTGGCCGAGTCCTAAATGACATAGCTGGTAGACTGGGTCTGCAGCAGGTGGTGAGGGAACCAAAGGAGGGAAAAACATACTTGACCTCATCCTCACCAACCTGCCTGCCGCAGGTGCATCTGTTTATGACAGTATCAGTAGGAGTGACCACTGCACAGTCATTGTGGAGACGAAGTCCTGCCTTCGCATTGAGGATACCCTCCATTGTGTTGTGTGGCACTGCCACCGTGCTAAATGGGATAGATCTAGCAACTCAAGACTGGGTATCCATGAAGCACTGTGGGCCATCAGCAGCAGCAGAATTGAAAATAAGATCGAACACAATCTGTAACCTCATGGCCTGTCACATCCCCCACTCTATCATTACCATCAAGCCAGGGGATCAGCCCTGATTCAATGGAGAGTGTAGGAGGGCATGCCAGGAGCAGCACCAGGCCTACCTAAAAATGAGGTGTCAACCTGGGTGAAGCTATAAACACAGGACAACTTGTGTGCCAAACAGCATAAGCAACAAGTGATAGATAGAGCGCGTGATGATATTGGGACGCTCGACCCCACAACCAACAGATCAGATCTAGGCTCTGCAGTCCTGCCACATCCAGTCGTGAATGGTGGTGGACAATTAAACAACTCACTGGCAGAGGAGGCTCCACAAATATCCCCATCCTCAATGATGGAGGAGCCCAGCACATCAGTGCAAAAGATAAGGCTGAAGCATTAGCAACAATCTTTAGCCAGAAGTGCAGAGTGGATGATCCATTTTGGTCCCCCAGCATCACAGATGCCAGTCTTCAGCCAATTCAATTCACTCCATGTGATATCAAGATATGGCTGAAGGCACTTGGATACTGCAAAAGCTGCGGGCCCTGACAACATTCCGGCAATAGTACTGAAGACTTGTGCTTCAGAACTTGCTGCACCTCTAGCCAAGCTGTTCCAGTACAGCTACAACACTAGCATCTACCCAGCTACGTGGAAAATTACCCAGGTATGTCCGGTACAGAAAAAGCAGGATAAATCCAACCCAGCCAATTACCACCCCATCAGTCTACTCTTGATCATCAGTAAAGTAATGGACGGGGTCGTCAACAGTGCTATCAAGTGGTACTTGCTTAGCAATAACCTGCTCACTAACACCCAGTTTGGGTTCCGCCAGGACACTCAGCTCCTGACTTTGTTACAGCCTTGGTTCAAACATGGACAAAAGAGCTGAACTCTCCAGGTGAGGTGATAGTGACTGCCCTTGACATCAAGGCAGAGTTTGACCGAGTGTCAAGGAGGCTAGGAATCGTGCGACGAGTAACTCGCCTCCTGACTACCCAAAGCCTGTCCACCATCTCCAAGGAACAAGTCAGGAATGTGATGGAATACTCCCCACTTGCCTGGATGAGTACAGCTCCCACAACGCTGAAGAAGCTGGACACCATCCAGGACAAAGCAGTCTGCTTAATTGGCACCACATCCACAAACATTCACTCCCTCCATTACCAATGCACAGTAGCAGCAGTGTGTACCATTTAGAAGATGCACTGCAGGAATTCACCAAGGCTACTTCAACAGCACCTTCCAAACCCATGACCACTACCACCTAGAAGGACAAGGGCAGCAGATAAGTGGGAATACCACCACCTGGAATTTCCCCTCCAAGTCACTCACCATCCTGACTTGGAAATATATCACTGTTCCTTAACTGTCGCTGGGTCAAAATCCTGGAGCTCCCTTCCTAACAGCACTGTGGGTGTACCTACACCGCATGGACTGCAAAAGTTCAAGAAGGCAGCTCACCGCCACATTCTCAAGGGCAATTAGAGATGGGCAATAAATGCTGGCCCAGCAGCGAAGCCCACATCCCATGAATGAATAAAAAAAAGGAAGAGGTTAATCAGTATCCAGTATGTTATGTAAACTCTATACAGAATAGCACAGAAGCAGAAACAATCAGTTGAGTTTTCCAAGAGGTGGCTGTCCATGGTCGTGGGGTCATTTGCCATTTCAAAGGGGAATTTTTTGAACATAAACCTTTCTGCAGTGCATAGTATATGAAAGGGCAAACAATTAATTTACTAACAAGACAAGATAAATAATGCATGTAAAATCAATGTTTTTTATATATATATATTTGTTCATGGGATGTGGGCGTCGCTGGCTAGGCCAGCATTTATTTCCTATCCCTAATTGCCCTTTAGAACTGAATGGCTTGCTGGGCCATTTCAGAAGGCAGTTAAGAGTCAGCCACATTGCTGTAGGTCTGGAGTCATACTTAGGGCAGACCAGGTAAGGACGGCGTTTCCTGCCCTAAAGGGCTTTAGTGAACTAGATGGGTTCTTACAATCGACAATGGTTTCATGATCATCATTAGACTTTTAATTTCAGTTCTTTTATTAAGTTCAAATTTCATCGTCTGCCACAGTGGGATTCAAATCCAGGTCCCCAGAGCATTATCCTGGATATCTGGAGTAGTAGTCCAGTGACAATACCACTACACCACTGCCTCCCCATGGTCCAAAACTATATATTGGAAGCAATCTTGTTTTAATTCTTAAGTCTTGCAAAATCCGATCTGCAACAGAATTTTACTTTTATCAGGACTTAGAAAAGGTTATATAATTACTTTTAATCACATTTATCCATTGGCATAGAGATCACTCCAGCTTTTGCAGACTTGCCTCTCCATGCTTACATGACTAGTAGGGATGAAGAGAAAACCATAAATTCTGAAATTAAAAACAGAGAAGCTGAAAAGTCACAGAGCACCCATCAGGACATTATTTTGAATGGAGACTCAATGGAGGTGCCCTCAAAAGCATAGATTAAATTTCAAAATTGAAAGGGAACAAAGCCGTCAGCCCATCAGAGTTGCGGGTAAACACCTCCGGAGGATTTGTTTAGGCATGGGTGGGGCCTTTCCCATCTGCAGCCCTGCCAAAGGGGCATTTGTAATGGAGTCTCCGACTTTGATGGTTAGCTGGTTTTGCCACCAAGAGGCCACCTCCATGGAGCTACAGGGCTCAGGGATCAACGAGAGTCTGCTCCAATGCCAAGAAGAAACCGACCAAGTCCGGATTAGGTGAATTGAGTAGGAACCATCAGTTAAAGCTGTACACAGCCACACAGGTATTTGTCACCCTGTGCTTGATAGAACTGTCATCTGTAAGATAGGTACTTTATTAGCATTTCTCCTTTATCCTACTTTGGGGTTTTCCGGTCCCTTTAATGGCTAAGAACCTGGCTACACGACCTTGGCAGGCCTATTTTCTGAAGCCAGTCAATGGATGTCGCACAAAAGCAACTTAGAAGGACTCGACTGTCAATTTTCAGCTTTTGATGTGGAGAGACATGTGGACCCTTCACCTGATGACCTGGTCCATTTCAGGCATTCACTTTACCTGCATCTTTGGGCCCCATTACTAAGCGTGCTTTGGAGCTCCATCATGACATTTCAAACAACAATTAGAATAATAAATAACTTGGCATTTAATTGAGCTGAGTGCATGAGGCACAAAGGTACACACGAACATACAAACATACAAAATGGGAGCAGAAGTAGGTCATTCATCCCCTCATTCCTAAAAGGGAAACCCCTAATTTTAAAACAGTGTCCCCGTGTTCTGGACTCACCCACAAGAGGAAACATCCTTCCCACATCCACCTTGTCAAGGCCATTCAGGATCTTATATACTTCAATCAAGTCACCCCTCACTCTCCTAAACTCCAGTGGAAACAAGCCCAGTCTGTCCAACCTTTTCCTCATAAGACCATCTGCTCATTCCAGTTATCAATCTAGTAAACCTCCCCTGAACCGCCTCCAACACATAACATCCTTCCTTAAAGAAGGAGACCAAAACTGCACACCATATCCAAGATATGGTCTCACCAATGCCCTGTATAACTGAAGCATAACATCCTTACTTTTATGTTCAATTCTTTTCGTAATAAAGGATTGCATTCCATTAGCCTTCTTAATGACTTGCTGTACCTATATACTAATTTTTTGTGACTCATGCACTAGAACACATAGATCCCTCTGCACCTTGGAATTCTGCAATTGTTCTCTGTTTATGTAATACTCTGCTTTTTTTATTCTTCCTGCCAAAGTGAACAACTTCATATTTTCCCAAATTATACTCTATCTGCCAGATTTTTGCCCACTCACTCAACCTGTCTATATTTGTCTGCAACCTCCTTGTGTGCTGTTCACAACCTACTTTTCTACCTATCTTTGTGTCATCTGCAATTTTAGCTACCATGTCTTCACTCACCTCATCTAAGTCATTGATGTAAATAGTAAAAAGCTGAGGCCACAGCACTGATCCCTGTGGGACTCCACCCATCACATCCAGCCAATCCATTTATGCATACCCTTTGTTTTATGCCAGCCAGCCAAACTTCTATCCATGCTAATATGTTACCCCCTACACCATTAGCTTTAATTTTCTGCAATAAATTTGATGTGGTGCCTTATCAAATGCCTTCTGGAAATCCAAGTACAGCATGTCTACAGGCTCCCCTTTATCCACAGCACATGCTACTCCTTCAAAGAACCCTAGTAAATTGGTTAAACACGTCCCTTTCTCAAAACCATCCTGACTCTTCCCGATTACCTTGAGTTTTTCTGAGTGCTCTGCTATAATATCCTCAATGATCAATTGTAACACCTTCTCCACGACAGATGTCAAGCTAACTGGCCTATAGTTTCCTGTTTTCTGCTTCTCTCCCTTCTTGAATAGAGGGATTATATTTGCCAGTTTCCAGTCTGATGGAACCTTTCCAGAATCTAGCAAATTTTGGACAAATAAAATCAATGGAACTACTGCCTCATCAGCCACCTCTTTTAAGACCCTTTAAGACACCCTCACTGTTTGGCTGTGCTTTTGCTGTTTCTGTTGATTATTGATGCAATAGATATTCTTGTACGTTATTGGCTAAGTGCCCTGAGCTGGAAGATATACTGTGTCACTATTGAGCTTTCTATCAAATAAAAAGCATTACAAACTTATTGGTCACTCTGTGACTACTGGATTGATTCCCCAACTGGGCAATCTTGGGCCAGAGTGACACTTGAGGGATGAGAGATCATCGCCTACGTGATTAGTGTCAGCCATGGTTCAGTGAATCGCACTCTTGTCTCAAAATCAGAAGATTTAAGTCCCACTGATGAGTCTTGGGCACATAACCTAGGGTGATACCCCGATGCAGCACTGACAGGAAATGCTGAATATCAGAAATGGTGCATTTCGATGAGATGTTAAACCGAGGATGCATCAACCCTCTCAAGTGGACGTAAAAGATCCAGTGGCACTTGTTCAATAAAGAAAAGGGGTATTCTCCTTCGCCACTATTTATTCCCCAACTAATGCCTAAAATGATTATCTGATCATTATCACAATACTGATTGTGCGCAAATTGTCTGCATCTCCTACACGACTACACTTCAAATGTAATTGGTCATAAAGCACTTTGGGATGTCCTGAGGTGGTGAAAAATGCTACTTAAATCCAAGTTCTTTCTTTTTGCACTCCTTATTTCTCGTTCATTTTAATTAAGGTACAGAACTGGGGTCCATGATTTCCCAGCCAGAGCTTGCTAAGGTGACCAGTACTCTGCATCAGCTGTGCACAGTAGGAAATCAGCCCATATGGACTATCCCGCATTTTATTACTGTTTTGAAACTGCAGCTCAAACCTTTTTTGCCCTCATTGTTTTATATTATAAATGAACAAACCACAGTGACCACAGGGCATAAAATGTCGAATAAAATATTTTCCAGCGAGCAATTACAACTAAATTCACCATTTTTAACCAACCTCCTATTCATTATAATTACTTAAATGTGACTGATCTATTATCCAGATCCTGCGGTTAAAAAAATGTTTTGCTCACAGTTATTTCATTAAAAACAGAAAATTCTATTTTTTTTTCTTCCCACTGCTCTTCCACCCAAATTGGCAGGGTCACTAACAATGGAGTCAGACACCAGGCAAGTTGGTGAGCTTACGCTGTCTTTATATTCTCACTATCGATTTGAGACTGGCTGTTCACAAGGTCTGGCTGGGACTGCACCCTGGGAGAACCCTTCTTTCACAACTAAATGCGTAGACAGTGTGCAGTGCATTGGGGGAATTTTAATATGGAGGAGGGCATGGGATTGGCAGAGGGCTGTGTGAGGGGTTTAGAGCCGGGTCTCTGGATTACTAGTCCAGTGACATTACTACTATGCTGCCATCTCCCCATTCTCCTTGAACCACCTAGTGAAGGCAGTCCCATTGTGATGTCAGGTTGGATCAAGAATTTCAATCCAGTCATAGCGAAGGAACAACGGAAATAAGTGCCCACTGAGGATAGTGTGTGATTTGGAAAGGAACTTGCAGATGGTGGTGTTCCAATGCACCCGTGTTCCTTGCCTTTCTAGGTGTTGGAAGTCATGGGTTTGTGAGATCACAGAATCACACAGTGCGCAGAAGAGGCCCTGAGGCCCATCGAGTCTGCACTGACATGTGAGAAACACCTGACCTACCTACCTAACCCCATTTACCAGCACTTGGCCTATGGCCTTGAATGTTATGATGTGCAAAGTGCTCATCCAGGTACTTTTTAAAGGATGTGAGGCAACCCGCCTCCACCACCCTCCCAGGCAATGCATTCCAGACTGTCACCACCCTCTGGGTAAAAAGGTTTTTCCTCACATCCCCCCTAAACCTCCTTCCCCTCACTTTGAACTTATGCCCCCTTGTGACTGACCCTTCAACTAAGGAGAACAGATACTCCCTATCCACCCTGTCCATGTCCCTCATAATCTTGTACACTTCAATCAGGTCACCCCTCAGTCTTCTCTGCTCCAACGAAAACAACCCAAGTCTATCCAACCTCTCTTCATAACTTAAATGTTTCATCCCAGGCAACATCCTGGTGAATCTCCTCTGCACCCCGTCCAGTGCAAGCACATCCTTCCTATAATGTGGCGACCAGAACTGCACACAGCACTCCAGCTGTGGCCTCGGCAAGGTTCTATACAACTCCAACATGACCTCCCTACTTTTGTAATCTATGCCTCGATTGATAAAGGCAAGTATCCCATAGGCCTTTTTCACCACCCCACTAACATGCCCCTCTGCTTTCAGAGATCTGTGGATACACACACCAAGGTCTCTTTGTTTCTCAGAACTTCCTAGTGTCATGCCATTCATTGAATACTTCCTTGTCAAATTACTCCTTCCAAAGTGTAACACCTCACAGATGCTGCCAAAGATGCCATTTGTGACTTACAGTTTGGACATAATGCATAGTGAGTGGATGTTTCGGCTACTGGATGGGTGCTGGTCAAGAAGTTTACTTTGTCTTTGATGATGTTCAGCTCCTTGAGCATTATTGCAACGGCACCCAACCAGGCAGATGGAGAGTTTCCGTCATATTCTTGACTTGTAACTGTAGGTGGTGGAGAGGCCTTGGGGAGTCAGAAAGTGAGTCATGTGTTGAAGATTACCCTGATCTGCTCCAATAGCCATAACATTTATATGACTGCTGCAGCTGAGTTTCTGGTCAATGGATACCCCCAGGATGTTGATGGGTTAATGCTGTTGAATGTTAAGCAGCCCACTTGATTGGCACCACATCCCCAAACATTCACTCCCGACACCACTGACACACAGTACTAGCAGTGTGTGCCATCTACAAGATGCACTGCAGGAATTCACCAAGGCTGCTTCAACAGCATCTTCCAAACACATGACCACTATCACCTAGAAGGACAAGGGCAGCAGATAGCTGGGAACACCACCACCTGGAAGTTCCCCTCCAAGTCACTCACCATCCTGACTTGGAAATATATCGCTGGTCCTTCACTGTCGCTGGGTCAAAATCCTGGAACTCCCTTCCCACAGCACTGTTGGTGTACCTACACCACATGGACTGCAGCAGTTCAAGGAGGCAGCTCACCAGGACCTTCTCAAGGGCAACTAGGGATAGGTGATAAATGCCCATTTATTGCTAGCCAGAGAAGCCTACATCCCGTGAATGAATAAAAAAAAATGTCAAGATGAGGTGGTAAGGCCTTACCTGGCACGTGTGTGACTTAAAGTCCAAGACTGAACGTTGTCCAGATCTTGATGCACACATTTACAGACTGAATCTTTATCTGAGGAAAAGCAAATGGAACTGAACATTGTGCACTCATCAGCAAGGTCATTGATGAAGCAGCCAAAGATGTTTGGGCCTCCTGCATCGATGTCCTGGGGATGACATGATTCCCTCCAACAACCGCATCATCTTCCTTTGTGCAGGTTATCACTGCAGTCAGTGGATAATACTCCCCAATTCCAATTGGCCTCAACTTTACTCACGTTCCTTGAGGCCACATTCTGTCAAAAGCTGCCTTGAAGTCAAGGCAGTGACTTCCACCTCACTTTTGGAACTCAGTTCTTTTGTCTCTGTTTGGGTCAAGGCTGTAAAGAGCTCTGGAGTTCTTGGCTGCTGTTGATGACCCAAAGCACCTCATAGGTTGCCAGTTTTGAGCTAATAGATCGGTTCTTAATTTTTCCCATTTAGCATGGTGGTACTGGCAATATGAAGACAAAGTTTGGTCTCTACAATGACTGTTTGGTCACTCCTACCAGTACCATCACGGCAAGATATTGGTGAGGATGAGTTTAAGTTGGATATCACGTTGGTGACAGAGAAGTCTGGTACTGGGGCTAATAGACAGCATTCTACTAATATGACTATATCAAGCTGTTACTTGACAAATCTATGGAACAGTCCCCTCAACTTTGATACTAGTCCCCAAGTATGAGGGGAAAGGCCTTTTCAGGGTTAATTGAGCTGGGTGTGCCTTTGTCGTGTCCTAATTTGATGCCTAGGTTGCAGACAAGTTGTCCATCCAGTTTTATTCTTCCTGCTGTTTGTGGCAATTTGACACAATTGAGTATCTTGCTTGACCAGTTCAGAGGGCAGTTAAAAGTCAACTATGTTGATTGGGTTTTCACATTACACCAGGCACCAGGTTTCCTTCCTTAAAATCTGTCATGAACCAATCCCATATGTTTGTCATCAATTTTACTGAAACCAGCTCTTTATTCCAGAGTCCCTGGACTTATCCGTTTCGTTACCTGAGCACTATACTGCTCCACAGTGATGGGTCAGTGATGACGCCATCTGTTTTTGAAGAAAAAATGTGTCTAATTGTCTATTTCCAAGCTCGAGTTTGTAACTCATTGGTTGCTTTCCAGCTGCATGTTCACTGAAAGTAAATACCCAAAATGATTTGCATGACCTTCCACCAGAGCTCATAAATAACACAAGTCATTACTAATTATATATTCTGCTATATCATGCGGATGTATAATGAGTGAAAAACACTGTTGTGTATGTCCATCATTTCATGTTTCTTAAAACAATTACTAATGGATCAGTTTTTCCAATGTTTCTCAGAAAAACAGCCGACAAAATTGGCATGCTGCAGGGAATTTACAGTTTGTCTTAATGCGTGTTCTAAAGAGAAAATGCAATTGTGTATGATATCACATTGCGCAGTTGGAAGAATTTTCTTGCGCTTTTTATCCCCCTCTGCTTAATGCAAACCTGCTGTGCTGTCTGACACATTGAATAACCGCACTATACTTGCAGTCAGGCTTTGAAATCCTTCTTTTGCAGTTTTAAATTTTTAATAAATTCCCACATAAATGCTTACGTTGCCTGCTATTGCTGTGTCAGCAAAAAATTCGCCTTTTCATTGCCATACAGTTAATCAACTTCAGGAAAATGGTTGAAGGGCAGCCAATGGCAAATAGTTTTGCAACTCCAATGTGCTCTGTCAAAGGACAGTCAGGGTAAATGTGTGCCCACAATTCTACAAACCTGAGTCCTTTATCTCTGTCCTGTTGTGAAAACCAAGTTTTTCTCAACATGAATTAAAGTGGGTTGAGCAGGGGGCGTTGGTTGAGGAAGAGGGGGTGGCGGTACAGAATCATATAAGGGGGGGGGTGCCGTTGGTTGGGGAAGGGGGTAGTGGTGGTACAGAGTCATATGAACATATGAAATAGGAGCAGAAGTAGGCCATTCATACCCTCAGGCCTCATCTGTCACACAATAAGATCAAGGCTGTTTGTGTTCCCAGTTCCACGTTCCCATGTACCTGGTAAGCTTTGATTCCCTTGCCTAACAAGAATCTGTCTGCTTCCACCTTAAAACTATTCAGTGACCCCACTTCCACTGTTTTCTGAGGCAGGGATTTCCAAAGCTGCACAACCCTCAGAAAAAAATTCTCCTGGTCTCTGTCCTACAAGGATGGTCCCTAATTTTAAAACAGCGCTCCCTAGTTCTGGACTCATCCACAAGAGAAAAATCCTTCACTGTCTACCTTGTTGAGACCGTTCAGGATCTTATATGCTTCAATCAAGTCACCCCTCACTCTTTGAAACTCCACTGGAAACAAGCCCAGTCTGTCCAACCTAGCCTTATAAGACAACCTGCTCATTCCAGGTATCAATCTAGTAAACCTCCCCTGAACTGCCTCCAGCGTATTTGCATCCTTCTTTAAATAAGGAGACCAAAACTACACACAATATTTGAGCTGTGGTCTTCCTCTGCTGATTCTAAACCTTTGAGTCCTGAGATTTTGGGAGTAGATTCCAGCTTGCTACCTTGGTGAAAATTACAAACTGGCATACAGAGTTGAAAGGTAGAAGAAAAGAAGCATAGATTTTCTGCTCAGATGTATCAATTGTCAAGCGTGCAGAACATGCATTAGACAATTGAGCATGCAGCTTTTAGGCATGGTTTGTGTACATCTTATTTAGCCCACAGATTTCCTTCCCCAAAATTTCGTGCTTGCACTCATTAGAATCCCAGATTGTTTATTGATGTTTTTGAATAACACTGTTCCCTCCATTCTCCAATATATGAGGTTATCCAGGATGGCTTCTCCCAAATTTGAGCCAAGGGCTTGTGATTTTGAACCCCGTCTCCACCTTACCTGTGTTTCCTTCCAATTATGTTATTTTTCCATTCTTGAGATATTTTCAGTGAAGGAGCAGTTGCAGACTAAATGAGCAATTGAAAACCCTTTCTTATTGTACACTCCCAAGTGATGGGACACTATGGACAATTGCAAGACCCTTATTACCACCTTGGTTAACAACTACAGCCTTGGCACAGCCTGATGGGTGAATCACTGAGCTTTTCATCAGTATGGCTCCTCAGCATGATGTTTTTAACCAACTATGTCACAGAACGGCCTTTTGTACAAGAAATTGGTCAACTGGTGGATGGATCTTTGCTAAGTTAGAACTAGCAAATTAGCCACCTCGACCTGTTGCCCAATCTCTGCTGAATGCACAGAATCCTCATGAAGCAGACGCCCCATTCTAAACAGAGCCTAGTTCCTTCAATGTAAAGCAATCACAACATTTTATATTTTAAGTGGTACATGAAAGCAATCATGTTGAGGTCAACAGGTGATGAGATCAGCAGGCACCAAGCCCACACCTAACATGAGGGCACCAACCGTGTCTCTGGCAATTACCTGCAGGGTCTGTAAAGTGCCAGTTGCAGAGCTGTGACATCTGCTGCAAAGCCACCCTACACCACAGTTAACCAACATCCAAAACCTTTCTACTATGGTGTCCCACCAGGTCAGCTTAAGAATCACTTGCAGTATTAGCTTTGCTCTACACAGGTAACTAAAGTATTGCCCTGATGGGTGGCACCTTCATCTCTTCTTCCAGTGAATGGCAACAGCAGCATTACATGGCTGTACAACCTCACTGCATTTCACTAAGTAGAGGTTAGGCAGGTTTCTTTTCCTGCTTGAGATGGTGCCCAATTGTATTTGCATGTTGTTTGTTTACATTTTATTGAAAATTAACGTTAGCACTCTAGTTCCAACATAACATCGTAATATTTCTTTAGACTGGAGTACTACAAAGTTGAGCAGTCACACGGCCCGTGATTATGCTCAGTATTTGCCAAAGGCAAGTGTAAACCCATGGCCAATTTTTGTTCCCATTTGTTTTAGTCTGTGGAAAGCAACCCTGGCTCAATTAAGATGTCACATCTGCAGCATAAATACTGCATATATATGAGGCAAGTATTACATGGTGCTTTTGGACTGGAGTACTACGAAGTTGAGCAGTCACTTGGCATGTGATTATGCTCAGTATTTGCCAATGGCAAGTGTAAACCCACGGCTAATTTTTGTTCCCATTTGTTTTAGCCTGTGGAAAGCAACCCTGGCTCAATTAGGATGTCACATCTGCAGCGTAAATATTGCATATACGTGAGGCAAGTATTACATGGTGCTTTTGCCTACTTATGTCGGGAAGATAGCCAGAGCCACTTTTACCTCCCACTTTAATGCTGCGTACTTTTGTTTCCTCTTCAGCTGTGTTGAATTGAATGGTTTAAAATGAATATCTCCTTTCCTTCAAATGTCAGACAGAGGATTAAACAACTCTTAACATTTTTTGTTCGCTACATATGCCATTAATTATTATCGAATTACCCGAAAAACCAGTTGCTCTGGAAAATGTGGATCCACTTAATATGGACATCACTTGATGGAGCAACTGCTTCCATGTGCGTACAGGCCAGCTTTCTGTGGTAAAGGTTCTCATTGTGAAGTCACATGATTTCATCTCTGCATTTTGCTTAACACTTTTTAGGATTGAATTGACCAAATGTTTCTCCAATCCCCTTATGTGAAGAAAAACCAAGATTGCAATATGGGTTTAAGTCTTACAAAAAAAAAGGGGGTTTGATATATTTTCTCCCACACTCTTTCAATTCTTCAGTTTTCTGCTGTTCTATATATTCTTATCGATTCTTTCATGGGATGCCAGCATTTCTTGCCCATCCCTAATTGCCCTTGAACTGAGTGGCTTGCTAGGCCATTTCAGGGGGTAGTTAAGAGTCAACCACCGTGCTGTCAGTCTGGAGTCGCATGTAGGCCAGACCAGGTAAGGATGGCAGATTTCCTTCCCTGAAGGACATTAGTGAACCAGATGGGTTTTTATGACAATTCATGAAAGTTTGAAGGTCATTACTGAGACTAGCTTTCAATTCCACAGTTTATTTTTTACTAACTCGAATTTAAATTCCACTAGCTGCCATGGTGGGATTCACAGAATCACAAAATTGTTACAGTGCAGAGGAGGCCATTTGGCCCATATTGTCTGCACTGGCTCTCAAATGAACATTATGACTGATTGCCATTCTCTTGTCTTTTTGCTATACCCTTGCACATTATTTGAATAGAAACAATCACCTAATGCCCTCTTGAATGCCTCGATTGAACCTGCCTCCACCACACTGTGAAAAAGTTTATTCTCACATCACATTTGCTTCTTATGCAAATCACTTTAAATCTGTGTCCTCTCGTTCTCGATCCTTTTATGAATGGGAACATTTTCTCCCTATCTACTCTGTCCAGCCTCCTTATGATTTTGAGCACCTCTGTCAAATCTCCTCTTAGCCTTCTCCTCTCCAAGAAGAACAGTGCCAACTTCTCCAATCTACCTTCATAGCTGAAGTTTCTCATCCCTGGAACCATTATTGTAAGCCTCTTCTGTATCCTCTCCAATACATTCACCTTCTTCCTATAGTGTGGCGCACAGAACTGTGCACAATATTCCAGCTGAGGTCTAACTAGTGTCTTATATAAGTTCAGCATAACTTCCTTGCTCTTGTACTCTATGCCCCTATTAATAAAGCCCAGGATACTGTATGCTTTATTAACTGCTCTCTCCACCTGTTGAGCTGCCTTTAATGATATATGCACATATACACCTAGGTCTCTCTGCTCCTGCATGCCCTTAAGAATTGTATCCTTTACTTTATATTGTCTCTCCATGTTCTTCCTACCAAAATGCATCACCTCACACTTCTCCACATTGAACTTCATCTGCCACCTACTTGACCACTCCACCAAATTGTCCATGCCCTTTTGAAGTTCTACACTGTTGTCCTTACAGTTTACAATGCTTCCAAGTTTCGTATCATCCGCAAACTTTGAATTTTTTCCCTGCACACCAATATCTAGATCATTAATGTATATCAAGAAAAGCAAGGGTCCCAATACCAACCCCTGGGGTACTCCACTACAAACCTTCCTCCAGCCCAAAGAATGTCCATTAACCATTACTCTTTGTTTCCCATTACTCGGCCAATTCTGAATCCACGTTGCTACTGTCCCTTTTATTCCACGAGCTATAACTTTTCTCACAGGTCTGTTGTGTGGTACTGTATCGAATACCTTTTGAAAGTCTATGTACACCACATCAACAGCATTACCCTCATCACCCCCTTCTGTTGCCTCTTTAAAAAACTCCAGATTTGAACCCAAGCCTCAGAGAATTTTTCTTGGCCTTTGGCTTACTAGTCCAATGACATGACCATCATGGCACTGTCTCCCCATGAATATGGTTATATGGTGACTCAGCTGAGGCGTGGCCCCACATATCACCTAAGTGACCGATCTTTGTGAGGTGTCAGGAAATCTCTTTGGCTGTGGAAGGAATGACATCAATTGGAATTATGCAATTCTCATATTTGCCAATATTCTGTTGTCAATCAATGGTGGAGACTAGGGTTGATTTATTTTTAATTTTTTGCCCAACACAGGAGAACAAATCTTGGTCGTTCCCTCATTTGTATGGAGCAGTGAATTCTCCAGAGTCATTCAATGAGTTCTCCTATCCAGCAGCATTGCTAATAGGAGGACCAAAAGAGCAAGTGACCTCCCCTGACAATTCCTAGATCTACATTACAACAAACTGTTTGGAAATAGGCCAAAAGGCAACACAAGGTGGACATATCCAACTTTCCTGGTTTCTGCTTTGCAGTTCTCTATCTGAAGACCACCAAGCTTAAACTGCAGGATGGTTTGCAAGAATAAAGTCTTGCTGCTATCTTCCTGCACTGTGGTGCCCACAAAAAAAACAATTTTTAGAAAAATCAGATTTTGAAATACGAAACAAAGTTCAATTTTTGAACCAATTTATTTTCAAAAAGCGGGTCTAATTACAAGGAACTACAAAGGAAGCAGCTCTTTAATCCATACAATTATCCAAACTGTTTGAAATAAGTAAAATTAAGTCAGTTGAAAGCAATACTTCTCCAGATACTTTGTCATGGCAGAATGAAACATTCACAGTGCACTTAGATCAAAAAATGCAACACACTTACATCTTTAAGCTGTCTCTACGGCCTTAATCATCGTAACTTTAAGTAAATGAATTAATTAAAACAGATGAAAATAAATCAGTGTGATATAGAAACATCATCGTACCATTGTTTTACTGAGCGAATGTAAATCTGTAAGAAAAATCATAAATGATTATAAAAGCACAAAAGAATAAACAAAAGAAATGAAGAAGCTGCTGATGTTTGATTGTAATTTACAAAACTATTTTGTTCCAGTATGAAAATCATCTTGTGGCAAACACCAACAGCAATGAAGCTCTACCTTAAGCGTGCAACTTACAACCTTCCTAACTCATGTTTTCAAAACTACAAAGAACAAAACTTAGTACTTACTGAATCTTCTCCTAAGTTTCCTAATTTGTCCATTACAAAAGGCTCTTTTTTTTCCCCAAATAACTTCTTAATGCTGGGTGAATATTCGAGCAGTTCAAAGCTGTCAGTCTGTTAAGTATGAAGCTGCAGTGCCAGAAGGAGATGGGAGTCTTTGGCAATAGTCCAATTTCTACAGCACGTGAAATTTGATAAGTCTTTCATGGAGTTTTTATCATGCAATTGTGCTGAAGGACAAAGTGATGATCAGATGTTAATTCTAATCTGTAACAGTGAACATTTTCAGTTCAGCATTTTGGGCAGAAGCCCAGTGTTTTTTTTTGCCAACACTGTGTACACCCAGAGTCCTTGAGCAGACCTGAAATTTCCAGGGGAACCCAGCACTCTGTAATCTTGGCCAATTACTCACTGTGTGGACAAGAATGTAATGCTCAATAAAATTTTTCAAGCCTGTGCTTTTTGTCTCTTGTAGTTCTCAGGAGATTATTCAGGAATTGGATGTGGGGGTGGTCAAGGCTAAATCAGTTTTTGTTATTTTCCAAATATCATTCCTAACTCTTAATTCAATCCATTCACACTTTGGAAGGACTTTAATTATGACTCCCTTTCTAGATGTCTGAACATTTTTGGATGCCATTTAATTAGCAAAAAAGCTGCAGAATACATCCTCATACCTCCCTTTTAAATTTCTCTCTTTCTGGCTTAATAATCTATGCTATTGTATTGATTAACAGAAAGAAATAAAGAATCATTTTCATTACACACAGGTTCTAAATAAAAGTGGAAAATCATAATTCAAAAAGGCATCCTATTTTATAGAAAAAAATCAGTTTAATTTTTTTTTAAAAAAGCATGTGCAAGTTCAACTGTTGTTGTTTGATTAAAGAACAAAGCAGATAATCATTTGAAGACCCCCTGGAATGTTGGACAAACATGAGTCTTCATTTTCTTCACAGCTTTTTTGACTTCCTTGCTCTTTTTGTCCCACCTGTGAATAACCGTCAGGAGATTCTGTTTGTTCACCTTGCGGCCCATAATGAGGAAGTTACTGTTGAGATTGTCCAGCTGGTGGCAAGGGCAGTCTGCCCCATTCTTAATGTACAAGGTCAGCTTCTTCAGGTCCTTTTTCTTGAGTGGTCCCAGTTTCAGAGGCTTTTTCTTCTTCTGTGGTATGATTTTCCGATCTCCGTTCTCCTTCTTGACTTCCTTGATCTTCATTTTTAGAGCTTAAATAAAATAGCACAATTATTAATTGAAGAGCCAACAAATGAGACCTTTACTAGTAATGGACAACATTTTTATTAATCTCCCTTCAATAGCTTAAGACTCTATGGAGTTTGTGCTTTGTGGATGGATATTTGCTTTCAGTGCACTTTATAACCTTGCTTAATTGTTATAAACTTTTGGGGATTGAACTACTCAAGGATCTTTGTTCCGGTGAGATTTGAGTTTAGCTGCTAACTATCATAGAATTTCTTCAGATTCCAGCAGAAATGTTTTAGGAAAACAATAGTATATTAACGATCTGGCTTACAGAGTCCACTTTGGCTTGTTATGAGAGACAATCTAAATTATAATCTTTACAAAATTTTTGAATGGATGGAGGCATTGGCATAACATGTTTTTAAGAGGACATCTGAAGGTGGATAAATCAGCTGGACCAGATGGATTACACCCCAGAGTTCTGAATGAGATAGCTGAAGAGATAGTGGAGGTGTTAGTGATGATCTTTCAGGAATCACTCAAGTCAGGGAGGGTCCCAGAGGACTGGAAAATCACTAATGGAACCACCCTGTTTAAGAAGGGAGTGAGGCAAAAGACGGGAAATTACGGGCCAATTAGCCTGACGTCGGTCATTGGTAAGATTTTAGAGTCCATTATTAAGGATGAGATTTCAGAATACTTGAAAGTGCATGGTAAAATGGGGCAAAATCAGCATGGTTTCATCAATGGTAGGTCATGCCTGACAAATCTGTTAGAATTCTTTGAGGAGGTAATGAGTAGGTTAGACAAAGGAGAGCCAATGGATGTTATCTACTTGGACTTTCAGAAGGCCTTTGACAAGGTGCCGCACAGGAGGTTGCTCAGTAAGATAAGAGCCCATGGTGTTAGAGGCAAGGTACTAGCATGGATAGAAGATTGGCTGTCTGGCAGGAGGCAGAGAGTTGGGATAAGTGGGTCCTTCTCAGGATGACGGCCGGTGACTAGTGGAGTTCCGCAGGGGTCAGTGTTGGTTTCACAACTTTTTACTTTATACATTAATGATCTAGATGAAGGAACTGAGGGAATCCTGGCTAAGTTTGCAGATGATACAAAGATAGGTGGAGGGACAGGTGGTATTGAGGAGGCGGGGAGGCTGCAGAAGGATTTGGACAGGTTAGGAGAATGGGCAAAGAAGTGGCAGATGGAATACAACATGGGGAAGTGTGAGGTCATGCACTTTGGTAGGAAGAATAGAGGCATAGACTATTTTCTAAATGAGGAGAGAATTCAGAAATCTGGAGTGCAAAG
Source organism: Carcharodon carcharias (assembly GCF_017639515.1). Classification (NCBI taxonomy): domain Eukaryota; kingdom Metazoa; phylum Chordata; class Chondrichthyes; order Lamniformes; family Lamnidae; genus Carcharodon; species Carcharodon carcharias. Next base: position 14,186,545 of record NC_054483.1, on the reverse strand, counting down.
GGACTTGGGAGTCCTAGTCCAGGATTCTCTTAAAGTCAACTTGTAGGTTGAGTCGGTAGTTAGGAAGGCAAATGCAATGTTGGCATTTATTTCGATAGAACTAGAATATAAAAGCAGAGATGTGCTGCTGAGGCTTTATAAGGCTCGGGTCAGACCGCATTTAGAATATTGTGGGCAATTTTGGGCCCCATATCTCAGGAAGGATATGCTGGCCCTGGAGAGGGTCCAGAGGAGGTTCACAAGAATGATCCCAGGAATGAAAGGCTTAACATATGAGGAACTTTTGAGGACTCTGAGTCTATACTCAATGGAGTTTAGAAGGATGAGGGGGGATCTGATTGAAACTTACAGAATACTGAAAGGCCTGGATAGAGTGGATGTGGGGAAGATATTTCCATTAGTAGGAGAGACTAGGACCCGAGGGCACAGCCTTAGAGTAAAGGGAAGACCTTTTAGAACAGTGATGAGGAGAAACTTCTTTAGCCAGAGAGTGGTGAATCTATGGAATTCATTGCCACAGAAGGCTACGGAGGCCAGGTCATTTAAGTGTATTTAAGTATTTAAGACCGAGATAGATAGGTTCTTGATTGGTAAGGGGATCAAAGGTTACAGGGAGAAGGCGGGAGAATGGGTTTGAGAATCTTATCAGCCATGATTGAATGGCGGAGCAGAATCGATGGGCCGACTGGCCTAATTTTCTGCTCCTATGTCTTATAGTCTTATGTAGAATTTACAGCACAAAAATTAAGCAACTTGGATCAATTGGTTCATGCTGGCTTTTGTGCTCCATTGAGCTTTCTCCAACTCAACTTCATCTAACCCTGTCAGCATGTTCTTCCATTCCTTTCTCCCTCATGTACTTATTGAGCTTTCCCAGAAATGTATCTCTGCTATTCACCTTAACCACACTGTGTGGAACCACTTTACACTCTGAGTAAAGAAATTTCTCCTGCATTCCTTATTGGATTTGTTCACGAGAATTCTGTAGTTTCAGTCTCCTCCCCTTAGGCAGAAACTTATCTCTACATCTAATTAAAAGATGTTGGCAAGCTGCCTGGACTCGGTTATAACTGGAATTTGAGCGCACTTTCTTCATCTTTTTAAAAGCAGAAAAAAAAACAATTTCTCCAACATGCTTTAGTAAAATTCTCTCAAGTTGTGAGATCTGGTGAACCTTTACTTCAATGGATGCTGAAGACAACATGTATGTCGAACAGCTGCAATCCTGCAGGTGTGAATGTGGCATTGCCAGACAAAACCCTAAGGCATTAAGTCAGCTTCCCCACATTGTCTATCAAGTTTCCATATTTTCTAACTCTGCTTCATACATCTTGAACAATACATGCATCAATATATGTTATCCCCATCTCCATTAGTCTCAACAGAGTGAAATACTCAACTGACTTTAATTTACAAAAACAATATGATAGCTTATCATGGATGATTTTGCTCGAGTTTCAAGTGTATCTAAACTAAAATTTGGCCATGGGTTTGTAAACTTCAACAACAGCTGTCAGACCTCAGGTGTCCAGAGACAGTTTAGTTCCGAATTAAAAATAAATTGCTGGAAATATTCAGCAGGTCAGGCAGCATTTGTGGCAAGAGAACCAGAGTTCATGTTTTAGGCCGATGTCACCGCCACAAATGCTGCCTGACATGCTTAGTATTTTCCTTTGTATTTCAGACTTCCAACATCAGCAGTATTTTGCTTTGGACAATTTGGTTCTGTTGCGTTCCAAGTGCAAGAGTAAGATCAACAGCCAAAGCCATGAGACTAGCATTTCAGAGTCTTATGAATCTAAACGTTTGCACAACCTTGCTGTGTACTTCCTCTCATTGGTTTTGTAGGATATGAAAAATAATTTGTATTTTTTTCCATGTTGTTCAGAACCTTGTCATCCAATGGCTTCACGCGGGTAACTTTCTTATTCTAATTATCTGTCACGGGGCATGATCAGATACCAGTTTTTTTTAAATTTACTGACCATCATTCTCAAATGGCAACTGCCAAAGAAGCAGAAAAATTGCACTTTCATTGTGCTTTACCACACCCTAGGAGGTTCGAAAGTGCTTTACAACCCAAGCATTATTTTGAAGTCTAGTGAAATGTTGTTGCCAATTTGCTAAGTGTAAAGTTCACCCCCAGCAAACGACTGCATCAGTCTTCTCCTGCTGGTGATGCTGGCTGAGAGGCCAGGATCCTACCAGACTTCTCGATCAGCAAGAGCTCTCAACTTTGCTGTAAACACCGAAGCATTTTGAGGAGGACAAGGTGTGACAAATCCATCAGGCTAAACTTATAAGTCTATCTGGCATTTTAACTATTATTTTTGGCATATTTTTTCCCCGAGTGGAATGCTAAGCTGTTGTTAGATCCACAGGGGATGAAAAATGACTTGGAAGAGCTACTGAGCCCAAGACACTGAAGGAGCTTAATTAACATTGATGAAAATAGTAATTAACCTGAAGGCCGTCAGAAGTGTTTTAATTTCAACTATATTTATGTTCGTGCCAGGAATCTGAATTTACAGGTACATTTTTTTCCAATAGGTAATCAAAATATTGAACAGAAATGGATACGAAAAAACTCCCTTCAAAAATAAAATTTAATCTTAAATATGTAACTATTCACCTTTTCAAAAGGTTCTTTGATATGGCCCTGAATTCCAGCTGCAGAAAAGTTATGTTTGACATCTGAAGACACCTCCCAGAGTTTATCGGTTTGCATTCCTTTCATGGATTTTCATCCTCAAGGCAGATAGCAGGAGTTGGGAAAATTCCTGGCTCAGCCTGCCTGCATCGGGAGAAAGTGTCAGGGGAGAGGGAATTTTCATTCCATGGGGTGGGTGATGGCTGAATTCGGGCTAGCCAACCCAGGAAAAAAGTCTGGAGGCAGCCAAGGGGGCCGCCAAGTACCAAGGCGAGCTAATTAAAAGCAAAAACAAAAATACCTGGAGAAACTTAGCAGGTCTGACAGCATCTGCGGAGAGGAACACAGTTAACGTTTTGAGTTCGTATGACTCTTCACCAGAATTAAAAGGCCTGCCTTGGTGCTGTGAGACTATATCCCAGTTACGGGCCCCTCAAGGCCACACCACTCTCACTCCCCACGCCCCATTCATGCCCCCTCATACCCCCTACCCACTGTCTATAACCCTCGTAGCAAGCTATGGCACTTCGAAGCCCATAATGAGGCTTGCCTGGGCGCCCAGAAATCCATTACAATGCTGAAACAGCTGCGCCCCAGGGAAAACATCACTTGATTGACATCTCTGTCTATCTGATCTCTTCTGTCAATTGTACAATGTTAATTTACACATGAGAAAGAGGTTAAATGCTTGCAGTTTCTGCTATTGATACTTTCAGGGGTCTGGATGATTGACATTTTTATTGGCTTGTTGTAAAAGTTTTTTTTTAAACAAAGTGGACAATTATCAACGAATGACTTTTTTTTAAAAAAGCTTTATTTTTTTAAACAGTTCCTATTGACACTATCGGGTTCTTTATAAAGTATATAGTGGGTGAATTGGCTTGGAAGTGTCAGCTTGGCATGGGGGCATGAGTGACCATCAGGGGTGGGTAGGGCCATACTTTGGCATGGGGGGCATGAGGAGGACCTTTTGATCTTACCTTAAAAAGGTTTCTTCATGCAGACTATAGTTCACCACACTTCTGAGGTGCCATAAAGCAGGACTCTTTGAAAAGCTGGTCCGACTCTAGGAAAGTTGCGGAGGACTAGGACATGCTTATTCCCACATTGGAGCCAGCCAGGTGGGGAGCGCAGGGTGTGGGCTCTCGACCCGATGAGCCCGTGCCCTTAAAAAGCACTCCCAAAAATCAGAAACCCCGGGAATGGGGTCGGCAATCCTGGAATCCGGCGCTGGCCGCCATTTTCACCCCTCCACGGAGTCTCTCTGACTCTGTGAAAATCCAGCCCACAGTCTTCATTTAAAAAGAATACCATTTGATGTGAAATTTTATGAAATTAATAAAAATGAAGTCAGTAAAGACAAAAATAACTGATTTTTAAAAATTCATTCTCATGACATGTGTTGAAGGCAAAGCTGGCTTTTATTGCCCATCTCTCAACTGCTTGAGGTGATTTTGCTGAACTGCTGATAATATTGTGACACAATACAGTGTCTTGTTCAGTCTTTTTTTCATCAAGCCTGAGAATTTGGTCAGCTCCCCAACTACTTAAATAGTAACCTATTCTCTCCCACAATCCAATCAGCTTCTTGCAAAACCTAGTTTTAATTACTATCATTAGTGCCTTTTGAAGCAATTCGTTCCAAAATTACTCATGTCCTTCCGCTAATTCTATCCTACAAGTGCTACATTAGCTGAAGTACCAAAATTTCAAACATCGTTTTTACTTGACCATTTATTAAGAAAAGTTGAATACAAACAATAAAGCAATTGCACACATGATCTACTTATCACCCATTATGGTCCTTTTCATTTAGGAATAAGTCAAGATGTTGATGCTTGAAATTTACAATTCTGCTCTCTTAGTTATTGAAGGAATGTTTGAGATCATCGCTGTCATCTTTCTACGACAAATTCATACTGACGATATCGCTGCAGGAATTCCCCAGGGCTGTGCCCAAGGACTGACTGTCTTCAGCCACTCATTAAAGACTTTCAGCCCTAAAGTTTGGGGTGAAACTGTTAACTGATGATTGCAGCTTTCAGTTTCATTCACAATTCCTCACATAATGGAACAGTTCCTGCCCACATGCAGCAAAACCTAGACAAAAACTTAACTTGGGGCAAATAAGTGACTAGTGATATTAGTGCCACACAGGTGCCAGGCAATGAGTGGTTTCAACAAGTCCATCCACCTCCCCATGACATTCAAAGGCGTTACCAACACCTTTGCTTTCTCCAGGGCAGCTTGCAAAGGGCAATAAATACTGGCCTTGCCACTGACACCTATATCCTAATAATGATTTAAAAATACAAGTTGAAGTCATACTGAATACTTTTAGTCAGGATGTAGTCTGCAGCACCCACTCTTGTGTCCTATTTTAGTTGCCGCTTCCACTTACTCTAAGCCCAGTCGATGCCACAACCTGCATCGGATCTTGTTGCAAACTTTGCCAACATCTCCAAACTTGCCAAATTTCTCTTAGGATATCAACTAATAAATTGACTTGATTTTCCTTTTTTTTTAAAACAAAACTATAAAAACACACACAACTCGATATATTTGTTGAGTGCCTTACTCTTTCACACTCTAAAATGCTGACTTGTGGAAATGTTTAGATGTTGTCACTGATGCATGTGACAGTTTAAGTTTGCCATGATTGATAACTCAGATAATTTCACAATGCTTATTGGTTGCCTGACTGTGTTGGACGTGTTAAATTTCTGGGGGCTCACAAGGTAGATGCCTAACGTATGGTGACAATCATCATATAAAAAGGGAAGGTTGAACTCAGACATGAAGGCAGCATAAGTCCCTTCCATAATGGTCTCTGTGCCTTCAGGAGGTGCAGCATTGCCCAATTCTGATTTTCTGCTTGAAAGTGTGCTTATTGATGTTAAGTGATTGGAATCAACCCCATCCCTTACATGATTCAATGACTTGCTGTTTACATTCAAAGAATCAACTACGTGGATGAGATACAAACACATTTTCCCCCTAAGCCACATTCTAGATTCAACTACCATCTGTGAGGATGAAAACTGGGTATAAGATATTATATGTTCATGGATGTAAATATTCTGCTGATTATTTGACACATTTTGTACCATGAAATGGAGCATCATTTATGTAGAGACTACATATGGTATCACTTTTAGCAAGGTATGGCTAATGCCTCATAACATGGAGCTTGGTCAGGCATGCCAGTCTGCCGAGTTGCTGCTTTGTTGGGGGAAATCACGCACTAAAGACAAGGCACCTCTCAAAGGAAACAGGGCCAGTCGAAATTTTGCAGAGACAGCAATCTCCAAGTTGTTGTGTACACCTTGAAGCAACTGGTTGAAGATGACAGAAGGCTAAGAAAAGGTTATAGAAATGGTGTAGGGCATGCAGGGTGCAGAACTGTGGACAAGTGGGACATATTGGAGGGTAGAATGCTCTTTGAATCAAGATTAAAACAAAACCATGAGGTCACCATCAGTTAGAACTTAGGAAACCAAATTCAATTTGTCATTCAATAAGTTAAATGTGACAAACAAAAAAACAAATTACCAATGCTGAACATTCTTGGAATTGGGACTGCCTGTGGATAGCTGATGTATTTTCTGTTTCTAACAATAACGTGCATTTATGTAATGCCTTTAGTATAGTAAAAATACTCACAGGACTATTATGCAACCAAATTTCACATTGAGCCACCTAATGAGATGTTAGGACAGGTGAAGAAAAGCTTGGTCAAAGGTTTTAATGAGTGTCTTAAATGGCTGGAGGGAGAAGGGGTTTAGGGAGGGAATCCATAGATTCAGGCCGAGATAGTTAAAGGCACAGTTGCCAGTGGTGGAACAATTAAAATCAGGGATGCACAAGAGGGCAGAGATCATGGAGGGTTGTAGGGTTGGATGTGTCAGCTGTGGACATCATCAGGTCCTAATATGCAGACTTAAAGCAGGACATCTCTACTTTCTGCCAGCTGTCCTGCTCCTCAGCTCTCAAGGCCATGGGAACACAGTCAGTTACACTAGTTTTCATGACGTGAGTAGAGTTAAGATTGACCCTAAACAGAGGTGCTGTCCAAATATTTATATGGTTATAAAAAAAATCCCAAAATACTCTTTCTCAAAAGAGCAGGGAGCTTTCCCAGTATCCTGACACCATTCATCCTTCAACCAGCACCATCAGAAGCAGATCAATGGGTTGTTCAACTGCTTTCCTGGACAGGTTGTGGGATAACTGGCCTGATTTACCCACTGAACAGCAGCCACTGCACCTCCAAGTAATTAATGGCTGTGATGTTCTTGGAGATATTCTAAGCATATGAAAGGTGCCATGTAAATGCAAGTTAGCTCTTTTTTAATTGATACCATCACTTGTGTTCCATTCTGTCTTCTCTCTCTCCCTCTCACTACTCCACTACATTGTTGGTGCTGACATGGTATGCCAATGGCCTTCGTGCTATCAATTATCAGAACACACTAATTAGGTGGTGCCATTACCACAGCATATTTCGCTAAATTATGCTCCCAGCAGGGAAAATTTGCTCACTGGGAGTTCATATCTTGATTAATGTTCATGGACAGAAAATCAGTGTGTGCAATCAGTGCTTGCTTTTCCAACCTACTCTTATACTTCAGCAAGGGAAGACTCCCTACTTATAGCACTATTCTGTAAAACCAGCCTTTAGGTCTTCAAGCTTATTTAAAAAAAACATCTTTCGAGCCAATATACCTCAAAATATCTTTTTCAGGGAACTTGGATATTTACTTCTCAGAATTACTGCCTTAAGTGTAGAGTAAAGACTTAACATCAGAAGGACCTGATGCTAATGTAACTATGATGTAATGACACATGACTAAGTCACAGCGATCTAGAGGGAGGTGAAGTCCAACCTCATGGAAAATTCTCAAGATATACATTGAGCTGTAAATAAATATTGTTTTTAACAAACTACAGTCTTGAGTAGCTTACTTAAGGAAAGTAGACAATAACCCCAAAGAACCCCATCCAGACACTGACCACACGATGAAACATGGTGGTAGAATACAGAAAGTGAAAGACCCAGCACAACTTCAAGTAAAGACAGCAGACCTGACAAGCCCACAAATCCTTGAAAGAAGGATGAAAGGATTGAAGGCTCACCAAAACAGTAATAGCATTTCAGGGTGTAGCAGATGCAAGCTGAGGGACCAGACAGCAGTGAGCACAGGCCAGAATTACCAAGCTACACTTGTGAAGCAGGAACGAGTCCAGAGCTTGGTAGAAGCACGGAATCTACACTGCTATTCAGAACCTTTCTGAAGCACTACAAGTGCTAATTATCCCACAAACTCAGTGCTGCAATAACTGGAGAAAGAAGTTTCCAGATGTAGAACTGCTTCCAGTTTGCACAAAAAGGAACACAATAATTGGGTCAGTACTTTACTCTATGCAGTTAGAGCTATTGTGGACAACATGATAGCGAGACAGGGAATCAATGAGGTTTCAAGCACTTATGACATGGTCCTCTAAGCATTTGATTTGTTTTTCAGTGTTCGCAAAAATTTAATCACAGGAAGTCAAAATTTAACAAGTGAAAACAAAGACCACATGAAAGCATGGTTTTGTACATGACCAATCTGTACAGGCGTGCAGAAATTTGCGACTCTGGAATATTAAGGGAAGAATTGCTTCATGATCACATAGTAGTTGGTGTCTTTGATGAAGCTCAATCAGATCTCTTGCAAACAAGAGAAGATTTAACTTTAATGAAGGCTGTACAAATTGCGAGACAAACTGAGCTGAGAGAGTTAAATAGAGCAATTGCTCCCAAGGGAAGTGAGATCCTGTGGAAACCAATGAGTGAGGCCATTCAATACATAGGCCAGAAGAGGGGAAACACACCAAGGCAAAAGCCTGCAAAAATGGTGATAAGTGTGCACAAGTGGGAATAGTGTCCAGCAAGGGGAGCAGAGTGCCACAGCTGTGGGAAGTTAGGATATTTTAGACTTGTCTGCCGATTTAAAACACAGCCTGCAAAAGGAAAGAAAAAAATATTAAAGCCAAACCACATACAAGTAGTGGAAGAACCACAGAAAAAGGAAATAATTTTCCTAGGAGAAATACATGAAACAGAAAATAAATACTGGAGCATTAAGTTTGAAGTATCTCAACACCCCGCAGCGTTTAAATGACAGACAGGGGCAGGTGTTTCGCTCTTATCTGAAAAAATAGCTTAAGCACATTATACCACAACCATCATCTATCCAGCTACAAGGTCCAGGTGGGACTACACTGAAAGTCATAGTACAACATTTAGCAAAATTAAAATAGAGGGATAGAGGAATCATTGAACCTCTGTACACTGTACAGAACCAACAGTTATCATTATTAAGCATGAATGCATGTTTACAATTGAAGCTGATCTGTCAAGCTGGTGAAGTTGCAGAAGAGCAGTACAGTAGCACATGCAGGAATGAATTTCCAAGATTATTTACAGGCTTGGAAAAAAATCAAGACTGAATACCATGTTATCTTAAGAGCTGATGCTAAACCAATTTGTCTCTTCACACCAAACAAGGTCCCTCACCCACTCTTTGTCAAAGTCAAGGGTGAACTTGAGCACATGCTATAAAAGGGTGTTATCCCTCTACTAACCAAACCGAATGGAATGGTCATGGTCCCAAAGTCAAACAGCTCATTGTGGTTTTAACACAACTAAGCAAATCAGTGGAATGTAAGAGCCACCCGATAGCCTCATTGGATGAATATCTTGCCAAACTAGCAAATTAGAGGCAAACAGCGGATTTTGGCAGTTGCCCCTGGACAAGGAATCCAGATTGCTGACCACTTTTATAATGTCATTCGGTTATTATTGCTTTAATGGATCACCAGTTTGAATTGTGTCTGTTCTATAAATATTCCACAGAATGATACCTCTGACCCTAGAAGGCATAGGAGTGATATGCCACATGGATGACATATTCATACACCGATCCACGAATGAAGAGCATGACCATAGAGTGAGCATAGTCCTGAAATTCGACAGGATGCAGGTTTGACATTGAACAAGAAATGTGAATTTGCAAAACCTACCATTAAATTTTTTAAGAGCACACCGTGCAAGCCTGAGGAAGCCAGTCCCCAGAAAAAAGATGATTAAAGAGTTCCCACAACCCTGGGACATTACAGAGCTACAGAGATTCCAAGCAATGGTCAACCAAGTAGGCAAGTTCCTCTCAAATTTGGCAGAAGTCAATGAGCCATTGAGACAGCTGTTGAGACAGTCAACAGTGGTGCCAAAATGTAGACCAGCAAAATGAATACAAAAATCAAAAATCTTCTAATCTCTTGAAATTTTAATGCACTTTGATCCAGAACTGCTAAGCATAGTAGCAGCAGATGCATCATCTACAAGTCCAAAGAGATGGTAAACATCGACCAGTTTATTACAACTTGATATCACTCACGAAGACAGAAAAAAGATATACTACAATTGAGAAGGAAGCATTGGCAGCAACATGGCATGCATTAAGTTCTCAGACAATGTGATGGAATTGTGGTTTAAAATTGAAACCACATAAGCGATTAGTCACTGTTCTGAGCATGAAGGAGACTGCAAAGATGCTGCTTAGAATCCAGTGCTTCAGATCAAGGCTAACAAGGAATGGTTCAGTAACTGAGTACATTCAATGGAAGTACCAGGCGACAGCAGACAAATACCAGTTCAAAGAACCAAACTGGAAGATTTGAATTTCATCAAGGAGGTGGAAGTGTATACATCACTCATTACAAAACATCGACCAGCTACTGCAAAGAAATTGCTGGAGATAAAGCAAGCACAACAGCAAGATGACGAATGTGTCCAGATAAGGGAATACTGTCTAGAAGAATGGCCACACTATACTCTTCATAATCCAGTAGTAGGCAAGTACTTTGAACAAAGAAAGCACCTCACAATCATTTGTGACCTCCTATTTTTTATTAGCAGAATAGCCATCCTGAGAACACTTCGGATTGATATTCTCCGAAAAATTCATCAAGATCACTTAGGGATAAAACAATCTGTCGAGCAAGAGCCCAGCAATCGGTCTGATGGTCAGGCATTACTCATTCTGTTGAAGAACTAATTTCAAATTGCCTTATGTATGCAGTGAACAGCCAAGAGCAAAGAGAACCTCTTAACCCTACTGCATTAACCCTAATGCACTAACCCAACCCTAATGCCCTAACCCACAAATGGATTTATTTGATTTTAAAGACAAAGTATTTCTTATCGTCATTGATTACCACACTAGATGGACTGAAGTTAACAGACTGCACAGCATCACAGTGGAAGCAGTCATTCAATCACAGAAGAGAATTTATGCTACACATTGTGGTGTCAGACAATGGGCCACAATTTGCTAATTAATTATCCCACAACTTTGTGAAGGAGTATGGATTCATTCACGTGATTGGCTCACCTCGATATCCTCAGACTATTGGAGAAGCTGAGAGAGATGTGCGAACCATCAAAGACTTGATGAAGAAGAATGAAGATTTTAACTTAGCCCTTCTTAGTTATAGGACTTCAGTGCTACAAAATGGGTTCTCATCATCAGAGTTGTTAATGGGAAGACAACTGACAACACAACTTCCAACTCTGCAAAAGAAACTAAAACCAAATATTACCTCACATGACAGAGTGAGTCAAAAAGCCTGAGGAGGAACAGAGACAAGCTCATAACTTCAACTTCAGGCAGACAGCATGAGACTTATCAATGCTGCAGCCTGGGTAGAGAATATGGATATAAGGCCAACAAAAAGTAGGCATAAGGACAGAAAGAGCTCCACAACCAAAATCTTACAGGGTTGAGACAGACCAGGGAAATATAAGGAGAAACTGCAGTGCCTTATTATCCTTGGAAAAAAATCCAATAGAAACTTGGGCTTACTATTCAAAACCGGACTAAGATAAAGAACAAGAAATAAAACAAAGCTCTAGAACCACACATGAGAAGGACACTTATATCATATCAAGAGAGAGCGCAGAATGTCCTCGACCTCAGAAAGAAATCAGAGCAAGAGCAGAGAGATTGGTCAAGGCACTTCAGAGACTAACCATGTGAAATCTGCGACTTTGGGCTAAAATGTAGGACGATGTATATAATTAGGATAAAGTCTTGGGGGGCAGGGGAGTTGTATAGTAAAGGATTAACATCAGAAGCATCTGATACTGATTTCACCATGATGTAATGACACATGAGTAAGTAACAGATCTGGAGGGGAGTGAAATCCAACCTCATGCAATAGTTGTACATAGAGCTGTAAATAAATAATGATGGTTTTAGCAAACAACAGTCTTGGGTAGCTTACTTAAGGGAAGTAGACAAACCCCAAGTAATCCTATCTGGACCCCAAACACATGACAAAACAGGAAGCACTGTAATCAATCCAAAAAAGATTGTTTTCAACCATGTCTCTGCAAGCAGCACTAACCGGTTAGGCCTCCAGCAGGAGTATTGTATCCAGTTTGGGGACCCATGCAGCCAAGGACTTAGAGAAGGTGCAGGAGAGATTTTACTAGATTGGCACCAAGGATGCGAGACTTCAGTTACTTGGAGAAACTCAAGACGGGATTGTTCTTCTTAGAGCAGAGAAGCATAAGGATTGATTTAATGCAGGTTTTCAAATTCATGAAGGGCTTTGATTGCATAAATAAGGAGATAATTTCCACTCCCCCTCCCCCTCCAGTGGCAGAAAGGTCAGTAATGAGAGGAAGTAAATTTAAGATAATTAGCAAAAGGACCCGAGGTGAAATGAGATAACATATTTATGCAGTAAGTTGTTATAAATTGGAATGCACAACCTGAAATGGGTTGTAGAAGCAGAGTCAATACATTTTGAAATAGTTAGATCAATACTTGCAAGGGAAAGTTGTAGGCCTATGGGCAAAAGAACAGGGGAGCAGCATGAAATAGCTAACTCTTTCCAAGAGCTGGCACAGGCTCAATGGGCCAAATGACCTCCTTTTGCGCTGTATATATTACAGTGGTTAGAGAAGCCATAAAATAAAACTGGGGTCAGCGTGTTTTCTAGCCATTCACTAGCCCACCAGCACATCACGAAACAATTCCTCACTGCTGGCCCACATAAAATCTTCTGCACCCTATTGGAGAAAGGAGAGTGGCAAAAGCAGCCAAGCATTCACCAATGCATCCTCAAAGAAGGCAATCTCACTGAATGTGACAATTGGAAGGGAGCTACTCTTCTGTCAATAGCAGGTAAAGTCTACTGCTGAATGATCCTTAACCATATTCAGGACATAGTGGATGGTAAACTTTGATAACAACAGGCAGGCTACAGATCAAAATGCTCTCTATGTTGAGCAGATTTTTACACTAAGATGCATTGTTGAGAACTGCCAAAAGTACCAAGCACCCACTGACCATCAACTTTACGGACTTCACCAAGGCTTTTGATAACCAACATTGGCCTTCACACTGGAAAATTCTCTCCTCATATGGCATCCCATCAAGGAAAGTGTCAGCTATTGGAAAGACCTATGAGAATTCCAGGTGCTGTGTCAGGACAGAGGATGGTTAGAGTGATTGGTTCCATGTGCTGATTGACGTTAGGAAAGGTTGTATCCTTTCCTCTCTTTTTGTTGTTGCCACTGATTGGGTATTGAAGAAGTCAACAAGGATAATCTTGGATTGATGTGAATCAATGATTGGTCAGCTTACAGGCTTGGACTTTACTGATAACATTGCTGCCCTGTCAGATGAATAGCAGGATTGCAACAGCTCACCAACTCAATCAGCAATCAGGCTGAAAGAGTGGGAATTGCCATAAATGCCAAGAAAACAAAAAAAGTATGGTGACAGAGGACCACCAACAAATGTTTATGTCAATCAAAACAAAGCAGACCTTGTAGAGGACTTCACTTATCTGGACAGTGCCATTAATGTCAGTGAGCCATAGACAAAGAACTTAGTGTCCTGTCTACTTCTGTGGATTGTGTTTACATTTTAATTGCATAGTAATTAGTACTTGTGGTGTCTTTGGAAACAACTGACTTGAAAGAGTTAGTGAGCACTGAAACTCAAGGAACTGAATTAGTCTTAGAAGAGCTGTAATCATTGACCAGATTAAGTTTTAGCTTCATTGTGGTCTAGTTGGTATCTTGCAATGAAGACAAAGAACTCAATGCAAGAATAGACAAAGCAAAACAAAGCTTCGGTTTTACATTGCAAATGAGCTCTCCATTCTCCTGTATGGTTGCGAAACTTGGAACTTGAAAACAAGCCAAAGAAACTGGATGCCTTTGATACCAGATGTCTTTGAAGGATTTGAGGCATACACTGGATGGATTTTGTACCCGACACTGAACTAAGAAAATGCTCAGAACAGCCTTCAGATTCATCCATCATCTGTAAAAGTCAGCTCAGCTGGCTTGACCATTGTCACCTGACTTCCATCATCTGCTTGCCCATCAGTTCATACAATGGGCTCCTACTGCATCTTGGGGCAACCCAAGATGAAACTGGTGCCACCCAGTCAGTGGAGATCTCCAGCTGATCAACAGATGCTGGAGCAACACAAGAACATTGGCTATGGACAGGAGATAATGGAATGCTTTAGCTGCCTCATGCATCTAAGATGCAGGGGCTACTATGTCTTGGTAATTCACCATTATTTTTATGGAATCTATCCTGCAATATAGAGGGTGTATTCCATAGTACAGGGAGTCTCTGCTTTCATACGTGCAGGCATCTGTAAATGGCAGCCATGGTTCATGGCTCTCTCCAAGTCAGAAGGTTGTAGGTTAAATTCCAATTCAGAAACTTGAGCATATAACCCAGGCTGAGACATCAGTACAGTGCTGAGGTAATGCTGCACTGATGGAGGTGCAGTTTTTTTTTGGATCATCAGATTAGCTGGTCATTTAATTCAATGCAAAGAGTTAGTGAGCACAGCAACCCAAGGGACTGAATTAATCTCAGAAGAGCTGTAATCATTGACCTACACGACAACAGTGACAACGCCTCATCAGCACTGCATTGGCTCTGAAACACTCTAGAATGCCCCAGTCAAGAAAGACACTATATTAATGCAAGTCTTTATTCCCTTATTAAATACATCCTGTGCAGATTTGACTAATGGCACATTCTAACTGCAACCTTTTAGGTCCAAAATGTTTTTTTTGAATGACTGACTCTGTGAGTAGACCACCTCTACAGACAATTGCATTGTTGGTACTCGTGCATCTCTTTTATCTTTCTACATGTAGAAGAATTAAAGGGAATTATTTGGTAGAGACTGTAAAGCTATAATGAATGCTCATTCACATTAAATCCTTTTTCTTCTGTCTACTTCTGTGGATTTTGTTTACAGTTTAATTGCATAGCAGTTACTACTTGTGGTGTCTTTGGAGACAACTGACTTGAAAGAGTTCATGAGCACAGAAACTCAAGGGACCGCATTAATCTCAAAAAAGTTGTAATCATTGACCAGATTAAGCTTCAGCTTCATTGTGGTCCAGATGGTGCTTTGCAATGTAGACTGCTCTCAGCCAACATCGATGACACCATCTAGCACTTGCTATTTAATGGCTAAAATTATTTTTAAATTGATAGAATGTAAAACTGTAAAACAAGACAGGCTGTTTAGAAAAAAAATCAATTCAAAATTTTCTTCTATTCGTAGCACCCAGACTGTAATCACCTCAGACCTAGTTAGTAATATCAAAGCTTCATTTGCAACATTTATTATGGCACAGTTTTAGTGTTTATTTAGTACTCTTTATTTGGTACACAGAAGATTACTGTACTTTCTAGAGTATTCCGGTGTTGCACTGTCCCATGTTTACGTATGGATTGATATTCAATAAATCATGAACTGTAAGTGATTTATCAGTTTATTCTCTTTAAAATCAGTCTTCAATCTTTAAAAATTGATGTATATGAACAATATCATCTATATTATTGATAGAATCACACTTTCAACAATCCTACAACTATTGTACCTATAAGAATAATGATGGAGTTCTAGTTCTGTGGAGATTGGGAAGCGATCGTTACTGATTGCACCATGCTAACTATGTGATACCCTGTAATATTGTGTTCAGCCCAGGTCAATCACATCTGATAAGTGTCAGAACTCAATACAGTCAAAAACTCCCTGCCAGTACGTGAACTGCTCATTCTGCCGTCTGTCTTTGCTCTACCTACTCATCACTTCATGCACATTTGACCCCAAACATTTCACCACCCAGTGCTCATTCATTTGGCTTCCTGCTCTTTGCTCTCGTCTCACGCCTCACCCTAACTCACATACAACCTCCTGCTCATTCCTAGGTCCCTGCTCTTGAGAAATTTGGTAGTATCCATTATAATCCCTGCTTCAGGATAATCTATCGCACTGATGTGCTGGGCTCCCTTATCATTGAGGATGGGGATATTTGTTGAGCCTCCTCCTCCAGAGAGTTGTTTAATTGTCCATTACCATACATGGCTGGATGTGGCAGGACCACAGAGCTTAGATCTGATCCGTTGGTTGCGGAATCATTTAGCTCTGTCTATCACTTGTTGCTTATGCTGTTTGGCACGCAAATAGTCCTGTGTTGTAGCTTTCATCAGGATGACACCTCATTTTTAGGTATGCCTGGTGCTGGTCCTGACATTCCCCTGCACTCTTCAATGAACTGGGGTTGATACCCTGGCTTGATGGTAATGGTAGAGTGGGGGATATGTCAGGCAATGTGGTTACAGATTGCATTTGAGTACAATTCTGCTGCCAATGGCCCACAGTGTCTCATGGATCCCCTGTGTTGAGTTGCTAGATCTGTTCGAAATCTATCCCATTTAGCCCAGTGGTAGTACCACACAATGCGATGGAGGGTATCCTCAATGTGAAGACAGGACTTTGTCTCCACAAGGACTGTGCGGTGGTTATTCCTACCGATACTGTCATGGACAGGTTGGTTGGTGAGGATGAGGTTAAGCATGTTGTTCCCTCTTGTTGGTTCCTCAACTGCCTCAGACCTAGTCTAGCAGCTATGTCCTTTAGGGCTTGGCCTGCTTGGTCTCTACAAGTGCTACTGAGTCACTCTTGGTGATGGACATTGAAGTCCCCTACCCAGGATACATTCTGTGCCCTTGCCACCCTCGGTGATTGCTCCAAGTGCTTTTCAACGTGGAGGAGCACTGATTCATCTGCTGAGCGGGGGAAGTATGTGGTAATCAGCAGGAGGTTTCCTTACCCATGTTTGACCCGATGCCATGAGACTTCATGTGATCCGGAGTCGACGTTGAGGACTCCCAGGGCAACTCCCTCCCGACTGTATACCCCTGTACTGCCATCTCTGCTGGGCCTGTCCTGCCAGTGGGACAGGGCATAGGGATGGTGATGGTAGTGCCTGGGGCGTTATCTCTAAGGTACGATTCCGTGAGTATGCCTATGTCAGGCAATTATTTGACTAGTTTGTGGGACAGCTCTCCCAATTTTGGCAGAAACACTTTGCAGGGTCAAAAGGTCTGAGTTAGCCTTTATTGTTTCCGTTGACTAAGTTGATGCCAAGTGGTCCAACTGTTTCATCCCTTATCCAACATTTTGTAGTGGTTTGATAAAACTGAGGGTTTGCTACACCATTTCAGAGGGTATTTAAGAGTCAACCGCATTGACACAAAATGAATATATCCAAACTATTGATCCCGAAAAAAACCCTGTGAAGTTGCATTGCAGAAATACTCTTATTCTGAACCAGCAATAAAAATAAAATAGTTAACAAGAAACAAGAGTCCAAAAATGCTCCATCTAGCTCTCTAAATTAGCAGATTCACTTAAGTGCAATAATTTAGTAGTTAAGATAAAACAATTTGAGCGCATGGCACATCTGGTCCTGTGTGAAAATAAAACAAAACTTCTTTCCTTCCCATTATGTGACATGAAGCCAAACAGAAATACTTGATAGTATTAAGGGTACAAGATGTGGCTTAATTCTGTGGCAGTGTTTCAACTGGAAAACTTTTAGAGCTACATAACTTTTACACACAGAAACAAGCCATTTTGCCCATGCTCCACATGAAACTTGTCCTGATATTACTTGATCTCACCCCATCAGCACATCTTTCTATTATTTTCTCTCCACAAGTTCATCTAGCTTCCCCTTAGGTGCTATTCACTTTAACCACTCCACGTGGTCACGAATTCCATATCCTCACTACTCTGAGTAAAGACTGTAAAGCTGTACAGGAACAGCTTGGCTAGGGGTGCAGCAAGACCTAGAGCACAAGTCTTCAGTACTATTGCCAGGATATTGTCAGGACCCATGGCCTTTGAATGTACAGTGCAAATAGAACTAACTGGTCTATGTCTTAAAATATGACATCTGGACAACTGTTGCCTTTACAGAACATAAGGTTATTTGAACTCCACAGTATATCAATGCTACAGAACCCTTTTTTTACTCAACATGATTTGATTTGCACATATAACGAGGTATTTTCTTACAAATCTTGATTGTAACATATTTTCTTTCCTCTTCTGTGAGGGCAAGCTCTCTTATCTTCAAGCCAGGAGGGTAAACCTTGTTCAGATGAACTTTTGAACATTTTGGATATCCCATAAATTCACTTTGGATATTCAGCTTGTTCACAAATTTGTTCTATTAAATGGGATTATTCTTAAAGTATGGAAATTGTTTGGATACTGACAATTTAAATGCTCATGTGAAATTCTACTATAGCAATATTTGTGGGTGGGCAGCCCAGGAAGGTTTGCCAAAGCGTTTCATGACTAGAATTTTACGACATGGAACACCCAGAACATATTTCGATTTTTATGTGAATAGCAGAACATGAGTTCTGTGCTATGCACTTAGTGGCCTGGAACACTCAGTTGCACTTTTTGCACTTGATATTCCAAGGAATTTTGTTGGCTTCAAAGATATTCACTTGAGCATTAATAAAAAAACATTAATTAAAAATAGCCAGAACATGTATTTACTACCTTAGCTAAAAGGAAAAACTCTCATGTCTAAGTCAAAAGGTCATTGGTACTAGACCCATGCCAAGATAGTTCAGTGTTGTGTTGTGCTAAGGGAGTGTTGCATTGCATTTTTGTTTTCCAGACATCACGTTAAAACAAGCCCCTACCTGCCTGTTTAGATGGACATAAAAGGCACTATTTGAAGAGGGTCAGGGAGTTCTTTTGGTTTCCTGTTTAGTTCCTTTCAATCAATCAATGCAATCAAAAACTAGTCATTCACCTCACTTGCTATTTGTGGGATTTCAGTGTGGGCATATTGATCACTACATTGACCAAACTTCCAAAACTGCTTTGCAATCTCCTGAGGAAACTGCTGCATAATAAATTAAGTTTGTTCATTTCATTTCTTGTTTCCTGATTCAACTGAATAATTAAAAAACACCCTCTTGTTAATTAACATGATATGGATCTATAAGTGATAGCTTTAAATATATAATCAAGATTTGTATTGGTATTATATTTGCACATCCATATGTTTATAGTAATGTATATCCTAGCAAAGTTCTAGAACACTCATTGACCTGCAAAGAACCAACATTCACCTTCAAATTCAGTATATTCATCAAGACTCACACTCATTTCAACAAAAAGTTTAAAACTTTTTCAATTACCAACAAGTAAAATGGAGTTTGCACATGAAGCGATGGGAATTTGCTCCAATGACAAATGGATATATTCATGGGCTGTTTTATAAACTTAGTGCAGTCTGTCTTAATTTCTCAGCCATCCCATTGTCAGGCAGCACTAGTAAGATTGGAGAGGGGTTTGGTGGAGGGGTGGAGAGGTCATGTATCAACAGACAACTTTTTCTGAACCCTTTGCCAATGGTACTCTTGATTGAATTAGTGAGGCCAAGATGATCACTCACACACACTAACCAACCTCTGACTCTCCTCCTTTGCTGAAATATCAATTGGCCTCTCCCGGTCTCTGATTTCGTGGCAACTTCAGGAACTTGTAAAATGTTTCATAGACTGATAAATATATCTCACCACATTTAATTGCATCCTAATGCCATTCCTACACCTCACTTTTGAAGGCACATATACAACCCTCTTCTTGTGAGTTCTGTTTGTCCTGAAGCAGCGCTCGAGATGGGCAAGAAGCCTCCTCCCAGCTCTTAACCTGAGCCATCAGGAATTGTACAAAATCAGCCCAGAGGCGGCTGTCCTAACTAACTATCCTGTTAAGGAAATCTCTAATTGCTCACTCTGCATCCTTAAGCATTGATGCTAAAATTGGGAACATGGCGATGTGGCAGATTATCGGGTGGAATCCTTACCCTAAATACTCAAGCAGCACCACCATCATGTCATCTCACCTTAACTCCTAGTTATATGAAGTTCAGCTGAAGAATAACTAAGTAGCAGTTACTCAAAGATAGCTGTGTCTTTAATATGTTGCAACAGGCTAAGGAAAAAAAAAGTGTTGTTACGCTTTGAGAAAAACCTTTACCAAATGGCTGAATTATACCAATTTCTGGAGCTTCCTGCAATGATTTCCAATGAGTCATGACATGCTTTATACACATTCTTGAACGATTCCACAAAGCAGGGAAGGAAAAAGTGTGATGGGAGTGAAGCAATATTTTATCGATGTTGCAACGATTTTGGAACCTTGTCAATTTCTCAAGCAGCAAGCCTCATTGTATTTCTTAATAAAATGGGGTTGAAAATAATTTGAAGCAAGCTACTCTATAGTCACACTGGGGATGATTTTTTTTTTCTTTTTAGCACCAGGAATGATTCTCTTCCAGAAAATGGGCAGTTTCAACAAGGTGGCAGATGATTAGAGTTTTGTGTCTTGTAAACAGATTTAAATTGCATTTTGTTTCTCAAACTGCCTAGTGCACTGTTGTCCTTGGTTGACTTTCAAATACTTATAAAGATATAAAACAGATTTTGGAGAGCAAAAACAAAGCAGTCTTATAAATGTACAAATAAACACAGCTGTACAGTTAACAATTCTGCTGCCACTAGTTAGTTTTGTTAAAAAAAGTTTTGCCTCATGTCAATTGGAATTGTACATTGTGGCGCCACATGCACTTATTTCTCCGAAACAAATATGTAAGTTGTGCACGTGTCTGGTTTCCATCTTTTGTGTCAGCACACAACTTAAGCACTTCAGATAATTCTCAGTTGGCAATGTAAACTGTTCCCATTGAACTTGCATAGAGGACTTAATCTGCATTACATCTGAATTTAAATACAAGCATATGGGCACCTTTTATTTGAGTTGATTCTCCAATGCAAAGAGAAGATGTTTGGGAGCAAAGAGAATGAAACGGAAAGTCACTTTTTAAAAAACTAATACATTAGAAAGAGTACAGAGCACTGGAAAATTGCAGCTTTGAGGAAAGATTGGATAGGCTGAGATTGTTCTCCTTGGAAACAGAGGCTGAGGGGAGATTTGACTGAGATGTACAAAATTGTGAGGGGTCTTGATAGAATGGATGGGAAGACCCTATTTACTTTAGCAGAGAGGTTAGTGCCGAGGGGGCATAGATTTCAAATGATTAGTATAAAGATTAGATTAGGGGAGATGAGGACATTTTTTTTCACCCGGAGGATTGTGGGGGTCTGGAACTCACTATCTGAAAGGGGGTGGGGTGGGGGGTGGGGTGTGGTTAGAGGCAGAAATGCTCAACTCATTAAAAATGTGCCTGGGTGCGCACCTCAAGTGCCGTAACCTGCAGGGCTACGGACCAAATACTGGAACGTGGGTTTAGGGTGGTTGGCTTGTTTGTCAGCCGGCGCAGACACAATGAGCTAAGTGGTCTTTTTATGTGCTGTAAACTTTCTATCAGTCTGTTGTATGATTTCATTGCATAAGTATCATCGCCAAATCACACACTGCTGCAGAAACTCCAATTGTCTTCAGTAAGATATCAAATTAGTGCCTCAGTTAATTCCATGCTGAATGCACTAATAGCTACGCAGGATTTTTGTAGCAGGGTCTGCGTCAGCCATGACCCAGTAGTAGAATGCTCTATTCTGAGTCACAGAGTTCTGGGTTCAAGTCCTGCCGCAGAGACTTGAGCACAAAAATCTCCAGGGGAACACTGAGGCAGTGTTGCACTGTTGGCATTGCTGTCTTTGAGATGAGACATTACACCCCAAGTCTTCTGTCTCAGGCTGATAGAAAGTGTCCCATGTTACTGTTTCAAAGAAGAGTAGGGGAGTTTTCCACAGTGTCCTGTCCAATATTTATCCCTCAACTAGCATAACTAAAATACATTATTCTTGCTGTGCATAAGTATGCTACTGCATTAGAACCGTGGCTGCTCTTCAACAAGTGCTTAATTGGCTGTAAAGCGCTTTGGGATATCCTGAGGCTGTGAAAGGTGCTGTATTTTCTTTACAGTGGACAACTCAAGCAGAACTTTGAAGTAAAAGAGTAATAGTTAATCCTGTGGCATGCTAACCCATTCACTCCATGTCTAAATTTATGAGTTTTGGATGATGAGGTGCGGTGTGTGTTTGATGTTTGCACATGAATGAAGGGACAGCTCGAATCATCATACCCCCATTTAAGTAGCAGACAAGAAATTTCCAACAAACGAGTTAAGCATTTATGGGCTAATATTCCCATAGAGTAATTTCAAGGCTGAATTGTCACTTACACCCACTTAAAAAAATTGCGTATGCCAGTCTAAGTTTTAGTTAATTGCAGCTTTGCAGCAGAAGTGCCACAATAATATGATGGCTCTCTTCGGAGAGCAAAAATTGAAATGAGAAACTTTACATGTGGAAAATTGCAGCCAAGGAGCCACATCCCAGCACCATCAGTGGTGTGAATTGCTGAAGTCTACTGTACAACTGGAGGTCCATTTTTATAAAATTAAATTCGAAAATTACTTCTGAAGTAACGTTAACTTGAAAGGAAAAATAAATTATTTTATATTTCTCTTTCATTATTGAGATAGAGCAATGTCACAAAGCCTAGTTCTGCCTTTGGCATTGTCAGTCAGCATAGGGAGTATGACTTGAGCAGCACAGTGATGTTGGAACAGAACTTGTGATCCTAGTCTTGCGAACTGACAACATCAAAGCTGAACAGATGCAAATGTTGCACTACTGTACTGTACTTTAATCTCAGTAATTAAAGAGTAGAGGATTAGCTTTGTTTTGTTCCAAAAAAATCAAGGAAAGATCATTTTCCTCAGTACCTTACAATTAAAGCGGTTTTTCTCCTGATCCTAGCATGGCTTGACCAGATATTCTTGACCCAGTAAATAAGGGGGAGGCAGAGGCAGTGGCGTAGTAGCAATGTCACTGGACTAACAAGCTAGAGGCCTAGCTAGTCTTGGTAATAGTAACCATGATCAATTGTTGTGTCCTTTAGGGAAGGAAATCTATTTTCATTACCTGGTCTGGCGGCCTACATGTGACTCCAGACTCATAGCAATGTGGTTGACTCTTAAATGCCTGCTGAAATGGCCTAGCAAGTGATTCAGTTGTATCAGACTGCTACAAAGCTTAAAAGGGACAAAACCAGACAGACCATTGGCCCAGGCATCGGAAATGACAACAGCACACTCAGCCCTGTTGACCCTGCAAAGCCCTCCTTGTGCCAAAAATGGGAGAGCTGTCCCACAGACCAATCAAGCAACAGCCTGACATATTCATACTCACAGAATCATACTTTACAGATCATGTCCCAGATACCCCCATCACCATCCTTGTCAGCGGGACTGAACATACCCACCAGAGGTGGCAGCACAATGGCATACAGCCGGGAGGGAGATGCCTCGGGTGTCCCTGGACTCCATGAAATCTCACGGCTTCAGGTCAAACATGCACAAGGGAACATCCTGCTGGTTACCACCTACTGTGCCCCGCCTCCTCAGCTGATGAATCAGTGCTCTTCCATGTCCACTTGGAAGAAGTACCGAGGGTAGCAAGAGCACAGAACACACTCTGGGTGGGGGACTTCATTATCTCTAATTCAAAATCCTGAATGGAGTTAACAGCCAGCAGACAGCATTGCTCATTGCTGTAGTCACTGAAATAACTAAAAAGCATATTTTGCTTTGTTATCTCTAACCAGTCATCTTAAGCAACAAGATGAGGCAACTAAAAATCCAACTTTTTCCACTGGATATCCTCCCATTTGTAACATTCAGGAATGGACTGTGCATGTACTTTCTTGTTCTGAAAGGATTGGATTCATTTTTAATTTGCTATTGAATCAGAAGTCTGCTCAGATTTCTATAGATTGATTTTCTCCCTGTTCAGTAATTTCTTTCATTCATTCAAAGTGAAATATTGTCTATTTTATAGCAACAATAGTTCATCTCTCCTGACTATCTCATTAGCAAAGATGCAGTCTGGACGCAAACATATCGGTCAAAAGGTCCCAGGCCCACTCCCAGTGTGCGCTACTTCAGCTGCTGTTGTTAAGGCTTCTTGGCCCTGAAAAATGGATTCCATTCATCTTGCTGAATGCACACAGCACTGTTAGCACTTTTGGTGGAGAGAAACAGATCACCAATATTGCAATTTTCATTATATTTACAAGATGGAGACTTAGATCATTTCTATTTTCTTCAATTAGAATGTCAAATGTCCACCAGGAGCTCGAGTATATGGATTGGTTGAGCATTGATTCTAGCACACAAAGAATAGATTCATCATTCTGAACTTTTTGTCTGACTGGGGACCAGAATGTACACCTATGTTCCAGTTGTTGTTTATTTAAATGAAATGGGTGTAACACATTTCTGAAGAATTATTCCTCATTAAATGCATACTTTAAAACAGATCTGGCTGTGGCAGCAGGTTAAGGTTGTGAGTCACAGCCATGCAGAGTAAGACAGTCCAACACTTGATCACAAGTTCTTGTTGGATTGAAAATAGAAAATGCTGGAAAAACTCAGCAGGTCTGACAGCATCTGCATAGAGAGAAACAGAGTTAATGTTTCAAGTCAGCACAACTCTTCTTCATCCAAAGAATGCTGACTCGAAACCTTAACTTTGTTTCTCTCTCCACAGATGCTGTCAGACCTGCTGAGTTTTTCCCAGCATTTTCTGTTTTTATTTCATATTTCCAGCATCCGCAGTCTTCTGGTTTTATCTTCTTGTTGCATTAGCGGAGTTTGGCTGGGGTAGGGTGAAGAGTTACCATTGCCTTCAAGTGCTGAGAATATATAATCATCCAGGGTTCCCACTGCTCGTCATTGTCCTGCAACCCTTGTGTCTGTGTGCCAATTCAGGATAGGAATCAGGTTTACTTGTCACTGCGCTTTCCCCATCGTCAAACAGTTCACCGACACTCGCCACCTCATGTGAAGAATGCCACTTGGACTAAGTATTGGAAGGTACTTGGGCTTGTCAAATCACGCACCACAGAGTCAGAGAGCAGGGGGTGCGAACAAATACAGCGTGAGCATAATGAAGTGCGTGGAACACCACTCAGTCTTCACCTTTTTTAAGCCGCATTACTGTTGATCAGATATATGATTCAAACATTTAAACCTTGTTCTCTAGTTTTTTTTATCAGCTGTCATCTCTTCACGGCAATAAAGTTGGCATTTTAACACAGCCAAGGAATAATTTAGTCGAACAGTTATCTTTCTGCCATCACACTGACTCATATCCCATGCTGCACAGCTGCTTCCAAATAGTCAGCTTTGTGTTCCACATACTGCTGTCTGCTTCCTTCCTCTGTCCATCTGAGCAGCCAAAATCCCTAGTTTGAGGTGAAAATTGTGATTTCTGTAAATGAGCTAAAATATTCCCAAAAGGGAAAGAAGATACTCCAATAATATTTTTCAGCAGATTTTTGCCATAGGTATGTCCTCTGATCCACAGTCTCATCATCCTCGCTGTGATATATGTTGGAAGGCCATGAGAAAAAATAAAAGGGGATTGAAGCTTCCTTCCAAGTAAATGCTCAGATAATTTAAGCTGATTTTGATTCAGCTTTGTTCTTTCTCCTCACCAGTCCTGTAGCTTATTTTTGAAAACACTCAATTCACTTAGCCAAAAGGCTTTTCAAATTGATGTCCATATACACTCAGAGTAGGATGCCTCAGTAATTGGATGGGTGGAGTTGGCTTATTATATGGCCATGCCAATAGAAAACAGCTATTACTTTCTGGAAACATGGTTAAAAGATCAATAATAAACTCTCTCATTTTGTGCAAATGGCATTGAGTGAACTAGCCAAACTTTTCACGTTACCCCCAGCCAAATGTCCAAATCATTCCTTTTCTCATTTTTCAAATGCTCAGGCCACTTAGATACTTGGGTTTGCTTCAGGCAATGTATTAAATCAGTCCAACTTTTCATTTCACTGTAGCAGAACCGAAGTCAAACTGTGCATGTTTCAACCAGTCATGCACTGATCCTCATGTGAAGGATGATCTTTCACCACACAGAAAGTAAAAGCAGCGTGACGCATCGCCAAAACACTTCCCCTTTGTAGTCTGGGCAGCAACTAAAACAAAAATCGGATTTCCAACCAATGAGATATTATTACAGCCAGAACTGATTGGTCTGTTGTAATTCAAAATAGGTCTCCAACAAAGCTCAAGCCTACTTGCATTGTATTAATTAATCAGTTCCACACACTGACAGCACTGAATGAGATGTGGTATGGTATGGTTTGAGTTATAGCGTGCCTTATCTTATGACTAAAACAAAGCAGGTGATCGAAAACAAGGCAGCATGTAACTGATACTATCCTGCTTTGACAACCAAATTCAATGCTGAGGAATATAATTCCATGCCTTGCTATCTGTTGCAGAGAAGGGTGGGTGTCGTCTTGTCACTGTGGTCCAGGGCACAAAGGTTTCACTTGTATAAGAGTTCTTTGACCTTCAACTAAACTTCATCAGAAGGAGCAAGAACAAAAAAATACGGCAAGGCCACCCAGGTCTCTGAATCCAGATTATGATTCTTTCCCCCCCACAACCCCCACCACTCCCCGCCTCCCAAGTTCACTTGATCCAAGGCAGATTTTATATGCAGGAAATGAACCAGAAAGATAATTTTTGAAAAACTTACCTGAGCATTATTCCTTCAAATAGATGACAGAATGCATGGCCGGTGCAGAGTGCCATCACCTGGCTTTTTTTGATTGGTACAATTCCTGGAAAAGGTTGCCCTAAATATTTTGCTCTGTCCTCTTGCATCAGCTCCCAAGGTAAATTTGCGCTAGAGCAGATATAATAGCAATCTTGTACATATGTGCACCTTTTGTAATAAAAATACATTTTTTCTCATGTTTATTGAAATGCATTTACGTTGTCAGTATGTTCCCACCAACTTTTAGATTTCAGTGATTCACCTTTTTACCAAGCACTCAGTATAAATAAGACTTGGAGAGGTGGTGGCTTCGTGGTCTTGTCACTGGCTTGGTATTCCAGATAATGCTCGGGGGACCAGGGTTTGAATCCCACCAGGGCAGATGGTGGAATTTGAACTAAATAAAAAAATCCTGGAATTAAAAGTCTGTTAAGGACCGTGATATCATTGCTGATTTTTGTAAAAACTCATCTGGTTCACTAATGTCCTTTAGGGAAGGAAATCTGCTGTCCTTAGCTAGTCTGGCCTACACGTGACTCCAGATCCACAATAATGTGATTGAATCTTAAATACCCTCTGAACAAAGGCAATTAGGGATGGGCAATAAATGCTGGCCTAGCCAGCGACACCCAGATCCCATGAACAAATATTTTAAAAACTTTTCTTTATAATTCAAAGAAAAAAATCATCCAACATCCTTCCAAATAGACAAAATATTGATTTCCAGTAGATTTTTTTTAGAAATATGAATCCTATCTTCTGAAAACTCTCCCACTTTTGCAGGCTGATTTTCATTTTTCTTTAAATTGTTATTATGCCATGAGATAATGCTAAGAAATATTAAACTTTTAAATCAGGTGCAGCTTTTACCGATCGAAAGGAGCACATTGCCAATTTATTTGAATCAGTGAATCCCTTCCATTTATGGCTAAACGAAGCTGTGCAGCAGAAAGGATGAAGCCTTCTCCAATGCTCCCTTTCACTGCTCATTCACCTGTGCAACAGCAACAATAGCCTGGGAAAGGGAGGTGGGTTCGTGTTCAATGTCAGGTAATGTCATAGACAGTGTAGAGTTTCTTGTTCCTCCTGCTGTAAAGGAGGAATTGCAGTCATCCGCAGCAACCCTGCAGCAGAATCAACGTGACAAGGTGGCTGGTTTGGACAAGAAACATCTCTGGGTGAACAATACACCAAGTCCCATCATCAGGTAATTCCTACTGTTGACTTGGAAAACAGTTTCCTTCCCAGCCCTGGACATTGAGCAGAATCCAGTTCAACTTTTCAGTGCCAGCCAGTACTCATGATGTCTCAGAGTCCTCCCAATCTTGGAAACTTAACTTAACTTTTGGATTACAACTGCAGCCCAACTCCTGAATTGGATTTTCTGCCAACTGCCCATTATCCTTTTTACATTTAATTGTTAGAATATTTTGCAGGCAGAAAAAAAAATAGGTTGGGGATTGGGGGTTTGTGGTGCCTGTGTTTTGGGCACAATGATAGCCCTCCGAGCTCCAAAATGCCTTCCACAGTACATGGGTACAATTGTGGTGTAAATCACACTAGATGTCACATGTTGCTGAGAGTGTTAATGCTCACAGTGGATGTGTGCCAGAAGAATGCATAGCAAATAGTTCATATCATCAATTTTTGATGTCAGCGCTCCACACTCCAACTAACACCCTCTTTTTTTCACAAGTCTGCAAGGTGTGGTGTCGCGAGTGCTGAAGAGCCTTTTTTTGCTGACTTCAAAGCTCCTGCACAAACTAATTGCCCCGAGACATTGGTGAACTTGTTGTATCCCAAGGGTAATGCCTACATGATTTTGGAGAATGAAGAGATCCAACAGAGCAGGACAAGCTGCCGGAGGAGAAAAGAGGAGAATAGCTCTTAGCAGGAAGCTATTTCTGCCCAGCGTATTCAAGGAGCAATTATCCAAGCTGAACCTCAACATAGAACAATAGGTGATAAGTCCATGGTTCAGTAAGAACATCCTCACTGAAATCCACCACTGCTGCAGTGACAACTGCAACCTCAGAGCAGGACAAGGACCACATTGCCAGGGTCTTCTTCACAGCCACTGGCAATGTGCTTCTTCTGCACTTGCCTCCTTCCAGGCTGGAGCTGTCGATATTTGTGACAACTCAGCTTGTGAAAGGAAATCTACATTGAGAGCTAACTACATTTCTTTCCCTCTTGCCAAAGAGAAGCAGGCAGAGTGAGCATGATGATTTGCTTGGATTGCTGGTTCCCCCATGGTGTAGGTTTACATTAACTGAAAACACATTGTGCATTCTGGGCATCGTATGTCAACTCTGCTCCATACTGGAACCAAAAAGATTTCGCTCCCTCAATGTCCAGCTGGCATGTGACAATAGACAAAGTATCATGAAGGTCAAGCCCAGTGTCCTGAGGACATTACATTCCTTCATTCTACAGCTGCCTGCTGTGCCAACTATATTTTCAGCCACCACAACAAACCAAAGGGTATTGACTGGGCTACATTATCTGCTGATGACGTGACTCATGTGAGTTCATTAAACTTCATTAAACTGCATTCAGGTGCTTGGGGCTTGACCCCTGGCATTGAAGTCCATGGCTATGTGTTTACATTGCCTTCTGAGCTTGTGCAGAGCCCCTTGGTCCCCTACAGATACAGGACATCTCTCTGAGTTTCCACCTCCTTCCCCTAGTCCTCCACTGCAGTGTCTGAAAGTTTTGGATCCTGCTCTCTCTCCCACATTGTGCTGTTCTTCAATGTTTTGCAGATTAGAATCACTTACTGTATGGATTACCAGCACCTGCTGTAGCCATAATGCCCCTTCCCTTTCAACGGGTAGCTTTAAACAATTCAGGCTACCTTCAAGTGCCAACTGCTCATAATATTGGCCATGGGGCCAATCAACAGCATAGTCAGTGCCGGTTGGAGGCTGAAATCATAGAAATAAACAGGCACCACCAAGTCAGTATGTTGCCGACATTGCATTGCAATCAATTGGCGCTGGTGAATCGTGCCCGTGCCCATTTTCAGGCACTACTGAATTTAGCCCCCACAACCTCTCTTTATGTTGCAATCTGTATTACTTAAATGTATGAAACAATTTCACATCTGTTTGTTATCTTATGAATAAAGCTCGGACCTATTTCAATAAAAACACGATAAAATAAAAATAGTCAAGGAAGACCACATTCAAGCAAAGTTTCAAAGTACCCCCAACCTTTTCCACACATCGTGACCACTGCCTGTAACTAAGAACAGTCATCAGCTTGTTACAAGCGATGATTGCTGTTTCTAAGCAGTCACATGTCATCAATGGGTGACCTTCAAAACAATGCTTTGATTGGCCAATTGGATGTCAACCTTGTGAAAAGATTTATTATTAAGGTTAACTATTGCAACTGGGTTGGGGTAAAGATGTTTCTGTAACTTGCACAGGGACATGGTTGACCCCTGTGCTTAATGGAACTTCTTCCTGCTATAAAGAATCACTGACATTTTCCACATCCTTGCTAGCAAAAACAGAACTTTATACCTTTATCTGATCCTTTTGTGGATGTATTGGATCAGCCAAAGAATCACTGCTTTCCTTCACGGTCTTGTAGCGGTGATGACATCTTAAAGTGATGATTAATCCATTCAACTTCACGAACTGGCTCCAGTTCTGAATGCAGTAAATTGTGGTAAGATGACTTCTATCTCAAAGTTGCTCAACATTTCCCCAAGCCCAACAGATTACCCAGTGGCTTGCTTTGTTTCACAAGCCCTGAGCTGGAGGCATATTGGGCCAGATTGTACTGTAAAAATAATGGTGAGACTCTCAGTCTGCATTGTTGTTTATGCACAAATTGGACAGCAATTTCTGGTGACCACCCATGTGCAGTTAAACACAAAATTCCAGACGTTGTTGTCCAAGATCTAATGTTCCTCCACAAGCTTCCAGAGGTTTCAGCGCAGTTTCACCAGAATGATTCCAGGGTTATGCGAATGGGTTTCTCGCCCAGAGAAACAAGCTACGTTTATTTACCTTTGTTAAATATGAAATATTCTTTGCAGTCTTTAACTTGATAGAGCATGTAAAGCACAGAAAGAGCTGGCTGGTCTATGCTGTGGAGTGTTTACCCTCCACACAAGCCTGCTCCAATTACCTCTTGACCCCGTCTCTTGAATCCCTTTATTCCTTTGTCCCTCGTGCATGCCTTAATCCTCATCTTAGACATTTTTTTCTATAAAATGTCAGCAAAATTATGTTCCAGTAAAGAACTAGCAACATAAATATAGAACCAGCAGGCCACCATAAGAGTAATATAACCTGTCAGTGTTACCATGGAGCTACAACCCCTAGCACTATGGCCATGTAATGGGTAATGTAATGTTGTGTTACAAGGAATATATTTTACAGCCTTTCAAGTTTTTTTTAAAAACAGTAATGTGCAATACCAAACTTTATTTTAGAACTTGGCCATATTTTGATTTACAGATTTGCAGTGTTATTTACATAAAGACATGTTGTTTTATTCAATTAAATTGTTTGAACTTACTCTTCTTGAATTGTAGTGAAGCCTCTAAATCTGAGTCTTTAGGAGTTACCAGCACCCTTCACTTCCTAAAATACTTACAGCATTGAGGTATAATCACAGTGAACTGAGTTGCTTCTGTCAACTAATGCATCAAACCATGTAAAGCATGTGCTAACTAGCTGCATGAAATTAAACTAGATCCCCAAATTTTTATGCAACAGCTGGGGTTGTGAGATGTGTGGAAATTGTAATTCTAATACTAAAACAGGAGCTGAGAAATCTTGACACTGAGCCCCTATCTCAATTTATATACTGCTGAAACCCTCATCCACACCTTCGTTACCTATAGACTTGACTAGTTCAATATGTTCCTGTCCGTTTTCCTATGTTCTATCCTCTGTAATCTTGAGGTCATTCAAAGCTCTGCTGTCTATGCCCTTAATCATGCCAAGTCCTATTCACCCATCAGCCCTGTGATCAGTGACCTATACAGGCTCTCGATTAAGCAACACCTCAATTTTAAAATTCTCATCCTTGTTTTCAAATCACTCCATGGCCTCGTCCCTCCACATCTCTAATCCCTCCCAGTCTCTCAACTCTCCAAACTATTAGTGCTTGTTTAATTTGGCATATTGCACACCCCCAATTTTAATTGCTACTCCATTGGTGGCTGTGCCTTCAGCTACTCAAGCCCCGAGCTCTAAAATTCTCTCCCTAAACTTGTCCACCGCTTTGTCTCACTTTCCTCCTTGAAGACATTCCTTAAAACCTACCTACCTTTTGCCAAGCTTTTGGTCATCGGACTTAATATCTCTAAGTGGCTCAATGCTAAATTTTGTTTTCAAATGCTTCTGTGAAGTACCTTGGGATGTTCTATTAAGGTAAAGCTGCTATATAAACACAAGTGCTGTGTGGGTGACGGCAATGGGGACGATACAAATGGTAAATCATAAAAAAATAACGAAAAGAAAAGACAGAAGAGAAATAAAGGGAGACTTGGAAGTGCAGTCACTATTATTATGTAGACACTGTAGCAACCAATTTACACACAGAATGTTCCCAGAAACAGCAAAGTGACAATGGCCAGACAAGTCAGGACCCCATGCTAAACGTACATTAATAATTCCACTCGGATCAATGTGAGATCCAGTAGAAAAGGAGCCTTAAATATTCTGTAAAAAAGAAAACTAATATTACAGCAAATATCTAGTAATCTAGACAGGTTGCAGCATCCAACATGGATTCTGAAGCAAAGCTGGGAAGTGGGGCAATGTTAACAAACATTTCAATTTTTTTTATTTCTAGTTTCCAAAATCTTTGACCTTCAAAGTATTCCAGGTTAGAATAAATCACTTGTATGGGAGTAATTCCAAATGGTTTGAAAAGTAACAGAGAACAAGACCATAATTAAAAATAGGAATTCCTCCATTTTCTAGAGTATAATCCCAAGCAGTCAGTGGCTCCAACACTTTGTCCAAATGGCCATTCTTCAACTGTGAACCTAGACAGGTGTCAGAAGCCTATTTGACTCTGGATGGTTTCACTGCTGAACCTAGATTGTACGCTCCAAGCAACACAACTTCAAATCAACTTTACCTTAATGGTTTGTGAACCACATTTTCTTTTCTTCTCATATTTTGAACCTGATGCTGCTGTAGAATCATAAAACCCTTAAGGTTACAAGATAGAGCAAGGCCATTCAGCCCATGCCACCTCATGGCAAGAGCGATATCATTTTATTTTAGCAGAGGGGGTCTAGTTTGTAATGCTGCACCTGGATTTCTTATGCCCCAGGGTGCACTCAGCAGCAACTTGACCAAGGTGAACTCAGCAAGGGGATACTCCTGGTGCAGAACCTCTGTTGAAAGACCCATAAAATGGGGGAATTGGGCAGTGTGACAATTTGCAGCACACTCAATTTTCTACTGATTCATCTTAGCCATCAGGTGACTGGGAGGATTGTCAGTTGATTGTGCTGGTCTTTGGCATCCAATTGGCAGTCCTGTTCAGTAAGGCTTCACACTATGGTACTCAGCTTCATTGAATTTCTTCTAATATAATCACTTAAAGCTCACAGTGATATCACGTCTCCATGCTGGTAATGTTTTTTCATAGAAAACAAATGGTATTATAAAAATGATGGAACTAAAATTCAACAGGGGTGCAAAACAGGCAGGAGCAGATTGATCATCCATTATAAATCCCACCAAATTTGTTTTTCCACTGCTATCAATTGACAAAAAAATTTGTGCCATGTATATAATGGGCACAAAATCTACTAATGCTTGTTTTGTGCCGGTGCCAAGACCAGATTTTACCCTGAAATGCATTTTGCTTACTACAAATTATATCAGGTATAATTTTCATCACCAAATGGGAAAGCAGCTGCATTTTCAGATGACAATGTTGTAACCTGTTGGGTGTAGTTCAGTAGGTCTCATTAAGGTGTTCGTAGTCTTAGGTAGTTCAACAGTAAGTATTTATTAACTACTAGAAACTATATTCATCGGTACAATAAAAGTCCAAGCTTGGAGCTGTCTCCACGCTTGCTTCTACACACGGCTCTATCTAACACAGCCCTTAATCCAAGGTGAGGATCAGGTGTTAGAACCATAGAAAAGTTACAGCACAGAAGGAGCCATTTGGCCCATCTTGTCCATGCCAGCCCGAGGACACCCAGGTGTCCTTTCTAATCCCACCTTCCTGCACCCAGCCCATAGCCCTGCAGCTTACAGCACTTAAGGTGCAAGTGTTCTCTTACATCACTGTGTGGATAGTACTGTACTCAATCCCACATTAACCCTTTATGTGCCAGACCCTCATACTACAGAGAAATGCACTCCTCTGCTGTGATCTCCTTCTCCAGAATGACTCTTTCTGTGACTTTCTCGAATGGAATTGTCTCCTGTCGAAGAAACACAAACACTGCATCCAAACCTCCCAGCGCTCTAACAATGGCATCTTATTGGTTTTTGGCTGGGGCAGTTGTTTGGAGGAAACACCAGAATATAAAAAGGACAGTAATTTTTAAAAATCTGACAAAACACCAAAGAAATGGCTACGCAGTCAAAAAAAGATTAATGATGGAGGTTAAACTGAAAACAGTGCCAAATTGACCAAATTTTGAAAGGTAAAATATGAGGAGACAAAGTGGACTGAAGCATTGGAAAAGGCAAAGTGAAAGGAGTCAAAGTAGTACAGAAATTGACGTTCTTGAGGAAAAGAAATCAACCATTTAAACCTTTATGAAAATATTAAGTTAGTTTTTCTTGTTACCATTATATTCTCTTCCCCTCCTCTTCCCACTGGGGCAGAGGTAGAGATCCTATCCCCTCCCCCAGGTATCAGGTCCAAAGGTTTATTCTTCTCCTCTGAGTCTTCACAAATGAAGACTTCGCAAATGTTATGAATCTCCGGGGATATGGTGTTGGCCACCAAAGCGCTTCCTATATTGTCCTTTTAGTGCAGACATAGTTCCAACAGAGATCCCTGGATAATGAGCAAAGGCACTCACCCTGGCCAATTGCCCTCTCCTTGACCCAGAGTATGGAGGTGAATCAGTGCACCCTTACTGAAACCAGCAAACTTAGGAAAGACCAGGAATTGAAGAGAGGACAATATGGACAAGGCACTCATCAGATAAACTTACAGAGCTATCCCAAAACAGTTTATTTTATGGGCTTACTTCAGGAAGTAAAGGCCCGTTTAAATCACCAAGCAGAACTACCTGGAGTCGTGGCAAATGTATTAGGATAAGAGAAGTGATGGTGCATTACTGATAATAAATTGGAGCAACCCACCGCAACTTAAAGAAAAAAATTTCAGTGACTAAGACTAACCAACCTTTCTTTACCACAAATGATCCTGATGACTAATTATAGATCCTGGGACGCTTATGTTTTTAATACCTTTTTTCAGCATTATCTCTCTCTTTTTGTTCCAACTTGTGATTTTTTTTTGCCAAGTTATCTATTTGAGATTGATTAAAAAGTGACAGTATATTTACTTATATCCGTCACTCCCTTTGCCACTCATATCCTGTTTTATTATATTACCAACTGGAGTTCTAGGTCATTTCTGCCACCCTCGCAGTGAATATGAGCAATCAGTCCCCGAGGTAAAACTTTCCTTTCCATTTCAGTGAGCTGAGAAATAGCACACACATTTTGCCAGATTACGGGACATCAGTGTTGCTGTCTGTCTCTACCCCCAATCTTTCAGTCTTCCTTCCTTTTCTGTGTTTGACACATTCTTCAACTTCCTTCGATCCCTAAATATACTTTTATCCTTAAGTGTATCTTGTCCCTAGTTTGAAAAAAGAAACAATTGCTCTCATTCTGGATTAAATACCTGCTCTTAAGATATTTAAATTGCCAACTATCTCCTGGGAGTGAGTTGGCTGTCCGCCCCTTGTCCTGCCCCATTAAATCGGAAAATGGGTAGATTGGAGGTAGCTTGATGTCAGGTTTCAGGTTTTTACATTTTTAACATCTGACCTGACCCAAATCTTGCTAATTTTTGGCTGTTAAAATTCACCCCATGAAGTCCCTGACTTATTGATTAATGACTGAAAACCAGAAGAGATTCCTTTTGGGCATTTACACAACAAACTGATATAAATCCTCTTCAGCAAAATTAATGGGCAGCGATGGACGAGTAATTTCTGGTGCATGGGAATATTTATACACATAGCTCTGCAAAGGGAATGTACATGTGTTTCAAAATACATTTCACAGCCCTGGCAACAAAATGGAGGGAGGTATTGAGTGTAAGGAAATAATTAGAGAGATAGAATCTTGGCATTGGGACCGCCTAAAAAAAATTATTCCACAAATTCTGAATAATTTTAACATCTTTTCTTAATTTCCCAACCTTGATTGCTTTCCCCTTCGACGACAAGCAGTGACTCATGTTGGAGCTTGACTGGATAGGAGTTTCACACTCCAATTGCTAGCGGCTATTCTCCATGTTGGCTTGCTATTCAGCAACTGAGGCTTCATGGCCAGGTACAATCATGTCATCATCTGGATCCATAGAGAAGCAATTTCCATCAAGAAGGGCTGGATAGCCATCAGGAGAGGAAATGGATCGGTCTGTGTTATCAGCTTGAAAGCTTTACCAAGGCTCACTGTTAGGCACCAAATTATAATTCATAAAATTATAATTCGACTGTCCCTACTCCGCCAGGTCCACTCAGTTCCTGACATCATTACAGCCTTGGTTCAAACAGGATCAAATGGGCTGAACTCCAGAGGCAAGGTGAGAGTAACTGCCCTTGACATCAAGGCTGCATTTGACCGAGTGTGGCATCAAGGATCCTTAGCAAAAGTGGAGTCAATGGGGATCAGGCGGAAAACTCTCCGCTGGTTGGAGTGATACCTAGCACAAAGAAAGATGGTTGTGGTTGTTGGAGGTCAATCAACTCAGTTCCAGGACATCACTGCAGCAGTTCCTCAGGGTAGTGTCCTGGGGCCCAACCATCTTCAGCTGCTTCATCAATGACCTTCCTTCCATCATAAGGTCAAAAGTGGGGAAGTTCGCTGATGGTTGCACAATGTTCAGCACCATTTGCAACTCCTCGGATACTGAAGCAGTCCATGTCCCAATGCAGCAAGACCTGGACAATATCTAGGCTGGGCTGACGAGGGGCAAGTAACATTCATGCCACACGAGTGCTGGGCAATGACTATCTCCAACAAGAGAGAATCTAACCACCACCCCTTGACATTCAATGGCATTCCCATCACTGAATCCCCCACTATCAACATCCTGGGGATTATCATTGACCAGAAACTGAACTGGACTAGCCATATAAATACTGTGGCTACAAGACCAGATCAGAGATTAGGAATCCTGCAGTGAGTAACTCACTTCCTGACTCCACAAAGGCTGTCCAGCATCTACAAGGCACAAGTCAGCAGTGTGATGGAATACTCCCCGCTTGCCTGGGTGAGTGCAGCTCCAACAACACTCAAGAAGCTTGACACTATCCAGGACAAAGCCACCCACTTGATTTACACCCCATCCACAAACATTCACTCCCTCCATCACCGACGCACAGTAGCAGCAGTGTGTTTCACTTACAAGATGCACTGCAGAAACTCACCAAGGTTCCTTAGACAGCACCTTGCAAACCCACGATCATTCCCATCTGGAAGGACTAGGGCAGCAGGCGCATAGGAACGCCAGCACCTGGAAGTTCTCCTCCAAGCCACACACTATCCTGACTTGGAAATATATCACTGTTCATTCACTGTCGATGGGTCCAAATCCTCAGATTCCCTCCCTAACAGCATTGTGGGTATACCTACACCACATGGACTGCAGCTGTTCAAGAAGGCAGCCCACCACCACCTTCTCAAGGGTAATTATGGATGGGCAATAAAAACTGGCCTAGCCAGCGACGCCCACATCCCATCAATGAATTGTAAAAAAAAGTCAGTCATTGAAAACATTTAATTCAGCAACTGCATATATTAATGCAAACCCTTCACACG
The DNA here is from genome assembly GCF_017639515.1 of Carcharodon carcharias. Taxonomy (NCBI): domain Eukaryota; kingdom Metazoa; phylum Chordata; class Chondrichthyes; order Lamniformes; family Lamnidae; genus Carcharodon; species Carcharodon carcharias. Next base: position 14,148,848 of record NC_054483.1, on the reverse strand, counting down.
GTCGCACACTAAATAGTCCCTCCGACCTACATGGTCCCAAAGACCTAGCTCTTCAAGTATACATTTTACGGGATGGTTTTCTTCACAATAAACGGATTCATTTTTTTCTGGTTTCCTTGTACCAGAGAACAACTCATTTCAACAGTTTACTGAGGTGACTACAACAACAGACGCAGGAATTTGACACGGATGCAACAAACTGTACCAGGGCACACAGAGTTACAGCCACATTGTGCTATTGAGCTAATTACATTGGCCTGATGCCCCTGCCCTCTTATTTTGATCTAAGGCATCAATCCATTTAACATAAACCTTTGTTTAGATAGCAGATATAGAAATTTCATTTCCGTTGGTGTGTTGCCAATGACACACAACACATTTTCAACCCAACTGAATTTCACTTGATAGCCAACTCAAGTCTCTGCAAGCAAGCAAGGTAATTTGCTAAATTCTTTTCCAGCATGACCCTTTAATTATGAATGAAATAAGAAGGATAAATAAAAAAAAGGGTGTCAGAGTTCACCATAACTCCCTGCAACGATTTTTTTTGAGTGGGGCTATGACAGCGAGATGTCCTACTAAAAGGTACCGTTAGACTTTTCCCATCTCAGAAGGAATCTGGAATCCATTTTTCAGCACCTTAGACATAAATTCTGTCCTGTCATCTGAATCATTTAAAAACCTGCAATCTACTTGTGATCGAGGCCTTGATTTTCACTGAAGTAAAAATGGGTTACCGCTTTGGAGAAGGGAGCTTTTTCTGTACAATATCAATCCCAGCAGCATGTGATAGCTATCTCTCTCAGTGCCTCACTTTTTGAATCAGCAAACTGTAACATTCCAGCATGCTAGGAAAGGTCAATGTGAGGCTTCATTCTTAGTGAGGAGCAGCCAGACGCACACGCAATCAACAATGATTGACGGTTTCATTTTTTCACTTTCCAACCCACAGAATGAGCCATTTGACGTGGGACAATTATGTCTAGAAGCTGATAATCCCACCAGAGTCTTTCAGGCCTTTTCTCCCTTCAATTTTCTAATGACTACAGTTTTAAGTTTTTAAAAAATTATTCATTCCTGGGATGTGGGTGTCACACTAGCTAGGCTGGCATTTAATTCATTTAAGAGTGAACCACATTGCTGTGGATCTGGAGTCACATGTAGGCCAGACCAAATAAGGACAGCAGATTTCCTTCCCTTGAGCAGTACTTACAACATTACAACAATCAGCAATGGTTTTGTAGTCATCACTGGACTTTTAATTCCAGATTTTTTATTGAATTCAAATTTCACCATCTGCCATGGTGGGATTCAAACACAGGTCCCCAGAACATTAGATAAAAACAAAAAACTGCGGATGCTGGAAATCCAAAACAAAAACAGAATTACCTGGAAAAACTCAGCAGATCTGGCAGCATCGGCGGAGAAGAAAAGAGTTTACGTTTCGAGTCCTCATGACCCTTCAACAGAACTAATCAATCTGTAATTCCCTGTTTTCTCCCTCCCTCCTTTTTTAAATAGTGGGGTTACATTTGCCACCCTCCAATCTGCTGGGACTGTTCCAGAGTCTACAGAATTTTGGAAGATGACATCCACTATTCCCATGGCCGTCTCCTTTAGTACCCTGGAATATAGATTATCAGGCCCTGGGGATTTATCGGCTTACAGTCCCATTAATTTCTCCAACAATTTTTTTTAGCAATACTCATTTCTTTTCCTTTTAGTGCCTGTGCTGCTTTGCGATGCTTTCAATCTTAACTTACACCACCAGTTCTCATCAGCTGGAGCTTCTCAAAGAGATAAACTCCATCTATTCCCCTCCCCCCACCCCATGTAAACTTGTCTACTCACCTTCATTTCTTAAACCCATTAGTCATAGATATCTGCTCCCTTTCCTATCTTCCAACCGAAACATTCTTGCACCAACTCACTACTTGTTCATCAAGGGTTAATTCATTTTAAAAATTAATTTAAATGCGGAGCATCAGATAAAAATTTAAATCTGCATTTAATTGTTCAATTGATTTGGAAGAGGAAAATTCTCACAAACAGGTGTGATGCGATTCATTTTCACTGACAGGAACAAAGCTTGTGTCAAATGTACAGCACCAATCTGAAAGGATTCTGAAGCTAAATGTTTCCATGGCACAGTCATATTGCACTATTCAGCCATTGATAAGGGCCATGGATTTTGAACCATGAAAACTCGCTTCTTGCGCAATGCAGACAATGAATAGCTGAGTGTTATTGTGAAAAAACGCATTTATATTCAAAATCTGGGTTTTGGAATGCTGAATGAAAACCCGCTGGTATGAAAAAAAATAACTATTTGATGGTGTGTTGCATTTAAATCATCTTGAGCAGTACTTAGAAATGAAGATTTTCCAACACATGTGTATGAAAATTGTTATCGTCTAGCTGGTGTGAGATACTCATATTTGGATCAGTGCAATGAACGTTAGCATTGAACCTTCAATACACAATGCAACAAAGCAGCAGTTTGCAGCATTGTACATGAATATTTAAATTATCTTTAATATCCAAATGCTTACAACTTCACATCCCAAAAGCATCTATCTTCTTTAAACTTGGACTAATCAATATTCATTTCTTCACTTGAATGCATATTGTGTGTTTCATTCATAATAGCATTCCCATATATGTTCAGCATTCCCACATCTTAGAATGCCTGCCTAGTCCGTTATTAGTTCATTCCTTTGTGTGTGAGCTGCCACTGGCAGTTGGGTCACAGTAGGTCAGGGTTGACCAATGGACATTGGGTCATTTTAGGGCCCACAAATCTATTACTTTTTCTGGGTCAGGTCAAGACCAGGAGTTTTGAGCACCACACATTTCTGTGTAACAGGACACATCTATAAAACGGGCCTCTCAGAATTTTCCTGGACTGGGCTGTTGAAGCTTTTACATGCTCCACAGCCGGATAAACTAAATATTTGCCCTTTCTTCCTGATGTGGTGCCAGTTGCTGAGGCTGACAAGCTGAAGGCGCCAAATTAACATGCGCAGTGGAAATGAAATACTGCCAATGCACCCCCACCAAGTTAATGGACTGCATCTCTGCTGTTCATTCCCCTCCCACACACGTTGTTAACATCAATTTGTTCCTCCTTCAAGTTCGTTTGCCCTAATTTGGCTATCAGCCCTCACTGATTAAAATAAAACATTCAAAATGAAACTAAATAATACATCACTGATTTGAAAAGGTAAACAATTGCTGCTGTTTGTGCCAATTGCTGATACGCATAAGCTGAAAGCTTATCACAAATATAAACGGACATTGTTGTTCATGCAATTTGTTTCAAATCAAGGTGAACATCAAATGGGGCGGGGGGAGCGAGTTTTTACTTGCTGATGGGCTAAGAGCAGATGATGATAGGTGTGCCCAGCTGCAAACAGAAATTTGGAAGTCTGAGTTTCCCCACAGGCTATGGAGTTTTCATGCAACTTGCATTCCTGACAGGTTCTCCATCTAGAAATCAGCTTGATTGGCAGGCTTGGCTTCCAGTCGGGTACAGCGCATTCCAGAGGAGGCAAAGACCAGCTAAATCAAAGGTTGGCAGCCTCAATTACATATTTAAAATGCTAACATGCAACACATTTACAATGTTAATGGGACAAGGTTGGCTGTCCGCCCCTTAATTGCCCCATCTCTGTAAAACCTGGAAATCAGTTTCCGGATGTGCTGGCAATTTAACACTTCACCCCGACTCGCACCCAGTCCCAACCACGCCCTCGTGTTAAAACTCCTACCCTTTGCCTTTGACTCTCACTCAGGTGAGAGATTTTTTTTTCAATAACTATGTTAACATGCTCGGCTTCCTACTTTTCCTTCCTTTCTCCAAGTTTTGCCCTCATGGGGGAGGCGGGGGTGAAAAGGTGGGGACATGGAACAAGCTAAATTGCTCTTGCAGAGAGCTGACAAGAGCTTTACAGGCCAGAAGGCCTCATTCTGTGCTCTAAGGATTCTGTGATACTAATTTTGCAGTGCAGAGTATCTCTTTTCTGCCCTTTATAGCTTTCCCGCAATGCCGTAAAACTAAAGCGCTTTGGTTTTAATTACCCCATCCATCTAGTAAACAGAATAGTCCCCTCAATATTACATCCAGCTCTTTCTTAAATTATAACATGCTGTTTGTAGTCACTGCAGTATTACAATATATGCCAGTCCATTGTAAATGTTGACCACTCCTTGCAGGAGGAAAACATCCCTCACATTTTTTTCATGTAACTGGGTTGATCCAATTATCATCCCCTATGTTGAAGCCATACCTGGAAATAGTTCCTGAGATTTGCCTTTTGCTATTAAATATAATTTACTCTTCATTTCCAGCCTACAGAGAGCTTTTCTACATTTCATAGTTCAGATTCAACAAAGCAAAATGAATTAAAAAAAAACAGAATTACCTGGAAAAACTCAGCAGGTCTGGCAGCATCGGTGGAGAAGAAAAGAGTTGACGTTTCGAGTCCTCATGACCCTTCAACAGAACTGGGTGAATCCAAGGAGAGGGGTGAAATATAAGCGGGTTTAAGGTGGGGTGGTGGGGGGGGGGGGGTTGCGGTTGGGTGGGGGTAGAGAAGTGGAAGGGGGTGGTGTGGTTGCAGGGACAAGCAAGCAGTGATAGGAGCAGATAATCAAAAGATGTCACAGACAAAAGAACAAAAGAACACAGAGGTGTTGAAGTTGGTGATATTATCTAAACGAATGTGCTAATTAAGAATGGATGGTACGGCACTCAAGGTACAGCTCTAGTGGGGGTTGGGGGGGGGCATAAAAGATTTTAAAATAATGGAAATAGGTGGGAAAAGAAAAATCTATATAAATTATTGGAAAAAACAAAAGGAAGAGGGAAGAAACAGCAAGGGGGGTGGGGATGGAGGAGGGAGTTCAAGATCTAAAGTTGTTGAATTCAATATTCTGTCCAGAAGGCTATAAAGTGCCTGGTCGGAAGATGAGGTGCTGTTCCTCCAGTTTGCGTTGGACTTCACTGGAACAATGCAGCAAGCCAAGGACAGACATGTGGGCAAGAGAGCAGGGTGGAGTGTTAAAATGTCAAGCGACAGGGAGGTTTGGGTCATTCTTGCGGACAGACTGCAGGTGTTCTGCAAAGCGGTCGCCCAGTTTACGTTTGGTCTCTCCAATGTAGAGGAGACCGCATTGGGAGCAACGAATGCAGTAGACTAAGTTGGGGGAAATGCAAGTGAAATGCTGCTTCACTTGAAAGGAGTGTTTGGGCCCTTGGACGAAATTCGTTGCTCCCAATGCGGTCTCCTCTACATTGGAGAGACCAAACATAAACTGGGCGACCGCTTTGCAGAACACCTGCGGTCTGTCCGCAAGAATGACCCAAACCTCCCTATTGTTTGTGATTTTAACATTCCACCCTGCTCTCTTGCCCACATGTCTGTCATTGGCTTGCTGCATTGTTTAGTGAAGCCCAACGCAAACTGGAGGAACTGCACCTCATCTTCTGACTAGGCACTTTACAGCCTTCCGGACTGAATATTGAATTCAACAACTTTAGATCTTGAACTCCCTCCTCCATCCCCACCCCCTTTCTGTTTCTTCCCTCTTCCTTTTGTTTTTTCCAATAATTTATATAGATTTTTCTTTTCCCACCTATTTCCATTATTTTAAAATCCTTTATGCCCCCCCCAACCCCCAATAGAGCTGTACCTTGAGTGCCGTACCATCTATTCTTAATTAGCACATTCGTTTAGATAATATCACCAACTTCAACACCTCTGTGTACTTTTGTTCTTTTGTCTATGACATCTTTTGATTATCTGCTCCTATTACTGCTTGCTTGTCCCTACAACCACACCACCACCACCCCCCCCATTTCTCTCCACCCACCCAACCACCAGCACCCCCCCCCAACCTTTAAACCAACTTATATTTCACCCCTCTCCTTGGATTCACCCAGTTCTGTCGAAGGGTCATGAGGACTCGAAACGTCAACTCTTTTCTTCTCTGCCGATGCTGCCAGACCTGCTGAGTTTTTCAAGGTAATTCTGTTTTTGTATTGGATTTCCAGCATCCGCAGTTTTTTGTTTTTAAGCAAAATGAATAGATAGCCAATGATGGCCTTGACAACAGCCATTGAGTCAGAAGGCTGTGCATTCAATCTCCACCTTCAGAGACTTCAGCACAATCTGAGCTGACACTATTTTGAAGAGCAGGGGCGTTCTCCCCAGTGCCTTGGCCAACAGTCATCCCCTGACAAACATCATTATAAGGAAAACCCAGGGTATGTGATCATTATCATGTTACTGTTTATTGAATGATGACCAAATTGGCTGATGTTTCCTGCATTACAACACTGACCACACTTCAAGAAGTCCTTCATTGGCTGTAAAGTGCTTTGTGACATAGTGCTGTCATGAAAATAAATATAAAGACAAGTCTTGCTTTCTTTATGATTCCACTGTGTGAAACAAAGCTGATGTAAGGCACCATCCCTTCCTCCTTCATTTAGTCAAGGCTTGTTTTCACTGGACTCAAATCACTTGTGAATAAAAATTCTCCAACAGCATATCTGAAAGATTGTTTATTTTCCATTGAAAACAGGAACACTTTGTAGGTTGATTCATTGCATTGGAGCTGGGAGTTGATATTTGCAATGACATACTAAATTAAAAACCTAACTGCACTACAAATCCTTTCACAGGAAGCAGAGGCAAACGTTGGTTGCAACAATAAGAATGAGCTACTGCACCATACTTTTCAATATTTAATTAGTATCAATTTATATTTTGCAGCTTCAGTGTGTAGAAGCTCACTTGCTCTGCAAGACTTTGCTTCATTTGGTGGTTCAGTGTCCTCCTGCAGTCTCATATCTTAACCTGTGCAGTTTCTTACTGTGCCATAGTTTAGTTTATCAGTGTAATTGCTCCCAATAGACTATTCTGGAGCATGCAACAATGGCCAGGCTATTTCACCGTCTGTTCCTGCACAGAGAATTTTACTCCTCATTGCTGCAAATTGATGGGCTGATATCAGGACTTCAAGCATTCATTAAAAAGCAATATCAGGCTGACATTTTTACTGCTCTCACTATCTCCTGCTCTCTGCCTTGTTGAGGAGGGGAATGCCAAGAACATTTTTGCATTAGAATAAAAACTATTGTGATTGCTCAGGGAACAGTGAAATAGAAAACAAGGTGTTTCTCTCAGGTCTGCATTTTGCTTAAATACTGCATTTCATTTCTCAGTACTGAAGGGCTTCAATGCATATTTCATCATTAGGGATGAAAAGCCAGTGATTTTTTTTTCTCTCTGAATATTATTTGTGATGAGGGGAGGCGATTATAATGTGGCTATTTCTCTCTGAGGAGGTGAGCTACCAGACAGAATTGGGTGTTTTTTGCCTGAATTGGAGGTTGGGGGTGGGTGGGGGGCAGGAGGGGAGTCATAATTCCCAAAGCCCTTTTCTTCTCCAATTTTTTTATATAAACCTGATTGTTTTAGATACTCTGCCTGCAGGTACTTTAAAAATCTCAAACAAAACGATTGAAGGATTTGGTTGTTTCATCTTGTGGAGTGAATAAAAAAAGAGAGAAAGTTTGAAGATTTGTTGGAAGGATAGGTTTCGTGCTAATCTCATTACCCCTGGTGACAGTTCTGACTCTTAAAGAAACCCACAAATAAGCAGAGCTGTGGTTTAGAGCAAAGCCGTTTAAAATAGAGGAGGAGATCTGTGGTATTTAAAGTGCCATTGTAGCACATTTTCCATGAGCTTACAAGGGAGCAATCATAAATCAGAAATATTTGCATTAGTAGTTGATGTGACTTGGGACAGTCAAGGACATCTCACTTGGTCTGGCGCAGGAGCCGAATGGCCTTCTGTGCTGTAATGACTATGACTCATTCATTTCTAACTTGATGCTTCTTGCACAAGATCTCCATTCCCTTGACAGCTCCAAACACATTTGTCCATTAGGTCTTGCATGATGAGCAAAAGATATCTTTCACCTGTTTCAACAGACTAACCGCCATGCATTCCAACATTGTATGCAGCCATGAGAAGACTGATTGATAGAGTAAGTGTTTTGTGTTGTTCATTGAGGGAGGTGTTCATTGTTAGGCAGGACACACAAGAACTCGTCAATGTTATTTAAAGAATGCCATGGGAATTTTAGAATTGCAAACGTTTCATTAAAATTCTTCAAGTGTGCAAGACTGCCTTCCCCACACCACCCCCCCTCCCCACCCACCCCCCAAACCCCCAGTCAGTATCACTTCAGAGTTGGATTAAAAGATTTTCTTCCATTTGTGTTTGATTGAAAAATGAAATGATAATGTTACTTCCAACAGTACTGTCACGTATTAAACCATCAAATCATTAGAACTTTCAAATGTGTGGTCAGGATTAAGCAAAAGCACTCAGGGAAAAATTGCCTCTGTCACTCTGACTCAACATGTTAATCGGAACAATTCAATCTGTTGTAGCTTTCACAAACCTTATACTTCAAAATTTACAGTCCAACTGGGTATTCAGATGAAAAGCTGCACCATAATATTAAAGAGGCGACTTGTTGAAAGTCTCATAAATCTTAAAATCCTCATAAATATTCAGCAAAGGAATTACATAAAATTTTACAGCACTGAAACAGACCATTTGGCCCAACAGGTCTATGCCTGTGTTTATGCTCCAATATATACAGAAGATGAAAGGAAAAGATAAAACGATTTTTTAAGAAGAATTAATAGCCCTCGCCTGCTTGCCACAGGGTTGATTGCAATTGGAAAACAATTATTTGGCACAGTAAGTACTGTGGTTGGACAACATTGATAGGTTAAGTGAGTGGAAATACTGGAGGGGATGGAGTTCAACGTGGGGAAGTGTGAGGTCATTCAAAGATAGATCGGGGTTTTTTCTAAAGTGCTAAGCAGCTAAGAACTACAGAGGAGACGAGAGATTGAGGGGTTCTTGTTCAGAAATCACTAAAAACTCACCCACAGCTACAACCTATTATTGGAAACTTTTGTGGAATGTTAGCCTTTACCTCAAAGGAGCTGGAATACATAAGGGTGAAAGTTACGTTGCAGATTTATAGAACTCTGTTTAGATTCCATCTGGAACACTGCGTTCAGTTCTGAGCACCACAACGCGGGGAGGCTGCATTGGTCATGGAAGGAGTACAGCGCAGATTCCCCAGAATGATACTTGGACTAAAAAGAATAAATGATGATACGTTGAATAGTCTAGGTTCGCATTCCCTTGATTATAGAAGAGAAAGAGGTGATCTGATTGCGCTGTTCAGGATGACTAAAGGAGCTGCTAGGGTAGATAGAGAGAAACCATGTTCCAGAGTAAGGGGGCATTATCTTTGAATTGAAACTAGGACATTCAGGGGTGATATCAGAATGCAATTCCTCACACTAGTGGAATCCAGTGGAGGCTCGAGGGTTGAATGGCCTACTTCGTGTCCTATGTTTTTAATCTTCTCATCAGAAGAACATTGCAAAGTCTCAGAATGTTTGGGCTATTGTGAAGAATCAATGAGTTAAAGAATCATCTGATGGAGATACTGGGACATTCAGTTCCAGGTCTGGGCTGAATTCATTACACAGTAGAAGGAAACCACCACTGTTTTGTTAATTGCTGCCTAAAACAGGCTCCAGGTTGCTATCTCTGTCTGGAAAGGGAATGGGATTGCTCTCAGCTGCGATACCTCTGATGATCAAACAACCTGTGCCACACAAAAAATGGTGCACACACAAAGGGTGGCAAACCTGGTTTTGTTTCATAGCAAGAGGGGTTGTAATAGATTTGCTTTAGGCAGCAATTAACAGATTAATTTTCACTTGAACATTATATGTGTTGAATGAGATATGCTTATCTTCTGTTTGTCCCTCATTTCACAAATGACTACATCACCTGCAAATTCCTTCACACATCAATCATCACTCCCAACATTGGAAAGTGACCTGCCCTCAACCCTTCACTGATGCTACACTTGGTCCAGTGGGGGAGCACAATTCTCAATTTTAAACTTGAACCTGCCCAGCGCACACCCAGTACTGTCTAAAATCGGATGGTGGGGGCGGGGCTGACAGTGGTGTCCAACCCAAACATCCAGTCCACTGGAAGAATTAAATTAAAGACCGGTGTATAAGAGCAGATGAAAGCAAGTTTACTTGCATTTAAATAGAATTATGTTGAATTTACAGAATGAAAGCAGGTCATTCAGCCCAATTGTTCTGTGCCTGTGTTTAAGCTCCACACAAAACTCCTCTTATCCTTCTATTCCTTTCTCCCTCAGCTCTATTTAACTTAATCTTAAATACATATATTCGTTGCTGGTTGATTCCTTCTAGCTGATTCATCTGTTCCAAGCATTGGTGCTATCTCTAGGTACTTTACTTATAAAAGTTTACATGGAGTGGTGTGACAGGTGCTCAAAGGCTTTTTCTGACTTCAAGGCTTCTGTACAAAGCAGTTGTTCCCAAACGTGGATTCCCTAGAAGGCATTCACATTAGAATTCAGCACAATTGAGAATGAACAGAGGCACACAGAGCAGGGCAAGTGGCTGGAAGAGGGAGGAGGATGAGGGTGGGGGGAGCGAAAACTCTCAGCCGGAGGCCAGATTCACCCAGCATTTTCAGGGAGCAATTCTCCCACCTGAACCTCAGTGAAGAACAATATTTGAGAAAGGATGTCCTCACTGAAATTTGCAACCCATTGCAGCTACAACTGCATCCTCAGAGCAGGGTGAGGACCACATTGCCAGTGACCACAGCAATGAACTTTCCTGCATCTGGCTTCTTCCAGGCTGGAGCTACATTATCTCTCAGTTTTGCATCCGCTATCATGTAAGAGGGGCTACTGAGGCTTGCTATTAAAAAAGAGCTAACTACATTTCATTCTCTTGCCCAGGACAAGCAGGTGATGTTCACATGCAGCTCTGCTAGGATCGCAGGCTTCCTTATGGTGCAGGGTGGCAGTGACTGCACACACATTGGCTTTTGTGGGCACCAGATGATAACCCTGCTCATTATCATAAGCAACAGGGATTCCACTCTCTAAATAACCTGCCAGTATGTGACCATGGACAGAGAATCATGCAGGTCAATGTCCAGTATCATGGCAGAAATCACAATGTTTTCATTCTGCAACAAGCCACTGTGCATCTCCCATTTCTAATCTATCCTCTCAGATAAATGCAGCATTCATATCTGACCTGGCAGCTGAATGCATGAAATGAAGTGAAGGTGCCATGTTTTCATTAACACTCTCAGTTGCTGATTGCAAGATTGTGGTTTGGAGAAGGGGACTATCAAATTTAACCCGCTCTATCTCTCAGATTAAAACACAAATGCCCTTTCTGCAGAACATATCAATCTGCAGAAATAATTATTTCCATCTATTCCATTCATGTGTGCTTACACAGTATGCCTGCAGACTGGTTAATCATGGAAAGAATCACAGCCAAGCCCAGTACAGTTCTCATTTCATGTCCACACAATGGAAGATCATAACCTCAGGATATTGCAAAGTACTTTACAGATAATGAAATGCTCTTGAAATGCAGTCATTCTGACGTAGGAAAAACTGCAGTTTCCAAACAGCAAGCTCCCACAAGCAGTATTGTCCTAAGATGCAGGGTTAACATTGAGTCCAATAGGATTCCTCTTCAGAGTTCCAAAGAAGAGTCACATTGGACTCAACTCTTCTCCTCCCTCCAGATTCTGCTAGACCTGCTGAGTTTTTCCAGCGCTTTAATTTTTATCTCCGAACTCCAGAATCCAAAGTACTTCACTTCTACTGAGATAAGATGATCAAGTCATTATAAGAACTCTCCTGCTTTTCTTTAAAGAATGCCTAGGATCTTGAATGCCCACATGAAGGGGTAGATGTCTCACTTGAAAGGCAGTACAACTCTCCCTTAGTACTGCACTGGAGAGTCAGCCTGGGCTACGTGCTCAAATCCCTGAAGTGGGACTTGAATCCACAAATTTCCGAAAGAGGAGGGAGTCCTGGCTGAAACGTATGCACTTACCAGAAAGTGGAGAGAAATGGGTGGTGACTAGAGAGTAAATCAGGGAAAGGAATGTTGGCCGATTTTCCCTTTCCCTCCCTAGACCGGGGCTGCCATTGCCAAATGTATCTCGAATGTTGACTTGATGGAAATCAACTAAGTCAACAAGATGTCTTTTAAAAAAAAATGCTCCCTAAGTTTTGTTCAAAGCATACTTTGTAGCTGCAGATCAACTGGAACGGAATAAAGCTTTTCTAAAACCTATACCTCACACACAACCTGAATTGGTTTCTATTCTACTCCCAGCCCCGTTGATTCTGTTACTTTAGCCTTTGGGAAATAAATTCGTTTCTTTTATTAGATCTTACCCTTATGGCACTGAAATTTATGTAAAGCACGTTTCAAAAATAAAACAACTATTGCACTCACCCCTCAAGGCACAGTTTTAGAAAAAATTGGCAACAAAATAATGACTTCTTTCAAAGATTTTTAGGTTAATATATACAGGCGTTATTGCTCTGTATGCATTTCTAGTGGGAGACTACAGTACGAAATGCAACTTATTGCATTCAGGAATACATTTACAAGGCAGTACCCTCATGTTCTGTGATAAATATTTAAGAATTTGATACAGTCTGTTGCCTATGGCACAGGTCTCCCAGATTTCAATTTGGCGTATTCAGTGGTGGGTGGGGGTGGTGTGGAAGGATGTTGAATAATTACATTTTAGTAGAATATAGAAGAACTCACTCAGATTTAACTTGAATACAGCAGTTTGTGCTTTACTGAAAAATTACACACAGACATGTTAAACAACTGACTCGAGTTACATGGAACATAGGCCATTCAGCCCCTTGAGCCTGCGCTGCCATTTAACTAGATCATTGCTGATCTTCCCACACTATCTGCATATCCCTTGATGTCAATGGTACCTACAAATCTATCGACCTCTGCTTTGAACATACTCAAGATTCCAAAGATTCACCACCCTCTGACTGAAGAAATCCTTCCTCATTTTTTTTATTCATTCATGGGATGTGGGCACCACTGGCTAGGCCAGAATTTATTGCCCATCCCTAATTGCCCTTGTTCAGTCACATCTGGAGTCACATGTAGGCCAAACCAGGTAAGGATGGCAGATTAAGGGAAATCAGATGGGGTTTTACAATGGTTTCATGGGCATCACTAGTCTTAATTCTAGATTTTTATTGAATTCAATTTCCACCATCTGCTGTGGCAGGATTTGAACCCAGGTCTGGAGTGTATTACTCTGGCTCTCTGGATTACTAATCCAGCGACAATACCACCATCACCTCCCCCTCATCTTGGTCCTAAACGGCCTCTCTCTTATTCTAAGACTGTGCACCCTGATGCTAGAACCCCCAGCCAGGGGAAGCATCCTTCCTGCATCTGTTATGTGGACAGACTAGAGAAGCAGGGAATGTTCTCTTCAGAGCTGAGAAGATTAAGTGAGATTTAATAACTTTTCAAGATTACACAGGGTTTGAGGAAGGTGATAAGGAAAATCACTGGAGGAAGAGGAAAATGCCAAGAGCCCTTTTCTGCTCAGACCAAATAAATTTTCTTTCTCACTTATCTGACTTTATCTAACACTTAGCTGCAGAAGCAACCTTTTCAACATCTTCCTTCTCCTCAACTAAGTTACTATTGGGGTTAAACTGTGCTGTGTGGCATTAGCCTTTAGTGTTTTAACATGTTCTTCAACAAAACAAATCTTCATCTGATAGATTCAATTAATCGAATCAAAACTATCGACTTAGCACCTTCATGAAAATCAGGGCCAGAGAATTTCATCCAAACATGTAAACAATGCCACATGCTCATACCACACAGCACAATTTTTATCCACCAAACACTGCACAATGTTGTCTTTTTGGAAACCATTTTCTCCATCTGTTCTGCAAAGCTGTCGTCAGCTTAACTCCAAAGAAAATATGTAGATGACCACAGGCAGAGACTCTCTCCATCTTATCTATGTTTTAAGAAAATCTGTTCCTGATAAAGATTGTTTAATGTACAGAATGTAGAAAATTGCATTACACTGAGTCACAGAACTCAAAGCCACACAATATTTTCTTGGCTAAGCATAGCTGACTGAATGCTACTGGAGCCATCACTTCCAGCATCCTGCCATTGAATCACCTTCCAATGCAGAGATTCCATCCATCTCCCAGTTATTTGCTGTGGATGAATTGGCTTTGAGTAGTTAAACTAAGCCCTATATCCTATCCATTTCCTAGATCACTGATTTCCACATGTAGTGCTGTGATCCCTCAAGAATGATAAAAATGAAAATCCCATGGAGTTCTAGTGTGCGATGTTAATGCGAGCAAGTACATGATATCTGCCTCAATGGTAGGTTTCCAATCTTGTGTGCACTGACAGACATGGAAGGTGTTGATTGGAGGTCAAGCACACCCCAAGAGCAAGATAAGATGTGTGTTTGCTATTAATTGTGAAATTTTACCCAGGCACATTTAAAGTCTTGGTAAAGTTGGCACGCTATTAAAAAGTACCTCAGAGAGGGGAAAAAATAATCATCTAAACACTCTCATGGTGCAACGAACTCAAAACTTGTTGAAAATGGTACACCAATACTCTCTGCCATTATTTTGCCTATCTTCCCCTCATCATTATTTAAAGTTTGTGACTCAAATTGGGGTACAGTTCTATCGTGTGAGCATCCTTTCACTGCCTCTGACAAGTTTTTCTTTGGTCTTTCATTGGATGTGGGCATCGCTGGCAAGGCCGGCATTTGTTGCCCAACCCTAGTTGATCTTGAACTGAGGGGCTTGCCAGGCAATTTCAGAGGGCAGCTCAGAGCCAAATACAGTGCTGTGGATCTGAAGTCACATGTAGGCCAGGCCAGGTAAGGATGGCAGATGTGCTTCCCTGAAGGACATCAGGGAACCAGATGAGTGTTTGCAACAATCGATGATAGTAATGGTGACCACTGAAACTGAGACTGGCTTTCAATTCCAGATTAATTAATTGAATCTAAATCTCACCAGCTGCAGTGGTGGGATTTGAACCCATCTCCTTAGAGCACTAGCCTGGGCATCTGGTTTACTAGTCCTGTAATATTACCACTACGCACCATCTCCCTGGACCCCCAAAAGGTCAGCCTTTACAGGTCTGTTTGGGCAGTTACTTCAGGTTGGCTGTTTGACCATGAGGTCTATCATAGTCAAGATGTTTTTGATGTTCTTGATGTTGATGCCCTTGATGTTCAATGGCATTACCATCACTTAATCCCTCATTATCAATATCCTCAGGGTTACCATTGACCAGAAACTGAACTGGACTAGCCATATAAATACTGTGGCTACAAGAGCAGGTCAGAGGCTAAGAATCATGTGACGAGTAACTCACCTCCTGACTCCCCAAAGCCTGTCCACCATCTACAAGGCATAAGTCAGGAGTGTGGTGGCTTGGATGAGTGCAGCTCCAACACACTCAAGAAGCTTGACCCATCCAGGACAAAGCAGCCCACTTGATTGGCACCCCATCCGCAAACATTCACTCTCTCCACCACCAATGCACAGTAGCAACAGTGTGTACCATCTACAAGGTGCACTGCAGAAACTCACCAAGGTGCCTTCGACAGCACCTCCAACTCCACGACACTACCGTCTAGAAGGACAAGGGTAGCGGATAGATGGGAACATCACCACCTGGAAGTTCCCCTCCAAATCACTCACCATCCTGACTTGGAAATATATCGCCGTTCCTTCACTGTTACTGGGTCAACATCCTGCAACTCCCTCCCTAACAGCACTGTTCCACGTGGACTGCAGCAGTTCAAGAAGGCAGCTCGTCACCACCCTTCTCAAGGGCAACTAAATGGGCAATAAATGCTGGCCCAGCCAACGAAGCCCAGATCCTGTGAATGAATAAGTCCCACTTTGTGCACTAGATATTCGCATGCCTCTATTCCCCACAAATACTTGACGTATAATGATCAACAAAGTTAACCAAGTGTTCCTCCTGCCAGCTGAGTGAATAGAAATTTGAACGTCCCCACCATCCAGAAAGGATACAGCTGAAGCTATCAAATCTAGAGATGAGAGAAGCATGAAAAAGGTGCCCAAAACTGCATTCAACATTGGTTGGCCACATATGACCAAGCCAGCATCTTGCATTGATTCAGCATCACTTCATGCTTTTGTATTCAAAACTCCTACATATACAAAACCCTGAATCTCATCTCATTTTTATAGCTTTTTCCATTTGCAATCTGTCTTTAGAGATTTGAGTATTTGTTGCACTTGGTATTTCTGTTGCTTTACTGCATGGAATGTCTTTCTATTCATGGAATTATTGAATGGTACAATGCAGGAGGTGGCCATTTGGCCAATCGCACTGACTCTTTAAAAGAGCTATCCAATTAGTCCAACTCCACTGCTCTTTCCCTATTGCCCTGCAAATTTTCCCCTTCAACTATTTATCCAATTCCCTTTCAAAAAGGTTATTATATCTGCTTCCACTGCCCTATCAAGCAGTGCATTCATTGATTCTAATTCCTCAATCTGCTTCATGAAAATGTTCTTCCCATCTTCCTCCACATCTTTTGGTCATTGTCTTAAATCTATGTCCTGTGCTCATGGAAACAGTTTCTCCTTATTTATTCTGTCGAAATAATTCCTGGTTTTAAAACCTCCATTCTCCTTACATTTCTACAAAAATGTACAGTCTCATATGTATCTACGTTGAGCTGCATTTACTGCAATATGACCATTCTCCTAATCTATGTCTTCTTGCAAACTCTAGTGTCCTTACTGACCATTTACTGCACCACCACAAAATACTTCATAATTCGCTTGACCATCTGAATCCGGCATTACAACAGTATCACTGGTGGAGTATCAGGACAGAGTATGTGCAGAGGTATAGGTCCAGAATTCTGTCTAGTAAAATTCTATTAATAATTCTGGCATCTAGTCCCAACACACGATCCATTGGGTCCTATTATGGTCACACACATCTGACCCCTATATTGCAGAGTGACATTAAACAGCAGAAATAACTGACTATCAGTTTAAATCCACTTGTAACTTACTTACTGATGAAAGATGGATTTTTTTTTTAAGTTCTGTGCTACCATGATCAGGGAAACTGTGCTGGTTATGGGATCATTCCCAGTTCAGGATCCAATTATCAGCATTGGGCATTTAGTGTGAAATTACTATCAAAGTATAAATGATGATATGTCTTTATTTCACTCTCATTTTATGGTAAAACGTCTGGACTCTGATGCAATATTGATTGTTGACAAGTGGAGCGTAATACACTGCACTGATTCATAACCCACTGTGCTATAAACAGCCAACTTTAAAAAATAATGTTTAATATTCATGGATGTGGGTGTCGCTGGCTAGCCCAACATTTATTGCTCACCCTTAACTGCCCTTGAGAAGGTGGTGGCACGCTGCCGCCTTGAACCGCTGCAGACAATGTGGTGTAGGTAAACCCACAGTGCTGTTATGGAGGGTGTTTCAGGATTTTGACTCAGTGACAGTGAAGGAATGGCGATATATTTCCAAGTCAGGAAGGTGTGTGGCTTGAAGGGAGGCTTGCAGCTGGTCAAGTTCCAATGCATCTGCTGCCCTTGTCCTTCTGAGTGGTAAAGGTTGCGGGTTTGGAAGGTGCAGTGCAACTTGTTGATGGTACACAGTGCTGCCACTGTGCGTTGGTGGTGCAGGTAGAGAATGTTGGTGGTGGTGGTGGATGGGGTGCCATTCAAGTGGGCTGCTTTGTCATGGATGGTGTCGAGCTTCTGGGGTGTTGTTGGAGCTGCGCTTATCCAGGCAAGTGGACAGTATTCCATCACACTCCTGACTCATGCTTTGTCGATGGTGGACAGGCTTTTTGGAGTCAGGTGGTGAGTTACTCACTGCAGAATTCCCAGCCTCTGACCTGCTTTTGCAGCCACACTGTTTATATGGCAGTATTTACATATAAACAGCACCCTGTGGTCATGGCGATACTGACTACTGACACACCAGCCTCACTGCAAGAGTGCACACACCACGTACTCAGCTCTTTGAAAATGCTGTTATCTGCTCTCCAATTCCTGAAGTTCAGCAACAACAACAACAATTTGTATTTATATAGTACCTTTAATGGAGCAAAACCACATCAAGACATTTCACAATAACATGATCAAACAAAATTTGACAGTGAGCCACAGAAGGAGTTATTACGGCAGATGATTTTTAAGGAGTAACTCAAAGGATGAAAGTGAGGTGGAGATGCAGAGATTTTGTTGTAATATGCCTTTAAGGGATAGCAGCATGCCATCACGAGAAAGCAAGTGTCATGTGATCCTTCCGCCTGCGAGCAGAACATAGCACACATAATCCTGCTGATGTCTTCAAGCTTTCTATCCATGTGTATGTGTTCGCATGTATCTAGTTTAAGTAAATGAACCCAGAGTGTGTTTACCTAATTCCTTATGAATGAATGGTAACATTATAAAAACACAACAGTTTAGGGAGAGAATTCCAGAACCGAGGGCCCTGGCATCTGGGCAAGCTTTCCAATGCTGAAGCATTGAAATCAGGGATGCTCAAGAAGTCAGAACTGGAGGAGTGAAGATACCCCGGAGGGTTGTACGAGTGGAAAAGATTGTGGAGATAAGGAGGGGGACAAGGCCGTGGAGGGATTTGAAAACAAGAATGAGAATTTAAAAATTGAGGTGTTGTTTAATTGTGCGCCAATAAATGGTGATGGTGGCGGGGGGCGGGGGGGGGGGGGGTGCGGAATCTTGGTGTGAGTTAGGACATGGGCAGCAGAGTTTTGGATGACTTCAAGTTTATGGAGGGAAGAGCCAGGCATGCAGTGACCTAGTCAAGTATAGATACAACAAAGTCACAGATGAGGGTTTTGCCAGATCTGCTTATGAAGGGGTGAAGTCAGCTGATGTTATGGAGGTGGAATTAGGTTGTCCTCATGATGGCATGAATGTGTGGTCGGAAGCTTATCTTGGAATTAAATATCACACCAAGATTGTGAATAGTGTAGTTGAGCTTCAGACAGTTGCCAGGGAGATGGATGGAGTTGGTAGCTTGGTAACAGAATTTGTGCAAAGGACTGAAGGGAATGTTAGAGAAAATTTCTGCTCATCTGGTACTGGATGTTGAATAAGTCGTCTGACAATTTAGAAACAGTGGAAAGTTTAAGAGAGGTAAAGTTGAGGTAGAGCTGGGTTGTCAATGTTTTTCCAGACATAGCTGTCGAAATAGGAAAGGACCAAGGATGGATCTTTGGGGAACATCAAACCTGGGAAGAGAAGTCGTTGTAGATGATTCTCTGGCCATGAAAGAGATCAAAACCCACAACCCACCCAGCTGAGCCACGGTCAAGCTGTTGTGGGAGGATGGTGTGATCAACTGTGTCAAAAGCTGCAGAGTGTTGGAGCAAGACAAGGAGGGATAGGTTCTGTTTATCACAGCCAAATAGGAACTGCACAAATGACATCCTAAGAGCCATTTTGGTACCGGTACCACAGCAGAAGCAGAAACTGGATTGGAAGGATTAA
Source organism: Carcharodon carcharias (assembly GCF_017639515.1). Taxonomy (NCBI): domain Eukaryota; kingdom Metazoa; phylum Chordata; class Chondrichthyes; order Lamniformes; family Lamnidae; genus Carcharodon; species Carcharodon carcharias. The sequence continues at coordinate 14,129,285 of NC_054483.1, read as the reverse complement.
GATACTTACAGGGAATAAAAAGCCAGGAGCACAAATTTGTAAAGCCCATCCGTCTGTCTATACATTTCATCCATGATGGTTGTTAACTTCTATGCGGTATTTTCACAAGGCAGATCTATACAGCCCCAGTGGGATTGTATACAGTCAGGTCAGGCTGATCCCAATTTGAAATGTGGCGTCTCAGAGCTCATGGCAATAGGTGCCCACATTTGCTTGGTTTGGCAGGAGGCATTTAAATGATTTGCTCAATTTGTGCCACAAGCTTCAGTTCCAAGCTGAGGAATACAGGTGTGGTCTTCACCCACCAGTTAACAAAGTATAACTGCTGATTATTTACTTTTATGTTCATAAACAGAGAGAAATGTTCATTTTTCTGTCACTTGCATTTCAAAACTTTTTATATTGCTCAATTAGGAATGCATTTTCTGTAGCTCTTTGAAGTTTCACTTGATTTTTAAGCAATGTTCATGGCAGGGGACAGGATCTGACATTTTTAAGGATTCCACAGATCTCTTGCTGTTGCTTCTGGAGGGAAAGTGACAGAACTCCTTGCAACCCCCACAGAAATGGCAAAATCCTTGCTGAACAGTCCCAAGTTAGGGCTGGTAAATGTTTAGGCTCATAGTATGAGACTGCATTTTTGTGCTAAGGATAGCCAAGGGAGAAGAAGAGGCAGTGTTGAAAATGACACAGCATTCTCAGAAATCAGAAATAGAAGGAGGAGATGACCATACGGCCCAACGAGCTTGCTCCGCCATTCAATATGATCATGCCTGACTTCAACTTCACTTTGCTGCCTGCTCCTCATATCCCCTCATTCCCTGTGAGGCTAAAAATCTGTGTAGCTCAGCTTTAAGTATATTCAATGATGGCTTATCTGCAACCCTCTGGGGCAAAGAATTCCAACGACACAATCCTTTCAGTTAAGTAATTTCTCAATCCTAAATAATTGACCCCTTAGCCTGCAAATGTGCCCCATTGTACTGGGCTCTCCAGCTAAAGGAAAACAACATCTCAGTCAACCTTGTCCATCTCCTTCGCAATCTTGAATATGTCAATGAGCTAGCCTCTCACTTTTCTAATCTCCAGAGAATATTAGACACAACTGACTCAAGCTCTCATATGAAACAACCCTTTTATCCCAGGGACTAATCTAGTAAACCTTCACTATATTGCCTCCAATACAAATATATCCCTCTTTAAATATAGAGACCAGATGATGGATTTCAGTCTGATCATCATCTGCTCAAGGTATCTGAAGTAACCTGAATGACTGTCATTCTATCTGACTTATGATGCTTGGTCACATATTTTAAAAATTCATTCACGTGATGTGGGCTTCGCTGGCTAGGTCAGCATTAATTGCCCATCCCTAATTGTCCTTGAGAAGGTGGTGGTGAGCTGCCTTCCTGAACCTCTACAGTCCAGGTGGTGTAGGTACACCCACAGTGCTGTTAGGGAGGGAGTTCCAGGATTTTGACCCAGAGACAGTGAAGGAACGGCAATATTTTTCCAACTCAAGATCGTGAGCGGCTTGGAAGGGATCTTCCAGGTGGTGGTGTTCCCAAGTGTCTGCTGCCCTTGTCCTTCTAGATAGTAGCGGTCGTGGGTTTGGAAGGTGCTGTCTAAGGAGCCTTGGTGTGTTTTTGCAGTGCACTTTGTAGATGGTACACGTTGCTGCCACTCTGCGTTGGTGGTGGAGGGAGTGAATGTTTGTGGATGGGGTGCCAATCAAGTGGGCTGCTTTGTCCTGGACAATGTCAAACTTCTTGAGTGTTCTGGGAGCTGCACTCAGCCATGCAAGTGGGAAGTATTCCATCACACTCCTGACTTGTGCCTTGTGGGCAGGTTTTGGGGTGTCAGATGATGAGTTACTCACCAGAGGATTCCTAGCCTCTGACCTGCTCTTGTAGCTGCAGTATTTATATGGCTAGTCCAGTTCAGTTTCTGATCAATGGTAATCCCCAGGATGTTGATAATGGGGAATTCAGTAACAATAATGCCATTGAATGTCAAGGGGCAATGATTAGATTCTCTTTTGTTGGAGATGGTCATTGCCTGGCACTTGTGTGGCGCGAATGTTACTTGCCTCTTGTCAGCTCAAGCCTGGATAGTATCCAGATCTTGCCATGTGCAAACATGGACTGCTTCAGTAACTGACGAGTTCCAAATCCTGCTGAACACTGTGCAGTCACCATCACCCGAACATTCCCACTTCTGACATTATCATGGATGGAAGGTCATTGATGAAACAGTTGAAGATGGTTGGGCCGAGCACACTAACCTAAGGAACTCCTGCAATGATTTCCAGGAGCTGAGATTACTGACCTCCAACAACCACAAGCATCTTGCTTTGTGCTATATATGACTCCAGCCAGCGAAGACTTTTCCCCGATTCCCATTGACTCCAGTTTTGTTAGGGCTCCTTGATGCCACACTCAGTCAAAAGCGGCCTTGATGTCAAGGGCAGTCACTCCCACCTCACCTCTGGAGTTCAGCTCTTTTATCCATGTTTGAACCAAGGCTTAGGTGAGGTCAGGAGCTGAGTGACCCTGGCGGAACCCAAACTGATTTTCAGCGAGCAGGTTATTGCTAAACAAGTGTCGCTTGATAGCACTGCTAATGACCCCTTCCATCACTTTACTGATAATTGAGAATAGACTGATGGAGTGGTAATTGGCCGGGTTGGATTTGTCCTGCTTTTTGTGCACAGCACATATCTGGGCAAATTTCCACATTGCTGGTTAGATGCCAAATTTGTAGCTGTACTGGAACAGCTTGGCTAGGGTGCAGCAAATTCTGGAGCACATATCTTTAGTACTATTGCTGAAATATTGTTAGGGCCCATGGCCTTTGCAGTATCCAGTGCCTTCAGCCGTTTCTTGATATCATGTGGAGTGAATCGAATTGGCTAAAGACTGGCATCTGTGATGCTGGGGACCTCTGGAGGAGGCCAAGATGGATCATTCACTTGGCACTTCTGGCTGAAGATTATAGCAAATGCTTCAGCCTTATCTTTTACACTGATATGCTGGGCTCCCCTATCATTAAGGATGGGGATATTTGTGGAGCCTCCTCCTCCAGTGAGTTGTTTAATCGTCCACCACCTTTCACAACTGGATGTGGCAGGACTGCAGAGCTTAGATCTGATCTGTTGGTTGCAGAATCGCTTAGCTCTGTCCATCACTTGTTGCTTATGCTGTTTGGCACATAAGTAGTCCTGTGTTGTAGCTTTCACTAGATTGACAGCTCATTTTTAGATATAGCTGGTGCTGCTCCTGGCATGCCCTCCTGCACTCTTTATTGAACCAGGGTTGACCCCCTAGCTTGTTGGTAATGGTAAAATGAGGGATATGCTGGGCCATGAAGTTACAGATTGTGGTTGAATACAATTCTGCTGCTGCTGATGGCCCCCTGCAGCACCTCATGGTTGCCCAGTCTTGATTTACTAGATCTGTTTGAAATCTATCCCATTTAGCACTGTGGTAGTGCCACACAACACTATGGAGGGTATCCTCATTGTGAAGACGAGACTTCATCTCCACAAGGATTATGCAGTGGTCACTCCTACTGATACTGTCATGGGCAGATGCACCTGTGACAGGCAGGTTGGCGAGGATGAGGTCAAGTATGTTTTTCCCTCTTGTTGGTTCCCTCACCATTGCCGCAGACCCAGTCTAGCAGCTATGTCCTTTAGGACAGCTCAGTCAGTAGTGATGCTACCGAGCCACTCTTGGTGATGGATTGACGTCCCCCGCCCAGAGTACAATCTGCATCCTTGCCACTTCAGTGCTTCCTCCAAGTGGTGTTCAACATGGAGGAGTACTGATTCATCAGCTGAGGGAGGGTGGTACATGGTAATCAGCAGGAAGATGCCATGAGACTTCCTGGGGTCTGGAACTGATGTTGTAAAGACTCCCAGGGCAACTCCCTCCCAACTGTATACCACTGTGCTGCTAGCTATGCTGGGGTCTGTCCTGTCAGTGGGACAGGACATGCCCAGGGATAGCGGTGGTGGTTTTTGGGACATTGTCTGTAAGGAATGATTCCGCGAGTATGTCTATGTCAGGCTCCTAGCTCTCCCAATTTTGGCACAAGCTCCCAGATGTTAGGAAGGAGCGCTTTGCAGGGTTGACAGACCTGAGTTTGCCATTATCATTTCCGGTGCCAAGGTCAATGTTGGGTGGTCCGTCCGGTTTCATTCCTTTGAGACTTTTTAGTGATTTGATACAACTGAGTGGCTTGCTAGGCCATTTCAGAGTCAATCACGTTGCTGAGAGTCTGGAGTCACATGTAGGCCAGACCAGGATAGGACGGCAGATTTCCTTCCCTAAAAGGACATTCGTAAACCAGATGAGTTTTTACAACAATCGACAATGGTTTCATGGTCATCATTAGACCTTTAATTCCAGATTTTTATTGAATTGAAATTTCGCCATCTGGGATTTGAACCCAGGTCCCCAGAGCATTGCCCTGGCTCTCTGGGATACTAGTCCAGCAACAATACCAGTACATCATCGCCTCCCTCGGACTGACGAACAGGCCTGGGACACTGAGAATTCCAGATAGCAACATTCCTGCACCAAGGTATTAATAGAAGATATTTCAAACAATGCACCTTCTCATAATGCATTAACAGTGGCTTGGTATTATTATAGGTCCTGTAACAACATGCCATTAGATTTAAATCATAAAAGTCAATCATAACCATGTGATTTCCTTTCAACTTCAGCAACATTGGAAAACTATATATCAAACTAAAAGGCTGACAGGCAGTGGCAAACGACCATAGAATGATGATCAATTTGATTTAACAAGTTGAAAGCATGAATCCAATCTCAGAATTCTGAACCATGTTTAAAAAGCAGCTTCTTTATTTCCTGAACAGCCTTCCTAGTTAGGTTCCTGCTTTCCTTTACACTGATGGGTATCCAAAATATCCTTGCATACAAGACTGAGTTCATTCAGAAACATTGTCTTGCAGAAAGCAGTTCTTGCAATGCATAAAGCTGTGGTTCCATGATTGGTGGTGCTTGGTAGAAAGATTAGAGGAGAGATTAAGAAAAATCTTTTCATCCAGAGGGTTGCTGGTTTCTGGAACTCACTGCCTGCAAGGCTGGTAGAGGCAGAAACTCTCAACTCATTTAAAAGGTGTCTAGATATGTACGTCAAGTGCCGTAAACTGCCCAGGGTTATGGACGAAATGCTGGCAAGTGGGATTAGGTTGGGCGGCTGGTTTTTTTAGCTGCCGCAGACATGATGAGCCAAGTGGCCTCTTTGTGCACAAACCTTCTACGATTCTATGGTTGGCAGAAAGCTCCTGGATTAAAACTGGTATGAGGTTACGTGGGACGAGGTCTCTCTTTACATAAAGCAAATGATGCTAATGCACTTGAGTCTATGTGGGGACTTCCTGCCCTGACTTTGCACTGGCCCTTTCACCCCTCATCATTGAGATGATGATGTGGGCGGAATACAGGAAATTTTGTTGAATGACAATTGAAAGCATGACCATTTTCTAAATGGAAGAAAAAACGATGCCTCATGTAAATCATGTGCAGGAACATTATAGACACACATGGGAACAGTCAGGAGGTTTAAATTCACGAAGTGACCAGCAAGCTTTATTTATCAAGAGTCTAGAGCTGTGCACTCCATTGATGATTACAGAGGCTTTATTTTTCCCTCCCACAGTAATGTTGATTTATACAGCACCTTTAACAGAGCGCTGCACAACTAAGGTCAGAAACGAACAGGAGTAGGAGGGAGATTAAGTAACATTGGCCAATCTGTCATGGAATAATATGTGCCATTTGTTGATGCTTTTATGGTCTTGTTTATGTTGCTGTCCCTTGATGGCCTGACATTCAGTGTTCCTCCAATGCAAACTCTTTTTTTAAAATTAAAATAATCTCCTTGTAGCAGCGTTTACAAAGGCTATATAACCTTGTTTTTAATGCTGAGATTTATCTTGGCTTTTCAGCAATAGCACAGAAAAAAAGCAGACACTCGCCAAAACAACACAGTATGAAAACGTGAGCAGGTTTCTTCTCATTGAAAACCACAGCCAGGCTTTTGGAAGAAGTGTCTCTTCCATTTTTGGGATCATACATTTTTGAGCTCCAAAGTGAAAGAAAACTCAAGACTACGACAGGAATCATTTTCCTGCACAATGTCTTTTCCAATGCGGGAGCAGATTCCCCAGAAATTCAAGCTTCCCCTGAATTCTACACCCAATATTTACACTTCAATTCATTTTGAGAAATCTGAAAGTAATTGTGCGGTCAATTACTGCTCGCAGCAACTTTAATGTCCATTATGTGGTCTAGAAAGTAGCTTTGGCAATAGCACAAAGCGTGACTTCTCATTGCCCATCATAGGCCACATTTGATATTCCACTCCACTGAAATGGGATGAATATTGGGCAGGACATATTACAAGTGGTCTATAGGATATTGGCTGTTACTGCCAAGATGAATTTCTACCTGTGTGAAGTGACTACTCTCCTTACAAAGGAGTCAGTGGATCTATGGACCTGAAAGGAAATTATTCATAATGTTCATAGAGCATGGTGTATCCCTTGTAATTTGATTTTGTAAGTCTACTGGTATGATCCCATCGGCATTCATGTGTGCTTTGACAGGGAATATTGGGAGATGGTTTAACCATGGGTTGCATTACATTTAAGTGTGACCTTGTCTTCACCTTATGGTCAAAAGCACCTGCTTTCAGTGGGAGTTGCATTGTGGCTTTGGAATCTGGCCAATTTTTCCTTCCTATCCCAGGGGGCACAAGGGTCCAATTTCAGTGACACTATTTCTGCCTCTGAGATCAACAAACACAGCACTAACCAGGAACACAGTCTGGAACTTGAGTGTGGCTGGCTGAGCTATTCCTGTTGAACCGACGGGGAAGTGAGCAAACATGTTCCTTTTCCCCAGCTTCCCCGCTTCTTGTATTGAAGTCAATATCATGTTAGGCCCTCTGTTACTTCAGTGAAATGGTTATTCTAGTTGTACAGCTTGGAGTTGAGACTCTGTGCTCCTCCAACTCAGGCCTCATGCACATCCCTGATTTCCATCACCACACCAGTAGCAGCCGTGCCTTCAGCTGCCTAGGCCCTAAGCTCTTGAATTCCCCCCTCAACTCTCTCCCTCCTTTAAGAAGGTCCTTACAATCTTGCCCTTTGATCTTCATCCGTTGTCCTCATACCTCGGAGTCAAATTCTATCTGATGATGCTCCCAATGATGGTGATGATGCTTTGGAGTGTCGTACTATGTTAAAGGAGCTATTTAAATGCAAGTTTTTCTTGTAAGGATCTTGACATTCAATCATTTGCATGGTGACTAATAGCTACCAGGAACCAAATTCACCCCCTCCCCCTCACCACTGCTGGTTCTCCCTGTCTCAGGGTTAGATTCACTGTCATCAACTCTTGCACCCCCACAACCCCTTCCACACTTGCAGATCAGATTTCTTCACTCTGCACAAACTGTCAGATCAGACTTGGGGCTCCCTTTGTCTGCGACATTTAAGACCAGACAGCCTTTACCTGCTCAGCCACTGAAGAGCAACAAGATGCAGAGTGTTGGACAGAGGGTCTTAAAAGGGGAGGGATGAGTCTAAGTACTGCTGGATAGCAAGAAAATTGTCAATTGCAGTTTCCAGCTGACCCTCATCAGGAGGGTTGCCAAGTGTGATTAAATGTATTCCTGGAAGTTTCATCACATGACTTGCTCCCACACCCCAGCCATTTGGTTCGGCAGCCAATGCAGCTATCCTTGTGACGCCAATTGGAAAGCAAAATAAAGACTCATTACGCACTTGGATGATGTTTGACTGTCAGCCAAACAGTCTTTTTTTCCCTCCTATTTTCAATATTTTTGTATCTGGTAAAGAGAAATGTTCAAAGGAAATGAGAAAAACAAAAATCTTTTTGAATGCTCCAATGATTTTTCGCCAGGGCTGCATAGAGCTGTGTCTTGAAGATTGATCATCAACTCCTGGGGACTTCAGGCCCATCCTGCAGGGTTGGCAATCCTGCAGCCATCCCACCACTCATCATTTCCCCTGCTTGAAGTCATATTGTGCAGGACATCAAAGAAGTTATTAAAAGGAGAGTAGTAATACATTTGCAGTTTAGGGACACTTAATCCTTGGGAGGCTGAGGAATAACCCACTGTAACTAATTCTACTTAAGCACTAAGCTTAGCATAAACAGGAGCAGGGAAGCATACTCTGCATCAACAGTGCCACCTCAGGCCAGCCAATGAGACCTGCAGCTATTGAACTGAGCAGCTCCAATATGGCAAAGCTATCAAAACGCAGTCAGGCTCTGGGCAATGGGAATGCATTCCCTCCTCACTCACACCCTTCCCACCACGCACCCCCCCTTGCTACTCACCGTGGATTAACATCCCTGCTGTGATTCTCGCTCATCTGTGTCAAGTACATGGCTGGAAATGAGCAGCTGATGTGACATTGTCATGTTGGAGATTTCACACTGTTATCATCGCAACAGCAGCCAGTCAGGGCCAGTTATCATCTGAGAGTAAAGCTGCAGGGACGTGCACTACTGGCTCCGAACACATTGTCATAGCAAGCATTGCATCTCACCGTTTTAAGCCAGAAAGCTAACAGAAGAAATCAAATCTTCTTTGTACTTTAGCCCTTAATTTTTGTACAAACTATGATTATTATCTGAAATCCTGTTCTGCTTTCAGTGTTACAATGCTGCCTGCTGCTTGCAAAAAAAAATCACATTAGTGGTGGATCCAATGACTCAGCTGATTGAGATGATCAATAGGTGGACCAGGCAGATCAAAAAGGTCCTAGGCTCAATGCTGGCCTGTGCGAAGTCAACTGGTCCTTGATGAATTTGTAGTAGGGGGGCTACAGTTTGTCTTATTGCTTGCCAGTTCAGGGAATGGGAGATCAGACATGGTTTCTTCCCCCGTTTGCTGTATGTGCGAATGCATGGTCACTAGGTGATACCCCCTCGGGATGGCTTGACATGACAACACTCACTTTCTGGGCTCACTTTTAAATAGCCACTTGGGTGAGATAATGGAATGCAGTGTAGGCATGCACCTTAACAAGGAGGGAGAAGAATGGTGGGAAAAGGAGGGAGAAATGAACAGAATTTCATCTGTGTGCGCATTCATCCATTGAGTGGCTCCACGAGGTTACGGAGTGGTGAAATCTAGGATCAAAGGTCCTTGTTACAATCCTGCTGTGTTCCATAAATAGGTGCAGCCATGCAGCTAAAGTTACAGCAAGTGTAATGAACATAAACCCCGATTTACTTTTACTGTTGAAACATGCATAAAGCCATGATGCGTTCAGTTTCGAAAGAAAATATTCTCCTCACTCAAATACAACGCTGCCTCACAAATTCACCAACAGCTTTCTAATGTTATGCCATCCTTAGGCTTAGAAACTTCCTGTGCCTAATGATACAGGAAGCAGACAAAGCACATGCTTTTGTCCGCTCCCATAGGTGGATTTCCCTGGAACAGGTTGCCAGCCAGTTGCCAGAGGTTATAGCTTTAGGGGCTTTTTGTTGGCCATCAAGTCTTGGAGCAGGACTGTAACCTGCAGCTTCTGACTCAGAGTCAGGGATGATACCTAATTACCCCAAGGGCCCCCATCTACGCCATGCAGACCATCTCCAATTCCTGCACTGCTCAGTTAGTTGATCCAAGTCAGGGCTTTCAGTTTCACCAGTTCTATCAGGGTTCCTGCTGCTGGTCCAGTAATACCCTCCCACCCTCGTTCAATAAACCGAATGTGCAAATACCACGTGAGGTTAGGATTGAGCAGGCCTGTGATGCCACAGCTGTTGAACTGCCCACAGACACTCACTGTTGACACATGAAAAATGCCCAATTGGGTGAATGAACTTGTGCACTTGTGCTCCAGAATCACTCAGGATAGCAAGGAGCTGGTGTGTGTGTGGGGTTGTGGGAGGTGGGGCGGTGGGGGGGGGGGGTGCTGAAACTCGGAAGAGCAAAGGGACACTGGTCTGCAAAAATAATCTCCAATCAGATAGTCCCATTTCCAGTTTGCTCTGGAGGTAATGCTCTGCTTACTTTAATTTAGAAAAGAAATTCCTTCCCTAGCCTTGACAAGCGACATTAATCCAAGAATTGTTGTAAAGACAATTTCTGGTGCTCAGTTGCAGTCATTTTTCCATATCCTTGCAATACTGTCATTGTAGCTGCCAATTCATGAGCTTGAACATTATGGCCTGACAACAAGGAATATACAGTGAGGCAACATCTGCAGTCATTGTCAATGTCTGCACAAAATGGACAAAAGGGTTTTTCTAAAAGAAACTGTGCTTTTAAGCATGGTAATTTTGGAGTGATTCTAATTTCAGGGTTTGTATGACCTATAAAGTGTTTGTGGTTTGTATGTCTTCGCAACCTGCTCTTTACTTACTACGTGATTATTTTGTGTGCCAAAATGATGTTCTTATATTCATGACATTTTAAAATGCAGAATCTTCAGCCAGCAGCATATGGTTCATGTTTCAAAGTTCCCCAACATGTTCCGAATGGACTTCCTCGGTCCAGAGACAATGGCATTATCACCTGCCCTCTCTTTGTGAAAAAAGCATTGGACCTGTTTAAAAGGAACACATTTGTGACCCTATGTATCAGCTATGGCTTCATGGTAGCCAGTTTGCGTGAGTCAAAAGGTTATATGTTCAAGCCCCACTCAGTCTGAAGCACAAATTCCACAGTGAAGCTCTCAGTGTCAATATTGAGGGAACACAGCACTGTCAGAGGTGCCGAGTTTTGAGAGAAACATTAAACTGAGGTCCCATCTGCCTTCTCAGGTTAAGAAAAAGATACCATGGCACAATTTTGACTAAGAGCAGAAGAGTTTTCCCCATTGTACCAGCCATCTCTCAGATGGATTATTACATCACTATTTATGGGAGCTTGATGTGCATAAATTTGCGGCCTTCATTCATACATTACAACAGGGACTGCACTTTGAAAACATTTCATTGAATGTAAGGCACTTTCTGAAATTGTGAAAGGCACTATATGAGTGCATGTCATTCTCTTTTCATTTTATAACAGTAACACACAAGGCAAAATTTTATCCACGAAAATTGGCACCAGCTACTCAGCCTTGAGTGAGTTCTGGCTTGTAACCAAAGTTGGAGGAACTAGAGAAGCGGTGTCAGTCACGACAAAGCCAGTAAAAACATATCAGGTTCCAAGTTGATATGGTTTTAAAGCTGGAAAAACAAATACAGCCCTTACTTGTCCCCCTACCTATCCCCCCAAAAAATAAAGCAGGAACAATCCTTGGGTCATTTCAGCTGAAATGAACACATTCAGATGTCACGACATCAGCTCACTAACTACATAGAACCAGTGGCATATTTCTCAAGCAGTCAGTCATGAAAAAGGAATGGCAAGTCTTTGCAAAATCAATCCCCAGGGATGGAGTAAACATATGAAGTGGGGAGAAGATTAATAGCTCAATGCATGCAATTCATCTATGAACAAGGTTGTGTATTTTTTTCTGTCACCAAAGATTATCCAATATTTGGTCGGGCAGAAAATGCTTCTGTTGGTTACATTTTCAATTCACTCATCAGGACTTGTGAAGCCTTTAAAACATTACTACTTCCTAAAACAGAACATTCGTTTTCTACAATTACTGAGACAAATCAAGATTATGAAAAGACTTTGAGACCCAGAATGGTTGTGTTATTCTTGAAACCTGTGCACAAAGGGAAAACAATTGAACATCCTATCTTGCCCATCTTACTCAGTTTTATCTTTGTCCTGTCGGCTATGAATTGGACAAGGAAGAGATGTTTGACCTTTTCCAATTCTATCCCAAAGAGATGCCACAGGTACAACACTGTTCTCAAGTGAGCAGCAAGCTTGGCTGCCCATTCAGGTATACCTTCTTGTACCCAGTCATTAAATTGCACTAGGGGGCTGTCCGTGTGCTAGTCGTCAGAGAGTAATGCAATGGGACGTAAAGAGGGGAAGACATTAAAATAGAAGGCACTGAGATTATGTTTAAAATTGCAAAAACACACTTGTGCATTTTTGTGGGGAAGGAATGAAGGGTTTGTAAATAATGGCTTTGATCTGCACTTCTATATGGAGTGTGCTTGCCCACATTTTTTGCTGGCACAACTGAGGCTTTGCAGCATGCTCTGTTGCTGGTTTTCCTCTGAACTTTCCTTTATTGTATGTGTTTAACTCTAAGTACACCTCTTAGATTTGGTTTACCAGCCCTTTGTGGTGATGTGACTTTGTTGCACCATTGTCCCTGTATGCCATAACCGGAGCTACAAAACCCCTAGCATCAGTGAGGCACTTCTAGATTTACTGCCTCTTCTTTCACCTTGGCCAAGTTCTGCACTATGGGCCTTAGCCATTCACAGAGGTTCCTTTCCAAAATAAAACTGCAGCAATCGCAATCTCTCCCCTGGGGTTCTGCGTCCTTTAAAAGGCTGTAAATTCAAGATGTGGAACTGCATTGTGTTAAATCTGACCGAGGCAGTGTGTTTAGACTCCTGGTATGTTTGACGGAAAAAGAGTTAGACAAGTAATAAACTAGCTGACAGGAACACTCATCACGAGCGAGACTGTGGCAGGAACAAAAGTGGTTTTATTATGTGCTTGCCCAGTTTAACTGAGTGCTCTTTTCAAACTACATACAAACAGCACCTTCATTCTCACTGCACAATGTTTCAGTTTTCTCTGTCTGGAAAAAGTACTGAATTACAAAGTTGCCAGCCTTATCAGTCTACTATTCGGGACAAGATTAAGTTGCAATCTGAAATCTCAATGAAATAAAATATGTCAGTTTTTTTAAACCACAATGAGGTTCAATGTTAATATATTTCATAAACAGCTGTGTGCCCTCTTCGCAGGTTTAACTGGTTTCTGTCCAAATTCCATCTCAGAATCACAGAATTTTAACAGCACAGAAGGAGGCCATTCAGCCCTTTGTGTCTGCACCGGCTCTCCAAATGAGCATTATGACCTAGTGTCATTGCCCTGCCTTTCTCCCATACCCCTGCACATTGTTTCTATCCAAATAATCATCTAATGCCCTCTTGAATGGCTCGATTGAACCTGCCTCCACCACATTTCCAGGTAATGTACTCTAGGCCTGAACCACTCGTTGTATGAAAAAGTTTTTTCTCATGTCACATTTGCTTCCTTTGCAAATCACTTTAAATCGGTGCCCTCTTGATCTTGATCCGATTACGAGCAGGAACAGCTTCTCACTATCTACTCTGTCCAGCCCCCTCATGATTTTGAATATCTCTATCAAATCTCCTCTTAGCCTTTTCTCTCCAAGGAGAACAGTCCCAACTTCTACAATCTATCTTCGTAACTGAAGTTTTTCATTCCTGGAGCCATCCTTGTTAACTTCTTCTGCACTCTCTCCAGTGTGTCCTTCCTATATGTGGCGCCCAGAACAGTACACAATAATCCAGCTGAGGCCTAACGAGTGTCTTGAATAAATTCAGCATAACCTCCTTGTTCTTGTATTCTATGCCCCTATTAATAAACTCCGGGATACTATATGCTTTATTAACTGCTCTCTCCATCTATCCTGCCTGTCATTAAGAGATATTAATGTTTATAATGTTACTGGAAATTATTTTTAAAATAGACACAGACCCCACCAGAACTCTGTGCTTGGCTGCGTGTGTCTTAATTGGATTAAAGCCAGCTAGTCTGGGTGCTTTTAGGAATAGTAGTTTTGAAATGTTAATTAGATAAGTATAAGGAGGATAGAAGGTAACATGTAAATTTGCATTTGTTGAATAAAGCATTCAAGAGTGGGAGTAAAATCTTGCCCCTAAATAGAAGACATCAAGCCATGTGTTCATTCCTTAACTTAATAATAAAATTGGTGGAATGAAAGGATATTATTGTTAGGAGATGTAATGTTAAAAGCTGGTGATACAATGGAAAATTTACATTCAAAGGAAAAGCTAGGTATAAACAGAAAGGGGTCTGTGGGAGTGTAAGGCAGAAGCATTAAAGATCTAAATAGCCTGTAAGCCTACAACTGTGTCTACAAAGGAACCAAATTGCAAGGAACCTCCTTTTGAATTCATAAGGTCAAATGTGCTTTGCCTGGTGTCTATTTAAAGTCTACGGGTTAGTGTTGCCTTGGTGGAGATTTACCTGGGAATGATTAATTTGGGGATTTATTTAAAAGTTATTGTAGTAATTTGCAGACATGTGCATATGTTTAGTTTGTTAAAAAATAAAAATGTTTAATTTAGTTTTATATTAAAAACCTCTTGAGGCTCAGTGGTCTTATTCCTAAATTCAGAGCTACATTTCAAACATACCAATTGAAAGTATAGGTTATGACAGTTGTTTCAAGTTTCCCTCTGGGATTTAAACAACTCAGCCTTGACCACCTGCTGTGTCATAATACTGTTACCTTCAATAATAATGCACATATACACCTAGGTCTTTCTGCTCCTGCATCACCTTCAAAATTTCACCCTTTATTTTATATTGTCTGTCCATGTTCTTCCTAACAAAATGCATCACCTCACACTTCTCCACATTGAACATCATCTGCCAACTATCTGCCCACTCCACCAATTTTTGAAGTTCTACACTGCCCTCCTCACAGTTTACAACACTCCCAAGCTTTGTATCATCCACAAACTTTGAAATTGCCCTCTGCACACCAAGATCTAGATCATTAATATATATCAGGAAAAGCAAGGGTCCCAATACCGACACCTGGGGAACTCCATGACAAACCTTCCTCTAGCCCAAAAAATATCCATTGACCATTACTCTCTGCTTCCTCTTTTTCAGCCAATTTTGTATCCACATTGCTACTGTCCCTTTTATTCCATATGCAATAACTTTTTCTCACAAGTCTGTTGTGTGGCACTGTATCAAATGCTTTTTGAAAGTTCACATCTACTGCATTACCCTCATCGACCTTTTTTGTTACCTCTTCAAAAAACTCCAGAAGTTAATAAAACACTATTTCCCCTTTAGAAATCCATGCTGGCTCTTCCTTATCAACCCATATTTTTCCATGTGACTACTAATTGTATCCCGAGTAATTGTTTCTAGAATCCTGCCCACCACTGAAGTTAAACTGACTGGTCTGTAACTGCTGAGCTTATCCTTACAACCTTTTTTGAACAAGGGCAAAATGTTTGCAATTCTCCGGTCCTCTGGCACTTCCCCCGAATCTAGGGAGGGCTGAAAAATAATGGTCAGTGCCCTGCAATTTCTACTCTCACTTCCTTCAATATCCTTGGATGCTTCTCATCCGGTCCCGGTGCCTTATCAACTTTAAGTACCGACAGTCTATTCAACACTTCCTCCTTATCAATTTTGAATCCTTCTAGTGACAGCGTTTCTTTGTCTGTCACCATGGCCTTGGTAGCATCTACCTCTTTGGTAAAGATGGATGTAAAGTTTTCATTCAATACCTCAGTCGTGGCCCCCTTTGTCCATGTGTAAATTCCCTTTTAGGTCCCTAATTGGCCCTACTCCTCCTTTTACCACCCTTTTACTATTTATATGCCTATAGAAGACTTTTGGATTCTCCTTTATGTTGGCTGCCAGTCTTTTCTCATAATCCCTCTCCTCTTCTCTAATATGCTTTTTCACCTCCCGTCTGAACCTTCTGTTTTCTTCTTGGTTCTCAATTGTATTTTCTACCTGACACCTGTTATAAGCCTGCACTCTTTTTTATCTTAATTTCTATCTCTTTTTTCATCCAGGGAGCTCTGGATAGGTTTGCCCTGCCTTTCCCTTTCAATGGAATATACCTTGACTGTGCCCGAACCAATTCTTTTTTGAAGGTAGCCCATTGTCCAGCTACAGTTTTTCCTGCCAATCTTTCAATCCAGTCTACCTGGCCCAGATCCATTCTTGTCCCATAAAAGTTAACTCTTTACCAGTTAATTACTCTTACTCTGGTTTGCCTATCGTCCTTTTCTATCATCATCCTAAAACACAAAATACAATGATCGCTGTCTCTTAAATATTCCCCCAATGACATTTGATCTACTTGGCCCACTTCATTTCCAAGAATCAGGTCCAACAGTGCATCTTTTCTTGTTGAATTGGACTTATACTGCTACAGAAAAATTTTCTGAACACAATTTGCCCCTCTCCACCCTTTACACAACCACTGACACAGTCTACATTTGGGTAATTAAAGTCACCCATTATAACCACTCTATAATGCTTGCATCTCTCTATAGTTTCCCTGCAGATTTCTGTGGTGTGAATATTAAGTCTTGGTGGCTTAAAGGATCACTAAAAATTGGCATTGTTTGTTTAGATTATCTAAGCTTTGTTTATTGACAACTTTTGCCTTTCCACCTCTGCTTGCCCCTTCTGAACCTTATCACCAGTTTTCTCCTTCCGTCCACTTCACCACTGCTTGGAGCTTGCTCAGTCACTACACTCCTGGTCTCAGGAATGCCTTGACACCTCCTTCCCTACTTTTACAACCTTGCTTAAAACCCTTCTCTCCAAGCCTGTGTCTTTAGTTGTGTGAACTGTTGTTTAACAAGCTCCATTCAGGGAGGAAAGGGAAAAATACCTATGGCCTTTCCTGTCCTCAGGACATTCCAAAATGCTTCACAGCCATTAAGTACTTTGAAATAGATTCACTTTTGCAATGGAGACATACTGCAGCCAACTTGTGCACAGCAAGCTCTCACAAACTGCAATTAGGCAATGACCAGATTATCTGCTTTAGTGGCATTGGTTGTGCAACAAGTATGGACCAGAACACTGGGGAGAACCCCCTATTCTTCTTTGAAATAGTACCAATGGATCTTGTACATTCTCCTGAGAGGACTGACAGGGCCTCAATTTAACTCAACTGGGAAAATGAAGAGCAAAAGTTTATAGTAATGAGCCAAGAATTGCTTTGGGCAAGGTGTAAATCCAGGTCACAGAGGTGAAGAGACTTTTGTGCTCTCACACTGCCCCCATAAAGTACATCATTGTTTACCATAACTTTCCAGAGTTGTACAAATGATATTATGTACCTTGTTACGTCTGTGCTTTCACCATCTTTGGTGTACATATTATTGTGGACTGAGCATTGTTTTCTACTCGGTATTTATTTTTTCATCCCCCTCACCTGTTCACGCCATAGATCACATTTCAGGAAGGTAAACTGATGGATAATCTTGGGACAAGACAATTGATGATTTACCAGGATTCCAATCCCTATTTTCCAAGAACATTCTATCGTGGATTGCCTCAATGGCATATATGTAAAAACCATTCAGGTGACTGCATCGCCAGTTCTTATTGATTTCAAATGAATAATGACAGCTGTGTCTGGCTGCTTTAAGAATAACATTTTACTCAGATTACACACATTAATTAGTAGGTGCATAGTCACTTGTCAAAGGGAATGGGGCCAAGGCAGAAGAATGGGGTTGAAGTACAGATCAGCCATGATCTAATTGAGCGGTGGGACAGCTTTGAGGGGCTGAATGGCCCACTCCTGTACCCATCTTCTCTAGCTAAGCAAAGCCAAGTTCTTGGAATTTCTAGCCTCTCTTCTGAAGTGACTGATTTTTGGTGGGGTGAACATCATGCTGGGATAGGATTCCACTGATGTCAGTCCTCCAGTAACCATTCTTCATGTGCAAACCCAGACAGGCTATCCAGTTATGTGGGAAATCACAGCTGAACTAGGATCATTTCCTTCTTCAAACTCCACACACACACAGACCTCCACAACACCACTGGCAGGAACAGGAATACTGCAGACGCTGGGCATTTGGAATATCAGCAGAAAATGCTGAAAATACTCAGCAGCTCAGGCAGAGTCTACCACAGATGCTGCCTGACCTGCTGAGTATTTCCAGCATTTTGTTTCTAAGTCAGCAGCAGGAACCTTACATCACTTTCTTCCCGAACTGGGATAGAGTTTGCTGCCATCCAATAGGCCTTTGCATCTCTGGCTTCAGAGATCAATTAACTCGCATGTCTGGAAATGCTGAACATCACTGGTATCAAATATTTCTCAGGTTTTAGTTTGAATTTCTGTTAAGTCAGAACAAAACAAATATCTGGACAGTTTGTGCCTAAAGAGAGTAAAGGGTAATTGAGAAAGCTATAGCAAATGTTGGTAGTAAAGGCTTCCAGTTCCCCTTGATCTTTCAAATTTCCTCCCTGGTTGCATGGGATGTCAATGTTGACAGCTTTTTAAAATTGGTTTGGGGAACATTTGAGAGTTAAGTTTTTGGTTTGACCTTTGTGGGGAAGTGTCTCACAGATCACGAGCCTGCTTGAGAAATTCAGGTGGACCATGAATGATCTTCTGACCAGCTTCGGAAATAGTAAGACTACATGTATGTTCAGCATTGGGCTCCATACTATAGGAACAATGTTGAAACTCAGGTCAGGCAGCATCTGTGGAGAAACAGTTAATATTTCAGGTCTTTCACCACAGCTAGCACGCTTCCTGGCATGAGGAATTAACGCCAGGATCCAAAATGCTGCCAGCACTCATGAATTAAGTGTAGTGACTTGGATAAAGCATCAAAAAGGCAAACAACACCACTGGAAACACACAGTGTGCAGTCAACATTTTCAGGACTGGAATCAACACCAGGGTATATTCTCTCAATTCATCACTACAATCAGGAGCCATAAATGTAAGATAGCCACCAATAAATCCAATAGGGACTTCAGGAGAAACTTTACCCAAAGAAAGATTAGAACGTAGTTTAGGTCAGTGGCTCAGATGTATTTAAGGGGAGGCTAGATAAGCAAGATGGAGAAATGATTAGAAGGATATGTGGATAGGCCGAGATGAAAATGGGTAGGAGGAGAGATGTGTGGAACATAAACACCAGCATGGAACAGTTGAGTCAAATGGCCTTTTCTGCGCTGTAGACTCAGTATAACTCGATGTGTTTTAGCATGTGCGTTGTCTCAGCAGTACTGTGATGATATCCTTACAGTGTGTCAAATGTTCAGTGGGTTGACCCTTTGAAGTCTGTGTCAGATTCTCACTCAAATCTGATGGTTCTACTTGACAGTTGCTTTGATTTCTTACAGTTTAATTTGTTTTGCATGGAATGGCAACAAGCAGATAGGCACCTGTGGCTTGCATTGTTGTAATCTTGCCATATGAGGCAGTCATAGGCTGAATGCAAGACCCTTCCACATGTTTCCTGGGCAGCAGCTGGGAAAGTCTTGCCACTTTTTCTCAGGCAAAAAATAATGGCAGTCCTGAAGAGAGTGTGCATGCATACAATTTTCTTAAAATACAAAGATGTGAAAGACCCTTGGTGATACATTTGGCAATGTACCACAATGAGATAGAGACAAGGGGATTTCAATATGGATTCCCCGTTCTAAGCTGAGTTTAATAAGCATGTTGGTGGGTAGTGGGCATACAACTGGTTGTCAGCACTCGCAAGCCACCCACTGACGACTATTGGTTAAGGTAGGACAGGATTGACCTCAGCTGAATGATCTGGTGACACTGCCTGTGCCCAAGTAAGATTGGCCATTGATAGTAATATGGCAGAGACCTGCCAGTTTGGGACTATTTGGACAAAGACAAGACAGAAAAGGATGGTGAATAAGCAAACCCCAGGCTGTTGCTGTGCAGAATACTAGTTCCAAACTATGCTTGTGTGGGTGAAAAGGCCAAGAGTGACTTATTTAAATGTTATATGAAGTGTCTCAGGTAAATAAAACATGATGGGTTTTGTGTTGCATTTTTCTCATTTTCTTTTCAAAACCCAACACATGTGGAAGAACAGAAAGAGCAATGTTCAATGCTGTTCAGTGTGAAACAGTTCTCACTGGTCATGAACTGCATGCAGCAGACTCATTCATCAAAAGTGCAGCCACTTGCTCGGATTCGATTTCGTTACACTGACTGTTAAGAAACTGCTGATTTAACCCCTTACCAGGCCCCATTCCAGGAACTGACAAGTTGCTAATGCAGAACTGGAGGAGGACTGGCTTCTCTTGAAGGTTGTACTCATTAGTCCCTCTGCTCCATCCCCTTGCTGAGAGCACAAGCTCATTCACTTGCATGTGCAACTCCACAGTTGATGATCAACTTGATTTGACTTGGCTCCCAGCCCAGCTAGAATCTGCTCTCACCCCACCTTCAGCAGTTTCTTAATAGTCAGTGTAACAAAATTGCTCCTTCTGTTCTTCCACACGTGTTGGGTTTTGAAAAGATTTGAGGTTACTATCAGATCAGCCATGATCTTATTAAATGGTGGAGCAGGCTCGAGGGTCCTGAAAGGCCTCATCCTGCTCCTTGTTCATATGTTTGTACCATCACCCATTGCCCTGATTTTCAGTCACTTCTCCTAACTGCTTTTCCATGGTCCAGCATCCAATTCCTTTTCTTATTTTTTTGTAATCTTTTGTGGAATCTTGTACCTTTAAAAGTGCTGTATAAATCTTTGTGGTCACCACTTTGGCTCATATGGTAGATATCTGTACATCCTTTCAGGAGGAAAAGGGGAGAAAACTGAGTGATGAGTGAAAAAAAATCACAAGTTAAACTTGAATTAATATTCAACTTCTCAAATCTGTCCCCATCTTGGGCACAAGTTTGTCTGTCTTTCAGAGTGGATGGGTTTTGAAGCCATGGACTCTTGCAGGGAAAATTGATGATAGAATTCGGGACAGTGCGAGGAGTTAACAAGCACTATCTGCAGAATCCTCACTGTCAGTAAATAAAGGGAAGCATGGCCAAAATAAATGGCAATTTGCCTGACACACTCTGCTCCCAAGCTGTTAAAATCACACTTTAATAAGCTTCAGTCTTTGAGAGTCTGTCAAACAGGAGTGGTTTATGTTTGGACAGATGTGATTCCTGCTGCAGCATTTTAATTGAAATGACACTTCTGATCACTGTATATAAACATTCAGCTCTGTTAAATGCCATTTTAAATGCCAAAAATACTATTCAGGAATCTCTTGCCAGTTCATTAGTTTTAAAAACCATTTAGACTTAAAAAAAGATAAAGAAACCTATCATTTAGGCCCATGTTATTTTTTGTAATATATTAGTCTGAATGACAGAGGAATGGAAGGAGACCATCCAGCCCCTCGAGCCTGTTCTGCCATTCCATGAAGCCATATCTAATCTTTGACCTTTTTCCCATATCACTTCATGCTTTTGGCTAACAAACATCTCTGTTATGGGTTGACAAATCTGCCAAGCATGTCAGAGATTTAACAAATTGCATAGATTATTTTCTGATTGTCTAAAGTTGTCACTGCTAGAGGTTTATACATTTGAGCAGATATTACATTGCAATTGTTGTTTCTATCTTTGAAGTTAGAACAGCATGACTGAAAGATAACAGGGGTTTTGACCTTGGGTGGTATTTTAAAGTGGGCGAGATCAATATAGCTACTCAATGGAAATGAAAATCGCATGTGGTGTGTAACAAACAGCTGAATTGATATTGCCCACTTCACATTACCCACAGTGAGGAATCTCATGTACAAGGTCGCCGATATTTGAAGGGCAGTTTCTGAGTCAGTGAGCTTTGCCCCCAGGAATCAGGCACAACAGGCCTACAATTTCCCACCATGTGCTTTCTGCAGGCAAAGCTCCAGGTTATCAACTCAAATTTCAAAAAATTGGAGGTTTGGTGCACACTATGAGAGGAAAATAATCTTTCTTTCCTTCTATCTTTCTTCCTGAAAACAAGCTTGATATGTGCACACAGTTCCTATCTAGTATGAACATTCGGCAATATTCTTATCAGTTCAACTGCTGTGTTTTTGTCTTTTCTAATTTGGTACTTGATCCTTCCTGAATTCATATTGCACCAAAGATAAAATCTGCCCAATCATGTTGCAAAACAACCTTTCCAATTCATTATCAACAAATAGAATTTCTGTATGATATAGCTTCTGCGACAGAGTGCACAGTGATCCTATATAAAGACCAAGTGCATATTAATATTAAATTAAATAACTCTCAGAAAAACATGAACATACTGATAAGCTTCTCAATTCCCCCAACCCCCTTCCCAAACTTACAAAATCAACAGCTTTTACCCCACATTCCTTCTTAGGCGATGACAGGTGCATGGGAACCCCATCATCTCCAATTCACACACCATCCTGACTTGGAATTATAATGCCATTCCTTCACTGTCGTTGGGTCAAAATCCTCCATCTCACTCCCTAAAAGCACTGTGGGAATACCTTCACCACATGGACTGCAGCAGTTCAAGAAAGCAGCTCACCGCCATCTTCTCTAGGGCAACAGTGCCCACACCCGGAGAATGAAATAAATGAATCAAAACTACATGCCCACCAGCAGCCCTCTACACTAAGCATGTGCAAAGGATCAAAGGTGTTTACATGCCAACTGTTTCCATTACCTCTTGCTGCTCCCCTGTTTTCCCCATTCCCATGGCTTTCCATTAAGACGAGGGCCTGGTTCCATTGTGAAAGACAGCTGGATGAAAAGACAGCAATGGAAAATTCCTAAAGAATGGTTGCCTAGAGATTTCTAGAGGCAGAAGCTGTGGGAGAGTAAAGGAGATGCACAGTACAAGATAGAAACATTAGACACAGGAAGAGAATAACAGCAAGGAGAAAAGTTGACAGTGAGGAAGCTCAGATCACCTCTATCAATCACTTGATGCAACCAGAAATCCCATAAAACTTTCAAAGCAGATGTATGAGCTGCAGGAGTAAATGCTTTCTTGATCCCCCTATCATCCATCATTTAGAAAGCTACATGAATGGAACTTGCCTCAGCTTTGCAAGCTCAAAGCCAATCCCTCAGTGCTCCTGGTTCCCACACCTGCCTGAGGAGAAATGAAGGACATTCTCAGTAGTTAGCCATGTGTCAGTTTGACTCAGTTGGGAGCACACTTGTGTCCAAGTCAGCTCCTTCTAAGTTTAAACCCCACTTCAAGACTACAGCACTTTACTCCTTGCTGAAGGTGTGCCGTATTCTGAGGCATTAACCAAGGCCCCAACCAAAGCCCCACTGCCTATTCAAGTGGTTGGCAAAGATCCTGTGGCATGTTGCGAACAAAAGCAGGGAGTCTCCTGGAACTCCTGGTCACATTCTCTTCCTCAATCACCACTAAACTGTTCATTCATTGCTGTGTGATGTAGTTGGCTGTGTCTGAAGTGGCTGCCATTTTTATCCATGTGACAGTCACTGAACGTCATACTAATTGATGAAATGCTTCTGCAGTTGTGTCCATGTAAAGCACTGTCTACCCTGCCCTAATGTACCTGCGATCAATGCTCAGTGAGATCTCACATTTAAAAATAATTCTCAGATATGGAAAGGTTCAACACACCCCCTCACAGTCTTTCAGAGTCTTAATGAAACCAGATTGCTGGCAACAAGGTAATACCCAGTGACACATTTAAGGAGCATATTTGAATAGCTGTACTGAGAAGCCAGCAGGTGAACTCCTGGGGTTGTGCTTCAGTCCATGTCAAAGTCTCCCAAAGATAGCGCAGTTCGACACACAGGCTCTTCCGCCAGGTGCATCAGGCTGCACCCAGACAAATACAAAAGAGGGAATCTTCTTTCATCTCAGCACTCCTGCAAAAGCCTGGGAAACTGCACAGCCGCAGCCCCTGAACTTCTGCCCATGTTAACGAGAGCCGAAATGGACAAACACCCTTTTATCTACCAGAAACATATGTCAACATAGTAGAGAATGCTGAAACTCATCCCACAACCCACCAGAAACAAAACTGAACTCTTTTTGGGGATTTTTCTACACATTTTCTCCTCAGTGCCAGCAATTAAGTTGACAGAATAAAAAAGCTATCCGGAAAAAGGTCAAACACAGGCCTGTTTGGGTCTGTTAATGGTGGATGCTACTTACCAAATTCGCTTGCACAGAGGTGATCCAGAATAATGTCTGTATTCATCTCATTGTCACAAGGTGGACACACTTCTGATGCTGCTGGAAAGAAGCAGGCAAACAAGGGGTGAGAAACAGCAGCGACTCTACTGCAGAGATAGTTGACAACAACAACAGAAACAATAACCTGCACTTAGTGTCATTACAGTTGGAAAATGTTCCTACACGCTTCACAGCAGTAGTAGCAGACAAATATTGACAATGAGTCAAAAAAAGGAGGGAATAAAAACTTGCTCAAAGAGGTATGATTCCAGATAGTGGAGAACAAGTTGTGAAGCAGCATAACATTCATGAAATTCTATAGACCAAGTGAACGATAACATTAAACCAAATCTCAAGTTGTTTTATTATTTGGCAAAGGGTTAACCCCATGCTAGTTTCCAGAGGTGCTCACTCCCTTTCTGGAGTTCTGAGTGTCAACACCTCATCAAATCTCCAGCTGCTACAGGTTAGCATGCTTTTTGAGCACAGAGGACTGCACTATGTTTAGCCTGTCCTGATCTCACCCGTCATGAACTTCCCAACAGGGATCACTAGATAATGACCAAGAATGCTAAGGCAATTCTAGTGACCCCTCTTCCATACTGCTCATGAACACGACCATCTAATACATACAGACAGGGATCTGGGATCTTCTTAGTATTTATGGTTTAGGACACCAGGGTGATACCTTTCTCTACCAGGCCAATAGAAATGATTGCATTTATGTAGCATCTTTAATGACCTTGGGACATCTCCAGCCAATGAAGTACTAGTGAAGACTAGTCACCATTGGTAAGTGTAGAAAATGCAGCAACCACTATATAGTCTGGTTTTATTGGCATTGATTGAGGGATAAATATTGGCCAAGATACCAGGAAAGCTCTTCTGCGACGAGGGTGGGGGGGGGGGGTGGGGGGGTGGGGAAATGAGGCCTTGGTTTAACATTTAATGCAAAACATAATACCTCCAATGGTTTCCCGGCACTGCACAAGAGAGTCAGTCTAGGTTTTGCCCCTATGGTGGGATTTGAACCCACGCATATTTCCGATTCAGAGGCAAGAATGCTAACTCACTGAACCACATTTCCCTGCTACACACAGAGAAGCAAATTGGGTTAAGTTAAGTGCCCAACATCCAGACTTGGCTCAGACTCAGTGGAACCACACTGTTTGACTGGTGTGACAAGTTGTATACACAGGTGGCTCATGCAAGACACTGTGTAATGGTTCCATCAGCTGGAGTGTAGTGAAAGATCGATTGTGCTGCAGTGCTGGATTGCAGTTTTCCTGACAGACACCGCTCAGAGCTATTTACGTCACATGCTGATTCAGCAGACCCCAGCCTCTTACTGCACACTGTTATTTATTTTACTTGTCATGCACAATTTCACCGTGAAGAAAGCAAAACTTGCTTCAACGTTCCCTGCCCCCTCCCCCCATTCCACCCTCAGGGTGATTTGTATAATACTTTTGTCAACTGGCAGAAAAGGCTTTTTTTTTCCCAAAAGAAAAAACAACTTTGGTTTTTCCCAGAATAAGCTTACTTTCTTTTTTCTATGTACGATGAAGAAAATTTCAAATCAGAATGTTCAAAGGACCATTTCAACATGGCTGAACGGGTGGACTTGGGTACAGATGGAAGGTCAATGGGCTAAAAAATTTAAAGCGTTTTGGGAAGATGTCTCCAACTAGTCCATTTCAGGTTTTACTCACGTGGGTTAAGTAGCCAACCCACTTCCAGGAGGCAGGTTGGCATTTTCAAGTACATCGATGAGGCTGGTAGCCTCGGATTTAACCTGCTTTGCACTTTATAAAAGACCCAGACTGGGTACCCAGCTAACTCAGCAGAGGGCAGGCATCAGTGTTGTGCTGGGTGCTACCTTCACACTCTTGCAGCAGCAGCGAGCTTATTGTCAATATTGTTAATATGAATTTGTTTCCTATAAAATTGGAAGAAGTTGATGTCAATCCTTCACCATCAGGAAAATCAAAACTAGAAATTTTCATCTAGATTTATGGAAAAACCAAACATGAGTAACCAGTCCTTCACTCTCCTTGTCTTTTCTTTCCCAACCCGCCCCCAGACCACCCAACCAAATTTTCGTGTGTTTGCAATCAGTGAAGTGGTTTTTACTCGAGTTCAATTTGGAAGCAGATCCAAGCCAGCAACTGGATGACCTCAGTAAACATTTGAGAAGAATCCGAATTACCTATTTGCTTCCTAGGTTTATCTGAAAAGGGCAGTGGGTACTCTGAGCTATTTAATCAGATTTGGATTTCTCTTACCCAGCAAGAAAATTGCTGGAACCACTCGCAGCACCCATGACCAGGACAAAGAGGTTAATGCCTTGGGCATGCAACCTTTGCTCACTTGGCTCTCTTTTGTTGTGTGGTTTGGCCTTTATTTTAAAGGGAGAAGATGTCCATTGTGGCAAGGTGCAGCAAGGTGCTCATGAATGGGGAATTGCAAAGATAATGTCCTGCGTTGTAACCCAGGTCAGCAGATAAAGGGCTGCTGCCCTTTCCATTGGTTCCCTATTAAATAAAGCCTTTGCAAGGATTTCCCTTGGGTTGTCATTGCTGATTATTGTTTCAGCCATGGCTCAGTTGGTAGCATACTCCACTCTGAGTCACAAGGTTCTGACTTCAATCCCACTCCAAGACTTAACAAAAGTCTTGGCTGACACTCGAGATTCACACAAAGCCCTGACTGCCACCAGCGTGACCTTTCACTCCTTCAGTCTGGGCTGAATTTGAACCCAGCTTCCCATCTGCCGCCCTCACCTCAGCTACTCCTTTGAATCAGCTCAGCTTCTAGGACCATCAGCGAAAAAAGCCCATTTCCAGAAGAGGTGTGGAATCTCCATGTTCTGGCAGCCAAGAATAGCTGTGCCGTCACAAACTTCTGTTCAAAAGGCTTTTCACAACAAGCATGGGCAAATCCAACCTATGCCAATTACTCGGTCTACTCTCGATCAAACTGATGGAAGTTGTCATCGATAGTGCTGTCCAGCGGCACTTACTCAGTAAGAACCTGTTCACTGGCGCTCAGTTAGTTTCTGTTGGGGCCACTCAGCTCCAGACCTCATTAAGGTCTTAGTCCAAACATGGACAAAAAGCTGACCTCCAGAGGTGAAGCAAGACTGATTGTCCTCGACATCGTGGCAACATTTGGCTGAGTGTGGCATCAATGAACCCTAGAAAAACTGGAGTCAATGGGAATTAGGGGGAAACCTCTCCACTGGTTGGAGTCATACCTAGCACAAAGGAAGATGGTTGTAGTTGTTGGAGATCAGTCATCTCAGCTCCAGGCCATCACTGCAGGACTTCCTCAGCGTAGTGTCCTAGGCCCTGTCTTCAACTGCTTCAGGGACTTGCCTCGATAAAGGCCAGAAGTGAGGATGTTCACTGATGATTGCACAATGTTCAACCCATTTGCAATGCTCATTTGCGAGTCCTCAGATACTGAGACAGTCCTGGCCCATATGCAGCAAGACCTGGACAATATCCAGGCTTGGGCTGACAAGGGACAAGTAACATTCGAGCCACAGAAGAAGTGGCAATGACCATCTCCAACAAGAGAGAATCCAACCATCTCCCCTTGACATTCAATGGCATTACCATTGCTGAATCCCCCACTATCAACATCCTGGGGGTTACCATTGACCAGAAACTGAACTGGACCATCCATATACACACAAGAGCAGGTCAGAGGCTGGGAATTCGGTGGTGAATAACACACCTCATCATTCGCCAAAGCCAATCCATCATCTATAGGGCATAAGTCAGGAATGTGATGGAATACTCACCACTTTCCTGGATGAGTGCAGTTCCCACATCACAAGAAGCTTGATACCGTCCAGGACAAAGCAGCCCACTTGATTGGTAACCCATCCACCACCTTCAACGTCCATTCCCTCCATCACTGACACACAGTAGCAGCAGTGTGTACCATCTACAAGATGCACTGCAGCAAATCACCAAGGCTCCTCTGACAGCACCTTCCAAACCCATGACCACTACTCTCTAGAAGGACAAGCACATTAGGTTCATGGGAACACCACCAGCTCCAAGATCCCCTCCAAGCCATTCACCATCCTGACTTGGAAATATATCGTTGTTCATTCACCATCACTGGGTCAAAATCCTGGAACTCCCTCCCTAACAGCACTGTGAGTGTATCTACACCACATGGACTGCAGCGGTTCAAGAAGGCAGCTCATCACCACCTTGTCAAGGGCAATTAGGGATGGGCAATAAATGCTGGCATAGCCAGCAATGCCCACATCCCATGAAAGAATAAAATAAAGGATGCATTTATGTAGAGCCTTATTCTATCTCTCAGAAACACCTCAAATGCTTTCAGTTTAGATAAATGCCTTTGATGTGCTGTGATCATCTGCTTTTGTTGCTGCAGGCAGTTTCAACCATGGAAATACGAGTCACAACCATTTGCGGTCAAATCTCTCAATTTCAAATATACATTTTTCGATTTTTTTTGCTGAAAGTCCAATGCAGTACTAAGGAAAGGCTGCACTGTCAGGTGTGCCCTTTTTCAGGTGAAGTGTTAAACCAAGGCCTTGTTTGCTTTCTCATAAGGACATCTATTATCCCATTGCATTTCTTGATAATGTGGATAATTCTGTCTGGTGTCCTAGCCAAGATTTAATCCATTGAACAACAGCTGAACCAGATGATGATCATTTATTTTACTGCTGTTTGTGGGTGCTTGCGGTGCACAATTTTAATATTTCTTCAGGATGTCTGAACTCATCCAAGTTCACATTTCTTGCTCTGTGAAATTAGACAGTTCCTGAGAGGGGGTGATCTAGAGTTATGCCATTAAGGGATGAAATCAGGAAGCACTGTGTCTCTAACAGAATTGGAAATCAAGAACGCCCTGCAACCCCCCCACCCCCACCCCCCAACCGACAGCCAACCTTTATCAAAAGGATACCGAAATTTGTCAAATTAAAAGTGAGATTTTTGTTAGCAAGTGTACTAACATGTGAGATCCTGCTCTGTGCAAATTGTCTGCCACATTTACACACATAACTGTGACTATTTAACCAGCTGTGGAATTCTGTGGGGCATACAGAAGACGTGAAAGATGCTATGTAAATGCAGGCTGCTTTCTTTTACCTCACACTCCATTAGATCATACAATACAGCATCGGCCCCTGTACGAAACAACAAGTCCCATAGTGCAATCTGGTTTTATAAAATGAAAGGCTGCACCATCTGCTGGCAAGTGTATATGAATGGGAGGAGGTACAGTAAACCCCAAGCTATACAAAAAAAAATCACATGATCAGCATTGTCTCTGTGCATATTAAAAGCAGCTTCACATTCCCTTATTGATAGGTTTATGTCATTTTTTTCCAGTTTACAAAAGTCACCTGAAAAACTGCATTGCATTACATATGTGCAGCACACTTTGCCAGCTATGGAGCAGCTTTCAAATATGGAGACTGCAATTGTAGATGGCAAGGTGAGACTTTCTTCCAATACAGCAGTGACTACATGTCAGAAGCACTTAATTAGCTGTAAAGCGCTTTGGGATGTCCTGAGATTACTAAAGGAGTTGTACATACTTAAGATTTTCAAGGAGTTCAAAGGCCATTTCACACATAGTCAAGTTACAAAGCAAAGATATTAAATCTAAAAACAACGAGCTGTGACCAAGCTTTAATCCAATTGAGGCATTCAAAAGGTCATCATAATCCACAAGTGTGTAGCATGAGCGGTTGGTAATAAGTATTTGAACCTGGAGATCAGATTGCTCACTTGACATCTCCTCCCCAGTATCTGCTTTATTACATACTCATTCACAGCTCAGATGGTGGGTTTGTTTCTATGCAAGTGGTGGACTATAGCGCAGACCCCAACAGTTTATATCATTAATGCTGGGTGACATTGATCCGGTGTAATAGGCGCAATATCATTTACCATAAACTTATCAAAACAATCTGTGAAGCGAAGGTGCGTGTCAATTATTTGTGCATGCTTTAAGTTCCAATTTAATTCCATTATAGGAGAGGAGTTCCCCTTGAAAAATTAACTTCAGATAATGTTTTATCCTTGTGATACGAGGCTGTGTCGGTATTTAAATACCAACCTCATTTCCCATCCACTCACTTGCATATTTTGCTCATTACAGCAATCCATCCCTATACTACAACTCGTTAAATGTCATCCACATGAGTTTGCTTTGTACACTACAAGAAACAGATGGTTACCATTGGTTTACATAGACACACACTATGCCGCACAACTTATAAGCACAACTCCCCAGTGTATTTTTGTGTCCCAGTACAAGCACCATCTGTGGCTCATGCAAGTGAGGAAGACTGGAGGTCAGGCAGAGGAGTGAATTTTTTAGATAAAATCCTGGAGTTTCAATGACTCCACCAGTCATCATTCTTGCTGAGTCCATGATTTCAGGAATTGAAATCCTGTTTCAGGGGCTTCGTAGGTTGTTGGTTATAAAGTGCATCAGCACAAAAAGGTTCCCAATGGCCTTAGGAATGTTTGTTGCTGCATTTGAGCAATAGCAGCCATCAGAAGGGGTGTACTGTTTGCCTCCCTTTATATAAGAATCAGACAGCACAGAAGGTGGTCATTTGGCCCCAAGACCTGTCCAATTAGTCCCACTCCCTTATTCTTTCCCCACATCCATGCAACTTTTCCCCCCGTCACATATTTACTCAATTCTGTTTTCAAGGTTACCACTGAAACGGTTTCTGCTACCCTTTCAGGCAAAGCATTCTAGATCCTAACTTGCTTTGTACAAAAAAATGTTCACTTCATCTCATATCAGAGTTTGGGAAGGGGTTAATACTACACTGAGACTCGTGTTGGAATTAATACCAATGCCAAGCTAGGGAATGTAAGCCTTGACTCTTATAGCATTGCTGCCTCTGAATAAGAAAAGTAGAGGTTTAAATCCCACTTCATAGTCCATGGAGCCCATAATGCAGGCTGCCACGTCAGTGCAATGGGACAAAGTGCTGAAGTCATTGGTGCCATCTTCCAGTTAAGGCGTAAAACTGAATCCTCTCAAATGAGCAAGGTGGGTGGGTGGGCGTGGAGTTCAGTGGTGGTGAAAGAGGGGAGGGTACAGAGTCAATACTCCTGCTCCTTTTTGCCCATGAACAGTTCTGGAAAGGCGCTTCATCTTCTCAGTGAAGCTGTCCTCATTGTTTGATTTCCAGAGGCCTGGGAAACCCAAACAACTATTGTTAAACCTACAGGTTAACCTCGAGACTGTCAGCCTCAATAAAAGTGTTTAAATTGCCAACCCACCTCCTGGGAGTGGGTTGATTACCCATCCGTTGACCCATCTCCGTTAAACTCCAAAGTGAGTGCACTGCACAAGCTTGGGTTCGGTCTAAGGCATCTGTTTGTGTGTGTTAAAATTCAGCGTGTTGTTTCCCACCTTAATGCAACTTTCAACGCTCTGACACCAATGATGAGACACTTTCTTCACTAGGTCGATGAACTGTTGGATTAGCCGCCTTCAGTACAATGTCATCAAGTGCATGGTGCTTATTCTGCATATCAGCGGGCTTTCTAACTGGACCTTGAAGGAGCCCATGGGAAACTGATAAATATAAACTGACAAGTGATGCTCAGAGGTGATTAGAGTATCGCACTCAATGGGATAAACTTGAAAGTTAAAAGATTAGCATAGTTTCACGAAGAGTAAGAGGAGCCTTGGGAGAAAGGTGTGTGTAAAGATACATTATGCACTTGACACTCATTAGCTCTTCAGCAGTTGTACACACAAATAACAATCCTTGTCCAAGGAATATCATCAGTACGGGCTCTCAGCTATATTGGAGGACAGTTAAAATTTAATACTGCACTGGCAAAAGTAATTAGGAAAGATTGTGTCAGAGCAGACAACACAGAGCTGTCCCAGACTGTGTCCTGGTGTCTCCAAAACAGACTTTACAACAAAGGGAACTCAGCTGATGGGAACACTGCACTATAGACTGGTGATAGCACCTGAAGTTCAGCTGCTTCTGTTGATGATTTATTAATACCAGGGGTGTGACAATTAACTTGCATTTAAATCGCGTGTCTTTAACACTGTCAACCATGCAACAAGGAATTCTCTTCTCTCCCTCCCTCCCTCTTCTCGCCCCCTGTTTCTGCCCTCTTATCCTTCTTTCTTTCTCTCTCTGTCCTCTTATGTGGGGAGGGGGAAGGGCAGTTTGTGTGTTTCGGCTTGTTTTAAATGAAGAGCCAAACAGCAACCTTCCTCTGTGCTGTAAACCTCTTTGATCCCAAGGTTCTAGATATTCCACCTCAATAGATACTATCTGCCAACCCTCAACAGAAGAGCTCATCTCACTCTCTCTTGGCACCCCCCACCCCCACCCCCACCCAAAGCCCAACATAGCAACATAGTAGCATTTGGAACAGAGTGGGTCATTCAGTCCCTTAAGCTGGCTTTACCATTCAATTCGACCATGGCTGATCCGCTCCATCTTCTGACCTTTGTTCCATATCCTTAAATACTATAAACTAACAAAAATCTATCCGTCTCAGTTTGGAAAGCTCTAATTGTTCCAACATCCAGAACATGTGAAAAAATGCTTCCCGATCTGCCTCTTACATTTGCATCTGTTCATCTCTTTTCACATGCCTTCACAATTACACCCTCTTTCACAACTCCTCCAAACAAGCAGACCACAGCCAAGAAATTCTATTATAAAAATAAAATAGGACCAATATTTTTCATTTTCTAATCAGCTTGTCTTTCTTATTTTAATTTGTAGCTCTAATCACTCAAGTTTCTACATTTCTACAGCTGCTTTTATTCCAAACCACACACTTGTCATTGAGAAATGAGACTGTTTTATATACCTCAAGGCAGGTCACTTGATGAACAGAACATGCACTCACTGCACTGTGATTAAAACCAGAGCCCTAATACTTCTGTGGCCCTGCTCTAAGACTCAGCTTTCTCCATAAAAATTGAACATAATTATTTCCCCCATCACCCCACCCTCCCCCCCAAACCCACTTTATAGGTCATTTGGAAATTACAAAAAGGAATATACAAAGTCTTCACTACTGACAGTGAAACATAAGAACGTCATGGAATAAAAAGGCGTTGCGTGTGTTGGTCTGTCCATGTGTACGTTGGTCTGTCCATGTGTATGTTTGCTCTTTTCCTGTTTGTATATGTAATCTGTATTAATTGTATATGTCAGCATGTAGGGACATCTGTCTAAAATGTACATGTGAACAATGTATAAATGAGTGTCCATGTGCTACATGTCTGCACACACATATTTATGCATTTGTGCATCAACTGTGCTATCCTGATCAGGTAAAGAGGCTCACAAAACAACTGAATGAGGTTATAAGCTGGAAGGTGCAATTCATTCACCTTGTTTCATTTAAAATATGCATTCACTGCTTGAAAAAAATTCTAACATTAATATTTCAAGAAGGTTGAAGTACAGAGACTGTATCCCAGAATCTAGTGATGCCCACCACCAGCAAGTGACAGCTGTAACAAGCTGAGCCTGCTTGTGGCTTTGCATTGAGATCTGGGCAGGTCTGCAAATGACCCAAGAAGATGACAGTCCCCTTTTATCTATTTTCAGGCATAACTCATGTCTTGTTAGGAAATCGCTGACAGTGCCCAGTGAGATTGATCTTGGACCACGAGTTTCTGACACACATTGTGCACAAGCAGCTTCCACCAAGTAAGCCAGCTGGACTGGGTCAGATCAAGTGTCAATAAGTAACAGGTGTCCAAAAAGAAACAGGACCACAGCCTTGGCCACTCCCCATAAATTGCAACCGGCGATTGTGCACGGAACTCACAGTCAGAAACTAACTTTTCTGTGGTTGCAACTGAGAAAGTTAAAAGCAAGAAAACCTCAGTAGCTCAGTTATTAACTGCTCTATCCAGTGTGAAACTGTCTCTTACAGTTTAGGAAGAGCCAAAGTTTGCTCCATGGTCTATGTGGAGCTGGCTGATCTCATCAGGAATGGAGCAATACCCACAGGCTGTTGAGAGGTAAAGTAGTCAAAATGATCCCCTCTTCTAATTGCTGTTTGATAATCACTCCTTGAATATAACGTGCGTGTATGAAGCAAAGACATGACTGGATTGAGATGGCCCATACAGTCAAATATTTGCTGATCTCAAAGCCATTGGGGTGAGATGAATAAGAGTGTCTATGCAACGGTAACCTAACATGATTCTACACATTTGCAAAGGGGCATGGCGAATGCCAGCAAAGTGAAAAAATGCAACAACTCCACAGAAGTTTCTTCTTTTGTGACGTAGGAGGGAATTTTAACTGCATACAACAGATGGGTTTGGGTCAAGAGGGAGCTTCAAGTTTAAAAATGCATTGTGCTAGAAACTGGACATAGCCCACAAAACTGGCT
This sequence comes from Carcharodon carcharias, assembly GCF_017639515.1. Classification (NCBI taxonomy): domain Eukaryota; kingdom Metazoa; phylum Chordata; class Chondrichthyes; order Lamniformes; family Lamnidae; genus Carcharodon; species Carcharodon carcharias. Next base: position 14,094,964 of record NC_054483.1, on the reverse strand, counting down.
ACAACTCAGGATAAATTAGTTCTCACTGAGTTAGCTCCAAAAATTAATCTTTAGGGTGCAAGGACACTAATAAATGTGTTTTAAAAGGTTTATGTACTTTTCTTAAATTTACAAGAAACTAACTGTACTCCATTTTAATGAGTAAACAGTTTTGTGTACATTTCAGAAGGCATTTTCAGCAGTTTAAAATCAGATTACTTGCAGGTAGCTGATTTGTACTGCAACTTAAAATGCTTATTTTTGTGACAAACCCATTTTCAACTGTATGAATTGAACTTCGCTAGGTTGCTACTCAATATCAAGAGTTACTTAACATAGCCTGAATGCTTTAGTTCATAGCAGATTTTCCAGTCGGTAATATGCAAATAATGAACAGAAATTCTGTCGACAAAACACTTCACCAAATGAGCACAATTTGTGCTCATTTCACCAACTGCACTCAATTCGGAAACTCCATCTAACTATTCATTTCGTTAATGTCTATGGAAGTTTGTTCTGTGAAGGAAGCAGCAATGAAGGCACTGTTTATTTTACAGCTATCACTCCTATTCACAGACCCAAATGCTAATCTGTTAATAATTACTCATCAGTGTTTCATAATTTGGCCAAGATAAACATTAAGCTTGCAGACTTGCTAAACAGTTCAGGCTGTCACTTTGTGAGAAATATAAATATGATTCTTCTGACTGCATGACAATCTTGTCCCATTGCATTCTTCATCACCGTACACAATTTAGATTACATTTCATTTTGAAAAAAAATCTCTATAGATCTGCAAAGAGAATCTTTTGGTTAAATATAAATGTTACATTTAGACTGAACTAAATTCACATGATCAGGCCTAGACTTCAACTGTTTTCAGCCTGGCTCTAGCCCGTGGGTCACTTCTGGTGTTAAAAACCCTCACTGCTTAAATCCCAGTCTTCAGACTGCACAGTAAAATATAACAAACTGATGTACAGACCATTGTTATGCCAATGAAGTCCATGCAGTGTACAACTGACTAATATGGCAACTTGCCTTTATATAACAAAAATATTGACACATGAAGAGTGATTGGAACAAGTTTGGTGGATTTTAAAGAGCATCTTAAAAGGAGGAGAGGGAGGTAGCAAGGCAGAAATTCCAAAGCTTAGGCAGATGAAGGCACAGCTGCCCAAAGGCGGAATAGCCTACATACTTATTAGCAAATCTCAAAATGGGCATTTGGCTAGATATAATGTGATTGGCATCCAGATCCTCTATCCTTGCAAGAAACCAATGCCTTCAGGGGAGGGAAGAGAGATTTGAATTGAATACTAAGTACTGAACAGTAATTATTCAACAAATTTCATACAGAAGCTAAACAAAAACAACCATTTATTTGAATGTTTATTCAGGGTCAGATAAGCTAGTCTAAACTCCGTTCTATCAGTAGGCCATTTAACAAGGCCGATACAACAATTGTCCCTTCTAAGACACACATCACACACTTGCTGAAAATCTCGCAGAACGGAAGGACACTGTTCCCACTGCCCAGCAGGGGGACTGATTTTTAAGGCCAGCAACGTCCCATTGAACTTCAACAATGTGAATGACAATATACTATTCGCAGCCTTATCAGAACCTTTTCCTTTTACCAGTTTGCTTCCTTTTCTAACTGGAAGTTATAGATTGTTACTGGACGATCATTTCACAAGTATCGCTAACCTCCTGGTACCTCACTCCAATGGCCTGGGCAATGTCTTCAGGCTCTTCAACCGTGGCGCGGGGGGGTGGGGGGGGGGGGGGGGGGGGGTGGTGGTCGGTGGTGTGTGAGGGGTGTGGTGGAGGAGAGAGAGAAGAGCATGACCCTTGCCCAATGACTTAAGAATATGCATTTTCCTGCAGACAGGAACTGCCAATCTATCTCCCACACCTTTACCCAATGACATGCCCAGCGATTCATTTCAGGAAAATCAGTTCAACTTTGTTCATAATGAATGCACTTAATGTGCACCTCCTGTGAATGTGCCCCAGTGAAAGACTACAGAGGGAAATGTTACCAAGTACCACAGAAAGTACATATTGCCCGACCTGCGAGCTCAGTGCCGGATATGTAATAAAAAAAAGCACAAATTCGGACTTTGTACATGCAATCTAACAACCGCAAACAAGATCCTAATAAAAAAGCATTCTGTCATGATGCTGATTATCCGGTGCGATATCATCTTGCTTCGATCTCACAGAGTAACCGACAGGTACCTTCTCCCTTTGCAACAATAAATATCAAAGTGCCCTCCACAGAAAACTTAAAACCATGCAGACATCGCAAAGGCATGAGTAGAATCAAAAACTGCAGATGATTTAACTATAGCGTTCTAAATCCCTTTGATTAGATTACTTTGAACAAACTTCTGGATTATCTATTCATCTAACCATTGCCAACGCTACTTTTAGAGTTAGAGAGGGTCACTTTGACAAACTAGCGCGTTTAACTGGAGGGACACAAGTTCAGGGTTAGTTGAACCCTGCCCCAGAGACCTACATGGCGAGAATGTTTTGAGACAAGTGCGGAGTAAAAGTTTCCCGCAAGAACGGTCAGACTGGAAAAATGTTGCAGCGCGGGTATTTAACAGCTCTGTCCCTGACGTACCCTTGTCGCCAACCCATCATTGCAGCCATTCCAATTGACTTGGATCGAGACACCCAACGTGGCCTCGCTCACAAGCAGATCGGCTGTACGAAACTCTTCAAACGAAACGGAAGAAACAAACGAACACTCTGAAAAGTAAAAGCAAAACAGAGAGAGAGAGAGAGTCCACACACACACACACACACACACACCGTTCACCATTCCGAGAGCGGGGCTGCTACCATTGTTTTTATCCCAACTCCCCATTCGCTCTCCAGTCACAAAAAGGAACGTTCTTTTCCCTCTTATTCCACCAATTGACATCACATTGGGCACCGTTTCCAATAATCGAGGAACGAGAAATGGTTCCACATGGTCCAGTTCTGTCTGCTGACGCTCCCTGGATATTCTGCTCAGCATCCCATTTTTTTTGTAAAAACTGGGTAAACACCCACCTAAACACGGCGCAAAACAACAATTCAGCCCAAGCCAGTGAAGCGTTCGTGTATAAACTTCGCCAATGGAAAATCAGACATTTCAATAGAAGACATTTAGGGGTCATTTCTGCGCTCAAGTCAAGTTATTCCACCCTTTCAAGCATTTCAACCACTAACGGGTTTCTGGGTTCGTTTCTTTTCAACATTTCATACTTTAAGAGCATAGCGCAAACGGCAAAAATTACCTTGCGAGTTGGTCGAGTGAGTGGCATTCGGATTTGGAAAGACGATGCACAAGTCATTATCAAGTGGAAATTTGTCGCACTTTAACATGTCCGGCCAGGGGAAGCCAAAGAACTCCATGACAGGTGTGCAGGCATCTCGGACTGCCGTGCAGAGTGAGCGGCACGGGTAGATGGGTCTGTCCAGGCAGATGGGAGCATAGAGTGAACACAGGAAGAGCTGGGTGTTGGGGTGACAGTTCTTGTTCAGCAGAGGCACCCAGCTGCTGGCCTGCTGCTGCACCTCCTCCATGGTCTCGTGGTCCAGCAAGTTGGGCAGGCTCATCTTGTGGTAACCTACGTTATTGCAAAGTCTCAGGGCAAAAGGAATATCCACGCAGTGTGGTGGCTTGATGTAAAAGCGACTGTCTGCTTGCCAGCTGGATTCCTCCACTTCCATCGCAACACAACAGGCAAACAGTCCTATGCTCAGTGGGAGAAACACACTGCAAAAGTTCCAGCAAGTCTTGCTTGAAATATCTCTCTGTCCCATTTTCCTTTGGTCTCTTTGCTGTTGGAAAGTCTTGTATGTAGATGGCAAAGTTACTTTTCTCTGTTCTGCACTGTTGGACTTTTAGCTTCACTCTGAGGATCAGCCTTTATAGAAAACAGTGTTTAGTTTTATTGTGCCCTCTGCTTTAGAAACAAGAACGCCTCGAAGATATCAGTACCTGTCTCTGTTTTTTCATTATCCAGACTAGCCAGGTTCTCTCTCTGTTTTAATTCACCTCTCTTTCAGTTCTCTGTGCACATAATGTGTTATAAGGAGTGCTGATTCATGAAGCTTGCTCCACTGATTTCAACATTCAGCTCCTCACCACAAGTTTGCACTGCTTGGAATGTGCAGCTTTCTGTCTTCATTACAGCCTATGCGTCTCGCAGAGCAGCCAATCAGCCTGTGGCCGTCCCCCTCTTCCACTCCTCTACAAGTGTCAATTCCAGCTTCTATTTACCAATCAGTAACAGGCAGCGCAACCCCCGCCACCCCCCCCCCCCCCCCCCCCCCCCCCCCCCCCACTTCTCTCCACCCACCAGCTTCCCAGCTTTCATTTCTCCTTTCAAAAATAAGATAATGTGGGCAATTGCGGTAACATATTTAAATGAAAAGTAGGAGATTATTCCTTCCGAAGCTTTTGAGTCCCAGCAGTTGCAATATACGTTTTAACAAGCAAGTCACACATGTGTCACATCGTTTTATTCGTAAGTTTGGTTTAACTCATCAAAAGTCCTGGCATGTGTTTTCCCAATGACCTACTTGTCAGCTTTAGGTCAATTTCATAAATTCAACAAAAGAGAAACAGCCCACCCCAGTACTCCTTGGCCTAATTTCAGCCCCTTTCACAGTCAGTGGTTTACCCAGCTCCCCCGGTGGGAGAAGGAAGACTGGCTGCATTTGTAACCGTACTGCGAGCGAAACTTTTCAAAACACGCATTCGCGTTACCAATGGAGCCTATTGATTCCTAGAAGGCTTTAAAAAAAATCATTTCTTTTGTTTCAACTTGCTTGGCAGAACTTAAAAGCTGTCTGACGGGTCTCGAGGCGAAGTTACTATCTTGCTCCTGAATTTCACGAAGAAAAGTGTGTTCATGGAACTTTACGAGCAGAGAGTGCTCAAGTGTTGTGAATGAAACGCCATTTAACTTGCCAGCATCTTAGCTGGCTGAAAGAGTAGTCACATTCAGGACCCTTTTCATCAAATCTGGGTTCTGATCAATGTCAACATTCTTCATCTTTTGTGCTTTTCTCCCTCTTCTATGTCTGCGTGAACGCTTTAGACTTTGGTGGCGAGAGGTAATTTACTTTGAGGGGAACTCGATGGTTTGCAAGGAAATTCAATTTGTATCACCAGTCACACTCTCGTAAAAACAGTTTCCCGCCGTTTCAACCCTATACCTGCTTGCTTAGGTTAAGGCCCTACATAACGACCCGGTCTCTGCTGATCAAGATTCACCAAGAAACAGATATATACAATTACACATAACTCCATTCCCTCACTGGGCTGGTGGCATAAATACCGCACTGAGCTGGAGTCCCTCAGCTCAATCAAACGAAAAGTCCCTTGGTTCATGGTCTGTTTTCGACCGGTCGATGCCAGCTGAGGCAATAGGGGGCAGTACAACTGGGTCACGTCAATCCATGGCGAGGAGGAGGAAAAGCGGTGCTGGCTGGCTTTGAGTAAGCTCCACGAGAATGTCGTGAGGTTTGCCAATGGCTGAATAGACTGTTGACACTCACGGTTGAGGTTCCAAAATGCGGAATGGCCATTTTACATGGCATTAAGGCACTTTAGCCTAGCAAAACTGAAGTCAATGGGAATCAGGGGAAAAACTCTCGCTAAATTGGGGTCATACTCTGCACAAGGGAAGATGGTTGTGGTTGTTGGAGGTCAGTCATTTCAGCTCCAGGACATCACTGCAGGAGTTCCTCAGGGTAGTGTCCTAAGCCCAACCATCTTCAGCTGCTTCATCAATGACCTTCCTTCCATCATAAGGTCAGAAGTGGGGATGTTTGCTGATGATTGCATAATGTACAGCAAGATTCATGACTCCTCAGATACTGACAGTCCATGTTCAAATGTAGCAAGACCTGGACAATATCCAGGCTTGGGTTGACAAATGACAAGTAATATTCACGCCACACAAGTGTCATTCGATGACCACCTCTAATAGAAGATAATCTAATCATCATCCCGTGACATTCACTGGCATTACCATCACTGAATCTTCCACAATCAACATCCTGTGGGTTACCATTGACCAGAAACTGAACTGGACTAACCATTTAAATACTGTGGCTACAAGAGTAGGCCAGAGGCTAGGAATCCTGCCATGAGTAACTCATCTCCTGACTTCCCAAAGCTTGTCCACCATAAGGCATAATAAGTCAGGAGTGTGATGGAGTACTCTCCACTTGCCTGGATAGATGCAGCTCCAGCAACACTCAAGACAATCAACACCATCCAGGAAAAAGCAGCCCACTCGATTGGCATCACATCCACAAACACTCACTCGCTCCACCACCAATGCACAGTAGCAGCAGTGTGTACCATCTACAAGATGCACTGCAGGAACTCACCAATCCTCCTTAGACAGAACCTTCTAAACCCATGACCACTACCATTTAGATGGACAAGGGCAGCAAGCACATGGGAATACCACCCATCTGCAAGTTCCCCTCCAAACCACTCACCATCCTGACTTGGGAATAAATCACCTCCGGAACAGCACTGTGGGTGTACCTACATCACATGGACTGCAACGGTTCCAGAAGGCAGCTCATGACCAGCTTCTCAAGGTCAACTAGGGATGGGCAATAAATACTGGCCCAGACAGCAATGCACACATCCCATGAATGAATAAAAAAATTGTGGGCATCACAGATGAGGCCGGTATTTATTGCCCATCCCTAATTGCCCTTAAGAGGAGATAGTGGTGAGTCTATGTGGTGAAGATGTTCACACAGTGCTGTTAGGTAGGGAGTTCCAGGGCTTTGCCCAGTGATGATGAAGGAATTGTGATATATCTCCATTTGGATGAGTGCTCCAATTCCAGCCTATCATTTTGACGGGCTTGAAAGCAGAGCAGATGAATGTTTATAGAGAAAAAACGTCACTTGGCCCATCATTGTTTATTCAAGTGGAATCAGATCAATACAACCTCAATGAGCTTTGTTGGATCAAAGATTATTTTGAACATCATGTTTTTGCCTCTCCCATCCATCAGATTGTTCCAAACATATATCATTCTTGGAGTAACAAAGAAAGGCTTGGATATATGTAGATTTTTTCACAGTCACTAGACATCTCAAAGCATTTTACAGCCAATGAAATACTTCTTCAAATCTCGTCGCTGTTGTCATGTAGGAAACACAGCCGTTAATTTCTCAGGAACTTTCACAAACAGCAATGTGATAATGGCCAATTAATGTGATGTCGAGTGAGGGATGAATATTGGCTAGGATACTAGCCTTTGCTCTTCTTTACAATAATGCCATGGAATCTTTTACATCCACACCAGCAAACAGATTGGACATCGATTTAACATTTCATTCGAAAATCGGCACCTCTAACAGTGCAGCACTCCTTCAGTACTGCACCGGAGTGTCAGCTTTGATTTTCGTGCTCAAGCCCAGGAGTAGGACTTGAACCCAGAGATTCAGGGGCAAGTGTGGTACCAACCAAGCCATAGCTGATACAGAAGTTATTTCTAATATTTCTGTTTAAAATTTGCTATGCATTATTTTAAGTTTAAAGCCTCGATGCCACATTCTTACTTACTTTGAAATGAGATTCATGATTTATCTCATCTGTCTTATTTAATATTTATGCACCTTAATGATCTGCCTCTCTTGCTCATAAAATGTTTATCAATTGTATCCCTTTTTCAGGTTTGATGTAAATCACTCCTGTTATTAAATGCAAGCTCTAACTTCTTAAAAGTACACACAGCTATAGGTTGATAGATACATGATCTGGACATTTGTGTTACAGGTACCCCTGTGACAGATAATAGCTTCCAAAACATATGAACAAAATTTATATCAAATTGTTTATGATGGAAAATTGTTTAAATTGCAGGAAACCCCCATTTAAAAATGAAGCGTGGAGGAAGAATCTTGCAAAAGATTTGGGTGAAAAACACCAAATGACAAGAAATTTGTTGAATAATGTAATTAATGGTAAAGCCATTAGACTGGGCATTGTAAATGATTTCAAGAAACAATCCAATGCTTTTCTAGAGAGAGAAAGGATTGAGGGAATGTTCAGGTGCTGACAAAGATCCCTTTGTGTTGGTGCCACCTTTCACTGTTACATCAATTGAAGTGTCTTTCTTGATCAAAGCTCCATTATGAACTCCAACTACAATAGATTAAAAGGTTTTGTATAAAGCATGTTCTTCATTTTGATGTTACATTCGCATGTCTCACCTTAGCTATCACACTTCAGATGTGACACACCTCTAATTCTGGAAAGTATGTGATAGCTTGTATATTCTCTGATGGAGCGTGGATAAGTATATCATTAGGGAGAACAAAGAAGTCGATAGCTGTCTCTACTGATAAAAAATTCTTTAAAGGTTGAAGCATATTTGTATATTTTGGTCTCTACTGTAGAGCAATTGCATTCATTTGGAAAAATATCTGTCCAAATATAATGACTTGAGCACCTGTGGTAGCTGAAGTGTGGACTGAGTTGGAAACCCAAAGATATGTAGTCAAAAACTCTGCTGCCTGTATCCTAACTCACACCAAGTCCTGTTCACTCATCATTGCTATGCTCAATGACTGACATTGGCTGCTGGTCCAGCAACACCTTGATTTTAAACTTCTTCCTGTTTTCAAATCTCTCCACAGGCTCATCCCTCCCTAACTCTGTAAGCTCCTCAAGCCACATAACTGTCCGAGAGCTCTGTGCTCCTTCAATTCTGGCCTCTTGCACATCTCCAATTTTAAACGCTCCACCAATGGTAACTGTTCCTTCAGCTACATTCAGGAAATTCCCCCCTTGAACCTTGCCACAGCTCTATCAAGTTTTTTCGCCTATCCCTGTGCTAATATTTCATCATATGGTTCAGTGTCAAATTTTTTTTGCTCCGGTGAAGCATCTTGGGATGTTTTATGGCATTTAAGATGCTACATAAATGCAAATTATTGTTGTTTTTTTGTATGTGTTATCCTGGACACAGTGATTTTTGGTCATGTGTATTGAACCTGATTCTATCTGAACCTGACAACTGCATACCAGCATCCTGGCAAGGAATTGTAAATGGAAAGCCTGGCTGATTTAAACATAAGAACAGGCAGAAGGACATTCAACTCCTCAAGCCTGTTCCACCATTAAATGAGATTGTGGATGATCTGTGTTTTAATTCCAACTGTGGCTCCAATTCCTTTAATACCCTTGGCTGGCAAAAGTCTATTCACAATTAAGCTAATATCTAATGCTTTTTGTGGACTGGAGTTCCACAGGTTGATGACTCTTTGCAAGAAGAATAAGTATTTCCTAACTCCTTTCCTGAATGATGTGACTCTGAACTTTAGAAAATGTCCCCTAGTTGCAGTGTCTAAAGCTTTCCATTTCTCAGACTTCTACTGCTGAGACCGAGGAAAGCTCCGGACACACATGGAAATTAGATCTAATGTGGGACCTTCCTTCCATGCAGTTGCACACCACATGGCCCACTTACTCAATAGAAGCCTTTGGAGGAGTCGGTGACCCATCTTTTAAGCAAATATTTCTGTCAAGTGTATTGTCAAATAAAAGCTATATAGTCTTCAGGGTTAATCAGAATGTCCATGTTGAATTATTGCAATACAACAGAAATGATGATCATCTCAGCTAGCTGTCACCCAAGGCTTTATGGATGACAGAGCTCCAAAGCTGATAATGGATCATCTTTTTGCTTCAGGGTACAACATAGAGAAATCTAAGCACCAGTTTTAATATATCTTGGACCTGAATGGTGCAGTTTTAGGTTGGAATCCGCTCAATTTTATTCTCCATTGGTTTTAGTGGAGCATAAAATCGGATGGGGTATAAAATGGGAGTCCCACCTGAACCCACCTCATTCCAACTAGCTAGGATATGTTACATCCAGCTTTCAGTCCCTCTTCAGTCCTTTCCCAATCTCTCCAACAACCCCACCCGCCACAATTTCTCCATTTTCCTGATGGGATCCTTTTATCCCTCGTTCTGCACTGTTGGCCTCACCATTGCCAGCTAAGTCTTCAATGGCCTAGGTCAGGCTGTCTGGAATTCCCTGCTCAAACCCATTTGCTGACCTTATTTGGGAGTATCCTTAAAATACACCTCTTTGAGCATTCCTCCCAACCTCCCCTTTAACTTGTTGTCTTTTCTTCTCAGGAATCTGTGAAGTGCCTTGTGATGCATTTTTGTGCCAAAGTTTATGCCAAGTTATTTTCCCTTGGAAGCTGAAGCATGTTTGAACATGGTGTTCCCAAGCCATGTTAGTTGAATTGCAATGTAGCCACAAATCCTGACATTACAATTCAAAAACTGGAGAAAACCTTCTCTCTCGATTGGTTTTGAATTGAACCCTGTGACGTGCATACAACAACTACTTGCATTTATATAGCACCTTTAACATTGATTAAAAACTCCCATACCATTTCACAGCAGCAATAGCAAGCAAAATTTGACCATGAGCCACCTGAAGAGATACCAGGACATCAAATGCTCAGTTGAAGAGATAGATGCTAAAGATGTCTTAAAGGAGAAGAGAGAAATAGAGGCTTGGGGAGGGAATCCCAGAGATTAGGGTCTAAGCAGCTGAGGCACAGCCACCAGTGATAGAGTGATTAAAATCGGGGATGCACAAGAGGCCAGAATTGTAATATTTATTATCAAGTCATCAGCATCCTCAATTTCATGGATCCTATTTATTATTTTAAGCACTGGCACATGTGTGTCTAATTTGGCAGGAAGGGTGGTTTAAAGTATCTATTTTGTAGATTCAGACTGCATCTTCAGCTCAATAAAGAATGATTTAATAAGGCTGTTCAAAATTAAGAAGAGTTTTGATAGGGTACAAAGGGAGAAACTCTGTCCCCTGCCAATACAATCAGAGGACTCAGGTTTAAGATAATTGCAAAAGAGCCAGAGGGGAGATGAGAAGATTTCTTTATGCAGTGAGTTGTTGTGATCTAGGCCAGTAGGTTGATACCTTCCGCTATCTTGGGTCGCTCATCACGGAAGATGCAGAACCTACCAAAGAAATTTAGGCTTGACGTAACAAGAGTCATGGTGCTCTGAACTGACTTAAAAGAATATGGAGTAGCTACAGCATCTCGTTTACAATGAAAATTTGTCTTCTGAAAGCCCGTGTGTCACTGGCGAGAATGTATTGCTGGGGAAGCTGGCCCATCAAGGAAAGTGGCGAGGCTCAAATAAGAGCATTAAAATGAAAGGACTCAGATGGATATTATGCATGTTAGGGACAGCCAAGTGGACATAAGAGTGGGTGCTTGAGAAAATTGGTGTTAAGAGGAACTTGTTTGAGGCAATAATATCAAGGAAGCTCCTGGACGCGCGACGCAAACAGGAGGGTAGTATTTGGAAAATGAGGCAATACAAAGCAAAACACCTGGAAAATGTGCATAAGGAAGATCCAAGCCGGGAGAACGGATAATCTCAGAAAATGGACCAGCATCTCAATTGGACAGGCCCTAAGGGCAGCAGACAATAGAAACCAATGCAGAAAGCTTGTTGATAGTGCGGCCAACACTCAGAACGAGGATGGATGAAAGGGAAGACAAGGGCAGGATCTTCTGCTCTCACTGGTGGCGAGTTTGGAGGCAGGAAGGGCATGTAATTAGGTGGGATGGGGGCATATTGGAACCCTCTGCCTTCCTGGCTCCTGAATTAAGTTCAGGGTGGGAAGGTGCATGGTCGACTTTCCTGCCCCACTGGCAATTGGGGACCTGAAGTAGCTAATTAATTACCACTTAAGGGCCTCATCCCACCACTGGTGGTATTAACCCAGCTGCAGGCAGGCCTGTCACCATTGGGATACCTGACAGGTAAAACTGAGTGGCCAGCTTGCCATCTTGGGGTGATCAAAGGCACTCAGTGCCTGATAGAGGGACTGGACTTTAGGTAAGGGTGGGGGGAGGGCTCGCTGAAAGCCAACACCCTGCCCTTCCTATCGATCCCCCTACACGTCTCTCCCTGTGACCCCCACCACGCGAAGCCCCCACCCTCCCATATTACTCACCTGTGGCTTGGGTTGCTCCACAATCCTGGGGCTCCAGTAGGTGTCTTTCCTGCAGCAGCCGTCGTCTCCCATGGCGCTGCTGAGCACAGGAGCTGTTTGGCCGGCAGCTCTCGAGAGGCAAGACCTCCTGGGGAAGGACCACCGCTGGCCTCGCCACTGCCTGACTAGCTTGTTGTTCAGTGGGTCATCTCGATAAGGGGCAGTGTGGGTCTCTTGCCAGCTCTCCCCCACTAGGATACAATGCCTGAAAAGGGCAATGGAAGCAAACTCTATTGTCATTTTCAAACAGGAATTGAACAACCCCAATTTGGCACTGCCTTCTCTTATGCCAGGAAAACATGTGCGCTCTTTCAAAAGGAAATTGGAGATATACCTGAAATGGAAAACCTTTCAGGGCTTTGATGAAAGAACAGGAGAATGGTATTAATTGGACAGCTCTTTCAAAGAGCTGGCACAGGCTGGAAGGGCTGAATGCCCTCCTATACAGTAAGATTCTATGGATGAATTCTAGATGGAAACCTTGCTTGATACCCACGGAATTTGGCAGGAACTGAAATTTATTTCCAATAGAAGTTTTTGCCATCTCAAACTCAAGAATTAGTCATGCAATCTTGCTACCTGACAGCATTCACTATAACCCTAAAGAAGGAGTGCTTGAAGATAGCTGAAACCTCTGTGTCAAGATTGGTTTATCTGAGCTAGATAAGCGAAGTTAGAAAAGTTGTTGTGGAAGGGTTGATGGTGGATTGATAGCATGTTGGACAATAGTGGTCACTTTGGCTGCCCTGGACTGTCATCATAACTGCATGCTGCAGAGTCAAAGGAGATGCAATTGTTCAGCAGCAATCAGCTGCTGTGTATTCTTTTCTTTTAATCCATTGAAGGCAAGCTCCCTCTGCTTTTCTCCACAATCACTGGTCTCCTTCACTATAACTCATCCATGGTTAACAGAGTGAGAGAATTGCTTGTTCCAAGGACTCTGGGAGTTGACAAGCAAGCTCCCTCCCACTGGGCTAATCTCCCTGTTGGGAACTGTTCAGCCTTGGACAACAGCGAGACAGCAGAGACTGGACCTCAGTAGTGTGGAATATCAACCCTGCTTCCTCCTGCTGTGTGGCAACATAATATTTCTTCAAAAAAATACACTTACTGATGTATCATCCAAAATCAACTACCATCCTCATTTAAGAACCTTTAAAATCCATGGTTATTGGTAAGATAAACAAGGGTTAAGGTTACAGACTGATGTTGGAGAAGGTGAGCAGGTTTTTCAGAATGATGCCAACAATGAGGAACAAGGGAAGCTCTGGTTGTTCTCCTTGGAGAAAAGAAGGTTAAGGGGAGATGTTCTAGAGATATTGAAAATTGTGAAGGGTTGTGATAGAGTAAATAAACAGAAACCATTTCCAATGGCAAGGGAATCCATAACTAGAGGACACAAACTTAAGATAATTAGCAAAAGAGCCAGAGGGAAGATAAGGAGAATTTTTTATGTAGCAAGTTCTTATGACCTGGAATGCACTTCCTGAATGAGTGGTAGAAGCAGATTCAATAGTAACTTTCAAAATGGAGTTGGGTATATAGAAAGAATTGCAGAGCTCTGAGTTAGGATTGAGACTAATTGGAGTGGATTTTTCAAAGAGGCAGCATGGATGGATAGGCCAAATGAACTCCTTCTGTGCTGTCCAATTCTATGATTCTGATTACACTGCCACTGAGCAGATAGTTTACTTCAGATTCTACGTTCCAGATATTATTATATCGGATTAAATAAAGAAATAGACGTAACAAAAAAAAAAAGCTCCAGTCTCTGGAGCCTGGTGAATAAAACTAAGCCTCTAATTGCAACTCACATCAGCATTTCCACAAGCCAATCAGCATTATCACACTGAAAATTAATATTGGTTATCTGGACTTGGCAGTCTGAAACAGTGCAGGTTTTGTGAAAGCAACAGAGAGGCAGCATTGTATGGCCCACGTCATGGGATGATGCTTCTCAGCGATCTGGCGATATAAGGAGCCTCTGTAGAATAAGGAGGGTTGTACTTTCTTGCAGGGGGACGTGACTCAGTAACCTCTTTTGTTTTGGGACTGAGTGGTTCAGGACAGGAACTCTGTAAGTCGCTGGGAACTGAATGCCAAGTTGCTTTAGCTGTTCAGTAGAAATGATGCTGACATAATGCTGCTTGCAAAACAGCTCAGAACAAAATCCAATGGCCAAAGAAGGTGACATTATTGAAGCTTTGAGAGGTGGTTTTGATGGGGATGTTTTCACTTGAAAGCTAGGACATAGCAGCCATTACATGGACCTCTTGCACTTCACCCACTGCTGATCTTTTAAATCTATGGATTTTGGCTAAGCTGAAAGCAGATTTAAAACTTACATCCCAAATTACATTGCACACAGACATAATTCCCATCTTATATCACAAGTGAACCTTTATGAATGAGCCCTGCTTCAGAAACAAGTAAATTCTCTTCTTAAAAGTTTTGTTAAGTGCGTGTATCCATTACTGAGACCTAACACCTAGGAGAACTGCTCTTAAATCAGATAAATTGCATTATAAAGGAAAAATCGAAGAGAAATGGAATGCTCCCCATAAGGAATGGCCCATAGCTGCCAAAATCTGCATTAACTTCAACCCTTTTTAATTTTCAAAAATAAACTATTCCAACAAAAGGAGTAATCATTGCTTTGTGCTGAGGGATTGGACAGTTCATGTCAGGTTGGTACCCTTTGTACGAACTGATCGGGGAATGGTTATTGGCAGCTAGGGGGTGGATGGTATCACCAGCTTTGCCCTTATTTGGACTTTATAGTAATTGAAAGGAGTGAACAGCGATTGCAGGCACATCTTCCTGGCCTGCTAGTTTACAGAGTGAAAGTGCAGGCTTGTGTGAACTATGAAAATCAGGTGAGTTGGCATTTAAACATAGCCCTTGTCAGTCAGTTTTTACTGTTGATTTTCTCCCTGATGGTGATGAGTGTGTTGGGCATCTTCCTGTACCCTGTTGCCTTCTGGCCATCATTCCTGTGTGAATCTTGGCAGGATTTGTCAACAGACCATTAAACAGCAGAGATCAAGTTGAGTTTAGTGGGATGAGGGAAGGGGCGGGGGGAGGTATATTTTAACTCCAGTCAGGCACATAATTGCCTGCTGCATGTTTTAGGGCAGTGAGTTGAGTATCTTGACCCGTTGTTATCATATTTCAATAAGATTCCTTAGTTCAGCTGAGAGTCTGATCGAAATATTTTTAATGAAAGACACAATCCATAAAATTACATTGTGCCTAGGCAGTGCCCAAACCTTGTGAAGTCCCCTGACAGACCTATGAGAAATTGCCTTTAGCCCTGTAGCATTTTAAAGGTATTCTAAAAGGTGAACCTATTCATCTTGCTGTTGATTTTAATTTCCAAGAATATGGCAGGTTGTAGGATATCACACAACATGTTTTACAGAATGCTAATTGTGCTTTGCTTAAAAAGCCAGTAATATGTGCTCTCCGGCTTTATTTGAAACACTTCAGCTATTTGGTACCGTGATCAGGGAGAGAATACAATAGTTGCAGATGGATTCTTTTCAGTGAAGTAAATACCTAGCTATCTGACTGTCATTCTGCCCACCTTGCAACCTGTTCATCTCCTCTCCTAGGTCGCTGTTAATAGATTAGGTTTAATTAGGCACGATTCTCGCTGTGGAACATTACCCAATGGGCTATTCTGGCTGGCTATACTGGCAATGCCATCGCCATGCCAGCTTGATTCATTAACTCAACCGCAACCAAAAATCCAATCTGAAACCTTCTTGCTGTGTATGGCTAAATACCTTATTGTGCCATGTCTTTGTGCACTGATCTATTGGGAGAACTTTCAGTATTTATTGTAAAAGGGCTATTACCATGGGGAAAAGGTAGGCAGTGGTTGCTTTCAAGACTACTGGATGTTAGGGCATTGCCAATGCAAAATCAGGACAAAGCAAATTCCTCTGAGTGCATTAATATACTGTCGGCATACGTACAAGGATCTGCCACTTCCCGAGCTTCTGAAGCTTCATCTAGTGGTAGAAGTGTGTGGCTGCAGGCTTTCCTCAGAACAGTGATGTCCAGACAAAGAGCACACAACCCATAAAGTAAATTCAAGGCATTATGGATAACAGAGTACGCAACAGAGCTGAGGAGGGGAGGAAAATCACAACAAATTTCTCTCATGTGCTAGGTAGGACAATGGTGTGTTTCAATTGCTTGAGCCTCACCTGACAGTGGCTCTTGCAATAGACTGTGCACAGGAAAACATTGCTCTGAGTAGATGCCAGTGTTGTATCATTTAACCCGTGGCTGACATTGCAGTAGCACAATCACATCCTTCGAAAGACAGGTCTAAAGATATGGCTCCAACATGCCTTTCATTTTGTCGTGAAATGAAAACCCCAGATATTCAGTGATCATACCCCATGTTAGGCATAGAAGGGCTGTGACCAAGGATATCAGGGATAGATGGGCCGTACCCCATGAGTTCAATGGTGGCATAATATCATATTGTATATGATGTAATAGTGTACAAAAACAATGATATAATAATGTGCATCTTCTGTCGTTGCTGAAAATTGTATGTCTTCTGTCCACAACTGGTAGTGCACATCTTCTGTCTGTGCCAAAAATCTTCTGTCCAGGTGTAAATGGCGTGCACCTGTCTAAATGGCATACAACTCCTGTGTTCAAATAGAAAACATACCAAGGTTACACCACTGTTAACATTGCCACATGATAATAAAAATGCCTGTAAATCCACTGAAGAAAATAAGCAAGAGAGTTTTTTTAAATAACATAAAAGCAGAACCATTTTTTAAAAATAATTTCTTAATTATATTATAACAAATGAAAATGTATCACCAAATGGACAAAAGCAGATGCCATAGAAGGTGTTACATTATTCACTTCTGCCTTGTCATGGATGCTTACAGCTGGTAAGCTGGCCCTGATTGGAAAAATAGTCTTTGCCATTGAAGCAAGCTGAAACTTTACTGGATTGTCTCATTTATGAAAGGTTATTTACACACTCTGATTACATGACTACTGATGATCAATAGGACATGTTGCCCTGAATGTTATGGTGTAACGTCACTGACAAGACCATTAGAATGTACTACAAACAATGAACTGGGGTAAGGGAAACACAAAAAAAACTCTGGTTCCTTTGTATTGGCTTCAAGAATGGACATATTTATTTTAAATGGGTTAATTTTACCTTAAAAAGCACACTTAGAAATGCTGTATGTACAGTGTTGCCAGCTCTGGCTGAATGTATTCCTGGAGGTTTCATTACTTGATCTCCCATCTCCCAAAGTCCTGCCCCCCACCACCCCGCCCCCCACCAGCTTCCCACAAACTCCCACTATTGGTCACCCGACATGTCCATCTTCACAGTGTCCCACCTTCCCACATCAATTGGATAGTAAACAGACTCTTTATTGCCTGATTGGAAGATTCTTGACTGTCGGTCAAACAAGCATTTGTCCCTGCTTCAATATTTTTATAAGTAATAAACTTTTCAAAGAAAATTAACACACAATATTTTTCTAAAACCACGATTATTTTCTAATCTTTAATTCCAGGAGATTCAAGGACAATTCTGCAGTGTATTAAGTTTTATCGCTTGGGACTTCATCAGTTGGAAAATCTATCTGTGACTCTAGTCTGTGACAGACAATTTGACCCTACTGGGCTTTACAGATAAGCCCAACCCATGCTTGTCTGACCACAAGATCACACTTTCCAGCTGCAATCACTAAGTAATAGTTGAGGAGCGGTGGCTCTGTTTAATTTTGTGTTGCATAACACAGATTGACTTAGGTCAACTTTAGTGCCCCTATCTGCTATTCCAGCTGGAATCAGAGGACCTCACTTTAAGCAGGAACCTGGTACCAAGCTAATGAATAAAGGGGATTCATAAAGTCTTCATTTCAAAAAGAAATAATCTTTGTTTTAGCAGGAAACCATTGTGGTGTTGATACTGTAAGAACAGGCAGATGAATGTTTCCTTATTCAGACACTACAGAGGGATACATTTTTCAATCACATTCACTTTGGAGTCTTACTTACTGGAAATGTATTGCTCATGCAACAAATAAGTATGCACTAACCTGAAGAAGCAGACAGGGCCTCAGTTTGATATCTCATGTGAAGAATGAAGCTCCGACAGCACTCCACTCAAGCTTAAGGCCAAGGAGGCATGCTCAGATCTGTGATAGGGCCTGAACCCATGATGTGATTCAGAGCCAAGTGCTACCAACTGAACTAGGCTGACATTTTCAAAGGGGATAGAACTTAGTCACAAGCTGTAGGGAGCAATTTTAACCTAACTAGCCATGTGGTAAAGCCATGGAATCAGTTGGAACACTGGCTTTATGTCCCACCCAAAATGACTCCCAGAGACTTCAATGAAGACTAAAATCAGGCTGTCACTCCCTGAACTAACCAAAACCCAAGGTACCATACAACTATTAATTGTTTTCAAAGAATATTGTGCTGAAATATTCCTTCAAACCAACCACCACCCCTTCCCCACCCCCCACCATGGTACAAGTGCATTGTACAGGATATAGTCCAAGGGCATGGTTTTTTTAATTGCTCATGGGATGTGGGCATTTGTAGCAATGCCAACATTTATTGCCCTTGAGAAGGTGGTGGTGAGCTGCCTCCTTGAACTGCTGCAGTCCCTGTGGCATAGGTACACCCACAGTGTTATTAGGGAGGGAGTTCCTGGATTTTGACCCAGTGGGACAGTGAAGGAATGGTGATATATTTCCAAGTCAGGATGTTGTGTGACTTGGAGGGGAAATTCCAGGTTCCCACGATTCTGCTGCCCTTGTCCTTCTAGATGGTAGTGGTTGTGATTTGGAAGGTGCTGTCGTAGGAGCCTTGGTGAGTTGCTGAAGTGCATCTTGTAGATGGTACGGACTGCTGCCACTGTGCGTTGGTGGTGGAGGGAGCGAATATTTAAGGTGGTGGATTGTGTACTGAACAAGCGGGCTGCTTTGTTTGAGATGGTGTTGATTTTGTTGAGTATTACTGGAGCTGCACTCATCCAGGCAAGTGGAGAATATTTCATTATACTCCTGACCTGTGCCTTGTAGATGATGGACAAACTTTGGGGAGTTAGGAGGTGAGTTACTTTCTGCACGATTCCTAGCCTCTGACCTGGTCCTATTGCCACAGTATTCATATGGCTGATCCAGTTCAGTTTTTGGTCAATGGTAGCCCCCAGGATGTTGATAGTGGGGATTCAGCATTGGTAATGCCATTGAATGTCAAGGGGAGATGATTAGATTCTTGCTTTTTGGAGATAGTCGATGTCTGGCACTTATCTGCAATGGATGTTACTTGCCACTTATTAGCCCAAACCTGAATATTGTCCAGGTCTTGCTGCATATGGATGCGGACTGCTTTGGTATCTGAGGAGTTATGAACGGTGATGAATATTGTGCAATCATCAGTGGCCGTCCCCACTCTGACCTTATCATGGTGGGAAAATCAATGTTGGAGCAGCTGAAGATAGTTGGGCTGAGGACACTATCCTGAGGAACTCCTACAGTGATCTCCAGGGACTCCAGCAATGCCAGGCCTCTGCTTAAGGGAGTTCCTAAATTAATGATAAGTATCTATGATAGAGCAACCCCTTCTGTCTTTTATGTGGAATTATCTTTCCTCCAGGTCCTGTCTCTGCCTGAACGCATAGGCTTGGTCTGAAACTTCATAAGTAGGCAAAATGGAGTGAAAACTGGGAAGATGCTGCCTTGATGTCAAGGGCAGTCACTCTCACTTCATCTCTTGAGTTCAGCACTTTTGTCCATGTTTGGACCAAGGCTTAATGAGGTCAGGAGCAGAGTAGCCCTGGCAGAGCCCAAAGTGAGCGTCAGTGAGGAGGTCATTTTAAGTGTTGCTTGATAGCACTATCAACCACACCTTCCATCACAAGGGTCTTTCAGAGATATGGGAGGATTCTGTACCCACTCCACAACAGTTCCACTACAGAGGAAAGTGGCTACCGAGCCAGCCTAGATTATAAGGAACAGTTCAGGACCTGGTGGTTTCCAGTGTATAAATAATAACCTTCCAGTATATTTGAGATTTTTGTCATGACAAATTTGTCAAATAAGCAGCCTCATTCAGACCAGGAAATCACACAGTTCACCTCTACATCTTTAAAGGCTTTAACAGGTGGTTAACTACCAACAAAATAATTATGTTAAAAAAAAAAGCAGGGGATTGAGGAATCAGGTTGTTTTAACAATTGAAAATGTCCAGACAGGCTGCAACACATGAAACCATCAGAAAGAAGGTGTTGAATTGAAGTGTTCAGACAACATACAACAGTGTGAGAGAGAAAAGTCATATATTTAAATCTTCATGAATATGGTTGTGGAGTCATTATTTTTTTGTATTTTAAACAAAGCTAAAGGCTGAATTTTTCTCTCCAATTGTGGTCCAATGCTCAGCCTTTTGAGTCAGAAGGTTGTGGGTCAAGACTCTCAGTCCAGAGACCTGAGCACAAAATCTTGGCTGACATTCCAGTGCAGCGCTGAAGCAGTGCAGCACTGTTCGAGGTCCCCTGAATTGCTGCTTTGACTTCACTACTGTAATGCTGTAATTCTCAGCAGAATTCACAATACTGATAGCAATGGGGAAATAAAAGTAAAAGTAAGATTCCACAAACATTAATTGATAGGGACCAGAGAATCTTTTTTTGTGATGTTAATTGAGGGATAAATATTGGCCAGGACACTGGGGTTAACTCTCCAGCTCTTCTGGGAAATAGTGCCATGTTATGTTTTTATGTTTACTGGAGCAGGCAGACGGAACCTCAGTTTAATATCTCAACCGAAAGGCAACATCTCCGACAATGTTGAGCTGTGGGCCAAACAGACTATGGGGGCAGATTTCCTGAATTTGTGGAAAAATTCTGAACAAGTTTTTTTTGAGTATGATTTCATGATTCCTGTAAAAATAGCACAGTCCAAACCCCACTTCTTATGCTTCTTATGCATGTTTCTTATGTACAGTCACAAAGCTGCCCTACATGTAAAAATATTGCACTTTAAACACATTTGAATTGAAAATCTTTTCAACTATGGACAATTTCTGGCAAGAGAATGCTTGCACATAAATAGCAGTTTAGCACATCCTCAGGAAGCCCCAAGACACTTCATAACCAGCAGATTACTTGAAACATGAAGCGGCTGGTTTGCACACTGCCTCCTGTCATTTGTTCACTACTGACCAGGGGCTGTAGCTTCCACAGTTTGTGTAGCTCAGTGTCCCAGTGGATCAACACTGAGGGAACATGACATGATTTTTTTCCTTCAGAGGGCGAGACTCCTTTTCAAAGCACTTTCTTCTCCTCCCCCTCTCTGGATTGTTTTGCACCTCATGGCCCACATGTGGCTGAGAATGTTGTCTGAAGCATCCGTAGTTCCTTGCAAATAGACAAGGGCTGCTGAAGGAGGGATGATGTGATGTGGAACTCTTAGCACCAGCAACACTAATCTGCTATATTAGTATATAGCTCTTTTAACTTAAAACAACCCAAGGCACTTCACATGAGCGTTATCAAATAAATGTTGATACTAATTTGCAAAGAAAGAGTTGATTGTACTTTGTTCTTAAATTCTGACTTCACAATTAGTAGGGTGGGTGGGGTGGTTAGTGAGCCTCAGTGTGTCTCATTCTCCTGTGCTAAATCGAGGTTCTCAGCAAACAAGGCGGGAGGGTGGGGGTGGGGGGGGGGGGGGGGGGGGGGGGGAGAGGTCAGACATGTCTTCTGACCTTTAACCTTTCGTTTCACTGCTCACCATAATTGCCGAATACTGCCCTCTTGGCAAAAGACAATTAAACAATTTGTCACTTCGATTGTCTGTCAGTCAACACTGACCCTTTTCAGCAAGTCTTCACATGTTTTTTTTAGGCTGCTTGTCTAGCCACATTAGCAGAGAAAATGGCACCTTTGTTATCCTTTGCATAGCGAAGTGCATCAAGCCTCCCTATTCAGCTGCCTGTTGCACTAATTAAGGAGTCTGTAAGTAGGCTGTAGAATAGATTGATGATTATTGCAAGCGGTATTCACATGAGAAATAATTAGAATATATTCTGTTTCCTTTCTGTGTGTTCAAATTCCCGTCATTGTGACCTTCTTGGTACCTAAATGTTGAGACATGGAATAGTGACATAGAGCAAGAACAGCGCTGGGATCACAACTCCCAAAATCACTTCAAACAGGCTGCATTGAATCATTCAGTACAGAAGGAGCCCTTTGGGCCATTGTGCATCCGCCAGCTCTTTAAAAGAGCTGTCCTATTAGCCTCCAATTCCCTGCTCTTTCCCCGTGAGCCATTGAATGTTTTTTTCCTCTTCAGGTATTTATCCAATTCCCTTTTGAACATTACTATTGAATCTGCTTCCACCATTCTTTCAGACAGTGTATTCTATATCGTAACAACTCACTGCATTTAAATAAAAACCTCCCCATCTTACCTTCTACTTATTTGCCAGTTATCACAAATCTGCGTCCTCTGTTGACCGACCTTACTGCCAGCGGAAACGGCTTTTCCTTATTTACCCTGAAAATCCTGCAGAGTTTTGAATACAGCTGCCAGGAGTTAAGAGCCTTTATTTTTATTTTCCATTTTTTTCTTCCTTGCTTGCCTGTGTTCCTGCAGGTCCTGACACAAGCTGGGCTACTGTGGCCCATGAGTCATCAGCCCTTCAGACTCTTGTACCTTATGCAGATTGCCCTTATTCATGTGAGTGCAGTGAGTGTTGACAGGGTACCCAACAAAGGGGCCTATCACAGCTAATCAGGATGGTATCATTACCTGCTGTCCACACACACACACACACACACACACACACACGCTCTTACTTGGCAGCGGGAAATCACTGTTAGTGGCGATTTGACCCTTTCCTAGGTGCAATCAATCCTCTAAATGCAGCAGATACCCTTATCGTTCCTCTGTCAACTTGGCTCAGTTAGCAACACTCTTCATTCAAGCGGCCCAGACAGTGGGTCTGCTCATGAAGGCAGGTGATAAGCAGCGGCAAGCCTGCCTCGCTTCCCTTCTCCCTGCCACATGTAAGATTGCTGAGCTAGCAGAGGTGCGATAAGGCAGGAATATATTGATGCCTTGAGATGATGTCAAGCCTCAGAATGCATTCTGCCTCAGATCACTCTGCAGAGTAGGCCGGAGCTCTCCAGCCCCGTTGACGTCGGGCATCATGGAGGGTGGGGGGGTGGGTGGGTGGGGGGGGGTGGGGGGGGGGGTGGGCACAATATTACGAGAAGGTCAAAAATTGGCCTTACAACGTCGTGAAACCACTTTGCATTCGTCTGCTCCACCCGTCAATGGCGGGCTGCTTTTCCTGCCACCACACATCGGGAGTGTCATTTTAATACATTTGCATAAGTCCTGCTCACCGGAATCAGCCCCCCTCCACATCAAATTTACCATCCACATCAGTGTGACTTCAGAACAGTGTGCTTCACAACTGCATTTAAAAAGCGTGCACCTAGCAACCTGAGTTTCAAGGGAAACACGGAGGTGAGTGCACTCAACCTTGCGCAGTGCTCATGAGCATTGCCCATAGGACATCAAGGAAGTGGGGCTGCGCACATTCGCGGTGGGCACAGGCAAGTCGCTTTTTCAGTACGGTGCCAGGGCAAGGGTTCCAGTGCGGTTCAAGCCCGGTGGGGAGGACGAGTGGGCTGCACAATGGGATGCAAGGCAGCACAGACTGAAGGAAGTACTCAAGCACATGCCAGGGTGTTGGGGGTTTTGGGGGGGGTGGGGATGGGGGGGTGGTGGTGGTGAGGGAAAGGGCCAAGCACTTGGAAAAGCTTGTCAAAAGTGAGCATTCTTCTCCAGCAGAGATTGTTCAGCTGCAGCTCCATTGACCTGCTTGGAGTCGGGCCCCTGAATCTTCTCTGCCCACGCAAGCAATGCAAAAGCATGAAAATGCCACTAAATGCTCCACAGTTTCTCACCCCTTGGATGCAGGCTGCAAACTAATGTGCACTTTGAGGGGCAGCAGAACAATTGACCGACTGGGTGAGTTGTAGAATCTCCTTGCGAAAGGTGGCCATGGCACAGTCACTGGTGGAGGTGCTCAGAGCCCCTTTCAATATCTTTATTAAGATTTGGATCAGTATCCCTCATGGTTCAAGCTAACAGCGCAGCCTTACAATGTGGATTAGGAGAATGCCTGCACCTGAGCTGAGAGCACAGCATGCAGTCCAGTGGCTGAAGCTGCCACCAATTGGCCAAGTGGAATGGGATAGAGATGGGCAGGGTTTTGGACAGCCAATGAGCGCACTACACACTGACCATCAAAATGGTGGCTGGCACTGTCCTGCATGCGTGAAGGGGCCTTCAAACTTAACTAACAGAGGTTCTCAGTACATCCATGATCTTCACATTGCCTCTGAGAATGTCTGACTCCTGTCTGGCTGACAGCAGCTTGCTTGCGCTCTGTGATCAGAGTCATTTCATAGAGACGCAGCCATGAAACTTCAAATGCACCTGATCCTTTGTCAGCCTTCAGTACCTGACCCCTTCAGGAGCACAGTATCACTGGTCACAGATGCTGAAGGGATGGCAGCCAGCCCCACCTTAAAGTACTGAGGGCACACAGAGAGAATGACGGAACTCGGTGATGCCTGCGCACTACATTCTGGCAGCAATGACAAGCACCATCGAAGTGCGGGCATCACTAATGTGTCCAGTGAGCGTGAAGCTGGACTATCACTTTGGTCTGAAGGTTAACACACTGCGTGGGGAAGAGACCCAGGAGATGAGACATCTGCCTTTATCTTGTGCAGGAACCAAGGTTTCACATCTGAGTGACACAAACACTGCTCATCAGAACAAGGAGCCATAGGCAGGGAGACATTCTTGGGAGTTTATTTACTATAGCGGACATCATGTAAAAGTGATTATCACTGGTGCCCAGGCTGTGCAACTGCATCTTCTTAACCTTCCTAACACTGCCGCTACGTCTTGGTCTCCCCTGACAGCCACAGTGGAGGTGGAGGTAGCCTGCTGACTGTGATGCCATGTCTGTGATGACCCTGGCAGGGGTCCTCTGGAGGGCTGAGACCCAGAGGGCCTTGATCTGCTTTGGGTGCCCTGCTGTGGACCAGCTGCACGCTCCTCGACCTGTTGAGCTGGAGCTGCAGGGGTCACAGGAAGAGGGGATTTGAATCAGCCGGATATTCCCGAGGTCACCTGGACAGCCCCAGGGTGTCCAGCTGCTCGTCCTCCTCCCTATGGGTGCCCAATAGCCCCTGGCTGACTCCTTGAAGAGAAAGGGAAGTTGGAGTGAGATTGAGCTGCCCTGCACCCCTCTCACGTACACACTTTTGGAGGTCAACTATGGCGTCAGTGTTGGAGATGAGCCCGCGCAGCAGTGCAGGAGTGAAGTCCTGGATAAAGGTCTTCATGGCGGCTGCCATTCTAACAGTGTTGGCCTCAGTGCTTTGGCATGCCGGTGCATTCACCTCAACCTGAAGGTGGATAGACACCTCCATCGTGCCTTGCAATCTGAGGAGTGCAACAGACATCCCTTCCTGATATTCCCAAGTTTGCCTTTGCAGCTCCAGCAACTGAGGTATGCCCAAGTCCAGAGGCTCCTCATCTGACTCAGACTCAGAAGATTTCTGGCTTCCAGCAGACCTCTGAGTGCCGGAAACCTGGGAAGTCCTTGCCTCAGCCTGCTGTGGATCAGAGAGTGCTCTGTGTTCACCAGATTGTGACTCTGAGGCTACTCTAGAACTCACTCCCACCAAGGTATATGTCTCTGTGCAGATGGAGGGTGTGGGTAAGCGCTGTGACGAGTCTTCAATTAAGGTGATAGCAGATTCTTCCGCGGTGTCTTCACGGCTTGAGTCAAGGACCTGGCTCGTGGACCCCCTCAGCTGTTTTCCAGATGTGCCTGCGAAAGCAAGGAGAGAAAATTAGTGCATAGCAGGGGACTGTGGAACAGGGGAACTGACTCACAGCATGATTGTCCGATGGATGTTGAACTGCTGAATCCTCACTTGGTAGAGCACCGCTGACCTCACCATCAGCACAGGAATCATTGCTGGTCAGCTGGATGACCCTATATTCAAAGTCTGTGAGGACTTTGATGTCAGGCATTCCTCCACCAGTCTCCCTTTTGTTGTGTGCCAGCTGTCCTGCATGAAGACAGATGGCGAGAGTGTACCAGGATGCCTGCCAGGCCAGATGAGAAGCATGTGTAGGTGGTGAGTGGTGCCATGGATGGGATGAGGACACGATCCACAGGGCTGAGGAAGGTGTGTGTGAGAGAGTGAATGGTGATGTCCGTTGAATTGGCAGTGAGTGAGATCCCTGATGGGTTTGTGAGTGTGTGAATTGAGACTGATGAGAAGAGTGACTTACCCTGATGGAACAGAGGAGATCATCCATCCTCTTTTGGCACTGGGTGGCTGCCCTCTCTAGCAGGGTGTTGATGCTGACCACCCTTGCCATCGGCCCCCAGGCTGGATTGGTGACATTTTTTGCTGGTCTTTGCCCAGAGCATGGGTAGAGGGTTCACGGTGGGCCTCCATTGTACCCAGTAGACACCCGGGAGGGGCGTCACTAAATTTGGGGGCAGCATGTTTCCTCCCTTTGGCAGACTTTCCAGTGACTTTTGATCCCTTATAGAGTGCTAGATCTTGCAGGGGCGCCCTTTAAATGTGCAGTCTGGATTATTGAAGGCCTGAGGTGATGGTGGGCAGGGCGAGTCAGAGACCGCCCCACCAGCGATCCGGAGAGTTTCCCATGAATGCATTATTAATGAGGCGGGACGCATCAGGAACAGGATAATAAGGCATGAAAACCCATCATCGTGGCTGGTGGTGACTGTTTGTGCGTGTGTTTGTGCAACTGTGTCTCTGTGTGTGCGTGTGTGTGTGTGCGTGCGTGTGTGTGTGTGTGTGTGCGTGAGACAGTGTGTGTTTATGCATGTTTGTGTGACTGTGTGTATGTATGTGAGACTGTGTGTGCGACTGTGGGCGGAATTTTCCCTTTGATGTGCTTGGGGGCAGGCCCCGCACGTCCTGGTGTAAAATGACCCGCGTTGACATCAGGCGAGTGTCCCGACATCACCGCGCACCATCACGATATTTTGTTGGGCAGGTGCACGATGATGTCTGCGTGCGCCCACCATTAATGAATGGACCACTTAAGGCTCTTGACTCACCAACTGACGCCGATTTTTTGGTGTCTGTGCGATCTTTGGCTCAGCACACAGGCACAACGGGCAGGTGGGTAGGACGCATTTGTATTAACCTCATCCATGGGCGGGATAAGAGGGCTCAGTGGGGTTGCTAATGTGCACAGTCAAGTATTTATTTTTGAAAGTTTTTGAAACTTGCCTGTGTGATCTGCAGGACTTCAAAACGCCTTCCAGCTCCTTTTTCTGGACTCTTAACCTTCAGGTCAGCACTCTGCAGTGAGGAATCTTTTCTGGGCCTGCAGGTTTCTGGAAGCCTTCCCTTAGCCTGGGACTGGGAGCTGAACTGTCCACTGGAGGCAGCTCCTCTGAGAAGGAAAGGAGGGCTAGAAGGAGGAGGAGACCAGGAGGGCACATTCAGCCTCCGGGAGAGCCGCCTTTGGGAGGACAGGCGCAGGCAGCAGGGGCGCAGGGCCAAGGGAAGTCCAAGGCAGACAGGGTCACAGAAGACACCACTATCCTGCTGCCAGGATATACAGAGTGCGACCTATCTCATTATGTCTGAGGTGCAGTGCCGAAGGAGGCTCCGTCTCCCAAGGGAGACAGTGAACTATATCTGTCAGATGATAGGGCCTGAGATCTCCCCAAACCGTGTGGGTGGACTTCCCATGCCAGTGGCTCTGAAGGTCACAGCTGCCTCAACTTCTATACCTCTGGCTCTTTACAGGGTTCGGTGGGTGAGCTTTGCAGTGACGCCCAATCAGCTGTCCACACTTGTGTCAAGCAGGTTACAGACGCTTTGCTCAGGCGTGCATTGACCTTCATCCACTACTGGTGGGACAAGACCAGCCGGACAGAGCAAGCCAGAAGCTTCGCGGCCATTGCTGGCTTTCCCTGTGTCCAGGGTGCTATAGTCTGTACACATGCGGCCATCAAGGCGCCAGCAGGTGAGCCCGGTGCCTTCGTCAACAGGAAGGGCTTCCACTCCATGAACGTGCAGATAGTGTGTGATCACAGGATGCTGATTCTGCAAGTTTGTGCAAGGTACCAGGCAGCTTCCATGACACCTACATCCTCAGACACTTCAACGACTGTGAAGTGCCCTCGTCACTGCCCTGGGACACTAGCCAATGTTCGAATTCCCACCGAGGTGCTAGTATCTGTGCTGGTGCCTGCCTCGCAGAAATGGTGTAATGTTGGTGAGACTTCAGGCTCGTCAGATGTGAGAGGAGGCACCTGCCCTGGGACACTAGCCAATGTTCGAATTCCCACCGAGGTGCTAGTATCTGCGCTGGTGCCTGCCTCGCAGAAATGGTGTAATGTTGGTGAGACTTCAGGCTCGTCAGGTGTGAGAGGAGGCACCTGCTGCTCCTCCTCCTGGCCCTGCTCCAATGATGCTGAAAGGAAGAACAAGGGCAGTGGATCAGTTAACGTGGAGACAATGTCAAAGTGCATCCCTGTCCCCCGGATTATTATGCGCTCATCCTTCCATAACCAATCGTCAAGCCATGTTGCAAATTTAAATCAATTAACATTCAGCAGTGCAATGGCTGTTGGGAGAACAATGCTGACCTCACTGTTGGGCATAACTACCTGGCCGTGGCACCCGAGCCTCACCGACACCAGTGGACCTGGGCGCGTGGTGCCTCTCCAGATCCAGGGCCTCCTGCTCGAAGCGGCTAAGAATGGCGATCTGTGCCTGCCTGTCGCCAGTCCTCGCAAGCTCTGCCGCGTTATGAGAATTCTTCTCCTGAAAACGAGAGACGAGCATTGATTAGTGAAAATTGCACATGGACCCTCTTCGCGCACGGCCCACACCAACCAGAGTCGGGCATATCAGGACTCCAGAGCCTCCTCACCTCGCTGCTGCCGAACACTCACACAAAGACGCTAGGCCTGCTCCACACCCCCCCACCGCCCCCTTGGATACATGCTTCCTACGTCACATTAGGCACATGGTATATCCTTCCATAGCAAGGAGGCGCAAGCACGTGGATCGCAGAGGGCAGCAGATGGTTCATCGTCATGCCACTTTGAAGATCTCCTCCCAGCATGTCATCACCCTGACTTGGACATGTCCTGGAGTTCAAACACAGCGCCTAGGTGCAGCTCCTCCAGGTTGATCCCAAACTAGTCATGCGGGACTCAGTGTAACACATGCTGCGGGGGCAAAAAACATCTCTTCATCACCCTTTCAGGCTGACCTCAGCATGGACAATATCTGCTGGCCCACCAGGCAAAGGACAAATGCCATCAATGATTCAATGCAGTCACTACACTCAGACTTGTCAGCAAAGGTGCAGCAGGGGGATAAGCTGACCTTCTGGGTTAAATGCCCAATGTCAACATGGTACTCTCCCTGCCAGAGGGCAACAAGTCATTGAAGCGCTTGCGACACTGGATCCAGGTGGGCCGCACCACGTCACGGGAGCTCACCACCTCCGCCACCTCCTCCCAGGCACGTTTCGTCATGTGGGGGGGCCTCCTCCTCCCACCCTGGGGAACCAGCACCTCCCGATGTGCTGCCACCTCCTCGAGTTATCCGAAAAACGAGGGGCACACTGGCCCCCCCCCGCCATACCCTCTGGCCTGGCCTGTCCCAGTGCCCTACCCTCCAGCCTTGCCTGCTCCGCTGGCCCACCCTCCGGACTGGCCTGCTCACCAGAAGCCCTTTGGTGAGCCTTCCCACTTGCCATTGTGAGCAGCATTGCAAAGTCTGCCAGCACTACGTATAAACAGCCGTCGGGTCACCATTGGGCCCGGCAGACAATGCACTTAGTGGACAATGCACTCCCACCGCCGCCTGCCCACTGCCGCTATCCTCGGGAGTCCTACATTATGCTGGGTGGGCCTTAATTGATACACCCACGTAAAATGGCAGCACAGAGCTGATCGCGGGCAGCGATTGGGTCCACACCTGCTCATGCCCGGTCCCTCTCCGGCCCCCCCGCCAACCAGAAAATTCAGCCGTGTGTGTGTGTGTGTGTGTGTCTGTGTGTCTGTGTGTGAGACAGTGTGTGTTTGTGTGTTTGTGCGACTGTGTGTATATGTGTGTGCGTGTGTGTGTGTGACTATGTGTGTCTGTGTGACTGTGTGTGTGTGTTTGCGACAGTGTGTGTGTGGGACATTGTGTGTGTGTGTGTGTGTGTGTGTGTGTGTGTGTGTGTGTGTGTGTGTGTGTGTGTGTGTGTCTGTGTCTGTGTCTGTGTGTAATTATAAAGCAGTTTCCCCTGAGGCGTCCACTATAGCTCAAGAGAAGGAAGGACCGTCTGAACTCACTAAAATGCTCCAATATGTAAACAATATGGATGTTGCTGTCAACAGGCAATTCACATGTGCTGTGCATCACAAACAAGCTTGATCCTGTCATCAGCCAATGTCCACAGTCATACATTCCCTCAGAAAATTGAGAATCCCTTCTTTGATTTCCTTCTCCTTTATCAAGAATGCTGAATCTAATGCTCCCATCTCTCAGCGCTGCATGAACTGAGGTCCATTGTTTGCTTCAAACATAGGACTTTGCTGCTCAGTATCAAACTGTGTAGTCTATTTACATATGAAACAATCAAAGGAGGGGGTACCAATTGTTCATCACACCCTTTCTCCCCCAGTAAGTTCCCTGCTTATTTTTCAAATTAGGATTCTTGCAAGATAATCATTAAACTGCCACTAAGCTAATAACAGCAATTATGCTCAAGGAATTGAGTTTACTGACAGTTATCTCTTGTGCAAATATGTTTTTTAGATAATTCTTTTGATATCCTTTTAAATTTTGGGAGTAATCCCTTTTATCACAGAACTAATAAAGAGAATTGTTTGTTTTCGGGTGTAGCGCTGAGCGGGATTGTTTATGCAATTCCAGTGCTATAATCTTTAAAGCTTTAGACTTGGTTACAATAAACGTTAGACTTTGATGTGGGAGGGGAAGGATTCATCTGTGAACAAATAGGCACATAGGTTCACAGATGAAGTGCCAATGCCACTTTGGGAAAAACAAATAAAATGATTGGATAATGATAATTATCATTGCCAGTATGTAGTGAAGAATAATAATTACATACTTCTGTTTCTTCCAAATCAGAACCCAACGACACAGTCATTAAACTGTTGAATGATTCCATCACGTGCTTCCCAACTGGTAGCTTTTCATTTGGTGTTTTAAACAATAATTTCACAAAACAGGCACCTTGAGGATGACTTGGCCAATAGTCGAAAGGATGTGTTCCAAGTGCTTCTTATGCTCCATTCACAGAGATGGCAAATTTTTAACTTGCTGAAGATCATGAAAACATCATTAAGCTGAAAGCATGAATAAACTGGAACTGAATGGCAAGTATTGCCCTTTTCTTTGCTGGGGATCCCAGTTTTATTTTGATATCTGCAAATACTCACATGCTTCTTGCCCAGTTTTCACCCCATTTTCCCAACTCAAATCTTCAGACCAAGCCTACACATTCAGGCAGAGGCAACAACAAGAGTAGTGATTATTCCCCACCAAAGACGGGAAGGAAGGGAGAGGAAGTCCGCCATGGGCTGCTCTTTTGTAGACTCTCATATTTGATTTAGGGGCTCCCTTAATAAGATGCCCAACAGCTTTGGTTGGAGCCATACATAGCAGCACAAGGAAGATGGTTGTGGCTGTTGGATGTCAATCATCTCAGCTCCAGGTCATCACTGCAGGAGTTCCTCAGGGTAGTGTCCTCGGCCCAACCATCTTCAGCTGCTTCATCAATGACCTTCCTTCCATCATAAGGTCAGAAGTGGGGATGTTCGCTGATGATTGCACAATGTTCAACACCATTCGTGACTCCTCAGATACAGAAGCAGTCCTTGTCCAAATGCAGCAAGACATGGACAATATCCAGGCTTGGGCTGATAAGTGGCAAGTAACATTCGTGTCACACAAGTTCAGGCAATGATCATCTCCAACAAGAGAGAATATAACCATCTCCCCTTGATGGTCAATGGTGTAACCATCAGTGAACCCTCACTGTCAACATCCTAGAGGTTACCACTGGCCAGAAACTTCATTTGACTAGCCATATAAATTCTGTAGCTATAAGAGCAGGTCAGAGGATGGGAATTCTATGGCGACTAGCCAACCTCCTTACTTCCAAAAGACTGCGCACCATCTACAAGAAACAAGTGTGATGGAATACTCTCCATTTCCCTGAATGAATGCAGTTCCAACAACACTCAAGAAGCTCAACACCATCCAGGACAAGACGTCCCTTGCCCCATACATCACCTTAAACATTCACTCTCTCCACCACTGGTGCACCATGGTGTGTGTGTGCGTGTGCATGTACGTGTGTGTATGTGTACACATTCCTTAGGCCATCTGACCAGCCTGTCTGTATGCGCATCTAATGTTTGGGCCTCCTCTTGACTCTTTTCCACCCCAACAATGTTCGTCTCCTTAGGGTCTTGAAGGGTGAGCAACTTGTGAGGCTAGGGGGGAAAGGGATGAAAGGTGTTACTGACTGAACGCTAACTGATGCACTGTCCTTGTTGTTAATTTCAGAATCACGACCACATGGCCGTGGCCAACAGGACCAGAGCGCCCCCTCCACACCTGAGGGCCAAGACGTGCAACTTGCAGCACATCATTTCAGCCAGCCAGGCACCAGTGCAGCCACAAACACTTCGGTGGGGAATGTAACATCAGCTAGTGTCTCAGGTCATAGTGAGAGGGCACTTCACAATCGCTGGAGGAGATGGCAGGGACAGAGAGTGCCAATGGTGCCAGCAGCCGGAGGGCAGCTGTAGGACAAGCGGCAGGATTTGCGAGAGCATCTAGCAAGGTTGCATGAGGGTGTGCTTCAGTTGGTCTCTTCGGTGGAGGAGTCTAGGTAGAGTGTAAGTGAAGGCATGAACCTCAGGACAGATCTTCACACTTCCTCCGCTGAGAGATTGGTGACTCTCACGGGGAGGGGCTTCAATCGGATTGAGACTCTTCTGATTGGGTTACACGTTGACCTACAAGCCCTCACAGCGGTAATGGCCACAGGTGGTCATTCCCAATGTGGGAGATGTTCTGGGCACCAAGTTTCGCTGCTCGGTGCCCATGCATCTGTGGTGAGCAGGGAGGTCCAATGTGACCTCACGTCAGCGCAGCAGCTGCCTGACGATGCTGCGAGCTCCTCTCAGGGTGCTCCGGATGAGGGCAGCAGCTCCTCCGCCCCTTTGCCAGTGACTGTTGCATCCGTTGAGGCTGCGACAACTGGGGAAGTGCCAGTTCTGGAACTGGCCACTCCCTCCCAGGTGGGGCCATCACAGGCTCCACATGCCAAAGGATGCCCACCAAGGTCATCAAGGCCAACAGGACAGCAGAGTCAGCAGGCTGTCTCACAAGCCACTCCCAGCGATGGGGCGGCACCAAGACGTAGCACCCGCAAACGAAAGCATGAGGCACGTTAGGCACTCCACGGGTATGTCACTGGTGATTTTGTGTTGGCCTTAGATTAGGGAACAAATAGTTATGTTTGTAAGAGAGACTCTTCTCTTTGATGTTGGATGGAATAGAGTCCAGTTTTCTGACCAGGGCTGAAGGTGTTTCCTTTGTGCTGCATTTGTATGTTTCACAAACATATCATGAGTGTTTGAATGGACGTTGATGTTTCTGCACTAAGCCCTTAGTTGCAGCTGATGAGGTGGAAGATGTAGCACCTAAGTGCCACGTGTGGAAGTGCCAGGCAATGCTGGTCCCGCTGATCGATGTGTGTGGAGCTAGCTGAAGGTTCACTGGATTAAATTGTCCCGGGTGTCCCTGCCTTCTTGGTGTAGTAGCAGGTCGGTGTGCTGCCCCTCATCAACACCTGCATAGGCGATGAAGCACATTCCTCATCCTCTGAGCCACTGCTGGATACATCATGTGCAGCCTCATCCACTGTGTCAAGGTCTTCATTGTCAACTGAGTTCCCCCTTTCCAGTGCAATATTGTGCAGAGTGCAGCATCCTACCACTATCATAGAGACGGGATCTGGGGGGTACTGGAGTGCGTCCCCTAAGCGGTCAAGGCAATGGAACCGCATCTTGAGAAGACCGATGGCTGTCACCACCACAGCCCTTGTGGTGCCCTGGCTACTATTGTAATGCTGCTCAGCTTCTGTTCTTGGACGGCGGAGAGGTGTCATGAGCCACCTCCGCAGGGGATAGCCCTTGTCTCCCAGCAGCCAACCATCCAGCCGAGCCGGAGCACTGAAGAGCCCCGGCACCTGGGAGTGTCTGAGGATGTAGGCGTCCATAAGACCATAAGACATAGGAGCAGAAATTAGGCAATTCGGCCCATTGTGTCTGCTCCGCCATTCAATCATGGCTGATAAGTTTCTCAACCCCATTCTCCCGCCTTCTCCCCGTAACCTATAAGACTATAAGTCGTGGGAGCTGCCTGGGAACCTTGCACAAACTTGCAGAATCTGCATCCTGTGATCATACACTATCTGCACGTTCATGGAGTGGAAGCCCTTCCTGTTGACGAAGGCACCGGGCTCACCTGCTGGCTCCTTGATGGCCACATGTGTACAGTCTATTGTACCCTGGACATGGGGGAAGCCAGTAATGGCTGCGAAGCTTCTGGCTCGCTATGCCTGACTTGCCTGGTCGCAGCGGAAGTGGATGAAGGTCAATTTCCATCTTAACAGAGCGTCTGTAACCTGCTTGACACAAGTGTGGACAGCTGATTGGGAGACACCGCAAAGATCACCCACCGAGCACTGGAAGAAGCCAGAGGCATAGAAGTGGAGGGCAACTGTGAGCTTCAGAGCCGCTGGCATGGGGTGTCCACCCACACAGCGGAGATCTCAGGGCCAATCATCTGACAGATATAGTTGACTGTCTCCCTTGAGAGACGGAGCCTCCTTCGGCACTGCACCTCAGTCATATTGAGGTAGCTGCTTTGCCGCCTGTATACCCTGGCAGCAGGATAGTGGCGTCTTCTGTGGCCTCTTCCACCTTGGACAACCTTTTGGCCCTGCGCCCCTTGTGCCTGCGTCTGGCCTCCCAAAGGTGGCTCCCCTGGAGACTGATTGTCCACTCCTGGCCTCCCCCTTATTCTAGCCCTCCCTTCCTCCTCAGAGGAGCTGCTTCCAGTGGAGATGTCAGAACGCATACCCAGGCTAAATGGAGGCCTCCGGAAAGCTGCAGGCCCAATATAGATTACTGTCTACAGAGTGCTGAGCTGAAGCTTCAAAGTACACAGAAAGCTCTTGGAAATCGATGTGAACTGCTAACAATCACGCAGGCAAGTTTAAAACACCTTCTGCATTAAATACTTCATGAAAAACATGAACAACCCCTCTGAGTCCACATATCCCACCAGTGCATGAGCTTTAATTAAGAAAAATCACCTACCCGTCTACCCATTGGGCCCGTGCGCCGAGCTGAAGTTCGCATGGGCCCTTCAAAATCCTCATCAATTGTCAAGTTAAGGGCCTTAACGAGGCCTTTAATTAATGGTGGGCGCGCGTCCCGCTGCATAGCGCGCCCGCCGACCTAAATATCGCAACGCTGTGCGCTGACGTCGGGACGCTCGGGTGACATTTTAAGCGCTGACGTGTGGGTTCTGCCACTCGCACGTCAGCCAGGAAATTCTGCCCCATGTTTCCTACATTGCAAGAGTGACTACATTTCCTAAGTACATCATTGGCTGTAAATCACTTTGGGCTGTGCGAAGGGTGTGAAAGGTGCTGTAGAAATGCAAGCCTTTTCTGTTTTTCCTTAAACAAGCCCAATTCTCTTATCCCAACAAGATTATTGATGCATGAAAATGTGGGACTTTGATTCAGACTTCCGGATAAGGGAGCTCGTTTTCACCATTATTGTTGCATCGAACTTCACACAAATATTTCTTGATGGCATTTTCCAATGACTCACCGCAATTAGTTTACAGGGAAGGAGGAAAGGGGGCTGGGGGTGTGGGAGCAAAAAACCGAGAAGGCGAGCAAATAAAATAAACCCATATATGAGGATATAATCATATGCATTTGCTGACTGTGGGCCTTCATATAAAATAGAGTCTAGCATTCCCCCAGAAACTCAAATGTACATGTGGGAATGCAATAGGCTGGCACCATAATTCTAAATTAAGAGCAAAGTCATTCAGGAGTGGAATCAGGAAACATTTCTGCACGCAGAGAGCAGTGGGAATCTGGAATTCCCTCCCAAAAGGCTGTGGATGTTTAGACAATTGGAGGGTTCAAGTTTGAGATTGACTGGTTATTATTGGGTATCAAGGGCTATGGCACAAAGTAGGTAAAAAGAGTTGAGGTACAGGTCAGCCACAATCTAATTGACTGGTGGAGCAGGCCCGATGGGCTGAATGACTGGGACATACTCCTGTGCATTGCTCCCCTGAAATTATTAGCTGTAGAGCCACGAATTTAAGAGCTCCTTCAAATGTAAACTTAAACTGGTACTACTTAAAGTGCCTCAGATGGAGAAGCCCTTTTGCTGAGCTGTGGGAAACTGGACACTGGTGAAGTGCTTTCCCCTCACAGCCTGAAGTCATTAACCTTTCCCCCAGCACATTCTAATGAATGATAATTTCAAAAAGAAGTAATGTTTAGTTTGGGAAACAAGCACTGATAGACTTCAGGAATCTAAATGAATAAACAACTTTAAAATAAACACTGGGTGAAGCACAAACACAAAAGCACTAATTCCAACAATGAATAATGACTTTGAACATATGGCCATTCACAGCGTCCATCTGATGGCACCCCAAGGCTAAGAAAGTGCAACCTCAGCGGTTTGCCCCTAAGTGGTGTTCCTTCATCTGGTAATTAAAACAAGGGATTGGCTGCATTGTGCGACTTATCCTGATAATAAACAGGATGAGTGCTGGCACGTTCCAAGTGAGAATTTGTCTTTCTTCGAATACGAAAAGCTTCATACCTTTCTGTAAATAATAATTACTCTCCCGCGACTGTTTCCACAAGTTTAAACTTTGAAAAACCTTTCCAGCCTGCTGGGTTTATTGTATTTGCTCGCCTTCTCGGTTTTTTTGCTCCCACACCCCCAGCCCCCTTTCCTCCTTCCCTGTAAACTAATTGCTGTCAGTCATTGGAAAATGCCATCAAAAAATATTTGTGTAAAGTTTGATGCAACAATAATTACAGAGGTAGGAGAAAAAATTACATTGCAAGAGGAAAGTATCTCAGCTCAACAGTTGTTGCCTTGACTCTTGGAGCTGTTGTAACTGAAGCCTACTGGCTACCGTTGGGGAAAACTTGACACCAGGGCTTCTGGTTTACAACAGAGACTATTTCTTGCAGTCGAAAGCTGGGAGTGAGTTCCAGAACTGTTTTCACATCAAGGGACTCAAATGCCCAGACAGCAAATGTCAGCTTGTCAATACCGTAATCATATATGGCCAAAAGAATTCAAGTCAGCTCATCCCTCAAGCTCAGTGAACTGTTGATGGGATTCTGTGTGACTGTATGGGGATAATCAGTCTGAGATGGTTAGTGCAGAAGGATTCAGCCTGTTTCACAATCTGTCTGATATTCTACCTCAGTGAAGAAAATTGGGTAGAGTATAGAACAGGACACTGATCTGCTGTCACCTTTTCTGTGCTTCCACTACCCAAGGTCAATCTCACCTCAATTCGTTCATTTGCTTTTAGCAGGTCTGATAGTTTGGAGAAAAAAATCTCCTCAACAATGCTTCCTCACTGCTGGTATTCTGGATTGACCTGTCTATAAGAGCAGTGCTGACGACAGGCCATAACAATCAATTCCAGTCAGATTGAGCAAGGAAAACATGTGGCAGCACAATGGGTAAACATGTTGATTTTACAGTATAAACTGTCTTCTGACACAGCATCAATTTGCCCTGTTCTGCTGAGGAAATGTGGTATAAATGTGGAAAATTACAATCACCAAGGAAGTGGTACTTAGCAAATTGTTGGAACTGCGGGTTGACAAGTCCCTTGTCCTGATGAACTTCATCCCAGGACCTTAAAAGAAGTGGCTCGTGAGATAGTTGATGCGTTGGTTTTAATTTTCCATAATTCACTGGATTCAAGGAAGTTTCAATTAGATTGGAAAATAGCGAATGTAACTCCTTTATTCAGAAAAGGAGGGAGACAGAAAGTGGGAAACTGTAGGCCAGTTAGCTTAACATCTGTCATAGTGTAAATGTTAGCAGCTATTACTAAAGATGTTATAACAGGGCACTTCAATAAATTCAAGGTATCAGGCAGTGTCAACATGGTTTTGTGAAAGGAAAATCATGTTTAACCAATTTATTGGAATTTTTTGAAGAAGTCACATGTGCTGTGGATAAAGGGGAACTTGTGGATGTACTGTACTTAGATTTGCAGAAGGCATTTGATAAAGTGTCACATCAAAGGTTATTTCAGAAAATAAAAGCTCATGGTGTAGGGAGCAACATATTGACATTGACAGAAGATTGGTTAGCTAACAGGAAACAGAGACGAAGCATAAATGGGTTATTTTCTGGTTGGCAGGATGTGACGAGTGGTGTGCCACAGGGACCAGTGCTGGGGCCTCAACTCTTTACAATTTGTATAAAAGATTTGGATGACAGAGCCGATGTATAGTCACTAAATTTGCTGATGACACAAAGATATTTCGGAAAGTAAGTTGTGAAGAGGACACAAGGAGGCTACAAAAGGATATAGATAGTTACGTGAATGGGCAAAGATTTGGCAAATGGAGTAAAAAGTGGGAAAATGTGATGTTGTTCATTTTGGTAAGATGAATAAAAAAGAAGCATATTATCTAAATGGTGAGAGATTGCAGGGCTCTGAGATGCAGAGGGATCTGGGTGTCCTCATGTATGAATCACAAAAGGCTAGTACGCAGGTGCAGAAAGCTAATACAATGTTATCATTTATTGCAAGGGGTGAATGAATACAAAAGTAGGGAGGTTATGCTATACAGGGCATTGGTGAGACCACATCTGGAGTACTGTGTACAGGTCTGCTCATTTAATGAAGGATGTAAATGTATTGGAAGCAGTTCAGAGGAAATTTCTTAGATGAATACCTGGAATAGGCAGGTTGCCTTATGAGGAAAGGCTCAACAGGTAGGCTTGTATCTACTGGAGTTTAGAAGAGTAAGAGGTGACTTGATTGAAAAATATAAGATTCTGAGGGAAGTTGACAGGGTGGATGTGGAAAGGATGTTTCCTCTTGTGGGAGAATCTAGATCTAGGGGTCACCGCTCAAAAAGAAGGGGTTGCCCATTTAAGACGGAGACGAGGAGATTTTTTTTTCTCTCAGAGAGTCGTGAGACTTTGGAATTCTCTACCTCAGAAGGTGGTTGAGGCAGAGTCTTTGAATATATTTAAGCAAGGGGTGAAAGGTTATCGGGGATAGGCAGGAATGTGAAGTTGAGGTTAAAATTACATCAGCCATGACCTTATTAAATGGCGAAGTAGACTCGAGGGGCTGAGTGGCTCACTCCTGCTCCTAATTTGTATGTTTGTACGTATAGATCAGGAGACCACATGATTCTCTATATTAAAAGGATATGCAAACAAGGTTATATGAAGTAAAGTGGGAGGAGGTTTAAGTGGGACATAAACATCACCATAAACTAATTGGGCTGCATGGCCTGTTTTGGTGCTGTAAATTCTATGTGATAACAATATAATGGTTATACAGAGTGAAATGATCTGATGGGCATCAAAGACATCCTGCAGGATAATGGCTATCCTGGTTAGATCATTTCACGCTGTTTATTGCGCAGACTTATGAACTGGCCTCAGATCTTCACTTTTGGCCCTGAAAAGTACCTACCTCAGATTACCCTGGAAGGGCAACAGGCGCAGTTAGCAGTTTTGTGCTGCTACTATGCAGCAGTAACATGAGTGGTATTCGACACTAACAGGATGCTGCCATCAAGGCAAAAAGACGTTTTGCCTATTACCCAAATGAGTAATGTGGTCTATGAATCTCAGTGCTAGTGTGATGGTAGGTATGTAGGCTGTGTGTCCCAAAGACTGGTGGATCATATCAAGCAGCATGTCTCAGCCACTGTTCACAACAGGCAAGGTACAGACCGTACCCAATTAGCCTTTGCTTGTAAAACTCAAAACAGTGTCTTACATTGGATGCGATTCTGCTATTGGACAACATTCGCTAAATAATACTCAGTGTGCTAAAAATTATGCTGACAACCAATTTAAGGTTGTCAGTCTGACTCACAGTATGTCGCTTTTGCGTTTACGTATGCATATGTTCTTTGCAGACAGAAAGAACATGTACACACATTGAGCTTATTTTAGCTAAACAAAATAAGTGATAGCTATTCGCTGGTTCATTTCTCAGGGCAATGCCTTGACCATTCAGAGTCAAGCTGCCTAGTTTAAATTTCAAACAATGCTTGGCAGTTAAGTGTCAGTCACCATTAACTGGTGCATTCTCCATGGCAATGCCTCTACCAATCAGAGTCCACTTGCCAACCAATCAGCATTCTCTTCTCAGACAGTATAAATTTGTTGCTTCCCCTGACATTGGCATTCTTTCTGAGTGCAAGACAAAAAGCTTTGTGAAATGTCTTTTTTCAGCAAAACTCAATAATAGAACTATTTCACAGGTTCTATGCCAGTTCCTGTCACTGGTTACATTGGCAACGATTTCATTGATCACTTAGCATATTATCATTTGGATGTCTCAAATATATCATAGAGTTTCTTACGTCCTGGGTAACTCAGGGATGCATAGTGAAATAGAGGCATTTAAAATAGTGAATTGAACAGATCATGATTTCAGACCAACCTTCTGAGAATGAAACAACAAAGCCCAATTTTAAACCAGTGAAAGGCATATTTAGAATGCCTGTCAGTCAATAATTCACACACATGATCAACAAGTACAACAAGTTGTAGGCCTGGAATCATTCAAGGCAGAGATGATGGATGGGGCAATGTCAAGTCTTGAGATGGGTGAGTTTAGATGGGCTGAATGGCCTTTCCTCAAACTGTACCCATCTTGTGAAAACTTCATTGAAACAAAGCAAGGTTTGTGAAGAATATTTATCATTTGGCGAAGAAGAGTCTGAAGAAGAGTCACACGGACTCAAAATGTTAACTCTGTTTCTCTCTGCACAGATCCTGCCTGCCCTGCTGAGTTTTTCAGCATTTTCTGTTTTTATTTCAGATTCCCAGCATCTGCGGTATTTTGCTTCTATTTATCATTTGTAATTCTTTTCCCTTTCCTTTTCATTTCTTTCTTTCTGAAGATGTGGTCTATTGGCAAGCACAAAAAATGGTCTTCTTCAGCAGAAGGTTTCATTTTCTGGAGGCTGTTTCTCATCAAGCATCAGCTTGAGACAAGTGGCAGGACTTCCTCCTCTGTGTCAGAAGGTTTGTAGGTTCATGCCCCATTCCAGGGCATCATCAAGATTCTAGGCTGAGGGCACAGTACTATGGAAGTGCCACACTGTCAGAAGTGCCGTAATTCACATAAGGCATTAAACCAAAGCCTTACCCACATGTTTCCATTATTAATGATCTCATGACCCTAGAGGTAGTTGATTCTCTTGGTGTCCTGGGCATATAACTCCCTGAAATAACACCACCTAGAACCAATTAACTGGTCATTCATCTCATTGCTGTTTGTGGTATATTACTATGCACGGATCCATTTTACCTGCATTAAACTGTTGACATGTTTCAAAACTAAGTAAGCATGTGTGAAATGCTTCAAGATGTTTAAGAGACACGACATAGCATGACAGAATTTCAAGTCTTTCTGCAAGACAGACTCAGTAATGAATAGGTTAAACATCAGTGTACAATTACATTTTCAACCCATGCACAACTGAGGGGTGGGTTTAATTTGTTGCTTTCTGAAAATCGAAACCAGACCATGTCTCAAAGGCTCCTTCAGCTTTGCTTGTCCCAAATGCCGATGTTATTGGAAAGCAGCATGGCCAGTCATGCTTCTCACAGCAGGGTTACTTACTTGCATCATGTCAGCACCCTAGGAGCTCATCAGTCTCCTCTCTAATACCATGGCGAAGAAACAAAGCCCGCAAATCAAGCTGTCCTGAATGGCATGTCGCTTGCTGTGCGATAATGATCCAAGTAGCAACCGATTGTAACGTGAAACTGCAGTCACTCCATGGTCCAGTCAAATGAATCAAACCCCACAACAAACATGGTTTCTATTCTGTACAAACACTAATCAGGAACAGGAACCAAGGACGATGCCTTTCCTCTTCCCCAGTCTATTAATTTCGAGGCCAATTGTAGATCCCCACACAATGTCTAAGCTGAGGTCAGATGGGAGATGTATCTTGAAACCTTCCATATCTGTATAGCCTAACAACACAAAGGCAGTTATAGATTCTTGAAGTCATAATAATACAGAAGGAGGGCACTTAGCCCATCGGGTCCATGATGGCTCTCTGTAGAGCAAACCAGCCCAATTACCCCGCTCTATTCCTTTAGCCTTGCAAGTATATTTCCCTCAAGTCCCTATCCAATTTCCTTTTGAAATCATTGATTGTCTCTGCTTTCACCACCCTAGTGAGTTTCCCGTTATTACGACTAGATGTGCAAAGAAGTCCTTCCTCACATTCCCCTTGCATCTCTTACCCAAAACCTTGAATCATGTTCCTTTGAGTTGTACCATCAGCTCATGGAAACATCTTTTCTTTGTCTATCTTACTAAACCTATCATGATCATGCAGGCCTCCATCAAATCTCCCCTCAGCCTCCTTTGTCCAAGGAGAACAACCTGAATGTTGGCCTCTGTCTTGGCAGGTTGGTTGTACACTTCCTGACATCTGTCAGGATTATCTTTGGTCCTGTACTGATGTAGATACTGTCTTGTACCACATGTAGCTTGAACTAAAAATGTATTTTGCCTTCATAGCTCCAATTATTAATAGCTTATTGTTCCATACGGAGTTAGTGCCTTGAAAGTTTACTGTGAAAAATATTAGAATCTGAATGCCTAACCTATTTGTAGGAAATTCTTTTGCCCATTAGATAATTTCCTTTAATGTTATGGCCTCTGTTGAAAAAGCGGACAAAGCAACTTCATGTTATAATCTTTTGTAAAGCACAATATACTCCACAACAGTGTGAGGGTTATTTTCTCCATTTTGAGGCTGTTCAGTGGCAGTCCCACAGCAATAGGTTCCTCCACCATCTTAATATGTCAACAACATGTAACTAATTAACC
This sequence comes from Carcharodon carcharias, assembly GCF_017639515.1. Lineage (NCBI taxonomy): Eukaryota > Metazoa > Chordata > Chondrichthyes > Lamniformes > Lamnidae > Carcharodon > Carcharodon carcharias. Next base: position 14,051,530 of record NC_054483.1, on the reverse strand, counting down.
ATTCCGTCATACTTGAGTGAACAGCTGACATATGATTGGCTGAAAGGACTTGTCATAACATTTGACAGGGAGTGATTAAGGGCACCCCTCACTTTAACAACATTTTAATGGATTTAAACAGTAGGGGGCCAAGAGGGCCAGTGTGAGCAGGCCACTGTTTGGGAAGTTCATTAAAAATAAATTAATTAGGCTCCTCTCAGTCATGCAACCACCAGCAAAGTGAAACTTACAATGCGGGACACCCTGCCATTCTCTCTCAGCCGCTGTGCTTTGTTTTTGCAATGTGTTTTAAAATATTCCATTGACTGATAGTGTTAAATTTTTTTCAAAAATCCATGCATCCACGTTGAGTTGTATTTTGTCAGCAATGTCCTGCTGCACTTGAGGAATATTTTCTGAACATAATTCCAAGACGCATGAAAGGTTCAGGACTATTTATTAATGTCGCTCATTATCATCACAGCTGCAACTGACCTTTCTTCATTCCTTGTGCTTTGCTCTGAACGTTGGCTGATTGCCATTATCTAGCAATGAATGCATTGAAACTCTTTAGCACTTTATTTACCCATCAACACAACAGGTCCAATTTTGCGTTTATTAAGTACATCCTCGGAACAATGCAAGGTCCTGCACAGATGAATCGCTTTTGAACTGTAGTTTCTCTTATGTGGCCAAATAAATGTGATGGTTTGTTTTGACACGGAAATGTCCCCTAAATAGCAAATCTGTTTTTCACAGTGTTGTTTGAGCGATAAATATTGGACACTGAATCACTTTTTCTCTTGCTTTGCATGAAACATCTTGTTAACCTTGGCTCAGATAGCACTCTCACCTTCTCAGTCATCTGATTCTATGCTCAAGGCCCACTCCTGGGACTTCAACATGTATTCCAGGCTGACGCTCCAGTGTAATACTGAGGGTGGGTCTGTATTCTACAGCACAGCAAGAGACCGTTTAACCCATTGTGCAAGTGTTTGAAAGAGTATCCATTAGCCCTGCTCTTTTCCCACAGCCCTGCAATTTTTTCAAGTATATATCCAATTCCCTTTTGAAAGTTGGTGCTGATTGCTTCCACCACCTTTCCTTAAAACAGTAACATTTTAACAATATTTGAGGAATATGGTGGAAGGAAACCCGCACTGTAGTCTGATTTAATGCCAGCATATTCACTGCTAAAAGATAATCTCCCAGATGGTATTGATTCTCTTACAATAACCCCATCTCCAGTTAATCCCATTACTCTCCCACATGCTTGTATTACTCAAAATATTATTCTTTTGTTAAAAATACAGATCGGGAGTCTTAAATAAACAAGCACAGGAAAATCTTTTTTCACAAGAAAGCCTTGTAAACTTTGCGACATTCCTAATCCAGATGGAATCCATAAAAGCTGGGTTCTTTAATCTGCTGCAGCAGAGTATTTACTCCTGTGTGTGTTTTCTCCCCATCTCCCCTGAAAGTGTTGACTCCTTGATGGGCTACAGCCATCAAGTGCTCTCCCATACTTAATCCTCGAGGCCATTGATGGTGAATGTAGACAGGCTTTCCTGCCACAAATGCATCACATTTCAATCCTGGAATGCTGACAAAATAGACCCATGAACGTAGCAGTGGATCCAACACCTGCAGAGATTGGGCACAGGCTGTACCACTGATAAACTGGTATGTTCTGTGCCCCACCCCAAAAAAATTAAATGTAAATAGATGCCAATTTTTACCCCAGCATGTCTGGATGCGCTAAGAGGAGATTTACATCATGTAGCTTGTATCATATACCATCAGAATTTTTATTTGTAGCAAAGCAGAGAAGATTATAGCCACTCAGGGATATTGCGTGTGATCAGTCAAACGAGGAAAGCTACATCAAAGTCATGTTGGAGTGTTGTATGCATTTCAATACTGATGGTGAAAAATATGGTGGGCACATTCCAAAGAAGATATTGTGGTATCAATTATTGCATCTTCCGCTATTATCGGCATGGTAACACAGAACTTTACCATTGCCGCTGCATGCTTTAAAGATGTAAATGGCCACAAAGGTCTTCTAAACTAACGCATGAAAGGCTGATTTATGTTTCCACAGTCGCAGAATTTCATATATTTATTGGAGGAATCATTCATATAACCTATATGGGACTGACCAATGGTTCGGTCATGATGGAAATATAGCAACAGCATTTGGTTTTTGGCTCACCAAGCATTGGAATTAAGTGTCCTATTCTCTTTCTCTTACTTTGATTTGGGATATGCCCTTTTGTTTTCCCCTGATCTCTGAAGCTAGCCTGCTCCCAGACCTCAACCTTTGCCAGTCCTGAGCTTAGCCCTCATGCTGCACAAAATGTGCTTGATTATAATGCACCTTACTGTTCCACCCACAACTGCCTTCCACGCTTTGAAAATCCCTTTAGCTCAATGGTACTTTTGACCTCTGGGCAAACTATCCATCCCCTCAATTTTCTGGTTTTAATTATAGAACCACCTTGGTGTAGTAACTGAACACAACATGTGAATCCAGAGGAACTACATAATGAAAATGTTGCAACCCTAACCTTGGTTCACACCAGTGCTGGATTGATCTGTGTGCAGCCTGTCATGCCTCCACACACACAAGAAAGAACCCACAGGGCAGATGAAAAGAATGTTGTTTACATAGTGATTTGTTAAGATCTGAAATTCCCCAACTGAGAAGGTGGTGGAAGCAGATTCAGTCATAACTTTTAAAGAATTGGATATATACTTGAAAAGGAAAACCTTTGCAGAGCAAAGGGGAAAGAGCAAGGGGGACTATTTGAACAGCTCTTCCAAAGCGCTAGCACAGGCACAATGGGCTACATGACCATCTTCTGTGCTTCACCATTGTATGAAATGATTTTGGCCTGCACCCCAATCTTTGCTGTTGTGAGCAGTAAGTAACTTATTTGAAGCAGGTGGAAGGCAGGTGTTTTCTCACCTGAAAGATGGAGTAATACCAGCAGCAGGTTGGATGGAGGAGAGGCTCTAGCCCACTGAAATGCAGCCAAATGTAACTTCAACAAAGTACACAACAATTTCATTCCAGTTGTGTTAAGGTTCCACTGTTGGACTGCTGCAATGAGGCCAGTCCTCCAGCTGTGCTGTTGGGCCTCTTTGTTAAGAGGTCTATCCCCTACTGGGGATAAACAGAGCTCTTTGAAGAGCAGACAGTAGAGGAGTGATTGAGCTTTGTTATTTTGCGAGCACAGAAGGGATTTTGTTCAGTCTGGGGGGCTATGATGTGTCCCAAATTGCAGCCCTGGACGTGAGAAACATCAGCATACAAAGCAGGATTTCCCTGTCAAAATGAGACAGCTGGTGAGTGGGCAAAAGTGAGGCAGCGAGCACAAAGGCAGGAATGTTGCTTTGCAATCCTCATCCATTTCTTTGCATCTCCGCTGCCTTAGAATTTATCACGTTAAAATTTCACATGTGAAAACAGCAATTGCACCTTCAAACACTGGGGTTTGGGCCGGGTGGGGCGGGGGGGGGGGGGGGGGGGGGTGGGTGGTGGGGGGAGGAGGGGGGGTGGGTGGGAACAAGCTCCAGCTCAATTTCTACCCTGTAAAGTTTCCAAATGAAAACCAGATACCTGAACCTGCTCCATTGCAAGTAAGCTGAGACTCCATTGAATAAGGATTCCTCTCACAATAACATAAGTGAGCTGGTGAAAAATTCTTCTGGTCGGTATTTCTGGTGAAATGGCAAATGTACACTGAAAGGACATACAACCTGGTTGCAGCAGCCAAATTCTTATTTCCATTCGGTTTAGTCACCAACATGTTCCCTGTCCTGTGAGCATTGACTGGTTTGATGCTTTGGGTTTGTACTTGCTGAAGAGGTTCAGATTTAGAGGCAAATCTGATGGAGGTAATTTAGATTGTTCTCGGCAATGAGTGACTATGATCTGGAATGCACTGCCTGATTGGGTGGTAAATAATAATAGCTTTCAAAAGGGAATTGGAAAAACACTTGAAGGTAGAAAAGTTGCAGGGGTACAGGGAAGGAGCAGGAGAGTGGGACTACCGATAACTGGATTTCTCTTCGAAAGAACCATCGCAGACTCGATGGGCCAAATGACCTCCTTCTGTGCTGTACTACTGTGTAATTCTGTGATTCTAAAGCTGACACAACAGGAGACTGTGGCTGAAATTTCCTGGTCCTCCAGTCCCCAACCCACAATTATTTTTATTCGTTCATGGGATGTGGGCATGCTGGCTAGGCCAGCATTTATTGCCCATCTCTAATTGCCCTTGTTCAGAGGGCAATTAAGAGTTTACGACTTTTTACGATGATTTACAACTCAACTATTTTGATGGGGCAGAGAAAGCACAGGTGAGCAATTGAGGAATTGGTAAAATTGCAGCCATTGTGTTTGAGCTAACAGGGATAGCTAGAAGCAGAAGTTTTGCTTTTCTAAGATGTGATCAGCGTGTGGAACAGGATTTCTTGAAGGTTGCAAATGTTGACTATTTGAAATGATAGATAAAAAGAAAGTCTTGCATTTACACAGCAACTTTCATATACTCAGGACAACTAATGAAACACACTTTAAAGTGCAGTCACTATTGTAATGTTGGAAACACAGCAGCTAATTTGCACACACTAAGCTCCCACAGACAGCAATGAGCTAATAATCAGATGATATATTTTTGGTGATGTTAGTTGAGAGATAAACATTGGCCAGGGCACTGGGGAGAACTCCCCTGTTCTTCCAGTAATGCCATGGGATCCTTTGTGTCCACCTGAAGGGCAAATGAGGCCTCAGTGTTAACACCTTATCCAAAAGACAGCACAGCCAAGGGTGCAGCATTCCCTCAGTATTATACTGGAATTTCTGAGATTGTTACCTACTGAGCCACAGTGTGATCACTCACCTCTGGCTGATGTGTTTTCCCCTGTATTAGATTGCACAAATAAGGTAGCATCAACAAGGTTCCTGTCAAATATAAACCTACAGTGGAAAATTAGCCATCCATCGACTACAGTTCTCACACAGTGACTACATGGATGGCTGCTGTGAGAAACAGAAGTCTCCCAGTTCTCTAGTATTGAGGCAAAGAAGAAAATTGGACTCAGCTGACCCCCGGTGTCACTCAACATCCGGCTGCCTCAAGTGGAGAAGTGGAATGTCAAGCTGTAGAGCTAGGTGCTAAGTGGTAGCAGTCATTGTGAACACTGAAGCACCACATGGGCACTCAAAGACTTGACACAGTAAAATGTTTAGAAACTTCTTAAAATGCTCTGATTTACATTTACTGATGCTCTGCCTGTTCTGGGAAACCAGAAGTCAATCTGAGCCCACATTCATCCAAATGATTCAAAATTACATTGAAATGTATGCCTCAGGCTCACTAAACTGTTTTGAAGCAGTTTACTATGCTTAGCTTTTGAATGCCTGTCCTATCTACCATGATAACAGCCATTTAACACTGATCTGTCTGACCTGACTAATCAGCCAGTGCGGAGATGTTACATGACAAATAAGCCAAGGCCTGGTGTTAAGTCTAAATGATGTCAGTTCACATCATAAGAACAAAGAGATTCGATCTTCTAATTCAGCTCATTAATCTCCATGGAGTTTACATCTTGCAGACCTGAATTGGTTCTCTTGGCTCTTTCTCCCCATCTCTCCCTCCTTCCTACCAAAGTCAACCTATGTTGAGTTGTGGCCATTGGCTTTTCAGCAACCCTCTCGAAAGTTGGATGGCATGCTCATTGATGAAACAAAAACAGAAAATGCCAGAAAAACTCAGCAGGTCTGACAGCACCTGTGGAGAGAGAAACAGAATTGACATTTTGAGTCCATATGACCCTTCTTCAGAGTTCATGATCATTGATGACTTTCACTCTGACATCAGGGAGGTCATGTACCTTTCTGGACTCCAACTCACACCCATAGACATACCTATCTGAACCCCAGTGGCTCTGACAGTGCAACACTTCCTCAGTACTGCACTGAGAGTGTCAGCCCACATTTTGTGCTCAAGTCTCTAGAGTGGGACGAACCCAGAACCTGCAGACTCAGAGATGATTGCCATGGCTGACAGGCAGCATAAAATTGACATTTCTGCCATCAGCTCAGTTATCTAAATTGTGATACCTGCACCAGACTCGCGATATAATCAGATGAGAAGCATGTGCAAAAAAGACTCAGTCCATTACTGTTCTTCTTCAGTAGTCATTTCATCTTGAATAGGCCACACAGCATTGTTACTGCAGCTCATAATGCAGCCGGCTCAACTCACTCATCTGGCCTGTGGAACTCCAGGGTAATTAGGTGAGTGCTTATGAAAGGGTAAAGATGGACGAGGTTTGGAGTGGAGCGAACAGTAGTAACAACTGTCAATGAAAAATGTGTGCATAATGCTAGCCTGTCCGTCTACCCTCAATTGGCTGTAACAAAATACACTGACTTCTGTCTACACTGCTTAGAAAATTGTGTGCAGAATCCTTAAACTCACAGCCTGACTGACAGCTCAAAAGAGCCTCTTTGCCTTTCACTCACAATGAAGACAGTCAGGACTAGAGTTATGGATAAAGATGCACAAAACACCAAATCTGCATTGAATCAATGCTCAGATAACATGATAGCACCCTAGATCAATCAGCAGTTATGGAATTGATACGTGTTCCTTGGTCCAAATTGGTTTTCTTCCATTGGCACTACTCTCTCAAGCACCCTTGGCAATGTTAGCAGTTACAAAGTGCTGCAAAAACAAGAAATTGGAGAGCTCTCATATATATATTTTTTCTTTTGCATTGTGAAAACAGTCATGATCCTCATCTATAATAGCTGAACTTGTACGTGTGAGAGCACGTAGATAAAGGACATATGTTGAGGTTTTTGGTGCATTCCATCTTCCAATCAGCAGACTCAGCAAAATAATGCACAGAGATACTGAAGTCACAAAGGGTTTTATGCATTTGTATCCACTTGATGCAGCTCATTTCTTATTTTCCCCTGAAGGTATTTGTGGAAAAAGTTACAGGCAGGTACCTTTGTCAGGTCACTTAAATGATACTTGCAGTGGAATGCTCATACCCTATTCAAGTAAAATTTATGGCAGTTACACTCATATGCAGTCAGCCAGGAGACCCAGAGAACAGTTTCGTTATCTTTGGAACCAGATTATCATTTCACATTCCTAGATTATGAGATTTTTAGTAAAATTGGCTTTATTTCAGTATTGTAAATCAGCCTGGGATACTGTCATTTGCTATTACAATATTACTTTGCAAGGTCTGTTTTTGGACTGGCTCATCCAACTTATTAAGACATTTAAGCCTCAGCTTGACTCAGTCATAGGGTGTAAGGTAGAATTCTTGCTCTGCTTTTGGAATTGGGGACCTAGAGGCAGAGGCATTATTCGGGATAGGGTTTTAAGTTGCGTTAGGTAGTCTAGTCTCTGTTGATGACCGCACATAGTTAATCATTTCAAGTGCTAGTTTTATCTCAACTCTATGAAGCTGATTGGAAGCTTTTATATTATATCCAGTTTACCTGTTCTGATTTCCTCTGGATATGGTTTGGTGTTAGAAGAAAAAAGAAACCGGCTTTTGGCTATTTACCCTTTCCGGACAACTACACTACCACATATCTTTACACTGCAGCACTCAGCTTGGAAGCCGCTGAAGAGCAGTCAGTGAATGTGACATCACAGAAAAATGACAGGAACTGCACAAAAGTGAGAAGTTTAACCTTCAATATTGTTGTCAGCAGATGCAACCATTTATTTCAATGGGATGAAAATCGAGTGCATTCTGCCCAAGGGAAATCTGCAAAATTCTATCCTTCTGAGTTTAAGTCCCACTACTGATTTGGCATCAATGCAAGACTGCAGGGGTGCTGTGTTGTCAAAGATGCTGTCTTTCAGATGAAACCTCAAACTAGAAGGGTTGTAGAGATAAGCCAGGTTACGACAGACCAGTGAATCTCACGTCAGTGATAGGGAAACTATTGGAGAAAGTTCTGAGGGACAGTATCTATCTCCACTTGGAGAGGCAAGGTTTGATCAGGGGTAGTCAGCATGGCTTTGTCAGAGGGAGGTCATGCCTAACAAATTTGATTGAATTTTTTGAGGAGGTGACCAGGTGTGTAGATGAGGGTAGTGTAGTTGATGTCGTTTATATGGATTTCAGCAAAGCCTTTGACAAGGTCCCACATGGGAGACTTATAAAGAAGGCAAATGCACATGGGATACAGGGTAATTTGATAAGGTGGATTCAAAATTGGCTTAGTTGTAGGAGGCAGAAGGTGATGACTTAAGGCTGCTTTAATAACTGGAAGCCAGTGTCCAGTGGCGTGCCACAGGGCTCTGAGTTCGGTCCCCTCTAATTTGTCATTTATATAAACGACATGATGACTATGTGGGGGTAGGATTAGAAAGTTTGCGGATGACACAAAGATTTGCCGGGTGGTTAACAGTGAGGTTGAGTGTCTTGGGCTACAGGAAGATATAGACAGGACGATCAAATGGGCAGATAAGTGGCAGACGGAATTTAACCCTGAAAAGTGTGAGGTGATACAGTTTGGAAGGAGTAATTTGACAAGGAAGTATTCAATGAACGGCATGACACTAGGAAGTTCTGAGGAACAAAGGAACCTTGGCGTGTGTGTCCATAGATCTCTGAAGGCAGAGGGGCACGTTAGTGGATGGTGAAAAAGGCATATGGGACACTTGCCTTTATCAATCGGGGCATAGATTACAAAAGTAGGGAGGTCATGTTGGAGTAGTATAGAACCTTGGTGAGGCCACAGCTGGAGTACTGTGTACAGTTCTGGTCACCACATTATAGGAAGGATGTGATTGCACTGGAGGGGGTGGAGACGAGATTCACCAGGATGTTGCCTGAGATGAAGCATTTAAGTTATGAAGAGGGGTTGGATGAACTTGGGTTGTTTTCGCAGAGAAGACTGAGAAGCGATCTGATCGAGGTGTACAAGATTATGAGGGGCATGGGCAGGGTGGTTAAGGAGCAGCTGTTCCCCTTAGTTGAAGGGTCAGTCACAAGGGGACATAAGTTCAAGGTGAGGGGCAGGAGGTTTAGTGGGGATGTGAGGAAAAACTTTTTTACCCAGAGTTTGGTGATGGTCTGGAATGTGCTGCCTGGGAGGATGGTGGAGGCAGGTTGCCTCACATCCTTTAAAAAGTACCTGGATGATCATTTGGCATGTCATAACATTCAAGGCTATGGGCCAAGTGCTGGTAAATGGGATTAGGTGGGTAGGTCAGGTGTTTCTCACGTGTCGGTGCACACTCGATGGGCCGAAGGGCCTCTTCTGCTCTGTGATTCTGTGATGTGATACCTGGCTGATCAGGTTAGTGTAAAAGATCTCGTGGCACTTTTCAAAAAGGTCAGGCACTTGTCCAAGCCTCAAAAGAATCCTCTTCCATCATGGGCAACAAAAGCAGTCTAACTAGGCATTTATCTCGTGCACTGCTTGCTATACCTTGCTGTGTGCAAACTGGCTCTCACATTTGAAGACACAGAGCACTTCAAATGTATTCCAACTGGTAATGAAGGACTTTAGAATTTCCAAAGAATGTGCAAAAGTGCTATGCAAACACAGGTTCTTTCTTATATATAAACTGATGGTGCAGAGACTGCAGAATAATTCTGATCAGCCTGCCTGGAATTTAGAGATATTTTGTACATATTTTGTGCCTGTTTCAGCTAAGTGACAGCCATTCGATGACTCATTCCTCAGGGCAATGCCTTGACCAATCAGGGTCAAGCTACCTGGTTTAAGTTTCAAACAATGCTTGGCAGTTAACTGTCATTCACCATCAGAGGTGCATTATCCATGGCAACTCCACTTGCCAACCAGAATCACAGAATTTTAACAGGAAGAAGGAGGTAATTTGGCCCATCATGTCTGCACCAGCTCTCCAAATGAGCATTATGACCTATTGCCATTGCCCTGCCTTTTCCCCATACCCTTGCAATGAGCACTCTCTTTACATACAGTATAAATTGTTGTTTTCCCCCTTGCAATGGTATTCTTGTGAGTGTCCTGAGGAATGCAAGACAAAAAGCTTGGACATATCTTTTTTTTCAGCAATACTCAAGTTCTGTACTACCAAGTGACTATTTGTGCACTCGGGGTAATTTTGACTTTTGCTGACAGTGTGAAACAGGTCATATTGCTTTGAACACCAATCGTAAACCTTTTTCAGGTTATTGTCTCCATTTAGTTCAGTAAGAAGAAAAATAAGGCTCAACAGACTATCATCCAAAACTAGAATTGCCACTATGGACTTAAGGGAGCCAAAGATTATAGTTTGGGATAGGGAGGAAGGCATTACTTTTAGACACTATTCTAGTGCAGCATTAAAACCTTGACACTGAACACAATGACAGTTCAAGGGCCACTGCACTATTATGAGATCTGGGAGTGACAGGACCTCTTTGACACCTTCCCCCAAGGGATTGAAATTCTTGTTCATTATTTAACATGGCATCAGATTCCTGTCTGTGCTATTTTAATGAAGTTGTTAGCCCATTTAAAATAAACTTTGCTGTAACAGGGCACAGAGGAATTGGACTCAAGCAAGTCAGCTAGTGAAGTGAAAACAGGACAAAAAGCAAAGGAATTCCAACTGCTAGACGGAATGACAATAGGGGTGAAATGTTTTAATGAAAACCAGGGGAATGACCGTATTTCTTTGTAATTAAAACCTGCTAACAAAACCACATTCTCAGAAATCATGTTTCCAGGCAGTGTTTTCCTGTGATTTCACCAGTGGCTCATTCATTAACAGACAGACATTCTCGCATTTTCTTTTGGTCAAAAGAAGAATTTGCCCCATTCCGTCGTGAAACATTTGTGAAAGAGGGAGCAAAACTACTGAAACATTACAGAAAGTTACTAATGGATCTTATGTATATGAAGATGGTACAGTAGTAAATTTGGCTGCAAGATCTGTTGAAAGGATCAAGCCCTTAAAGACAACGTATAGCAAACCCTGTATGAGACTGTAACACACTTCTGATTTAACCATGAATGGAATACCCAGTCATGTGCTCTATGTTGGTTCCATTAGGGCTTGGAAATGATGTTTGTGATATATTTGTACAAATTTGCATTTGTGTGAGATTTCTCTCTCTCTCTGCTAATTAAAGGTAACCCCTCAATTTGAAGCACATTCACCTTAACATTTCCAAGTGCACACTGGTGGTGAAGTCACTCATCCACAGTCAAAGCATGTTGTACAAGCAGAGGTACACTGTTGATGGCTGATGATATCCAGGGAAAATTCATCCCATTAAAGCATTCATGCAACAACGTTGCAGGATAGTGCAGCAGGATTTCCTCATAAAGCAGTCCTCATCTCAACCCTTTTCAGCTTCTTACTCACTCGCCTTCCCTCCATTGTAAGGTCAAGAGTGGGGCTGTTTGCTGATGATTGCAGTGGCTAGTTCCATTCACAACTCTTCATTGAGCAGGACTAGAATAATACCAAAACTTGAATTGACAAGTGTTAAATAACGTTCATGTCACATGCATGCTAGGTAATGAGTAGAGTAAACAAGACAAAGCCTAATAACAGCCCCCCAAGCTTCCACCAATTTCATCTAACGGCCCACTCTCAAAATCTTGGCAGTGGTCTTTGCCAGAAGTTTAACTGGAAAAATTGCATCAGCACCCTGGCTGCAAGAACAGAAACTGGGCATCCTGTTACAATTGGCTCTCCTCTTGACGCCTCAAAGTCCCTCTACTATCTATAAGTGTCTACAATACACATCTCTTGCCTAAATGAGTGCAGCAACAGCACCACTTAAGGAGCTCAACAGTCAACGCCATAGGAGAGAGCAGTTTGCTTGATGGGCCCCTATGCCTCCGGAGCTAGAAGCCACGCCTCCGACACTGGGGTAATGTAAAATCTACAACATTCTCTGCAGCAATTCACTAAAGTTACTCCATAATGGGATTGGAATGAAGTGTGTCAACTCTTCCACGGCCCAGTGGCTGAAGGCACACAGATGAAAAGGTTCACTGATTGCAGCCACAGATTCAGTTGTGGTGCCCCCAATGGCCCTTGTACTCCTGGGTCAGGGAGAGAAAATGTGACCCATACCTAACCTTAATTGCTCTCGTTAGGAGGAAGGGTGAGAATGAGATCGGTCTCGAATGTGTGGCTCTCTTCAGCCCCCACCATCTGCTTGCAGATGAAAACAATCATTTATTGGAGGTGTCAGAGGGCTGCTGGCATTGGTGTAACCTGGAAAGAGTCAGGGTAGGGGTTAAAATTCAACATCGGTGGTTAGGTGGCACAACAGGGCAGTGACAGATCAGCCACACATTATGTACTCTGCTGACTTTGCTTTCTATTGAGGCCAATGGAGTGAAAAGTCAGATGAGACATATATCTATCTATATAGAGGGGTGGGGGTCAGAAATCAGCTACTAGCCATTTTATAGCCCACAGAGGAGCCAAATTTTAATCCCAGTCTGTTTGTGAGAAAATCAGAAACCAAAAAAAAGCACTCCACTCTGGAATGTGCATAGAGTGTGGTATCCTCAGAAAATAAGGTTAAGCACTTCCATATTAAAATACTGTGGCTAGCAAAAATCTCTGGGAATAATTTTATAAGAGTGTGCCATTTCCTTAATATAAGATCTGTGCTCCAGAAAAATTTCAGAGACTTTCAAAATATGTGCCATAATTATGTATTAAATGTGAAAATGTAGTCGATTCCAAACAAAACATTAGAACCTTATGAAAATAATAGTAAATCCTCTGATTAATCCCAGAATAATATCTTAATACAATTATTATAATACTATATTTAAGTTAATTCTTGGCCCATGGTGACATCAGCTCTGAAAAGCATATATGTTCAGCTTTTGATTAATAACTTGTGGGTTTCTGAAATTACCGGAAATGTCATTGCTGTCATTATTATTTGCATTTTTCATTCCCTGCATGTGGTGAAGTTAAATAACACTGGTATCATGCAGCTCAGCCAACTTATGTACCTTTTGACTCCTAACTTAATTTGCTTTTCTCTACTAGGTACTGAAGCTTTTACTTTTTTTGAACAAAAAATATACTTTATTCATCAAATTTTACTAAAATGCATTACATAACAGTTCAAATTTGACATTGAATAAAGTGTGATGAAATTCACTTTCTTTCATTCCAGAATGTGGCATTCTGAGTTGCCTCACTACACTTACAATTGCAAGTGATATTTATAATATACATCTAAATTTCATGTTAAACGGTCTCTGCTGAAAACAACCCGAGGGGTTTTACATGGATTCTTGCCCCTCCTATGGTGGGAGGGCCTTACACTGTCCCACTTGAGCCTTTGCAGCAGCTGGCTCAGCTTTAGTGCATCCCTTAGAATGTAGTCCTGGACCTTGGAATGCAGCAGTCTGCAACACTTGGTCATGGACAATTGTTTGCCTCGGAAGACCAACAAGTTTTGGGCAGACCAGACCACCTTTAACCAAATGAAAGTCCTCCAGCAGCATTTGATTTTTGTCTCAGTGTGTGTTTTTAGAGCAGCAGGTAGAACACAAAATTCTGTGTTATGAAGCTGCTAGTACCTTGACAAAAACCATTGGATATCTTTACAGTCTTTGAAAAGGTTGTGATGGATATGAGGGGGGTGGTTAATTTAAACAGCACTAATTTCTCCCCTCACCACTCATCCATAAACAGGAAGGCATTTTGATTTTGTATTTGTATTTGAAAGATTTTTATAAGCAGTGGCATATTTCCCAACCCCTTGGTTTTCTATTAATAACCCCACAGCAAACTCAAGTTGAGATGAACTCCAAGGGTTAATTTATTTGCACACACTCAAAAACATGCAGGAGGGTCACAACATCACCTCCACACTAAAGAGAGGGACAGGGAAAAGAGGGATTTACAGTATAGAGGCCACAGAGAAAATAAATATTGGTTCACGTGAGCTCCAGAGCCCAGAATCAAAGTCCAATGAGGTATTCCTTCACAGAGTTCAATGGGTTGAAAACTGATGCTGGCAAATTCACTTTTCTGGTGGTATTGACTTCACACGATGAGATAGACATGCAGAGATGAATCAGTCTTGTAGGCGATAGCGCAGACTTCCAGCAGAAGTGGAGTAGATGAGGCCAAGTGTCCAACTTGGGCCAGGGCTCCTTCATTGTGGCCTGCTAGTCAGATGTTAAACAGCATACTAGGTGTGCAGCACAGGAATGTAAGATTAAACTGTTCCATGGGCCAGAGACTTGGGTCATGTGACATTCCTCCTCCACAATGACTTCAAAAGGGATGTTTACCCAGCATCTGGAATTAGCTTTGTTTTCAGGATTGATAATGTCTCAGCCATTATGGATTGAAAGGTGTGCCATTTGTGTTGAGGGTCTGGCATTTGAGAAGCCATTGTCTCAGTAAACTCACTGACTCCACTAGAAAGGTTGGTTTATCAAATGCAAATAGCATTGCTGTAGCTCCCTTTGAAATTGGTCTGTACAGTCCCAGGTTGTTTGTTAGTAACTCCCGAGGCATAATGAGGTGTGACATTCCAGAAACTGAGAAGAGAATTATTTTGTTCTGGAGAAAAAGTCCAGTTCAAAATAAAAAATAGCAATAAGGATAAGGTTTTATATATATATATATATATATAAATATAGTGTTATGATTCTTTTCGATGTCGGAGGAACTCAACTAGGCACATTCCAGAAGGAGCAGGGAGACGGTTTCTTCCCCCACCGCAGCCACTTTGAGGGCAGCATATGGTTACGCTGAGACTCAGGATGTGCATGAAGGACCTGATAGGGAAGGGCCTTCTTTCAACCAGCCAAGCTACGTCTTGGTACCCGTTTGGAAGTTCTAGCTCTGAGGCATTCTGCCAAATGACTGATGCTTTTAATGATCCTCTATGACTGCAGCCGAATAGTTATTCACATGAGAGCCTTGATTGTGTGTCTTTCACCCTTAATTTGCGTATGTATGGACTACCAGCAAGGGCCCTTGGATAGAAAGGAAGAAATTACTTTTTTATAGTGCCTTTCACAACCTCAGGATATCATCAGGTGCTTCACAGCCAATGAAGTGCTTCTAAAGTGTTACCTGGAAAAACTCAGCAGGTCTGGCAGCATCGGCGGAGAAGAAAAGAGTTGACATTTCGAGTCCTCATGACCCTTCAACAGAACTTTTCTTCTCCGCCGATGCTGCCAGACCTGCTGAGTTTTTCCAGGTAATTCTGTTTTTGTTTTGGATTTGCAGCATCCGCAGTTTTTTTGTTTTTATATTTTTATTTTTGCTTCTGAAGTGTAGTCACTGTTATAATCACAAAACCCTGGAGGGGTCTTACAGAGACCCTTGTGTTGGACTTTGCCAAGAATTTTCACATCTTGTCCAGTAAGCACAAAATACGATAGTTGCTGATGATTGCAGCTCAATTTGCAATTCCTTGGATAATGAAACAGTGCAAGGTCACAAGCAGGAAGATATGGACAACCATTAGGCTTGGGCAAATGAGTAGCAAGTAAGATTTGTGCCACACAAGTGGCGAGCAATAACCATCTCCAATAAAAGGGAGTATAATCATCTCTCCTTTGCATTCAATGGCACTACCATTGTTGAATCCACCATCACCAATCTCCTAGGGATCACCATTAACCAGAAACTAAACTGGACCAATCACATAAAAGTCATTACAACTCCAACAAGTCAGAGGCTGGGTACTCTGTGGCATATGACTCAACTCCCAGCTCCCCAGAGCCTGTTACCATCGACAAGACATAAGTCAGGACTGCGTTGGAATACTTATTGCTGGCCTGGAGGAGTGCAGCTGCAACAACACTCAAACCATCATCCAGGACAAGCAGCCAGCTTGATCAGCACCCAATCCACCGACATTAAGTTCGTACAGTGGCTGCAGTGTGTACCATATACAAATGCATTGCAACAATTTGGCAATGTTCCTTCAGCAGTACCTTCAAAACCCATGATCTATACCACCCAAATGAACAAGGGTAGCAGGTGCCTGGGAGTACCATCAGGTTTCCCTCCAGGTAACTCTTCATCCAGGCTTGGGACTATATCACCGTTGCTTCATCATCACTGAGTCAAAATCCGGAATTCTCTGTCTAACAGTGCAGTGAATCAAGAAGAAGGCCGCCACCCACCTTCTCAGGGCAGCTAGGGATGGGCAATAAACCCTGGCCTTGCCAGCGATGCCCACATCCTGAGAATTGTTATATTTTAATATGGTACCATTTCAACCTCTTATCAATTGATAAATATTCACATAGAAGTGGTTGAACATGGTGCTTTGTTTATTGACTGCAGTAACTGAACTAACAAAACAACATGGCTTCTGTGATCCCATAATTCACTGGCTTGCAAAGTACAGCAAGCCAAATAAGACATTCAGTACATATCAAGAATGAATTTAAAAATGTCTATTACATTCAAGAAGCATTACCTTTCTGTTTATGAAACCAATACTTGGCCTGAAAGTGGATGGATTTGTGTTCAGTATTCTCTTTAATATTTTGTCTTTGGAAGGAATGAAAAGTTTGTAAACACAGAGATTAATACCAAGAGGCCACATTGCATTAGATTCAAGATCTTATTTTACATTACTTCTGTAGATTCTTAGCTTGAAATGATGGCTTAAAAAAATTACTCCTGGGAGAGTGACAGCAATCCCTTGAAGGCTTAAATTCTCCATTTCATATTCTTCATTCTGACACAAAGCTCTCACAGTAACAGGAAAACAAATCTTTCTCAAATGATACTTGTCAGAGAGCAAAATTATGTCCTGCTAAATAGATTTGAAGGAGTACTTTCCTGCAAATCACACATCAGTGTATCACAATGGCTTTTAGGAAAGCTCAGCAGGTTGGATGAATTCCAGCAGTCTGTGTGGAATATGAGAGGTGAGATTTACTTGATAATTCTGTCATCTGAATTTCTAAATTCAGTTTCGGATTGCTTCTGTCAGCTCATTACTGACAGTGGCTGTGGGGATAATGAGCCAAACTTACCAGGAGATAATACCAGCTGAAACATTAGAACCACTTTGTTGTGTGTTAATTTATCATCAGAAAAGATTTGCTTTTATCTAGTATCTGATTATATCTCTACTGTACATCTCAAGACACCTCATACACAATGAATTGCTTTAAAGTGCAGAGATGATTACATGAGCAAACAGGCCACCTCTCTAATACCATGGCAAGATCTCAGAGACAGAAATGAGATGAATGACTAATTGCTCTGTTCATTGTGTTGTTGGTTGAGGGAGGAATGTTGTCCAGGAGAACTTTGCTCCTTCTTGAATAATATAGTGAGATCTTTATCATCTGTCTGATTCAGGCAGATGGGACCCCCAGCTCGGCCAGTAGTTCAGCCTCACTAGAGCAATGCAAGTACTAGCCTAGATTGCATGCAGAAGTTGCAGAATAGGGCTAACTCCCACAACCTTCTGACAGGGTGCAAGAATATTTTCAGCTCAGGTGGACTGTTCTCGAGGGGAACTGAAATAGCTGAGGGAGGGGTGACGGGTGTACTGTAGCTGGTTTTCCTGGGTTTTTAAATCAATGCCTTTTGTCATTAATAGACTCACCAAGATTAGGAATAGACCACCTTGAATCCAGTTCTTCAGATATCTTGTCACATCCGGCAACTCATTGGTGCAAAAACAAAAATAGCTGGAAAAACTCAGCAGGTCTGACAGCATCTGTGGAGAGGAAGACAGAGTTAACATTTCGAGCCCGTATGACTCTTCATCAGAACTGATGAAACTCGTTGGTGCACGTTCATTTCGATAGGTTTATGGTTGTCTCTATCAATCATGTTGCTCAGGCATCTAATCTGAGTGCCTGATTACTCCCACCTCAGGAGCTCTTGTTAGTTATTCATCCCTTCCATGCATAAGTCATGGCTTTGGAAGAACTTGTAATGAGTTGAAAGTTAGAATTAAGGTTAGAAAGTTAGGGTCAATTTATTTCGGTGCCAAATTTACTTTGTTTGAAGACAAGTGTTTATTTCAAGATGGGGAGGTGTCTAATTGGGGCAAAAGAAGTGAATCAAGGCATCCGCAATTGCCTGCATATCTGCAGTCAAGATACTTCAACAATAACCCTTGACCACAGGAGGCTTTGGGATGCAGTGAGATGTGTACAAATTCAGATGCTTTCTTTCATAACAAATCCCACTTTAATCACTCTTTGGATGGCTGTGGGTGGAGAAGCCTACTTGTGATGAAATGTTCAAGTTGCTTGTAAGCAGATAGCTGGTGAGGAGATTGTTTCTGTATGACTGTGTAATATAGATAAGCCTGACTGCCAACCATATATCATGGTTACAGATTAATCTTTCCCTTCCTCTTCTGGGAGAAAAATGAGCTACAACTTTATTCAAATAAAACATATGAAATAGGCCATTCAGCCCCTCAAGCCTGCTCTGCCATTTAATGAGGCCAAGGCTGATCTGTTTGTGTTTTGAGTTTCACATTCCCACCTACCCCCGATGATCCCCTTGCCTAACAAGAATCTATCTTCCTCCGCCTTCATGATCTCATCTCCACTGCCTTCTGAGGCAGAGAATTCCAAAGTCGTATGACCCTCTAAGAGAAAAAAATTCTCATCTCTGCCCCAAAAGGGCAGCTCCTAATTTTAAAACAGTGCCCTCTAGCTTTGGACTCATGCTCAAGAGGAAACATCCTTTCCACGTCCACCTTGTCAAGACTGCTCAGGATCTTATATACTTCAATCAAGTCACCCCCTCATTCTTCTAAACTCCAGTGGAAACAAGCCTGTTGCAAGTTCATCACCATTTTCATCTCTACTTATGTTGCAATCGCCAGTTCCTTAACCTGTCCTCAAACCATGGTAAAAATAAATGGTCTTTTACCAAGCTTCCTCACATTGGTCACTTCAGTAAGTCCTCCGAGTGCCATTCAATGTTTAAATTAAAATTGTTTAACAACCAGTAGTTTCAGGATGTCAAAGTTAATTCGTTCTTTGCAACAATTTAATAGCTAACAGTGTTCATGAAGAGGAGTTAATTGTAGATTAATAAATGACTAACACCTAGTAACAGGATTAACCCTGTGCTTGTATCAACATTATAAACTAAGACACAATGTGTGTTAACTTTACAAATTGTAACATCAAGTTTTTCTTTGTAAGTGAAAGCTGTTGGTTTGTATTTTGTTTTGCTGGTCGACACTCCGATCACAATGGACACTCTGTGACCTCAAAGGAAGGAAAAGAGAAGCTATAACTGAGTGATTTGAAGCAGACAGGAGCCAGGCTTGAAAAGTGCTCAGAAAGGTGTCAGCTTGTGTCAGCCAGTAGCCCTCAACATTCCGAAGCCAAGGAAAGGAAACATCAGGCAGGGTTCCCACTCCTAATTCCTATCTAGTGACACCATCCACCTGCTCCCCACCAAGCCCTCCCCCAGTGGAAATTATGCACACTTGGGATAAAATGAGGAAGAGTTTACACTTGTATAATCACATTTCCCCGTCTCAGTACATGCCAAAGTATTCATGCCCAATTATTTGCTTTCCAAGCCTTGTTGTGAAGGCAACTACAGCAAACAATTTTCACACAGCAAGATCCCATAAACAATAAATGAACGTGGTACTGAATAAGGGAGAGACTTAGGTCTTAAAATGAGTGTTTCTAGGGTTCCTGACCTGGAATGAGGCAAAGGGGAAGAACCATTCCTCCACCCATAGCTGCATACAAAAACCCCAACCTAATTTGCAATGAGGTTCGTTTGCATTGGCTATGCAGGTGCATTGTAGATCATGTGTAGTATCTGTTCTTATCAGTTTAATATCTGATACGTCCCTTAGCTGGGGACCATATATTAAATTGATTTTTGGAGCAGGGAGATGGAATAGGGGCTTGCTCCATCCACTCCACGCATCGACCTGGTATTGCAGTATCTCTGGGAATAGAAATTTTTAAAAAAATCTACTGCATCCACTTGTTGGAAGATTCAAGTGGTACCATGGCCAGAATTTTACGTTTGTTGGTCGGGCGGTGAGTGGGCTGATTGCCGCTGGCGAAATGGGCCGCGTCGCCATTTTCCGCGGGCGGGCCAATTAAGGCCCACACCGCAGCTTTGTGACTCGCGTGGAGAACGGGAAAATAGTCGCGGGGGCAGGCGGCCTCAGGCTGCCGGTTCCAATGGGGAGCCAGAAGCCTGTTTAAAGAGTGGCCAGGCAGCCTGCTTGAAGCAGTGCACCATGGCCACTCAGATTTCAAGAAATGTTGCATGGAGGGCAGAAGAGGAGGTGAAGGAGGAGGGCGGCAGGCTGCAAGAGAGGCCAGCAGTGGGGGGGGGGGGGCACTGTGCCCCCAGATTTTCGGATGCATGCCTTGCTGTCCTCCTGCAAGAGGTGGGAAACCAGCATCAGGTCCTGTTTCCTGAGGATGGGAGGAGGAGGGCTCCCCATGTCACCAGCGAGGCATGGGAGGGGGTGGGCGAGGCCGTAAGTGCCCATGATGACATCCGGCACACTGGCACCCAGTGCCAAAAATGATTCAATGTTTTGCTGCGTTCTGGACGGATGAGTACCATGTCTGTCTTGGCCATTTGACCCAGAAGGCAGCCTTAGCCTTTGACCCCCCCCCCCCCACCACCACCGCCTCCCCACCATGTATTGCTGTTGTTACTGCACAGGGCATCTTGCGCACGCTGGGTGGGCAAATGGGTACTGACAATGCTTCCATCAGCCTTATTGGTTGAGGAGAAGAAGGGCTTTCCCCGCAGCATATGTTGGTTTCTGTGGCATTTGAGTAATTTGGGGGCAAGCTGCAGGGGAGGCTGGTAGACACATATTCGGAACTCCAACACATGTCATATTGATGGTGATGAGATGGTGCAAGGGGTGCCTCAAGGTCTTTTGGGCAAGTCCCATCTGCTGGCATCAGCGCCGCACCTATTTGCTCATCCTTGCCATGGGCACTGGGACCCATGTGCTATTCAAAGTGATGGACGCCGAACGTGTCCAAGGTGGCCGTTGGGGGAGGGGATTGGGACCAGCCATACTATCTTCTGGGGACTGATCACCAGTGGTGTGGACAGGAGCTGCTAGAGGCCTCAGATGGGCCACTGTGGTTGGGGTGCAGCAAGCGCGTGCAGCTGCCCCAATAAATCCTCTTCTCTGTCTTGCAGGCAAAAAGTAACCACAATGCCCGGGAGCGCCTGAGGACTGGAGGTGGGTGCACCCTCCTCCAGTGCCTCACACCCTTTGAAGAGCAGGCCATGGAGCTGGGGAGGAGGCAGGAGGCCAGGGTGGCGAGACTGTGGTCCAGCAGCCAGGTATTTGAGGTCCACAGTCCCATTCACTCTGTCTGCCCACCGTCCAAACCACTGATGATTGCTGCAATCGTTAATGCTGCAACAATGCTCATTCATAGACTGAAACATTCTGACATTTGGGTCATACAGGAGGGACCCTCGTCCCCTTAAGGAATAGCATCTCCACTACCTTCCAAAGTCACCTTATTCCATTTGTGACCACTATCACCATGGTCTAACATGCCATTGGATCGCTGCTGCACAGCCAAAGAGTTATTCCATTCTAGGGGGCTTGGGACCTCCTGCACCCTTTCGGCCAGTGCGCCCCACATTACTTTGTCCAAAAGGTTCTCAGCACCTCAGCTGTGAACCTCATGGCACTCAACTTAGATGAATGCCACCACGTTACTCATCCCTGCGCCAAGGGGAAATGTTGACTTCTGGTCACCCAGTCTATGCCCCTCCTAACGGAATGAAGGGCAATAATGTGACCTCTCAATCTCCTATGATTGACAGAAAATGTCACAACTGTTTGAGATGTTTCCTCAGCCCTGCAACTATCCAGGCAACAATGCATCCACATCAGGTACCCCTGCACTCTCCCCACTCCTATGGTACATAACATGCCATGTGGCATTCCTGAGGCCATCTGACCAGCCTGTCTGCATGTGCGTTTAATGGTTGGGGCCCATCTTGACTCATTTCCACCTCACCAATGTTGTTCTCCTTAGGGTCTTTAAGGGTGAGCGACTTATGAGGCTGGGGGGGAAAGGGATGAAAGGTTGAACTGAATGAACGCTAACTGATGCACTGTCCTTGTTGTTAATTTCAGCATCACCACCAGAGCGACCCACACGTCAACACCACAGCGCCCCGCTCCCCTCCACACCTGAGGGCCAACAAGTGCAACTTGCGGCACATCATTTCGGCCAGCCAGGCACCAGCGCAGACACACACACACCTCGATGGGTACTTTAATGTCGGCTAGTGTCCCGGGTCACAGTGGAGAGGGCACATCATGATCCCTGGAGGAGATGGTAGGGGCAGAGAGTGCTGATGGCTCCAGCAACCAGAGGGCTGCAGGGGACGAGGCACATGCTGGCCAGCACTGATGATGTGCCTCTGGAGTTGTCCCCATTGCAGCAGCTGCAGGACAGGGGGCAGGAAGTGAGTTTGCATCTGGCAGGGTTGCATGAGGGAGTGGTTCAGTTGCTCTCTGCGACGGAGGAGTCCAGGCAGAGTGCATGTGAAGATTCCACCCTCAGGGCAGAGCTTCAGGCTTCCTTCAATGAGAGATTGGCAACTCTCATAGAGAGGGGCTTTAACCGAATGGGTCAAAATATGATTGGGATACGCTCTGACGCAAGCCCTCACAGCGGTACTGGCCACAGGTGGTGTTTTCCATTGTGAGAGATGTTGTGGACACCAAGCACTGGTACTCAGTGCCCATGCATCTGTGGTGAGCAGGGAGGTCGAAATGGACCTCATGTCGGTGCAGCAGCTGCCTGTCCTCGCTGCGAGCTCCTCTCAGGGTGCTCCAGATGAGGGCAGCAGCTCCTCCGCCCCTCTGCCAGTCAATGTTTCTTCCACTGAGGCTGCGACAACTGGCGAGGTGCTAGTTCAGGAACTGGCCACTCCCTCCCAGGCGGGGCCATCACAGGCTCCACGGGCCAGAGGACGCCCACCAAGGTCATCGAGGCCAACAGGACAAAAGAGTCAGCAGGCTGTCTCACAAGCCACTCCGAGCAATGGGGTGGCACCAAGACATAGTACCCACAAACGAACGCATGTGGCACGTTAGGCACTCCACTGTCACTGGTGATTTTGTGTTGGCCTTAGAACAGGGACCAATTTTTCTGTCATTGTGAAATAATCATGTGTGCTTTAATTTTGGACACAATAAAATCCACCTTTATTACCATGGCTGAGGGTCTTTTCATTGTGGTGCATTTTTTTTTCACATAATTATTATGAGTGCTTGAGTGGACATTGATGTTTTTGTACTAAGGCCTTATTTGCAGCTGACAAGTGGAAGATATAGCATGTAAGTGCCACATGTGGAAGTTCCAGACATGCTGGTCCTGCAGATCCATGTGTGTGGAGCTAGCTGAAGGTTCTTTGGATTAAATTGTCCCGGGTGTCCCTGCCTCCTTGGTGTAACCGCGGGTCATCGTTCTGCCCCATATCATCACCCTGTGCTTCCTCATCCTCTGAAGCACTGCTGGATTCATCATGTGCAGCCTCATCCAGGGCGTCAAGGTCTTCATCATCAATTCCATCCCCCCTTTCCAGTGCAAGATTGTGCCAGGCACAGCAGACTACCACTATCAGAGAGACAAGATCTGTGGGGTACTGGAGTGCGCCCCCTGTGTGGTCAATGCAACGGAAGTGCATCTTGAAAAGACCGATGGCTCTCTCCACCACAGCCCTTGTGGTGCCCTGGCTCCTAATGTACCACTGCTCAGCTTCTGTTCTTGGACGGCGTAGTGGTGTCATGAGCCATCTTCGCAGGGGATAGCCCTTGTCACCCAGCAGCCAACCATCCAGCCGAGCCGGAGCACTGAAGAGCCCCGGCACCTGGGAGTGTCTGAGGATGTAGGCGTCGTGGGTGCTGCCTGGGAACCTTGCACAGACTTGTAGAATCAGCATCCTGTGGTCACACACTATCTGCACGTTCATGGAGTGGAAGCCCTTCCTGTTGACGAAGGCACTGGGCTCACCTACTGGTGCCTTGATGGCCACATGTGTGCAGTCTATAGCACCCTGGACACGGGGGAAGCCAGCAATGGCCGCGAAGCCTCTGGCTTGCTGTGCCTGACTTGCCTGGCCGCAGCGGAAGTGGATGAAGGTGGATACCCATCTGAACAGAGTGTCTGTAACCTACTTGACACAAGTGTGGACAGCTGATTGGGAGACACCGCAAAGATCACCCACCGACCCCTGGAAGAAGCCAGAAGCATAGAAGTGGAGGGCAACTGTGAGCATCAGAGCCGCTAGCATGGGGTGTCCTCCCACACAGTTAGGGGAGATCTCAGGGCCAATCATCTGGCAGATAAAGTTGACTGTCTCCCTTGAGAGTTGGAGCCTCCTTCGGCACCGCACCTCAGACATATTGAGATAGCTGCTTCGCCGCCTGTATACCCTGGCAGCAGGATAGTGGCATTGTCTGCAGTCCCTTCCACCTTGGACAACCTCTTGGCCCTGCGCCCCTCGTGCCTGCGTCTGTCCTCCCAAAGGTGGCTCCCCTGGAGGCTGATTGTTCACTCCTGGCCTCCTCCTTATTCTATCCCTCCTTTCCTCCTCAGGGGAGCTGCCTCCACTGGAGAGGTCAGAACCCATATCCCCAGGCTAAATGGAGGCCTCCGGAAAGCTGCAAGGCTGATAAAGAAAGCAGTCTGCAGACTGGTTTCAAATTACACAAAAACCTCTTGGACATCGATGAGAACTACTAACAATCACACAGGCAAGTTTTAAACACTTTCATCAATTATAACTTCATGTAAAACATGAACAACCCCTCTGAGTCCACATATCCCGACATTGCAAAAGTTTTCTTAAATAATCTCCTACTCTCCTGCTCATTGGGCCTGTGCGCTGACTCGAAGTTCACACGGGCCCCTCAAAATCCTGGACTATTGGCAAGTTAACGGCCTTAACAAGCCCTTCAATTAATGGCGGGTCGAAATATCGCGATGCCGCGCGCTGATGTTGGGACACTTGCGCTAATGTGCGGGCTACACTGCCCACACGTCAGCCGGAAAATTCTGCCCCATGTCTCTGTGCAGATGGAAATGAGGCCCAACAAGATACTAACCAAAATGGAGTTTCTTCGTTGCTCTGCAAACAGTGGGCTAAAGAGTCTCATGTAGATCACTTTTTAAAATTCATTCATGGGATGTGGGTGTCGCTGGCTAGACCAGCATTTATTTCCCATCCCTAATTGCCCTTGAGAAGGTCAGGGTGAGCTGCCTTCTTGAACCTCAGTTTGGAAGGTGCTGTCCAAGGAGGCTTGGCGAATTACTGCGGTGCTTCTTGTAGGTGGTACACACTGCTACCACTGTGCGTTGGCTGTGGAGAGAATGAATGTTTGTGGATGTGGTGCCAATCAAGCGGGCTGCTTTGTCCTGGATGGTGTTGTGTTTCTTGAGTGTTGTCAGAGCTGCACTCATCCAGGCAGGGTGGAGGGTATTCCATCACAATCCTGACTTGTTCCTTGCAGGTGGTGGACAGGCTTTGGGGCTCAGGAGGTGAGTTACTTGCTCCACGATTCCTAGCCTGTAACCTGCTCTTGTAGCCACAGTAATCATATGGCTAGTCGGGTTCAGTTTCTGGTCACTGATAATTGCCAGGATGTTGATAGCGGGGGAGTCAGCAATGCTAATGTCATTGAATGTTAAAGGGTGATGGTTAGATACTTGCCTTTCCTCAGTTATGTTCGAAGCATTTGTAGTGGCTTCAGAAAAATACACGTAGGCAGGAACTCCCTAAACGTACCACCTTGATATAGGAGTGGCAGTTTGGAGACCCACTCAATCATTTCATATCAGAATTAAAAGGTGCCCACTAAAAGGACTGAAACGCCTGACATGGTAATCTTTTATTACATCTCTCCCAAAACCAGAAATATTAAGGCCAGAACATTTTGGTAAAATATTTTCAATTCAATTTTTTTTTCAGAATTCCTTACCAATTGCAATCTCTTCCCATGCTGTGTGAACAGCCATTGTATTTTTCAGCTCAGCGCAAAAGAATAAAAAGCCATGTAGCTGCTATAACTATTTAAAATGCATCACAAAATGTAAAGGTCATACTTTGAAACTTGGCCTGGTTCAAATTTTTACATACACCTGCCTTCTTCCCCAGCCCCTGTGAAGTGTTGGCTTTTGCCTGGACGTGGTTCAGATGGCTCACTCAAAGCTCCTTTCTTCAGCAAGAGGTTTTTGCTTCTAAAGCTGCTTTTATATTAGTGTTTGTCTACAGGCTTCCAACGCATATGTGCAGTGCAGCCAACAACAACAGCAGTCCTGTATTCACATTGCTGGATTCCAGCAGACCATTAGACCAGGGAACAAACATTTTCCTGTACCTGGTGTTCCAACTGTTAACTTATGAGGAGAGATTATTTAAAATTGTGTCAGCTGTGGCTCAGTGTGTAGCACACTTGTCTCAAAATAACCAGGTTCCAGGCTCAAGCCTCACTCCAGGGCTTGAGAATAAAAACCCAAGGCTGACATTCCAGTGCAGCCCTGAGGGGGCATTTGACTTTCAGTGGTTCCGTCTTTCAGACGAGATGTTAAACCGAAGCCCTATAGGCCTGCACTGGTGGATGTAACTCTTTTGTTACAAAACAAATAAACTAAATTAACAAATCAAGGGACAAAGTAAAAGACAGCCCCTGAAAGGGAAACTGCAAAAAACAGAAGACAAAATACAAAGGAAACTTAACAACATTAAATCAAAATGTGATTAAAGGGGTCGATAAAACACCCCAGTACCCGCAGTGCCGACTGAGCACGGGAGGCCTCAACTGTGCTGGTGGACACTGCATGCTCCATGATCCATCCCATGGGACTATTCTGAAGAAGAGCAGGGAGTTATCCCCTGTGTCCTGGCCAATATTTGTCCCTCATTCAACATCACAAAAACAGATTCTCCGGTCATTAATACATTGCTGTTTGTGGAAGTTTTCTGTACACATTTGGTTGCCGCATTTCCTACAGTAGAATAGTGAACATACTACAAAAAGTACTTAATTGGCTATAAAGCACTTTGAGGCATCCAGTGGTTGTGAAAACCGTTAAACAAATGCACATCTTTCTTTCAATATAAATGGCTAAGGAGTAATCTGATTGATGCCTTTAGGATTCTGAAAGAAACTAATCAGGTCGACTGCGAGAGTTGTTTTTCTGCTGGTGGGACCAAAATCCTGGAACTCCCTTCCTCACAACACTGTGGGTGCAGCTGCACCAGACGGACTGCAGAGGTTCAAAAAGGTGGCCCAGCACCACCTTGTCAAAAGCATATTATAGATGGGCAACAAATGTGGGCCTTGCCAGCAATGCTTGCATCCCATGACAGAATCTAAGAACAAGCAGCTGGAGAAACAGCAAACATCATTCATTTTAAATTACAAACAATGACAATGGATGTAATTACAGAGCAGTGATCTCACCCTGATACCCAGGTGATAAACTGCAGAGATTTATCAGCCATCGAAACCTTAAAATCAGATCACTACCTCAGCGCCAGTTGTTTCTGACGACCTGTGTTAAGAAGCTGCAGGGCAGTTTTATTGTGTTTTCATTTTCTGTGCCAGTGGCAGTTGTCAGGAGATGTATCCAATTGATGCACAATGACACCCACACAAAGGTTTCACAATCGCCATGTGTTTATCCAATGATAATCTGCTGTTGATTATGGGAACGATCCATTCTGTAGCTGCCTAGACAAATACCTGCAGGGAGCAAGTAAACTGTAGTCTAAATGTCTCTTTTTACTCTAATATTCATAAATTGCAGGAGTTTGTTCCCATCACTTGCCAACCTTTGACTGAAGAGCAATCCCGTAGAGAAAACCTGTCTTCACAATACATGAAACGGGATCTAGAAATGCTTTTGTGCAGCGGGAGAGATGTTGCAATTCACCCCTGTGCCCCTGGGCTAAGGATAGATAATTACTGAGGGTTCCTGCTCTTTCTTGCTGTCCATTGACCCTAGCTGAAAGTCGGAGGGTCAGATGATGGTGGGGTTGGACTTAGTTGTAATGCCTCCCAAGGTTAAATAGCCTTTGACACTCATCATTGATCATACCCTTGATTGATTCTCCATTGCAGAACAGCTCCATAGGTGCTGGGAACCCTCAAGTACCTCACTTCTAATAGTATAGTATGACACAGCATGCAAGGAGGCCATTCAGCCTGTTGTGCCTGTGCCTGGTCTTTGGTGGAAATATTCACTTCATCCCAACCCCCTGTTCTTTATACTTTGCCCTGTAAATTATCTTCTGTCATGTATTGATCCAGTTCTCTTTTAAATGTTACCACTGAATATGTTTCCACCATCCTTTCAGGCAGTATATCCAGATTATAACAACTTGCTGGATAAAAATTATTGTCTCATTTTGTCTCTGGTTCCTTTACCAATCACTTTAAATCTGTGTGCACTCATTTCATTCTTTTGCCAGGTGAAACAATTTCTCCTTCTTTCCTCAATCAAAACCATTCATGATTTTGAACACCTCAACCAAATCTCTTCTTAAGGTGTCGAGTCCAGGTACCGTAGTCAATCCTGATCTCACCCCACCTAAGGCACAATAAGTGCTGATGGATACATCAAGCTTGAATACATTATTCGCTGGGGCTCAGTGAGTTGCTCTTGTCTCAGAGCCTGATGGTCATGGGTTCAAGTCACACTACAAAGTCTTGACATAAGTTAGGCTGACACTCTTGTGCAGTACTGAGAGAGCGCTACATCTGTCCTTAGAACATCTCTGTCAGGAGGACTTAGAAGTGGATGGCTCCTCTGAATTGCACAACTGCAACAGGTTTGTAGCAGTGCTGTAAAACTGGGACTATTTCAAAGAAGAGCAGGGGAATTCTATCTGGTATCCTGGCTATTATTTATCTCTCACCCAACATCAGTAAAAAACATATTGGCCAGGATCTTTAGGTCGGCGGGTTGTGGGGTCGGGGGGGGCCTGCTCGCTGATGTGGGATGACATCAGGCGGGACTCCCGACGTCACCCCGCGTCATTTCAATTTTCAGATCGACAGGGCACAGCCGAATCAACTGTGCGCCCACCGACCTGTCAACGACCTATTGTGACCATTGACTTAATTATTGGACCTGCCCGTCCAACCTTAAAGTCGGCAAGCAGGCCGGGAGCCCTGGCGGGCTTCAGAAAAAGCATGAAACCTCATCCACGGTCGGGGTGAGGTTTCATGAGGTTTTTAAAAATCTAATAAAGGCTAGAGTTAAAGTGATGGACATGTCCCAACTGATGTGACAATGTCATATGAGGGGACATGTCAGGGAAATTTTGCTTCTGCTCGTTGACCATTTTTAAATTTGACGCTGATCTCCCTGAGGCTGCACTTAGCCTCAGGGAGATGAGTGCTCTCTTTTGCGCACGTGCGCGAAAAAGTGCACTCTTGGCTGAAGGGTCCCCCCCACCACCCCGCCTGCACAGAGAGTGCATAGTGCTTCCTGGGGGATGTCATGCTGGGCAGGCCTTAATTGGGCTGCCACACAAAATGGTGGCCCAGAGGCGGGTCCACAAGCGCTGCTCCTGCACTTCCCCTCCAACATGGGGAAAATTCTTCCCATTATCTGTTTACTGACCTGGTTTATATTTTCTGCGTTTATTTTGCTTTCAGATTTCCAGAATTTGTTGTTTTATTTTGTTATTTTGGTGTTGGTAGGAGCTTGATGAATGCAAATTGGCTGCTGTGCTTTCTACATTACGATACCCTTGATTGTAAACTGCTCTGGGACACCCTGAGGTCCTGAAATGCATGATAAGTGGAAGTTTTTAGCTGGAATGCTCTTTCAGAGAGCCAGTGTAGACTCAATGGGTGGAATGGCCTCCTGCTGCACTGCAAAGATGCCGTGATACTGTTTTTCCTTTTTCAAAGCATGGAAATATGAAACCGATGAGAAGGTGCTAACAACGTAAATCTGATTCAGCACTCATTTTGAAAAATTCCTCTGAGTTTCCTTCCAGATTATTGGCAGCATTGTCCTTGAAATTAATCTCCAATTTCTGGAGAAGCCAGGGTGATTTGTGAACCTCGCTGAACCTAATCCCACTACATTAAGAAGTTTTAAAATAGAAGGATAGATGTATCTTGCTGCACTTTTGATCAATGATGAACAAATTGACACGAGTATTCTGCACAGATATGCAGGAAAACACACTCTAATTTGTTTCCCTAATGTCACAGTGTTTCCAACATGTCAACAGAACAATGTTTTCCAAAACTGTTTATTCCCACTGACGCACATCCTGTGCAGATTGACCTCTGACCTCATTTCAAGCCCTTGGCACCGACAGAACTCACAGAGTCAGGAAGTTAATTAGTTGGTGCTGATGATATGTTTATTATCAAAATAAATCATTGGTAAATACCTGACAAGGGTCAACCCATTTTCAGTGAATCAGATTTCTAAACTTACAGGAAATTACCAGAGACCATTTGAAGGAGATAAACGAGAAAGTATTGGAGATTAACGAAAATATAAGTTGAAAAAGCACACAGGTACTCTGGATTTTTAGTTTCACAATCCTCAAGGGGTTAGAAGATCACAGGTTAACAGATAGAAAATGACCTAAAATCATTCCCAAGGGCAGATCACAAGTTTGTGATGGTTATGTTCAAAGATGAGTAGATTTCTAATTGTATCGTCCATGAGTGTGAGGATGGTATGGCAGGCAGAGAGAAACGTGAAGCAGCTGCCACAACTATTTGCAATTTGTATTTATTTCCAGATGTGGGCTTTGAATTCAGTAAAAAGGTCACCGAGGCTTAGAGGTTTCTTACAAAACGAAATTAAACCTTCATTAATACATTTTTTAAAAATGATTTTAAGTACGCACATAGGTTTACAAATTATTACTATAATAATGCCTAGCTCCCCTAGTTAACCTAACTCCCAATTACACTTCCGTTAAGGCTACAGTAAAATACATAGGTTTAAACAGACCCAGGCACAGTAACATGATACCCTGAACAGTCAAATTCAAAATGAGTTTTCTTAACTTCAGTTCTTGCAGAGAGCAGTTTGGGCATAGAGGAAGGAAGCTTTTCACACTTGTTAGATCTTAGAATTCCTTCCCTTGCACACAGCCTTCTCTCCTTCATACATATTTTCTCCTTTGAATGCAAATTCCCATTGTTTCACTATGTCTTTGGACTTTACCTCTCTAATAATAAAAATTTATCATAGTACCAATTTTACCAGTAATCTCTGGGAAAAATAAATACACTGTTTCTTAACTTCTTCTGGCTAGGAGAAACATTTCACCCACTCTTTTGAATTCAAGCTAGTCTGGTTTATTTAAAAATGCAAATGTTCCTTTTACACCTCACATTTTAAAATTCCCCCCATGTTTACCTATGTAGCATTTCAAACCTAGCTTCTTTTTGAACATAAAGGATGTCAGACCAGCTATCTCTAATTCAATTAAGTCCCACACACACACATACACACATATACATAGACACATACCCCACTATTACTCTACTTTACAATAAATTTCAAATAACATTATGAAAATTATTACATCTTCCTGACAGGGGATATGCTATTTTATAACAGGACTGTTGTACCCAATAACACACACTGGAGTAGATCTTGTCTTTGTGAAAGAAGGGGTGATCACAACACATTTTGCATCCCTCCTGATTTTTATTTCTATTGACAGGTTTCAGCCATGACTCAGTTGATAGAATTCTCACCTCTGAATCAGACATTAAAGTTCCACTCCAAAGAATTGTGCATGTAATCCAAGTTGACACTCCTGTGACATACTGAGTGCTGGTCTGTTGTAAGTGCATCTTTTGGCTAAGTTAAACTGAGGCCTCATTCTCTTGGGCATTGTAAAAGATCCCTTGGCGCTATTTTGGAGCAGAATAGGGGAGTAATACCTGGCGTCCTCATCAATATTTATCCCTCACACCACTGAAACAGATGATTTGACTGTTATCACATCGCTGTTTGTGGGAGCTTGTTGTGTGCAAATTGGCTATCGTGTTTCCTGCATTACAACAGTGACTATACTTCAAAAGCACTCCTTGGCTGTGAAGTGCTTTGGGATGTCCTGAGGCTTTGAAAAACAAGTATTCTTTTAAGCCAATGTAAGTAAAAAGCATGAGAGTTATAACATAGTTTGCTGATTCACTATTATCTATTTTACACTGTAGCAGAGTTCAAATCTACCCCACTCTGGTACAATTTAATCTTATCATGCTTTATAGTCATCTGTCCTAATGATTCCTGATATGGCTCCAAGTTAAACTTTTGTTTGATAATTGCTCCTGTGAAGCGTTTGAGTTGTTCTGCTGTTTAAAGGCGCTATATAAATGCAAATTGTTGTTGCTGTTGAGGCTTCAGTTGCACACAGAAGAAATTGTGTCGTGTCCCCCCCCCCCCACCCCAATCCCACTCTTGGCCCCACCACTGTTCCCTGTTACTGTTCCTCTGCTTGTCTAGTCTTCAGTCCTACCAATAAGTGAGCAGTTTTGGCTGTGCAGATGTGAGTAACAGATTTGAATTACCAGATACAAAGCAGAACAATTTCTGGTAAAATTGAGATGTGCAGCAACTTCATCTTTTTTTGAAAAAAGAATCTGAAAATATACATGGACACAGAAAAGCAGACAGCACAACACAGGCTCTGCAGCCATGGCCCCACGGGTGCCGTGGGAACTGCTGAGTCCTGACTACCAGGGTCGGTCAAGCCCTTAGTCACTTGGTGAATAGACAGCGGGGGCATGGGTCAGTGAGGCTTTTTTTTTCTCTGCAGTGCGGACGGCTTCTCTGAATTGCACAACTGCAAGAAGTTTGCAGTTCCGCTGGAAAACTGGTTGATTCTTTAGAGGGGGGGGAATAATAATAATAAAAAAAACCAAATGCTGGTGGAGGAGTTTTCACAATGAATTATGATGCGATTTGAAGCCTTCAATGCCCCTTTGTCAGCTCCAGCAAGTGCAATCATCACTTGGGACTTGCTTGGTCTGACAACTATCAGTCAATGAGCTCTTTATTTTCAGTGCGCCTGTTCAACTTCTCCCATTCGTAAGTCTCTTCAAAAGTTTAAACCTAAATATGCAAACTAAGACTTCTTTTTAACAGCAACATCCTTGGGACAACTGAGGCTTTAGTTTCCGTGCTTGGCACAGACCATTTTTAGGCCATGTGGGATGGAGGGGGGTGGGGTGTGAGTGAAAAATATGTAGTCTGAGGCCTGGAGAGATTTTGACTCCCAGGGCTTATTTCCATATCCAGACTTTGAGACACTTCCCCACAGCCAGCCCCTGCCACCACCTGGACCCAGCAGGAATCATTGCTTAGTCTGGTGGGTGGGAGTAGGAATTCCAAAGGCAGAAGGCTGCCTGTCAGCGACCTCAGGAACTCTCTGAAGCTATCTGGCAAGGCTCGGAGAGAGGGCTTGTAAAACCTAGGATAGTGGGGGCCCCAAGGTTTCAAGGCAAAGGCCCACAATTTTAAAGGAAATGTACATTTTTGAGCTGACCTGGCCCAGCAATAAAGGAATTTACTTGAATGGGCCTCTTCTGACTCACACTGCAGCTCCTGACAGGCTTGGGCTGGCACGGAAGGAACTGCTGAGACTTTGGGGTAAATTAGTAGATGTCACAGCATTGTTGTCATTGGAACGCCCTCTGCATTATTAAAAAATGCCAGCATTTGTTGCCCGTCCCTAATTGCCCATGAACGGATTGACTCTGAAATGGCCAAACAAGCAGACCACATTGCTATGTGACAGGGAAGGACGGCAGATTTCCTTCCCTAAAAGACATTAGTGAACCAGATGGGTTTTTATGACAATTAGAGTTTCACTGTCACCATGACTGAGACTAGCTTTCAATTCCAGGTTTATTAGTTTAATGTAAACTCCACCGGTTGCTATTAGTGGGATTTGATTCCATGTCCCCAGAGAACATGCCTGGGCCTCTGGATTACCTCCCAGTACACCACCAACCCCCTATGGGTTTAAAGAGGACCGTGCAGGACCATTTGGAATGAGTGTCCTTGCTGCCTTAAACTTGAAACTGCAGACCGCTAGGTTGAGGAGGGAAAAGCATGGATAAGTCCCCTTATCATATTTCAATTGCACCCCCAACCCCCGCCTCACCCCTTCACCCCAGCCCCATGCCAACACCTAATTCCCAACAGGCCGGGGAAGTTAAAATCGAGGCCACAAAATCTTAACTAAATGTCTTTTATGCAAATTTTAAATCAGAGAGGGATTTTAATGGAATAAATAAAGAGAAAGTGTTTCCAATTGCTGAATATTGTATAATTTGAGGGTACAGATTTATGAAGATTGGCAAAAGAACCAGAGACATCATGAGGAATTATTAAAGGGCCCAATGGCCTCATTCTGTGTTGTACTATTCTATAATTCCATGATTTTAATGGGTGTAGATTTACTCAAGACAGTAGAGTGAGGGAGAGTCCTTTCCAAATCTCCACAAAATTCAAACAGGATAAAGCAGTGGTTAAAAGATAGAGCCACAAACAGGACTGAGTTGTGTCAGAACAAGGCTCAAAGGCCACATGCTGAACGTCCCTGATTTATCTTCTACCTAATGTTGGAAATACTACTTTTTTGGCAGTCCAGACCTGTGAAGCAGCCTGGTTATCCCACGTAGTATCAGAGCAATTTACCCTTTATAGTCCCTCGACAAACACAAATGAACTATAAACACGAAAGAACTATCTGTTAATACTCACCAATGAGAATCTGCTGGGCCTGGCTCCCATACATCATCACTGTCTGCTCCCACCAGGAGTTAAAGTGGCCCTGGAGGATATGCTGCTTTATAACAATACAGGTATTATGTCAGGTCACATGCAATGTATTATCAGAAGTACTGGTTCATGGTGACTGAACAAGACATTTGTAGTTTTATTACACACACCCAGGAATTTGTATTAATGTCGAGGGATCAAATTCCATGAATTTTAAGTTGTCCACAAAAGCTTTAAACCGATGCAAGTGATTACTAATATCTGCTCCTTTTGTATTTAGAAAGACAAGTATTTGTGTAACACTTTTTATGAACTGAGAACATCCCAAAGGGCTTTTCAGCCAATGAAGCTCTTTTTCAAGTGTTGTTGTAGAATCATACAGTACAAAAGGAGGCCATTCAGCCCATTGTGCTCATGCCAGCTCTTGAAGAGAGCTATAAATTAGTCCCGCTCCCTTGCTTTTTCCCCATAGTAAGTACCCTGCTGTAATATCAGAACCATATATTTTATCTGTTTCTCTATCACCCAGAGGACACAGCTTGATGGTAAGTGAGATATAGCAAGTTGAAGTTGGGTATTTGGCTTGAGCAGAAATGAGGGGGTGGGGTATACAAGGCTTTTGTCGCATTTGAAGATGGTTCTGGGATATTCGCTTATGGAACCTATATTTTTTATTTATTCTTTCATGGGATGTGGGTGTTGCTAACAAGTCACCTATCCCTCATTGCCCTTGAACTGAGTGGCTTGCTAGACTATTTCAGGGTGCAGTTAAGAGTCAACCACATTACTATGTATTTGGAGTCATATGTAGGCCAGATCAGGTAAGGATGGCAGGTTTCCTTCCCTGAAGAACATTAATGAACCAGATGGGTTTTTACAGCAATCGGTGATAATTTCACAGTCACCATTATTGAGACTAGGGACAGAATCTTGTTATGGCATTAAGGGTCTACCCTGTGAGCTAGAGAGCTGGTGAGTGACCCAGGTTAATAGGATCCAAGCTGGTTGATGAAGCAGAAACCAAGGCACAGAGCTTTACTGAGAGAATTTATTGACTTGTTCAGTCTCACAGCTCTCCTTTCACACAACCCAGTGTCCCAGCTGTCCCCTATTTATATGTGCTCAAGTAATATCCATCGACTGTTTCTCTTAATCTTAACAATATAATTAACAAACCTTAACAATGTAATTTGACAAGACATTAACAACCCATGATGGCTCTTTTCGGGAAGGCCCACTGAACCAGATGCCAATTAGGCAGTAGTGAGGCCATGGAAGGCCTTCCCCTGGAATGAAGACCCTAGGGGTGGAAGTCCCACCTAGAGAGATCAGAGGCTGGCAACTCTTGCGCTTAGCAACACCACTGAGGAGGCTGTGGCTGCTGCCAGAAGGACAGGAACCAGAGTTCCAGGATTGCAGGGTGACCCAGGCCACAAGTAAGTAATATGGGGGCATGGGGTAGAGGGGTTTGTGAGGTGGGGGTTACAGGGAGAAGGGGTGGGCAGGCCAGAAGCAAGGAGAGGGCTTTGGCTCTCACTGGGCCCCACCCCCACCTTTTCCAGGATCCTGAATCCTGAATCCAAGATCCTGACAGAATCCAGCAGTTACATTCTCCTATAAGATTTGACAGTGTAAAACTCCAAAATTCAGTGATTACTAGAGAATAAGTCTTCTCACCTTAATTAGAAGCTCAGTTTTAAAATTATGGACTTTTGCAGCACATCACTTCACTTACTTGATCAAAAATATTGCTTTCCAAACTCTATGTGAGAGAGGGAGGGGGAGGGGATTTTTTTGTCAGAATGCCTGTCATTGTCTATTATCACAAGGTGCATGGTTGCAGCAGATAAAGTAGTCAGGCTGGCCCCAGCAGCAATATAAAGTCAGGCATTTTCAGACTGTGAATTGTCATTAACACTGATGTCTGTACTCTTGAGTTGTGCTCATTTAAAGGCTTAGAGATTGTTTTACAATCAAACCATAAAGTAATTTTTTTCACCATAGTCAGTCCAACATAGATTAAAGATCACCCATAGATCTGACAAGCTTACTAACCATCCTGAGATACTTTTGAAACATGGAGCCTTGCAGATAAATATATGTATCTTCTTACACATAGTGACGGGAGTAGGCAATTCAGCCCCTCGAGCCTGTTTTGCCACCACTCAGTAAGATCTTGGCTTATCTGTATCTTAACTCCATCCTTAAGCCTTAGCTGTATATCCTTCATATACTTTTCTCGTTAAATCTTTCAAGCAAAAATGAATAAGTGAATTAACATCTACTGCCTTTTGTGATAGAGAGTTTTCACACATCATGCAGCCATCCTCTTTGTGAGAAACTGAAAGATTGATTTAAAAACCCACCTAGTTCACTAATGTCCTTTAAGGAGGGAAATCTGCCATTTTTATCCAGTTTTTTTTTTTCATTCTTTCACAGGACCTGGGCGTCGTTGACTGGGCCAGCATTTTTATTGCCCACCCCTGATTGCCCTTGAGAAGGTGGTGGTGAACCGCCTTCTTGAACCGCTGCAGTCCATGTGGTGTAGGTACACCCATGGTGCCGTTAGGGAGGTAGTTCCAGGATTTTGACCCAGTGACAGTGGAGGAACCGCCTGAAGTCTGATGTATATGTGACTTCAGACCTACAGTAATGTGGTTCTCATGTGGTTCTCTCAAGTGCCCTCTGAAATACGATAGTAGCCACTCATTTGTATTCAAATAGGTGCCACAGTACCACCTACTTGAGAGGAATTAGGAATGAGTGATACTGTTGCCAACAATGTCAACATCTTGAGAATGATAAAGAAGTTGTGCTACAAAGAAAAAGCATAAGTATTTTTTGCTGTGATCAACCCAATTTGGCACAGTAAGATTTTAGGATTCAAACATGCTCATACAGGTCCAAGTTCTCATGTAGAGTGCACGGCGCTGGAAAGGGTAAGTTACCATTTAAAAGACTGCAAAATGCACTATCCCATCATCACTGACTGTAACATCTGGGCTTTTCATTTTAACTGCAAAACTGCTTCAGTTTCACATTTCTGTGAAGTGCTTTTTTCTACATTAAAGGTGTTACACAAAGGCAAGCAGTGATCACAACATGGCAAAGTTCGTGAGTAGGATCGAGAGAGACAGAAGGTTATAGATTGGAAAAGAGACAGTGCAGCCAAACAGGAATAAAATCTTGGGAAACAGAAAAAGAATGGAAAACTTGAATTGGGTAATCAATAGAATTGAAGAGAAATGTACTCCTCTAAATGCCAAAAAATCAGCAGGCTAATTATGTGGCACCATTGGTGAATCATGAACAGCTGCGTAGGGAAAACTAAATCTAAAGAAAACAACATTTAAGAGGACTCGAAACGTCAACTCTTTTCTTCGTCGCCGATGCTGCCAGACCTGCTGAGTTTTTCCAGGTAATTCTGTTTTTGTTTTGGATTTCCAGCATCTGCAGTTTTTTGTTTTTAACATTTAAGAAGTACTTGGATACTAACCAAAGGGAGAGAAAAGGCAATATATAGAACCTAGGAGAAAAAGGGGGCAACACCATAAAAAAGGCAAAAAGAAATTACAAAACCAAATTATCAAAGAATATAAAAAGAACGAATGTGTTGTACAGACACATAAATAACAAAATAAGAAGTAAAGAAGGGATAAGTAAGATAAACTCATAGGTAATGACAGAAAAAAGCAGACATACTGCAAAACTTTACTTCAGTTATTATCAATGATAATTGAATAGACATTTAATTGGAAGATAGGCTTGAAAAGAATACAGTTGGGATAGAAAGGGAAATAATTGACAAATTAGGAAAACTGAAATAACCACATAAAGATTAGGGCTTGTGGAGTTGGGGACAAATTGTTGAGTGGACAGCAAATTGGCTAAAATCTGAAGCAGAGAATCAGGGTGAAGGCCAGTTATTTGGTTTGGAGGAAGGTAGAAAAGAGTGTTGCATAAGCATCAATGCTGTGACCACTGTTATTCATAATTTACATTCATGATTTGGACTTAGGAACAAGTAACACTTATCAAAACTTGCAGATAATTCCAAACTACAGGATATAGCTGCCACTGAGGAAGGACGCAACACGTTACAGGAAGACATCAGAGAACTTGCAAGCCGGTATGTCAAATGACAAATCAGCTTTAATATCGATAAGTGTGAGGTGATGCGCTTTAGTGGGGAAAACAGAAGCATCAACAGAAGGGGAGGCGATGGCTTAGTGGTATTGTAGCTGGACTAGTAATCCAAAAATCCAGGTAAAGTTCTGGGGACCTGGGTTTGAATCCTGCCAGGGCAGATGGTGGAATTTGAATTCAATAAACATCTGGAATTAAAAGTCCAATGATGACCATTAAACCATTGCTCATTGTTGTAAAAACCCATCTGGTTCACTAATGTCCTTCAGAGAAGGAAATCTGCTGGCCTACATGTGACTCCAGATCCAGAGCAATCTTAAATGCCCCCTGATAAGGGCAATTAGGGATGGCCAGTAATGCCCACATCCCATGAATGAATTAAAAAAATCATCTACAGCTTAGAAACTGCATGCTGGCTTAGGAGCGAAGGGATACAGGTGAGCAGAGCCATTAAAATGGCTTTTAAGGTCAGCAGAGCCATTAAAAATAGTACTGGGCTTTATTTCTAGTGGGATAGAATTCAGAAGTAGTGAAATTATGTTCAATTTGGATAGGAGCCTGGTCAAACACTGCCTGGAGTGCTGTGCAAGGTTCTGGTCTCCATACGATAGAAAGGACATAAAAGCACTGGAGAAAACACAAATGCGATTTACAAGGATGATACCAGAACTGACAGGTTACTGCTATCTGGAAAATTGAAAAGATTTTTTAATTTAAAAAAAGGAAGGTTTAGGGAAGACTTGAGAGGTATTTAAAATTATGAATGGATTGAACAGGGTAAATGTGGAGAGAAAGTGTACACTTGTGGGGAATACAGAACAAGGGGCCATGAATACAAGGTAGTTACTAATAAATCCAACAGGGAAATATGAAGATGTTTCTTTACTAAGAGTGGTTAGAATATGGAGCTCCCTATGACAGGAAGTGCTTATGGCAAATAGCTTAGATGCTTTCAAAAACAAACTAGATGAGCACATCATAGAGAAAAGGAATCGAAAGATATGCTGAAAGGTTGAGATAAAGTAGATAGAAAAGCATCAAACTTCTGTGGGTTATCAGCACCACCGCAGACTAGTTGAGCCAAATAGTCTGTTTCTGTGCTATATAATTCTTTGTAAGTTTGAAATTTATGAACATCTATAAACAATTTGTATACATAAATAGTAAATATTGACAACGATATAAATATTTGTAACGAAGTACTGAGTTTATAATTTTCTCAATTATATTATTAAATTAAATGATTAAATTATATTGATAAATTATATATTTTTTCTAAATGATTCTCCCTTAGGCTGAGATTAGAGTTTCATGTCATAATCCTTCTCCAAACTACTTTCCTGATTTAGTAAACATAGAAAAGTATGAATAAAATAATGTTAAATCTGAATTATATAAAGAAACACGATGTACAAACTATTTAAAGATGTATATGATGTTCAGTTTGAAAGACTATTTGAGGTGGCAATGTTGTCCTGCTTCCAGTTTGGGGTGGCCGGCCCTTCTGTTCCAGGCGGAACCCTGCGCGTGGGACCCGCCAACCCGGAAGCCGGCGGATCCCTGAGCGTGGGACCCACCAACCCGGAAGCAGGCGGCAGCTCAAGATGGCGGAGGTAAGACCAGAGGCATCGGGCCTCAAGGCTGCAGTGACTCGGATAGAGGGGAGTCCGGGCGGGGATGCGGGTGTTGGCGGTGGCGACGGTTCCGCCGGGGAAGCGGGTGGGGAGGGGCGGCTGCGGGGCGCTGGCCGAGGTCTGTCGCCGCTCGAAGGCGAAGGACTGTCCCTGCCGACGCAGCGCAGCGGCTCCTGGGTGTCCCTGGGAAACTGTTCCGCCCTTTAGCCGCCCCCCCCCCAACCCCAACCCCAGGCCCCAATGGTGATTTCACTGTCAGTCCCCCTCTGAAAAGCTGCTGGCTTCTCATAGCAGCCTCGCTCAGTGACGAGGGGGTGGGGGGACTTTGTTATCAAATAAATAATCACAAAACATCATTAACAATCCAAGTCTTTAGGGATTAGAGTTTAAACCGATGTCTGTTCTCTCAAGCGAATGTGAAAGATCCTGTGATGCTATATCAAAGAGGAGCAGTGAGCTATTCCCCAGTGCCCTGGACAAGATTCAGCCCTCCCTCAACCAACATAACTTGGGATGGGGGAATAAATGATCGCATTGCTGTGCTTGAATTGGCTGCTGTGTTTCCTGGATTACAGCAGTGACTGCGTTTTGCAAGCCCTCTCTTGGCTTTGAAGTGCTTTGCCCTGTGCTAAGGCTGTGGTGGGTGCTATCTAAATACAAATTTTTCTTCTCTTTTTAAATAATTAACTTCCCCCTTGATTTGTACACAGTCATCGTGCAAGATTTAAGCTTTAAAACCAGGATCACCAGAAGGAAAAGTTTACAAGGAAGTTTTTCCCAGATTAATCAGTGTTATGACCTTTCACCTGATTTTACAGAAAGCTGTATTAATTGCCAGAGTGGATCTTAGGTTGCTGATGTTTAATTCAGTGTTTCTATGTGGGAAGGTTTTTTTTCTCTGTACTTTTTATTCCATTTACATGTGTGTGGTATATTTGGTGAATGAATTCATGTTTGCAACAATGTTTTACATCTGAGGATACTGTACTTCATGTTGGAAAGCATACTAGTTGAAAGACGTACTTTTAAAAGTAGTGGTTGTTCTTTAAATTAATTAGGCTTGTGTACTCTTAACACCAACTGCTCTCTTGAACGTCTCCTTTTGGTTTGAGTGATCCATTTCGTTGTCACTCGACCCTTTACTGCAAGTCTGATACATCCTGTTTTGAAGGGTGCCTGTTGCAATTGGCCGTTGAAACACATGTTGCAATCTGCTCAGAGGACCTGAGATTGCAACAGTCCTGGTCAATAATTTTATTCCCTTCTCCCTCTCCTGCTCCCACCCACTCTTAAGGAATTGATTAGTGCTTGGGTATGATTTCATTGTGCTGGCAGCATGTCATTTCTTACTATATTGTCAGACTCTTTGGAAAAAAAGTCTACAAGCTTTTTAATTTTGTTTATTGATGATGTTACCAGCAAGTAAGTGGCTCTTCTCAGAAATTGACATGATGCTGAAGCTTCTGTGATGGTAGATTGATTTTGTTTTCTTTATGTGGGAGTGAGTTACAGACCAGAAGCTAAATGAGTGGTTCAGCTGACCTCATGAACTGTTTCTCATCATCTGAAAATGTGATTTAATAATTAACGTGCCAATACTTCCAAATGCCCCCGCACTTCACATCTGCTGAAACTCTTAGCTACGCTGTTCTCTCCTTCAGACATGAATGTTTCTATATTATGTTCACTTCACTATTCTTTTAGGTGTGTCCATGTCGTGAATGTCAGCAGTTCAATGTTTAGCAAGGCTGTTCCAAATTTTGCTTGGAATCTGCGAAAATGTTTGGTGTCAGATGTTCAAGATTTTACAATCTGTAAAATCTGTCAAGCCATGTTTAAGATTGAAACAGTTGATTACATTCTGCCTTAAAGCAGTGCCTTTGATTGATGAGCAGGATACCTTTGGAACTTTTACTATGGATTTATTTTTGATGTCTGCTAAATATTTGAACATGTGATTGGAAACCAGTTGTTTCATGCAGGACCTTGCAACTTTCTGAGCTCTCTCTGTTCCTCCATACTTTCTTCTTGTGCATCCCCTATTTTCATCATCCCATTCACTATTGGTGCCTGTGCTTTCAGCTCCTGTGGTCCCAAGCTCTGCAATTCCTCCCCACCCCCGAAACATCTCTTCCTTTAAGACAGACAGCCCCTGAAACCTACTTACTCGACCAAGGTTTCGGTCATCTGTCCCAATATCTCCTTTTGTGGCTTAGTGTCAACTTTTGTGTGACATTTCTGTGAAGCATCATAGGGTGTCTTACATAGTTTATATATTGGTTTTAACAGTTATTAATTGTGCATATAAGCTCTGTTGCCTCTCCTTCAGTATAAAGTGAAAATCCGTACTACTTCAAACCATTGAACCCCATATCAATTTAGTTCAACTGAAAATTTAATCAAGGGCTTTTAAAATCAAGTCGCAGTTCCCTCCTCAAATTCCATTTATAATTATTCAATTCAATAAATAGAGAAATGTGCGTTAAAGTCATGATATATCCTTGAAATCATCCTGATAAATGGCATGTTTGTTCTCCCATCCTCCGACACCATCTTGACCCATTGTCAATCCTTGACACATCGGTGCCTGCACTGTGTGCTGCATGTGATGTCAATTGCCTTTTCCCCTATCTTTCGGTTTGGCCACAGCTAAGTTTTCTCCCTTGTACTCCATACCTGGTGCAGTAAGAAAAACCTGGTTCAAAGCGTGATGTGTTTTATAAAGCTTGCTTTTTAGCAGCTTGCAGGAAGTGAGTCCAGTTTCTTGTGTTGCTTGGACATTGACAAGCTGTTCAAGTTTCACTGTGAAATGTTGTGATGTCATCTGATGGGCTTGATGGCGTATGTCAACTGTCGGCCTTCTCTTGTTAAAATTAAACATCTTCTGAAGAAAATT
The DNA here is from genome assembly GCF_017639515.1 of Carcharodon carcharias. Lineage (NCBI taxonomy): Eukaryota > Metazoa > Chordata > Chondrichthyes > Lamniformes > Lamnidae > Carcharodon > Carcharodon carcharias. Next base: position 14,008,074 of record NC_054483.1, on the reverse strand, counting down.
GGAGAGCTGGTTTTGGAGTAACTTATCTGCTAAGTCACAAGAGTTCAAGTTGTCATGCAGGTGTAGTTTGAAAACACCTGAATACTTGGACCAATTTTTATTGCAAATTGAGAGTGCAGCCGAGCGCCTGAGATTGAGCTAGATGTCTCAAAGCGGTTTAGAACCTACTTAGTACTTTAGATTTGTGCTCAATGTTTTTTGTAGAAAATGTAGCAACCAATTTGTGCCAAGGAGAAAAATAAACTTGTTGGTGGAATTGGCTGAGGGGTAAATGTTGGCCAGGTCACAGTGAGCACTCCTTTGCTCCTCCCGGAATCGTGTCAAGACCTTGACTTAATAACTCAGTTGAAAGACTGCCCCTCCAACAATGCAGCGTTTACTACCTCACTCGAGTGTCAGCCTAGATTGTGATGAAGGATGGTAGTGAGGTTTGAACCCATAAGCTTTGGCACAGAGGGTAGAATGCTTTCACTAATTTGGTCTTTCTTAGGGAAAAAAAATCACTTTTTTTATTTTGACCCCTTTTTAATGTGTTGCTCCTTGCTGGGGTATTTTCTTTTTCTCGATGCCAAGAAAGTCATCTCGGGCCAAGATAGCAGCTGCCGGCAGAAGCTTGGTTGCAGGTTGTCTTGTCTTTTGATGATGTGCTACTTGAAGGAGCAAGGAAGGAATTAAATGAGTTCAAACTTGGAGGAAAGAGAGGGATCAGATAAGGGGGGAAAAATACATTTACATGAACGAGCCAGTTGTGGGGAAGTTCTGCAGAAGGATTCTATTGCCAGTGTGAACCACTGCTGTGTAAATCAAATTTAAAACCCAGTACTGTGCAGTCACACACAGGATGAACAATAACTTCTTGAAGCTGCCAGTTTCCTGTTCTGAAGTTTTTTTGACTTCAGTATGTTTGAAGAATAGTGCTTTATCCTTTGTTGATTCCTTTGCTATGTGATCACCTCAGGCACTGGGCAGTTAAGAGGAAAACCCTCTATGTTGATGAAGGGGAAATTCTTTTTCAAAGCTCTCTGCTACCTCTCGGTTGAGGAAATCCCACAATTCCTCCATTGGGCATTCCACAGAATACGAGATAATATGTAAAAGCAAGCACATCTTCCCCTCCTCTTCCCTTTCAGCATTCCCAAGGGACTGTTCCTCCTGCAACAACCTGATTAATCACTCCCAATACCCACTTCTCTTCTGACACACCTTCCTGTGACCAAATAAAATGCCAACACCTGTCATTTTATCACCTGCCTTCCCACCATCCAGAGCCCAAAATGCTCCTTCCAGATGAAACAGTGATTTGTGTGTACTTCAGTTTACTGTATGAGCTGCTTACAATACAATCTTCTCGACATCAGGGGGGCTGATGCAGATTGGCTCACCACATTGCAGAACACCTCTGTTCAGTGCGCGAGCGTGACCTTGAGCTTTTGGTTACCTACCATTCTAATTTACCATCCCACTCCCACACTGACCTCTACCCCCTGCACTGTTCATTGTTTGAATGAAGTGTGACACAAGCTGGAACAACACCTCATCTTTCCATGAGGCACTTTCAGCCTTCTGGATTCGACATTGAGTTCAACAGTTTCAGATCATAACCTCTGCTCCCAATTGTTTTGGACAGCAGCTGTTGATGATTCTGTTGTTCCTATTTATACCTCCTCGACCTATCTTTCTTTTTGTTTCTTTACCTGTCTCATTACCGTTTCCTTTGGCCTTGCAATATTATCCCTTCAGTTATTCAATCTCCTGGCATCGATTACAGACGTTGCCTTCTGTGCTTTGCACCCCGCCTCCTTTCCCTGTCTCTGAAATTGCTTAAAACCTGTTACATCTCAAATATTTTTCCTGTAGCAGTGAAAGACCATCTGTTTGTCTTTCCACTGATCTGCTGAGTATTTCCATCATTTTCTGTTTGTATGACAGGGTAATGTATCTCTGTCACTATGGTATGAAAGTCGGTTTAAGAAGAATAAGCCCCCCTCAATCTCTCATGATGGTGGAGTGCTCATTTTGGTGCTGACAACAGAAAGTAATGCTAGTGGATTCAATGCTTATGCCTTTTTTTTTTGAAAAACAAATAAAACGAAGAAATATTTGTATTGGCTTGAATTCCTAGGATGTTGAATTTGGCAAAAGGCAGTGTGTGATGAAGCTATACAGAATGGAAGGCCCCAGGCTTGATTCTTATCTGAGCTCAAGCAGGACAGTCAAGAGTTCAAAGGAGGCCAGGAATGGGATTCCTGATCACCGGCCAATGACCAGGCTGAAAATGTCAAGCAGGGGCTCTATTGTCTGTGAGCTCCCCCCACTCCATCATGTTCCAATAACCTGCTAACTCATTCCTGTGGTTACCATCATGTACATCTGGGTTTGGACTCCATCATGTTTGTAAGCATTCATGGCAAGGAGAAGAAAAATTTTCTGAAGAATGAGGTTGTTGGCTTGTTGTTTTCATTTCTAACATTGTGCAACCGATATACTTTGGGTGTCTCAGCAGAAATAATTTTCCAAAATCTGCTTAGAGCTATACAGAACAGGCCAATTCAAACTGGAGTTGTCCAATGGCTGTGCAATGAAACCAGTTCACTTTGAGCTTGGCTTCACCACAGTGATTTCAATCTTTTTGCATGGTAATTTCAGTCCAAACTGGTTATAAGTTATTGGTTTTGTATTTGTAGCTTAGGTAACATCATTTTACTGCGAAAATAATCTTTAATATGTGTGTATGGAAACGCAGAATGTTTCTTTGAGTCCTGCTTGAGTACTTAATTGATAGTGTTTTGGAGGGGGGCTGATGCTGCTGAGGGTGACTTGTCTTGCAGGTAAACCCAGATGCTCTCACACTGCCAAGTTTACCGACAGAGACTGATTTTTCTTTTTTGGCTGGGACTGGAAAATCGCCTGTCAGCTTGACTGGCGGAGAACGCCTGTTGAAGCAGGCCACAGCCAGGGGGTGGAGCACAGGGAGGAAGAAGTTATGTATCGGGTCTGAGGCATGGGGTTGCATGTGTGGGAGATCTGAAAGGTTGGGTTGGCTTGGTGGGAGATTGTGGCTGGGCATGTTGTTGTTCGGTTATGGGATGCGGGTTGGGCAGCTGGGTGCAGAAGCAGGTAAGCTCATCCAGCATTTAGGGTCCTCACTTTCTTTTAGCTGTTAAGCTTACCGAGGCCCATGAAACCTGGTTGGCTAAGGTGAAATTGAAAATGGAGGCATGCTCTCATCCTCTCACTCTCATTTCCAGAACCGCTTCATCCAATTCAGGGTCATGGGGAGTCAGAGCCTACCCTGACAGGCAATGGGTGCTAGGCGGGGTACACTCAGTCTAACACAGGGCACACGCTTACTCACACACACACAGACCCAAATCTACTTCTTTTTGAGGATTGAACTTCTTCACCTCCATCCTCCCCCACACGTCAGCAGGTGATTCCATTGTATTTCTCCAAGTTTTATTTAAATTATAAACTAAGTGTCAAGAAACCAGGCTGCATTTTGCAATTTGCACATGCATTTACTTTTATTTATTGACAAAAGATGTAGTATTGCTGGAGGATATGACTTAATAGTTATTGCCTAATATATCAGTTGTGGTCATAGGAATGAACTTTTGGCGTGTCAGGTTATCATGCTGCAGGTTTCTACATCATCTGCTTTGGACGCACTCAACTTAGACTAGACAATATCTTGTGATTTCCATCTCTTGTGATGTCCATATCATATTCCTGTGGTTGGAATTAATTTTCCTTTTGAACATTTGTTTGAGGATAGTTGACCACATCAGGCCAACTTATTAAAGTCAACTTATTAACACTTCATTGCAACTGCACGGTTAGATGGTATTCAGCGGTGTGCTCCATGCTGTATTTTTTGATCCTTGCCCCAGGGTGATCCATGTTGGGTTATGGTCTCACGAGGATAGCCAACCCTGTGATACTTTGCCAAATGAATTACTTGTGTTCTGTTCAACTTTGCTATTGGAGGTGTCTATTTTTATGAAAGCTTTGCTATTAATGCTTTGTGCTCCTTCTTTTGCTTGCTCAAATTGACTTAAATATTTAACACAGCCCCTCCTAAGTGATTGCTTTTAAGAAGATTTGGTTCTTGGGATTTCTGTTTTTCCAAAACTTCGCAATCTGTTCTCCTAGCCGGTGTTGCAATTTGAGTAAGTTTCACATAGAACACAGTTGTATTCAGGACAGAGCTCCCTATTTTAATTAATATGAGGAAAACATTGTGCATCCTTTGCTCCCTGCAACTGAACCCTGAAAGCAGGAAGCCAGCCTCCCTGAAGCCCTTTATACCTTCACAGGTGATTCCAAAGAGATGGCCGAAGATACTGAATTGTTGCTCGCTCTGCTAGTTCAAATTTCCAAGCGCTCAGTCTCTCACTGTCAGATCACTGACTGGACTGACTTTACAGCGTTGAACTCATGGCTGTAATGCAGTGCAAGGGATCTCTGCAGCATTTGGCAGTAAGCTTGTAAAACTAAAATGTTTGCCATAACATTAGAAACAGAATGAGTAATTCTTGTGGTTCAAACGATATTTCAACTCGACCTACATTTGAGCAAAATGATGGGCTTGGAATCTTGCCCCTTTTTGTTGGCTGTAAGAATCTAATTGTGTGATAATAACTGCAAACCAACTTCAAGTGGATGCAAGTTCACCATACAATTGGTGATGATTGGCACAAAGTATGTATGAACTTGAATCAAAATGTTACATTAGTGCAGTTGTGGAAAGGTAGGTTAAGGTATTTTGGTAGGGCACCACAAACTTCATTTAGCTTCTGGCTATGTCACTATTTGTTTTGCGCTTTCTGTAGTTTCTGTATATGAAAAGTGGACATGAGCTCTATACTCCCAGTACTATCATCACAACTTGTTGACCACAGAAATTCAGCTCCCTTCTGCCTGTTCAGAAAAAAACTCTCGAATTTACCTAATCTTTACAGTGTATCCTGTTTATGTCTAAATGCAAAAGATTGTCTTTTTCGCATAATAATAATGCAGGTTAGTAGCTGATCACCACCCCTTAGACGTTTCCAAGTATTGTGTGAATGTCAGAGTTTAGATTTAAACCGTATCTACAAAATATACCAATATGCAGGTATGCAAATATTTCTTAGCATTGTATCTGTAGAGTTTGTGCTGTGGTATGTGCTGCTCCTTTTTGGAAATTGGTCCTTTAGTGCTGCCAAATTTACTGGGATGGAATTAGTTTCATGTTATTTTGCCCTTTCATACATCCACTTCTACCACTTAGAGCAAAGTCAATTATTTTCCATGTTTCCTCTTCTTGTTGTGACACCATACATGTTCACGACCACCTTGGTAGTCACACCAAACTTTACTACCATCCCTGCCTCCTGTGGCTCTTGTGAAACAAAACTGGGTGTCTGGCTGCTGCTGACAAAGAACAAAGAAAAGTACAGCACAGGAACAGGCCCTTCGGCCCTCCAAGCCTGCGCCAATCATATTGCCTGTCAAACTAAAACATTTTGCACTTCCGGGATCCGTATCCCTCCATTCCCATCCTATTCATGTATTTGTCAAGCTGCCTCTTAAACACCACTATTGTATCTGCTTCCACCACCTCCTCTGGCAGCGAATTCCAGGCACTCACTACCCTCTGCGTAAAAAAAACTTGCCCCGCACATCTCCTCTATAGTTTTCTCCTCTCACCTTAAATCTATGTCCCCTAGTAATTGACTCTTCCACCCTGGGAAAAAGCTTCTATCTGCTCTGTCCATGCCATTCATAATTTTGTAAACTTCTATCAAGTCGCCCCTCAAACTCCGTCGCTTTAGTGTGAACAATCTGAGTTTTTCCAACCTCTCCTCATAGTTAATAACCTCCAGACCAGGTAGCATCCTGGTCAACCTCCTCTGCACCCTCTCCAACACCTCCATATCCTTCTGGTAATGTGGCGACCAGAATTGCACGTAATATTCCAAGTGTGGCCTAACGAAGGTTCCATACAGCTGCAGCATGACTTCCCAACTTTTATACTCAATACCCCTGCCGATGAAGGCAAGCATGCCATATGCCTTCCTGACTACATTATCCACCTGCGTTGCCACTTTCAGTGACCTGTGGACCTGTACACCCAACTCCCTCTGCCCATCAATGCATTTAAGAGTTCTGCCATTTACTGTATAATTCCTACCTGTATTAGACCTTCCAAAATGCGTTACCTCATATTTGTCCGGATTAAATTCCATCTGCCATTTCTCCGCCCAAGTCGCCAACTGATCTATATCCCGTTGTATCCTTTGACAATCCTCTTCACTATCTGCAACTCCTCCAACTTTAGTGTGCTCTGCAAACTTACTAATTTCCTCCAAATCATTTATGTATACGACAAACAGCAAAGGTCCCAGCACTGGTCCTTCATATTCTCTGTTCCTGTAGTATATTATCGAGAATGGTACCTGGCATTATAAATAATTCTTTTTATGGAAGCAATGTGAAATTGTTATCAGTAACTTGCCATATTTAAGATGTGACTAACATTTGGAGTTTTCTTTCATGTTTGCTGCTTTGTAGACACACTGCTTGCAAGACCTGAGACAGAACACTGCATTGGCATCTAAAGTCTTCATACAGAGAGACTACTCCAGTGGAACTGTGTGCCAGTTTCAGACTAAGTTCCCTTCCGAGTTGGAGACCAGGGTAAGATGGGACCAAATCGTAGTTTGAGGATACAAGAATGTTGAGGAATAGGTCATGGCCACTGGCCACATTAAATCCTGTGCCTGTTAACGTATCAATCCCACATTTTTGCTTTCATGGTCTTATTCTCTGATGTGTCTCTTTGACTCTATTGCACTGTGTTGTAGCTGTGTTCCCTGCCAGCTTGTTCTATAAGCCTAATATTCTTATGCCTGAATAACCTTCTCCTAACCTATGTTCTGTGGTACCCATATCTTTTCTCATTGTGACTGATAGTCTGCTTCAAGTTTGTCACTTCTTTTCATGCTCAATGTTTGGCTGCTTGCTGTGTGTTTGCAGGCTGAAAACCATCTTATTTATTTGGCAGAAAGGTGGATAGTAGCATATGGTGAACCACAAGGAGCGGACACTGTAGGTATTTAGATCTGGTAGGTATGGCATGTCCTTTGTGGCTCCAAACACTTGCTTTTTCCTTCGGAAATACACAATTACAACTGATTAGACTAATAGATTTGGCTTTCAGCTGTAAAATGCTTTGATCTGACTTGCTATTATTGCTGAATGTGAGTTTTGGTACAGTCCATGCAGCAGTTCTATAATGGGTAACTATTTAGCTATAAATGAGGTGCAACTGACAAATGAGAGAAATTATTCAGTTAAAGGGCCATTGTCTTTTAGTTGAGTGGCCCTTGGTTGCTGGAAATTTTCCATGCAAACTGCAGAAAGAAGCCACTTCAGCTGACCATTTCTTTTAGAGGAAATCTTTCTTGCGGATTGACCCTGCTGGTTTATTGAGGTGACCAAATCTTGTCCATCCACTCGAGTAGGCGGGTTACTGTCAGGTATTGGACCGTCAGATATGAAACTTATCAGTGAAGCAGCAGAATCTCAGTTGACAATTTTTGCTTTCATTGCCCCACTCACCCCCATAGCTCCCTGGCCTTCTCAGTCGATAATAAAAACGGAAAATGCTAGAAATGCTCAAAAGGTTTGGCAGCACCTGTGGAGAGAGAAACAGAGTTAGTGCTTCAGGTTTGTGAACTTTAATCAGAACTCTTGCTGAGTATTTCCAGCATTTACTGTTTTTATTCCTGATTTCTAACATCCATAATATTTTGACCTTTTTTTCAGTCAGTTGTTGGACTTGGAAACAGAGATGTTTCTCGCAGCTGGCTGAAGTGCCATTTGAGGGAAACTGAAGTCAGCTGTCCTCTCTCTTAGGGTGGAGGGATCAATGGCTTATTGTGACTTGCTTTCTATTGATGATGAAGCCAAATGGTGGTGTTTGGTGCTGTGGCAAATCTTAGGTTCACCAGCTGTAACATGGTGGTTCTGCCACGAAGTCTTTAGTATAGACAATTCCAAGCACAGACTTGGTGCTGCTTTGGTTCAGGATAGCCATCAACTTTCAGAAGAAGTCTCCTTGCAGAAAATCAATTGAACGATGAGGAAAATTAGAGTGAACCATGTCACTAATTGCTGTTGAGTGGACAGCATAGAAAACTGCTTTTACATTTTAATATTTCTGTAATTGGGACAGTTCAAGAGCAACAGTGTTCTGGTTTCCCTACGTTCACCAATCATTTCTGATTGACAAGAAACAACTTTTGTTTTCTGGGGTCTTAAATCCTGATACTGGGATGGGAATCAGCTTTAATAAAATTGACATGATGATCTGGCATCCTAACATCACTCTCCTACTACCTGAATGTCAAAGGCGGAATGTAAAAGCACATTCAGTTAACAATTCAGTCCACACATCTGTGGACAGGCCTTTTGTGTGCTCCTGTTGCCTTCTGTGGCTGTCTAGTCTTGGCTCCCTAGTCACAGTTGTGGAAGTGGCTTTGATTCTGCAATGTGAACTTTTGCCCAGACTGTGGTGATTGCAAACTGTTGAGCTGGTTCGGGTTTTTTTTTTTCCTCCCCGAAGCTTCCTGGACCACATAAAAAATCCAGGGAGGTAATCAGGAGGCATGACTGGTTTTGATTTTCTTGGTTATTTTCTACATCAGGACTTCAGTATATATATATCCCCCCCCCCACCCCCACCACCACCACCACCCCCCCACACTTTCTAGTTGTGGTTTTACTTGGGAGGTGAGTTTGAGGCAAAAACCTGTGAACTTACTTTAGTCAGTTCCCAGTGAACAAGAGCCTGTTTGTTTGGGAGCGAGCTTGAATAAAAGGTGCCTTTTTGTATTCCTTATGATTCCTGTGTGAATACTGTATTCTCCGCAGATTGACAGGCAGCACTTTGAAGAAACCATCAGGGTACTAAACAACCTTTATGCGGAGGCTGAGAAGGTTGGGGGACAGTCCTATGTGGAGGGCTGCTTGGCATGCTTGACTGCTTACACCATTTTCTTGTGCATGGAGACCCATTATGAGAAGGTGAGTAGGTTTTCAGCACAGCTATCAAGTTACGTAAATGGATAGGACTGCTCCAAGCCAAATACTGTACTTTGTTACTCCTGCAATTGGAATGGCAATAGCATAGTTGTAACCCTGAACTTTTCCCACCCAAACACCCAAAAATGGTTGTAAATCATATTAAGGATCATTGACATTTTCATTATGTGGCAGGGGTGGAATGGGGTTGGGAGAGTGAGGTTAGAAATTGAAATCCAGTTTTATTTGATTTGCTGTTAAGGTTGTTATGCTCATAACTGCTCTTAGAGCATGGTCCTTGGGAACATAGTGGTTTAAGAATTTAATTTCTGTTTGATACATTAATCAAAGTGTTCTAATTCTGCATTTTTTAAAAAAGAGGTTAAACTCTGTATTTATCAAGTCTGTTTGCCATATGGCGTTGGTTGTGTAGGGTCAGATTATAAATTATAGATCATGGCCTGCCTCATTACAGCAGTATTTGCTCCTGGAAATGTTATGTTAAAAATGTGCTGTGCTGCAATAATTGATGCTTGTGGTTTTTTTTTTGAATAATCAGTTAATGAGCGCTATCAGAAATCTGACCTATCAGGTCTGATTTCTTCAATATCTAGTGGCTATCTTGCAGGACATTCTGTAATACTACTTGTCCATATCCATCATTAAATTGGACATCTGGAAACTCTGAACTCCATCTCATTCTTAAAGTAAAACTGATAAGACTTGAAATATGTATTGTGTTAATCAGCTTCTGCTAGAGAAAAAAAACAGCTTATATTCGGGGCGGATCAGAAACATCAGCCAATCTCCTCCCTGCAGATTCTGACTAACCTGAATATTTTCTTTCTTTACCCTGCATTTCCAGCATTTGTGTTTTCTGCCATTTGTTGTTTGCAGAATCTTTTGATGGTGCTCCAACATACTCTACATTGTTAGTTATGTTACCTTTGTCTTGTGTGGACCAGCAGTGTTAAAACAGGTGGGTGGGCAACATGTTCCCAAACGCCTGTCCCTGCTGTTGTGCGCATGTTTTTTGCGAGGCCTGTGGGCCTTGACCTAAATGAAGTCATTTCATGTTGCTATTGCCAAATACAAAAATCGGACATTTTTAAACTGTAAAACAGCTTCACATACCAGTGCTCTATTAGCCCTCTTGTTGATAAGCTTCTGCCTTTAGTGTAAATTTTGGACAACTCCCAAACATTGTTTTTTTTTTCTGGAGAATGTCACATTAGTCATTGAAACATTTCTGACACATATTCTTTATAATGGAAGCTCTGTGGAAAAGATAGTCTTTTCAAAAAAAATTCCTTGCTAAATATGCAGTAATTGTTAGACTTCCACAATTATGTTATGGAAACTTGAATTCATACTGCAGGGATTGACTGACCAGAATCAAACCTGACTGACTTTTATTGTTTTATGGCTTTCTTGTGACCTGAAATAGTATGCATGGGCTAATTAAAGTATGAAGGCTCCCTTTATAAGCTGGTAAGAAAGTACTGGGCACATAATCTTCCCAGTGAGAATATCTGTCACAAATTATTGATTTTGGAAAATGATCCGGCTTCTACCATTTCAGTTTTGGCTTGTCGGAGAAATGCAGAATAGCGGGATTGAAGTGACTAGACTGCAGCTTGGCTCCCTTTCTGTCATTCATTGCCAGAGTGACTGACAGCGGCATTGATGAATAGATAATGCACATTACATGTTGGCAGCCGCATGCTTAGTCCTCGCTGTAAAGAAACCTGAAGCCCTCTTCTGCACCCCTCACTCCTGCAAACAAACCCCCAAGAATAGATGCAGTGAACCAGGTTATGAGTTAGTTGATCTGTGGAGTCCGTTATATTTTGTGTTTGAAGAACAAGCCAGACATGTAAAGAAATTGCTACCTTTTTGAGAAAATGACTGGACAGAGAATGTGTCCTGGGATTGAAAATCAGTTTTTTTTTTTTTCCCTTCCTTACCCCACTATTCCACTTCCCTAGACATGAAACTCTTCCTGGTGGAGAGGATGGGCCAGTAACTGATACCAGGTCTCTACTTCTCCCATTTCCTAAAAATGTGAGAGAGCATCTTGTCCTTAAGCCCCTAGCAAGCTCACCACCTTGAGGATAATTGGGGATGGACAATAATTGCTAGCCTTGCCAGTGACACCCATATCTCATGAAAGAATGGAAAAAAAATACAGGTGTTTGCAAAATTATTCTTGTGCAACCCTTTTTTATTTTTTGGTAATAAGTAATGCTTACACAGATCCACGTCAAGAATTGATTTTTAATTTATTTCCTCTGTTATGTTATTGATGCACTTTTTTTTGGCTGCAGGTGTTGAAAAAGATCGCTAAGTACATTCAGGAACAGAATGAGAAGACATATGCACCGCGAGGCCTTATCATAGTCGATCCAATTGAAAGAGGATTGAGAGTTGTATCCTTTGCTGGTTTTTAGTGGTTAGCATCTGCTGATCTGTTTTGAATGTTGTTGATCTTCCTTAGCTGTATATAAGGAGGTTTCATAGTGTTGTTAGGATGCTGCATCCAGCATGTTTTAAGGACAATAATATTGCATTTCCTATTCTGGTTTAAACTTGGACAAAAGCACTTTTTTTTTTACATGTAACTGAGAAGGTTGAAATTTTTAAAAAAAAATTCTAGCATCTCTGTAATAATACAATAAGTCTCTTTTTAAAGAAAGAAACTGTATATTTGAGAAGCTGTTAACATTCTGGCAGTCAAACATAAATTTATTTGCTCCTGCTAATTTTCTTTTTACCTGATCCCTAGTTGAACTCCCCAGCATCTCTCATTTTGTTATCTGTAGAGAGAAGATGGGCAAACTCCTGCTTGATCCACAGCATTATCACTTAAAGCGAGCTGTTTCCCAAAGCTAGAGGGTCTAGAACCAGGGATCTTAGTCTCGGGGGAAGAGTTTGAATTTAGGGTTGAGATGAGGAGAAATTTCTTCATTCAGAGGGTCGAAAATTTTCAGAAATCTCTGCCGCAGAGGTTTAAGTATATTCAAAACTGAGATTAATTGATTTGTGGGCACTAATGGGCTGGAGTGAGACCGCTGAGTTAAGGTAGAAGTTTAGTTCTAATCTTGTTGAATGGTGGAGCAGGTTCAAGGAGCTGTATAGCATCCTCCTGCTCTTTTTTGTTCTTGTTCATTAAGGGGCTTTCTTCCATCCCTGCCCTGGACCTCCTGCACTGTTGAACTGCAGTTTGAAGATTTTGGAGAGTTCTTTGTTTAACTCAATGCTTCCTTTGTGTAAAATGATCTAAAAATGACTGCAGCACCCTTTCATGTGTTGCATGTAATGAGATGCTTTACAAGGCATCTGAGCACAATGAACAGGAAGTGAGAGTTCAGTTAATTGGCACATCGAAGGCACAGATCAAGAAAGATTATCAGGAGATTTATTCATGAGCAGGTAGAGGTTGCAAGGTAAAGGAGACTGGAATCCAGGTTCACGAGCGCCATATGTGGCAGCTGAGAGTCCTGCTACTGAACAGAAAATAAGGAATAGTTGAATGTACCCAAGCCAGAAGAGTTGGACATCTGAACTAATATGAAAATATTTGGGGGTGTAGATGGGCACAAAGCCATGAAAATGAGATTTTTTTTGAGCAGGTGGCTGAACAGAGAATAGGCAATGAACTTGAAAAGAATGGTGGTGTATGACAAAAGGATGAAAGAGGTTTGTGAGGATGAGATTGATGCATTGCTTTAATACAGAATAGGATACAAGCATGTGAGTTCTCGCTGAGTTAAGGTGGCGTTTGGGAGATTGCTGATTAGGCTGTTGACAGTATCAAGCTTTCGTTGAGATAGGAGAGCAGTGGAATGAGATTGGATTTGGCAGTTGCATGCATCAATTTTGATATATTTGCTTTCAGTCACTACATCTTCTCAAATCTCTTGTGCTGATTTATTCTGTTTATGTTATTTTTTTTTACCTACTTTAAACGCTTTGGTAACTTGCTTTGCTTTCATCAATAAGCCCACCTGCAGCAAACTCTTAAGTTTACACCTCAACAACCTAGATACTAAGCAGTAATGTATTGATCTGAAAAGAGTCTGCTTCATCTAGAATTTGGGAAGTTCATTGAAGTGACAAAGCACTGCTGTAAAAACTTGGCCTGTGCTGAAGGAATTGTATGTGAAACTTTCGGCTGCTTTATTTTTAACCTCTCTTGAAGTCTTGTGTAACATTTAATTGGAGAATCAAAGTAGATTACTTTCTTGGCAGCCTGTAAATAATAAATTATCAAATTCCTTTCAATGTGCCTGAACACAATGACCTATTTATAAGCTGGAACTCAGTCAGAGACCACCTGCTTGCCTCACGAGTAGCCTTGGCTTTGAGTGGTCAGAAAATTCTGTCTGAGCACTCGTCCGGTTTGGTCATTTGAGTGGCGGAATTCCTTTTGATAAACTTGGCGGAAAAAAGATCCGCCTTGGTTATAAAATGGGAAATATTTGTACTGAATTTATTTTTACTCAAATTAATGACAGGTGGAACTTATCCAATTGTGTGGTGTTGTGGGTATTGCTTCCTGTCTGGGTGCAATCCTGGGTGGCATTGGGAGTTTCACGGTGCCCTGCTTTCAAAAGTGAATTCCAAAGAACAGGTGGCTGTAATAGCTCAACTTATCAAAAATTAAGCCTACTCCTTTGACAGGCTCCCAAATCCGTTGTTCTACATAGTCAGGTTGATAATTTAATGTAGTAGGTCTCAGCTGGTCTCCTGTATTTCATGATATCCAGTGTCAACAGGTAGTCGATGCTGATTAAAATGGAAATTTTGTGGTAAACTCCCCTATGGTGCCTGATTTACCGTGGATATGTATTGCTTCTCTAAAGGAGCTGTCAGCACTGTTGACGGCTGTTAATTAATAGATCAGCACTCGTGGTGTTTTATGGATGGTGGTGGATCCCTGGCTGTCAGGGCTTTAGACTGTGTACAGATTATGATGTTGTGCAGTTTTTGGATGGCCTCTAAATGATGTAGAAGAAGTTAAGAATTAGGGATTGGTTGTGTATTCACTTGCCATAAATAGATATTTTTTAAAATTCTGCCGAAAAATCTGTGAAGGCAGTAAAACAATTTTATCGTTGAGTTGTTCTTTTTAATGGTGATCAATATTAATTAAAAACAAAACATAATTTTGCCACAGAGCTCATTGTGCCATTCATATCACTTGGTAATTTTTTAAAAAATCACAGAAGATGAGCATTTTCATACTAGTGCTTGTTCTCAAAACTATTTCCTGTTCGATGTGTCAACACCTTGTCTTGTATGTTCCGTTACAGTAGCAGAAGGCTTGAGAAGATGAGGCTCCTATCACTGTCTTTATTTTCTCATCCGTGTCTCTCCCCGCCCCCCCACTCCATTTCTACAGTGGGATCACGGTGAGGTATGGGGTCCTTGGGGGACCCGTAGTGCAACTTCTGAACTGCTTTTTAAGCTTTACTCCTGCTTTTATTAACACCTTGAAATTTACTTATCCTGAGAATGTTACATAAAATAATTTTAAAAGAAGTTGGAAAGTATTTTGTTTTTATACTTGTGCAAGCAAATTCTGAGAAAGACAGTGTGAGTAGTTACACGCTTCTTTCTCCTTCGCTCAAGAAGGATTTATTCTCCTTGAGAACTCTTTGTTTCAATATGGGGTAAGGTTGTGGACCGGTTTAGAAATTAGGAGTGGAGACCAGTGGAACGCTTTAAGAGGTTTTCAAGTGGGGGCACAGTGATAGACAGGAATCACAAAGTACGAGGATGTGGAATAGAGTTCTAGAGTACAGGGACAAGATGGCGATGCTGCTAGCTGATTTTCTTGAGTTGCAAGTTCTTTTGCATGGTAGAGCATCCCCGTCTCTTTTTCAAAAATCGTCTTAGTATGTTGCACCCTGCCTGCTTCCCTCTATCTCCACCCCTCCCCACCCCCACCAGCTTCCTTTTCTGGAGAAAGTGACTCAAGCTCTGGTAGCTCTCTGCAGTGACCAGCTCCAGAGCTCCAGGACCCCAGCTTAGTAACCATTTTTTTTTTGTCATGTGTGCATCAGCGTGCTTTTGAACTGTGGAGAGCATCTTAGCCAAGCCTGATCCTGCCTTCAGAATGTCCATGTGCATTCACCTTGAATCCCATCTCCCTGCTGTTGTGAAGCCTCTGTTACGATTAGCTATTTAATTGCCGTGATGGACGTTTCCTAATCTCTCTAGTTCAGGAATGTGCGATTCGGGCAATGCACTTACCCCCTGAGAATCCAGATTAATTGTTTTAATAAATGGCAGATTTTTGCAAATGGTTTTAAATATTGTCAGTGGAATTGACTTGCTGCATTTAGTATGGTTAGTTAGCTCTGCAACCCCTGCTAGTCTTGGTGAGATATTCCAATTACTTATGGCAATGTGCCTGTAACTACAGGGATTTTAATTTTTATTTTCTTGGACCTGAATTAGACATGGTTGGGAAAGTGACTGAAGCGTTTGGATCATCTTATGGTTCAGATTCAAACGGCTGCCTTGTGCTGTCGGAAAATGAAAGGGCGTTGTGTTTGCGTGTGTGTCACACAGATGTTCACACAGGCTGATTGATGCTTGGGACACATTCAACACATTGTACTTATTTAATATTTAACAAAAATACCACAGCAATTTCACGGTCTCTGCTCTTTCACGTAGTGTGTTTTGAGTTATGGGCGTGTATGGCAAGGCATACAAGAAGAATATGAGAGAGACTAGCAGAAAAGCTGTGTAATTTGCAAGAAGAGCACAGTAGACTGATTTTATTGATACTGGCATTTTATTGATGTTGGCAATAGGTGCACTTGATTTCAAAAGGGGAGAACTCTGCACCCCAGGCATCCAGGTTCCAACTTTGCTTGAATCATGAACAGCTGTTGGAATGGTGCAAAAAGTACAGCTCCTTCGGATTGTCTTTCTTTCTTGTGTATATTGTCAATCGTGGCTTGGTGGGTAGCTCCTTGCCTGAGTCAGAAGTTGTGCATTCAAGGGACTTGAACACAAAATCTAGTGCTGTGCTGAGGGAATGCTGTACTGTCAGAGGTGCCATCTTTTGGAAAGGTCGATAAACTGAGGTCCCACCTGCTCCCTCTTATGGCACCACTTAAGAGGTTATCCCTGGTGTCCTGACCAACATTCATCCCTTGAATGACACCTCAAAATAAATAATCTGGTCATTATGACATTGCTGTTTGTGGGAGTTTGCTGCTTGCAAGTTAACTGCTGTGTTTCCTACATTACAACAATCATAACACTTCAAGTATTGAATTGGCTGTAAAGCGCTTTTGGGATGCCCTGAGGTTGTAAAAGGTGCGACATAAATGCAAGCCTTTGCCTTGGATTGGGTGTGATGCAGTGGGCTTCGAGTGCAATCACTTTGGGGTTAAGGTGGCTTTCATGCTGTCATTTGAAAGCCAATTCATCCCTTGTAGTCGGACTGGTGATCTGATAACTATTGCAAACTGGCCTAGTAGGGAAGAAGAGGGAAGAGACTTCTATATTTTCATTACCCGTTTATGTAGAGAAAAGTGCATTCTGATTTCACTCTTAAATGACCTATCTCTTAATTTTACGATTATGCCTCACGTTCTGGATAGCACCCCCCAAGAGGAAATATTTTCTCTATCTTCCTCAGAATCCTTTCATAATGTTGAAGATTTCAATTAGATCACCTTACTGACAGGAATACAAACCAAGTTGAATAACTGTTAAATCTAGTGTACCCCCTCCAAAATTCCCTTCCAAGGTACAGTAATCAAAGCTTAACTGAATACTCCCAGTTGGAATCTGATCGAGTCTGTACAGTTGAAGCATCCCTTTCTCATATTTAAAACTGGACCTCCTTGAGATTAAAAGCCAACATTACATGAGCCTTTCTAATTGCTGTTTCTACTTGCTGACTATCTTTTAGTTTGTATATGTGGCCAGATAAATCCCTTAGCTTCCCCACTGCTGCTCATCTCTCAGCATTAAGAAACTAGTTTGATTTGTGTTGGTTGGTTGAAGATGAATAATTTCACAATTTTCTCTCTCTCTCTCTCTATATGAAACTCACTCCTTCAACCCTGCACAATTATGGATTTCTTGGATAAAAAGAACACATGCTGGAAGCACTCAGCAGATCTAGCAGCAGATGTGGAATGAGAAACAAAAGCTCAGGTTTGAGGTTCTGATGGAAGGTCATCAGCCTGAAAGGTCAACTCTCTCTATCTCCCTCCCCACCCCCTCAGAATCTGCCAGAACTACTGAGTATTTCCAGCATTTTTTGCGATTTCAGATTCCCAGCACTTGCAGTATTTTTCTGTGCATTTCTGGTCTTTACCCTTCATCCTAGCTAGTGTATGGCAGTTAATCAATTATTTCAGTCTAACAGGTTACAGTGTGTCTGCAGCTGCTAGTAGTAACCATACAAGTGAAGAATTAGTTGGGAAATCAGACTTGACCTGGATCAACACAATGAAGGGAAAATGTTCTTTCCCAGTCTGTACCTGTTTGTACAAAGCCTGACTGCCCAGGAATTCAGGCTTGGTCCTTTGTGTTGTTGGCATCCAAGATTTCTTTTTGTCACTGTTAAGCCCTCACAATTTGAACAATATTTGCTGATTTGAAGGATCACCCTTTGCAGGAAATGTTTCTGGTTATTGCACCTGTATATGTGGAGTGCCTTTGTTTGGCTTTAATGTTTTCCCATCCTCCTTTACTTTCCCTACCTGCTGAAGGTGTTGAATGAGCTGGGATGTGGTTCCCTGGTATCTGCAGTCCTTGATACTTTATTCAAGTGGTTCTTTGTTGCTTGGATCAATGAGAAATTGTACTATGGAAGTCTTCACAACAGTCCAGCATCCCCAAGTGCTCACTTTCCCTGTCGGAACATTGGATGTTTTTGTTCTCCTGCTAAGATAATGGCGTAACTGCAGCCTAACCAGAGATGAACTCACTTGCCATAGGCCAGGCACTGAATGTGGGTCCTGCTGATTTTTATGGTTTCATATTACATTTGATTGGTGTATTTGCCTCCAAAGAGGTTTATCTGGCCACATACGCAAACTAAAAGTTAATCAGCAAGTATAAACAGTCATTACTGGCAGTTGCTGACACCCTGTAATCTATGTTAGACTAAAATACTTGATTAACTGCCATGTCCTTCATCGCAGATAGATGTAAAGACAAGAAATGCACAGCAAAATACTGTAAATGCTGGAACTATGAAATAGTAAAAAAAAATACTGGAAATACTCCTCCGGTCCGGCAGCATCTGAGGGGGGAGAGAGAGAGAGAGAGAAAGTTGACCTTTTGGGCTGATGACCTTCCATCAGAACTTGAAACTTGAAATTTTTGTTTCTCACTCCACAGCTGCTGCAAGACCTGCTGAGTGCTTCCTGCATTTGTTTTTATCCTAGAAATCCATAATTGTGCAGGTTTAAAGGAGTGAGTTTCACATCGAGAGACAGAATGGTGAGATTATTCATCTTCAATCACCAATACAAATCAAACTAGTTTCTTAATGCTGAGAGGTTAGCAGCAGTGGAGAAGCTAAGGGGAGTGATGAGGAATTTTTGAAATATTAGAACAGAGTTTGGGATTGTCCAAAAAGTTATACTTATTGTTAGTGTTTTTGGGAGGTGGGGGAACAATTACACAATTTTTTTAAACAAATTTTTCTGAGGTCTGTGACTTGGACAACTAGGGAAGTTAGGGTCACAGTCTGAATCAGAATTAGCATGCACAGATAAAATGACAAAGCTTCATCAAAATCTATCATCCAAATGTCACCGTTTACATATTCAGTTATTTACAAATGGCTCCAAAGGAAGTCTGTATTATACTGTGTCAGTGATGCTTTGAATACCCCATTTGTTTCCTTAACTCTGGCTCCTGCAGATTGAGATCTCCATTTATGAAGACAGAAGTTTCAGTAGTGGAAGATGAAGTGTGGAAAAACTAAGGTATGAAATTACAGAATTGGTCACAGCTCTGTCTTAAGCAGCAACACAATGTGAAGTTCTTTCTCACTGATCCTGAAGTGCCATCACCTTTAATTATTGAATGACGGATTGATGTTGGCAATCATGAAGCGTGGGGTGTCCTTGCCACAGCATTCCTGACATATGATTGTGAAAAGCAGCTTGGTACAGCAGCTCTACTGCACATGAAGTGAATTAGTGCTTCTCCTGTTGTTCAGCCCCTCTCATCCTGATCGTTTAAAGTTGTTCTGGCTGGTATCTGGCAGCTGTAAAATAACCCCAGGAGTCTGTCGTGCAAAAAAACACCCAGCATTTTGAAGAATTGCTTTGTGTCTCAATGAAATACGTGGTTTCACACCATTACAAATCTAGAGTTAAATTTCTTTAAAGATTGGAGACCAACCTTTTTTTTAAAATTGATTTTGCACCGTTCTGTTTTTAATGAGGATTTGCCTTAAGATTTGAGTGAATATTAAATTTACCCCAGTATGAAGTTTGCATGACCAGGGATTTAGATGTAGCACCCAGGGCACTTTAATGTTCATAATGTTGATGGATGTTGGAGTGAGGTAACCAGTTTTTACATATTTTCTCTAGCTTGAGTTTTAAATGGGCTGAAGGAAAGATAATATTTGGTTTTCCTCTTTTTTTTCTTCCTTTCTGCCTCCCTCTTCCCGATATGCAATCTTAGCCCCACGTTCAGAAGGGCATTCCCTGTTGCCTGCAGTGTGACAGTTGTTTCCTGCTCGTGTCATTCCTGTGACCTCTGAATGACACTATTAGGTTGTGTGCAGTTGGATGCTGTCAAAGCCACAATTCATTAAGTTTGGAGTTTATTGAAGAGCCCATGTTACTGGCAGAGATGCCAAGTTTTTGGCCCATCAGTTTGTGCTGGATTTGCAATTGGGTCCTGGAGTTGAAAGGTTAATTTTTAGACTGATGACATCTTGCTATATCTTCTGACATTTTCCCTTCCTCGGATTGTTAATTCACCATCAGAAGTTAAGTCAGAAGATCTTTCCTTCCTCCTCTGCCAGAAGCACTCTCTCTCCTCTGCTAGGATTGAGTGAGGATTAGTGAGGGCTGCAGGTTGGACATAGCATTGAAGATTTATGCTCACCTTTACCAGTTGAGGCGTGTGTCTTGGATGTAGGACGCTTCTAAGAGGGACAGAAAGAAGACATGAGGATTACAAACTTTTTTTGCAAAAGCAATACTTATGCTGAGATCCATTGAGTGTGCTTTTGGCCTTTTATTAACGCATGGACAGGAAGTACAATTTAGAAGTAATTAGAGCACCTGCAGAACATTAATTTCTTTGCGTGCTGCTTTTGGATTTGCTTTCACTTGCAGCTGGATCTACAATATTTGGTTGTAATGTGTTGCACTAACTCACTCTACCCAATCTGTTTTCTTGATCGTTGTGTTTATGCCTGTTGTTCTGGATTTTATTTTAATCAATTTAGCCCACTGATGTTTCATTGTTTGATTTGGAAATATATTCTCATGAACTTTTCCTTGCCTTAAGTACCAATATACCCTTGAGTTCAGAGCAGTTCTGTTCAGTTGCACCACGAGGTTCGCAATCCTAATAGTCATTTTATTTTCAAAATCCTGTATTTTAAAAAAAAAAATCTGAAAAGATGACTCGTTTCCCAGAGTGTTGCCTTATTGATTTGTGCGTCAGAGATCTGCTTCGCACTTTGAACAGAGTAAATTTCTACCTTCACTTCACAGAAACATTGACATTGTTTCACAGGATAATTACAGATGAGGAAGGCCTTTCCTCTCACCTCAGTCCATTCATTCAGAGAAACATCTTTTGTAGCCTCCAGCTGGTACCTAACTTGAGTTAATGGTCTTGCTTAGTACCTACAGCACAGAGGCATTTAGCCTAACAGGTTTGTGCTCGCGTTTTATGCTCCATATAGATCTGCTCCTCCCAGAAGTACAGTGCACATATTGATCATTATTTTGTGTGCAGCAGAACTTTCAGACACCAATTCATGCCCCATTTGGTTGACTTAACATTAACCCTTCAACTCTACCCCCTCCTTCCCTTAAAAAAAAGTTGAATAAGGTGGTTATGTTTTATTGTTCAGAGGCTGGAAAGCAATGGCCTGAAATGGCAGAATTTGGAAGCACTATTTCTGCATGTCTTCTACATGGTGCTGACATGGGATTTTGGAACTTTGAATTTTAAGTTGTTCAAATTGTTGGTGCATTTTGAATTCGTTGTTTGTGTGAAATTGAGTTCAGCTACTCGCAGAGGTGGGGTGAGGACATTTGAATATTAATGAAGGCCTGATAAATAAAATTTCAGGGCATAATGATCTCCTGATTGCCTTTGCTGACTGACACTAACCCTTGAGGCTTTCTCAAGGAACAGGCATAAGGAGGCTCTCTTAAGGGTGTTAGTCTGAGCCGGATATTGAAAGCCAGGAGGAAAAGTGAGCATTTAAAAGATTTTTGTGGATCTGAAGCTTTCTGACCCGCCTACTGAGGAAGCAGCATTAATGAGTGAAAACTTGGCTTTTTCAAAATAAGATATCTGATGATTGGTGGGGGAAGAGGAGAGAGAGAGCAAAATGTGTTTGAAAGAGTTGAGATATATTTTGAACAGAAGCTGATGGCTTACTATGCAGGAGAGGATCAAAATTCTTGTCCCTTGAGGAAAGTGTTCCAAAATGAACATTGTGCAGCAAAATGCCATTTGCTGTTCACAGCTGTTGGCATATAAGTCAGAAACTGAATAATTCTTTTTTAGATTATTTTCAAAACATTCAAACTTGCTTTCCTTCCTCCTCGTTTCTTTGTAATTGTGGAGGTTTTTGGGGACTGGATGATCCAGTGAGTCAGCTGGCTGTTCTTTCACCTTTCTGTCAATGAGTCAACAGTTCTCTGCAAACCCACAAATATAAGAAAAAGGACAAAGCAGTCAATAGGGTCACAATGATTAATACTTGAGGATCTGGATGACAGAGTCCAGGGGCCACAGATCTGGAGAAGCAGGTTGAACAGCGTTGGGAGTGGAGGACTATACCTGGGATTGTACTAAAGGAGCTGGAATTTCTGTCTGGCTGTGCTACACCTGACATTGGGAGAAACAGTTTATAGTTTAAAATTTTAAAAATGTTGGTAAGTGGTAAGCTGTCTGACAATGATCCCTCTCACCCCACTGAGATTGGAGTTGATGTGTATTGACAGGGCAGAGTTGAGGTAACCTTAACTCTCTATTCTGGATTTACTTAATGCTGATAATTGAGTGCTGGAGGTGGAGTATCATTCCATTTAGTGCAATGGATGCCCCTTGCTTTGAGCACTAAATATGTTTTTTATATGGAGTTGGATTATATTATAATTGGCATATCCTTACCTATTTCATTTACTTTGTTTACCAGTGGGACCAAGGCTGCCAAGGATTTGGGCTGCTTCTGCTGGGTATCAATTCTGCACCGAACACGTACCCTACCTCGTCTCTGGACTATCATTCCACAAACTCTTAAGGACCTTGGTGCCACTTTAAACATGGATGTTTTGCAATCTGCTGTATCCTCAAATGATGTATACTATGTGAGGGGTAGGTGGGGGGAGGCAAATAATGATTGTGATCAAATTGTAATCTTTTCTGAATTGTTTTCTTTTAAAAATTAAAACAATTTATATAATAACATCACCAGAAGACCATAAGAAAGAGTTGGAGGAAGTGTTTGGTTGTATGGTGGTGATGCTCTCTGGTAGTGTAAGTTCATAGCTGTCTGAACCTTGGATATTCATCCAACACTAATCGAAGATGCTTTCTTTCTTAGTGGGTGGGACAAGTGGAGTGGGTCAGTGTGATACAATTAACCCTAAGAGTACTGGAGGTTTTTGACACCTCAGTCAAAACTAACATTTTAGTGCTCCTGATTTTTTTTTTAAATTCCAAGAAGCTGTAACCAGTTGGCTTGGCAGGGTAAAACGCTACCAGGGATACGATGATGCTGTCAAAGCTAAGAGGCCTCAGCATAGCTGGCTAATCTCAGCTGAGGCAGCAGATTGGGCAGCAAAATTGTCCAATGTTCCTGATATCGGGAGGTGAAAATTTTTTTGGGTTGTTTCATCAGTACCCCTGATGGAAGAAGTGGGTGTCCAAGTTTTGGACAGGATTGTGCTGTGATTGGGCATTGGTAGATCTTTTCAACAATCACTAGCTGAGCTCACAGTGATCCTGTAGTTAAGCAAGAGTTAAAACCTGGAGAGAAGACAAAGACGTTGAGTGTTTTGAATGGATTGGGAACTGAGAACCTGGGAGATTGGGAAAGTGCTGAGACAAAGGAAAACCTTGGGTTCTTCAGGAGCTTTGTCACAATGCATTGTTAAGGGAGAAATGAAGATTGCTCAGAAGCATGCTTCAAAGCTGTGAAGACAATGAAGGTGTTCAATGGACATCCAAACCATGAAAATAGAATACCCAATGATATCTTATACCTTTGGTCGCCAGACTCAGAACGTGTTGGCATAGACCCCATTTGTGGTTTTTTTTTAGCAACTTGGGCAATTCTTATATTTTTTTCAAAGTAAATTTCTGGGCATTTTCTCAGTAAAGGTTTCACTGTTGGCACTCCTGACTGATGTATGGCTGCCATGCTTACCGAATGTTGCAGATACTACCACAAGAGGCGATTGCATTACGTCATTGAGATGGCAGGTTAGGGATGGAGTACAAGCAGGGTGGATAGGTTTGCAGACAAATGTGTTCTAACGAAGTTTTTGTGTATGCGTGTGTTTGTGCAAGAAAGCTGACTTTCAGTTTTATGTATTTGCATAAAAGCTTGGATTGTACTCTTACAATGCTGAGCCAGATCTGGGAGTGGTACTATACTGGCCGAAGTGCTACCATTTGCCACATGCATCACCAACATCTGTTTTTTCTAAAACACACCCCCCATTGATATGTACAAGCCAGAAATAGCCAGGGATTCCAACAACTGTCCCCCTCAAAAAAGGACATTTTGAAATCGAAGAGCGAAAGCACATCTACACGACCACAAATGTATTTTTAAAAGCCTTGAGAAGGAGCATTCAGTACTCTTAGTGGTTAATAACTCATCAATGCTTTATCACAACATGTAGCTTTTAGCTACTTGGGCTTATTTCCCAGGGGGCTTTGTGGCTCGCTAAGATTAGCTGATTTAAATGTTTGCTTATTTGCGTTTTCTCTTGTAACTTACAATACAAACATAGTTTGTGACAACTTTAATGCCACCTTATGGATCTGCATAGTTTATAAATACTTTTGATATTTTTTTACAGTCTTCGTTAAGGTTTTCAAAGAAGTAAAAATGTGAGAAAATGCTGGTTGCACTTTGTCACAAACCAAACTATGTTCACTGTTGTGCAGACTGTTCTTAGCAGTTTTGCTGCTTGTTAGTGCATCTAAAGAAAATTACAAAGCCTGACCTTGATCCCGGGAAAATAATTTGAACAGAGTCCGAGACAATTGGCTGTCAATCATGTCTGACACTAAATCTGACCTTGTGTGACCCCGGGAGCACAAAAGGGAAGGGGTTTGAGTTGTGCAGTGGAGTAGAACGAACAGAACATTGACCTTTTCAGTTCCACGAACCTGGGTTTCAGTCTAGCTCAGACTGGCAGACTGAAGGTCTCTTCAGGGCGACTGTGAAGGGGAGGCTGGGTTGGGTGCAGGGGGGTGGGGGGATGGTGTCAAGCCAGTTCCCAGTGGACACATGTCCATAGCACAAAACTGCCTGTAATTTGACTGGCACTAATTGGGCAATCTCACTCTGAGAGGCCACAGGCAGGGTCAGCACAAATCAACAGGAGATTTTTGTTTAAAAATCTGCAGAACTTTTCAATTTAACTCTATTGGTGTGCGTTCTTTCTCACATTCTCATTTATTTTCAAAAATGTTATATAACCATTTTAAAAGAACAAATGAGTTGACACTTGAAAAATATCTTAAATTTTTCCACACCAATCTCATTAAGTTTAATAGATTGAGATTCTGAATTCAGTTTTGACATTGGTAAAGGTTTGTGCTGAGCTTTAGACTGGAATCTTCAAATGTCTGTGAAGTGACCAATGGGCTCTCTCAATCCCAATGTGTTTTCCTTTTGAAATAGGACATTCCAGAAATGGCACTAGATTTTGTTATTTCAAAAATTAAGTTTTTTGAGCTACCAGTGGACTGGGGAGAATTTCATGTGTGACACGTGTTTATCTTGCTACTGGCCCTGAGGGAATAGTGGTGATGTGGGAAGTAGAAATCTCTCCATCGCTGTGAGTGTTGTGGTAATTTGTTTGCAGCTGGTGTGTCAGAAGACTGTGTATCCCACGTCTTATCTGTGCATTACCTTCCCTGCGAACACCTGGAGATGTATCTGAATGCCAGGTCAAATTCACTCCCGAAAACTGCTATCCTTTATGCGTTTATCAGTTTCTTATCACAGAAGAAAATTCACCTGAAAATAAAGCAATAATGTCATGTTACAACTTCTGTTTTGTTAGTGTTTGAGGCTGATTATCCAGGACGTCAACTTTTAAAGGCAGGCGTTCTCGGCTAAGTCCACTTGAGTAAAGCTGAGAGACTTGATACTAGTTTTAAATCTTTGGGGATGAGAAAATAAGTTAAATGCATAATCGAATGATAGGAAACTTTATTTTTTGCATTTCTAACATGCTTAGATGAAAATTAAAAATAAAACACATTGGTAACATTGGATGCCTGTGGAACATGACCATTGCAAGTTGTGGTGTTGGTGTCTGTATTAAGATTTTTTGCTCTGGGTAAAGAAAAGGCAAACTGCCTCTCACACTAAGAAGGCAAAAGAATTCAGACCACTTCCAACTCAGTTCATCACTGTGGGGTGAGGTAGAAATGGCATAGCGGAGTAAAACTTTGTGAGTTGTTTCACTGCATCTGACAGGTCTGAAGCTACACTCGGACTTTGAATTGTTGCAGGAATGGCTGACTTCACAACTATTTTTCTGATCTTGCAGTGGGTTGAGTTTTGGAAGATATCTAAAACTCAGCTGTTCTGATTTGTCTTCCAAACTTTGAAGATATGATAGAAGCACTGCTAGAATCCATTGGACTTGGCCTCACGGGAGAAAGTGAAGAAACTATTGGTTTCTAGTTGTTTTTAAGAAGTGGACTTGAAATCTTACTGTCTTGACCTACTTGTGGGGCACATCCCAACCTTATACACTTGGGGGGGAAAAATCACTCACCCTGAAATAAGCCACACCATCTAATTCATTTGCTTTAATGAAAGCGTGATCTACAGGCATCTTAACATGGTAAGAAGACAGTACTTAGAAGACTTGAGTTACACAACCAAGCCAGACATGCTAGTCGCATATTTTTGTATTCATTAAGTGTACCTGTTGATGTGACTAGATTTCTAGGAGTTTTTAATGAAAACCAATGTGAAATATGGGAGCAATTTTCTTGTATGCAGGTGTCATTTGATGTGCTGGTACTGTCACAGGTAAGGCAATGGACAGATGAAACTTTTGAGGCTTTTAAAAGAAAACAAAATAAATGAACGGAAGCTTATATTTAAAATGAAGTATGCAAAACCATACCTATTTAATGTAATCTGTATGAAACCACTCCAATAGGCATTGAGTTTGATGCTTATGTAGAATAAATATTGTGTATGAAAGGCACTGCTGTCAGATCTTTGACAATTGTTCTGTAACTTGGGTGAAATTAGTGCAGCACCTTCTGAAACCTAGCATAACTCGAAAGAACCTCCTTGTTTATATTGTGTGCCTGTCTCCAAGATGTTTTGATTCTATTTTATTACTGTATGCTGGAGTCAAACATGCTGTTTTTAAAACCTGTCCTTTGATACAAGTTCACTTGCTTGTTAATATATTGGTTTTTGTTTTCTATCTTTACTGATTAAAATAAATAAAATGCTTCTACAAAAGTTAGTGCTTCCTGAAAGTGTTTTGGCAGTACTTGGCTCCCAAACAGCAGCTTATAGATTTTGGGGTGGCGGGGGTTGGGGGGGTGGGGTGGGGCCGCCAAGAGCAGCAAGTGGGGATGGGGAAAATTTATGCTGAAAACAAATTTTCTGCCGTTCACTGCTCAAGTTCAAAATGGTACTGGAGGGCTCCTGCATCACTTGAATTCTTGTGTGCGCGTTTGGGACATGTTCTATCTGTTCAGGTCAGAATTGAATATTTGTGTGGTATGAAGAGAAAGACCTAGCTTTTATATAGTCTGAAAGAGCCTTGATCCTGGTTGTGGGGTAAGGGACAGTGCTAATGCAGTGCTATATTCTATTCCAATGTAGTGAACACATGCAAATTGATCAGTGCCCAAGCATTTGCATTCTTCTTTAAATTTTACTGTAAATGGATAATGCCTGCATGATGTTGGATGGGATGTGAAAAGCCCAAATGAAATGCCTGGTGATTGATATAATATCCTCAAGCGTTATATGGATTTCACCACCACATACTCCCAGAAGATACTAATGTATTTAATCTGAAAAGATGTAAGCAGTAGGAGTTTTACAACAAAAAAATCTTGGCAATCATGAAGGGACGATGACTTCATTTCAGCTGGCAATTCTCTGCATGCCAGTTGTCCCTCTGTGCTGATAATGGGGCAAGGTCCATACAGAGCGGTCATGTGAGAGTTATCAGCTGTGATTTAGTGAGTCTCGCTCTCACTTCTAGAGTTAGCAGGTTGTGGGCTCCAGTTCCACTCCACTCTTGAGCACATAATCCAGGCTGAGGCAGTGCTGCAATATCAGAGGTCCCATCTTGTGGATGGGATGTTAAACTGAGACCCCACCTACCGTTTAATGTGAACATAAAAGATCCCATGGCACTATTCAAAGAAGGGTGTGAGTTCTTGCTAGTGTCCTGGCCAATATCCATCGCTCAAGCACCATCACTACAACAACTTGTGTTTTATATGGTGTCTTTAATGTTGTAAAATATCCCAAAGAAACAATACTAAATAAAATCTTACGCTGAGCCATTTGAAGGGATACTGGGCAGATAACCAAAAGCTTGGTCAAAGAGGTAGGTTTTAAGGAGAATGAGCTGGAGAGGACAGAATTCCGAAGCTTGAGGGCCTTGGTAGCTGATGGCATAACTGCCAATGCTAGAAGGATTAAAATAGAGAATACTTCAGAGGCCAAAATTGGGTGAGTGCAGGTATGAGGGCTGTAGGGCTGGGGAAGATTAAAGGTAATGAGGGCATGAAGATAAATGAGGATAGAAATTTGAAAATCGAGGCAAGCACAGGTGAAGGGAGCTTGGTGTGAGTTTCAGATGATTTCAACTTTCTAAAGGGTAGAAAGTAAGAGGCTGGCCATGAGTGTCTGGAACAGTTAAGTCTAGTAGTAACAATGGCATTGGTCAGGGTTTCAGCAGCAGAAGAGCTGAGGCATGGGGTTTGTCCGGCAATATGGGGGTAAAGAAGCCATCTTGATGGTGTAGATATATGTTGGAAAACTACCTCTGGGCCAAACAAGACACTAAGTTAATGAACAATATAGTTCAGCCTCACAGTCTCCAGGGAGAGGGATGGAGTTGGTGACTGGGAAACAATGTTTATGATGACCAAAACCAATAGCTTTGGCCTTCCCAAGGAGGAAAAGCAATCTGATAATTTAATTATCATCTGGTCATTATCACATTACTGTGTGAAAATTGGTTGCCACATTCCCTACCTTATAACAATGACTATCAAAAGTACTTCATTGGTTGTACTTCATCAGTTGTAAAATACTTTAGGACATCTCAGTCCCAAAAGGATTTTGTAACAATGAAAATTTATTGTGCATAACTATAGTGTGACCTTCCCATTAACTTAGGATGCATTGTGAATGATGCGAAGAACATAAGAGGAGCAGGTAGAAAGCAAAATGGCACCTGAGCAAAAAAAGCCGTCCCCACAATGATTCCATCCACGCTGCTCTTTGCCATGTGACTTGCACAGATCTATCACATGGCTGCATATTTTATTCTGAAGTGAGTTAAGAGGAAGTCCAAATTTAGAAGAAATTTATTTCATGCACCAGATTCCTTCTTTCTGAGATCCGGAAATGAATAGCTCTGTCCATGCCTCCCAATATATTTGATACACGGGGTAAAAGTTTTTTTTATGAGGTATTAATTACTTGCTGCAAAATTCCGTCCTTTTATGTAATAGTGCAGGCATTTGGTAATGAGTTAGATTGGCTGACACCTCTCACCTGGAACTTTTATCTTTACAAAGCCCAATCATTGAGAAAAGCTTTCCTTGTGTTATACATTAGAACTACACAGTGCCAGCAGTAGGTAACTGTAGTATTTTGACTTGACCGAGAGAGAGAAATCTGAGAAGTTTAGGTGGTTTTTTTTTGATATACTAAGAAATTCAATCTGTCCTTTCTTGAGAGCTAAGATTTAATGGGAAGATTTTACTTCTCCCTGTGAGAAAAATGGTGCAGTACTTTGCAGTGCAAACTGATCCCTCAGCAGGATTCAGCAACAGTTCTCATGGAAATTTGCTACGAATGAGTTGGAGTGAGCTTAGCCTCTCCGTTTCCAAACACAGCAGTAAAAAGGTTGATCTGAGCAATCACAATTCAAAGGAATATTGTCTATTTTCGATGAAATCTCTG
This sequence comes from Carcharodon carcharias, assembly GCF_017639515.1. Taxonomy (NCBI): domain Eukaryota; kingdom Metazoa; phylum Chordata; class Chondrichthyes; order Lamniformes; family Lamnidae; genus Carcharodon; species Carcharodon carcharias. The sequence goes on along the minus strand of NC_054483.1, from coordinate 13,978,376 downwards.
ATTCATGTTTTATGGGGTTTTGTTTCAAATTGGTTCAAGGAACATGACTATGGCTTCGCTTATCTTGAACATTCAGATCATTTGATGGAAGTTCTCACCTTTTTATGATCCCTTTCCTCTTAAAGAAAAACTTACATTTATATAGCACCATTCATGACCCCAGGAGCTCCCAAAGTGCTTTTCCAGCCAATAAAAAGCTTTGAAATAAAGTCACTGTTGGAATGTAAGAAACAATAGTCAATTTCCACACAGCAAGGTCCCAAAGACATCAAATAGTTGCTACAGAATTTTTTTTTTTTTGGGGGGGGGGGGGGTGTTGTTGATTAAGGGATAAACATTGGCCAGGACGCCATGGATAACTACCCTTTTCTTCAGAATACTGCCATGGGATCTTTTATATCCATTTTGGAGAGCATATGGCCTTGGTTTAATATCTTGTCTGATAGATAACACCTCTGACAGCACAGCACTACCTCAGGAGTGCCAGCCTAAAGTTTTGTACTCAAATCACTAGAGTGGAACTTGAAACCCACCACCTTCTGTTGTAGAGACACTGGGCCACAGCTCGCACCTGCATAGTATATCTCAGAAAATGGGTAAGAGTGTTCAGTCCACCAATGTTGCTGACTAATTCATGGTATCTTGTCCTCCCATGAAATCTCCTTACAGCTGGAGCACTTGCCAAAATGCCCCAGTTTATCTTAAACTGGGATACAATTTGACTCATATTTGGTGATGTAATGCAATAATTGTCATTTGGGGAGGTGGTGGCATAGTGGTACTAGCTAGTATTCCAGAGACCCAGGGTATTGCCCTGGGGACCTGGGTTCGAATTCAATAAAAAATCAGGAATTGAAAGTCTGAGAATGACCATGAAACAATTGCTGCTTAGCATAAAAATCCATCTGGTTCACTAATGTCCTTTAGGGAAGGCCGACATGTGACTCCAGACCCAAGCAATGTGGTTGACTCTTAAATGCCCTGTAAAGCAATTTGGGATGGGCAATAAATGCTTGTCTAGCCAGTGACACCTACATCCCATGAACGAATTAAAAAAATTAAAATATAATTCTTTAAAGTTCTGTTGCCATAGGTGCAAAAAATCCTATGTTGATATGTAAGTTGCCAATAGTACATCCCCCTTGTGTCTATTCAAGGCCAAGGGTATGATCTATCAAAAACCCTTGGGGATAACTGCTTTATCCTGTCTCCAGTCATAATGCTCTGAGGACCATTGAGGTGAATGTTGTCACACAGCAATGGGCTCCAGTGTTATCGTGGACTTTACAAAGCTAATGTGTATGTTTAACTTCTCGCAAAAGGGAGGTTCAATTGAGACACCAAGGTCTGCCTTCAATCACCTATGCTTAAAAAATCTGCAATTCCTTCTCTAACTTTCTCCACCTCTCTCTAATTAAAGATGTTCCCCCAAAACCTTCAAGCCGTCCCAATTTCACCCGTCCCAATTTCTCCTGATGAAAGCAAAATACTGCGGATGCTGGAAATCAAACAAAAACAGAAAATACTGGAAAAACTCAGCAGGTCTACCAGAGCTGCAGAAAAGTCATAGGGACGCGAAACGTTTGCTCTGTTTTTTCTCTCCACAGATACTATTAGACCTGCTGAGTTTTCCAGGCATTTTCTGTTTTTGTTTCCAATTTCTCCTGATTTGGCTAGGGGGTCATAACACATTTGTCAAGTATTCACTATGTATTTTACTATGAGGAGGCAGAAGTCATTGGAACCTGTCGTGTAAACTGAAAGATTCCGTACCTTGGCAATCTTTCAAATCATCCTGTCTCTCGTACAACCCTCCCTGTCAATGTCACTGATAGATAATCATGGTCCGCGCTCTCTGGATCTACCTCTCTGTTACTTACCGAGCCACGATAACATTATTTTATTCACTGTTTCGCATCATTCTTGCTCTACTCCAATGCACTCCTGGCCAGTCTTTAACGCCCTACCCTCTGTAAACAGGAAGTCATCCCAAACTGCTGCCTGTATCCTTGTTTGCACCAAGCTCCGCTGACCCATCACCCCAGTTCCTGACCTACGTTACCTGCTGGTTAAGCAACACCTCCATTGTAAAATTCTCATCCCCGTAAATTCTCAGCACAGTCCTCAATGTGGATCTTGTAACCTACGGTATCTCAATCCTTCTCTCCCCCCACCCCCCCCCCCCCCCCCCCCCCCCACCCACACCGCGGATTTTCGCGTTCTTCGTTTCCAGATTTATCTTCAATCTGCTTTCAGCCTTGGTGTTATCTTGCACTTTTGGTTTGGCCCTTCACCCTGGCTGATAAATTAAACATCATCCCTCTGGGCTGAGCAGCCGGGTCCCAGCGATCAACCCACGGGACAGCCCATGAAGAAGTCTGGCAAGAGATGAAGAAATGTGAAACATTGAAATCTATTCGAGGGGCTATTCGAGGGGCCCTGGAGAGTTCGAGCAGGGTCAGCACCTTGGGCTCAGAATCACATTCCGATGTTATAACAATGTTCTCCTGATAATCAGCTTTCTTTCATATCCATTTTGGTGGAAGCATTTATAACAGGAAGGAGCAGCCCAACCCTTTATCTCAGGTCCAACGGATGAATAAATTGCTGCTTGCACCTTCTGACTAATTACCAGGTACCATTTATTTTTCTTCCAAAGTTCTCGCCCCCCACCCCCCCGCCCCCCCCACCTTACTAAAGCAGAGATGACTTGCACAACAATGTAGAGAATTTGCGGCTACTCCATCGTTTTCCTAAGGCTGTGTGTCTTAGGTAAAGGTTAAACGTAGAGTCAGATCCATCAATGTTCTGTGTTTATTAACAGTAAGGAGGTCAAAGTTTCACAGAAATGTCTAACGCCAACAGTTAAGTACCGAATGAGTCTTGGCTCTTAACAGGAGGAGTTGCTAGTGTACGGGAAACAACTGGGGCAGAATTTTAACAGCTCGGCTCCCTTTCTCAAAAATGCATTCTCATCCTTACTTTAACTGGATGCAAATTCATTGCTTTGATTGGAAACGCCCCAGAATTTTATCGACTGCATTGCAATTAGCAGCTATCTGATTTAAACACTTGAGTAGCAAACTTGTTGCCTAAACTAACACCCCATCAGATGTTAATCCTCTAAATGGGAAGACTCAATGTCATGCGTCATTGATGCACCACCTCAGTTCATTGTCGTATCTCTGGTGCCTTCTCACTTGTGTGTCTTCCCTGTTGTAGATGGAGTGTGTGCTTTGTGGTGAGAGAGAATCCTATTGGTGACCGGAATGCTGCAAAGCTGAGTAAATGTTTCAGTGTTGCATATCTGTGCTTGACATGTCAATGTCTTCATTGCACACCCTTTCTCACCAAAGGCTTTGAAAGATTATTGAAGATGTCTTTCGAAGGCATTCGGTGACGGAAACAGCAGCAGCAAAGCGCTCCCAAGTGTGGATTAACCATGTATCAGTAGCTGCTTTTGTCATCTTCTGCTGAGATTGGCCTTTTCCACATTTGAACAAAGGCGGCCCGATTTTTGTGTGAACTGTTTTGATAGTTCAGGATTCTCTTCAAAATGTACGCAAGGTCATATTTTCCCTTTAATCTCTTTGCAGTCAAAGATAAAAAGAATGGATAGTACGATGGCTGTCGTACAATTTGACACTCGATTGGAGTAGCTGCATGGTTTTTGGGATGCCCGGACCTGTTGTGCCTTGACTGACTCTCTCATGTGCCAATGTGAGTAGAGTTTACTAACATCGGACTCATGAGCTTGACAGTGCTGAGGGAAAAAACCCACCATGTTTCAACCTTTCAGCAAGCCTGTAATCTCCCCTGATAGTGATGTTTCTAACAGATACTAGTAAAAGGGTTGACTGGGTGGAGCTGAGATCAGGGACGGTAAAAGGCAACCTGCAAAAACATGCTCACCACAAACGGCAGCCGGCAGCCTAAGGAAAAGCACGTGGAGATGGGGAGAAAGAACACAGCGGAACAAAGAGAGTCTCTTCTGTGTGGGACCAGCTTCGTGTGTGTGCGTGTGTTTGGTGAAATAAAGTTTGAGGAATCTTAGTCAAGAGATAAGACCCGTGGTGCAAGACATCACCAAGGTTGAAATGAGGGGGCACGCAGGAAAGAGATGGTTTCATGACAGCAAGCTTGTTTTTTAGTGAATTATCTGAGATGGGAAAGACAGAGTGAAGTTAGGAGCTATCATTTTTGGATGCCTTGATAAAGAATGAGTTAGGATGATAAGCCTTGATTTGAAAATGGCAAGAATCCAGAGAGGAACAATATGATATAATTGACATTTCTAGGATGCCTTGCAGCAGGAGCTCTGCAGAATTCGTGTATGTAAAGCAGTCACTCTAATTATAGGAACAAATAACTTGCACACAGCAAGATCTTACAAACAGCAAAACCCTGATCAGAATCTCATTTTGGTGGCATTTTCGAGGGAGGAATGTTGGCCAGGACACCAGGCCTTTGCCTGCTCTTCTTTCAATGCCACTTTATAATGTCCTTTTTTTATCCAGCTCAGCAAGCAGGGACAAAAACAGAATAACCTGGAAAAATTCAGCAGGTCTGACAGCATCTTCTCCGCCGATGCTGCCAGACCTGCTGAGTTTTTCCAGGTAATTCTGTTTTTGTTTTGGATTTCCAGCATCCGCAGTTTTTTATTTTTATCAGTAAGCAGGGACCTCAATTTAACAGCACTGGCTGAAATGTGCCACCTCCTCCAGTTTAGCACTCTCTAAATCGACACTGAAATGACAACCCAGATCATGAGGAGTGAGGTTTTATCCCGTAACCTTGTGACTGAGGATAGTACCAATTCTATGACAGGTTATTTAGGCTTTAAGAACAGCAATTCTGGTGATTAACTTATCAGAAAAACAGGAAGGCTTGAGACAGATATTTATCTTTAGTTATCATTGAACTGACAGTGCAAATACGATTAATGTTACGACAAGCAGGAGAAAGCTTTGATTACTAGATGTTACTGCAACCTAATACTGATTAGAAATGTTAACATTGTTATTGTCTGTCTGCAATGAAGTCATCCTGATACAAGAGCACTCTTATGAATCATGTTATTGTCTGAGATCTGACACATTGAGCCGAAAGCAAAATGACAAGGCCAACAGCAGTTATTTTTAATCTCAAGTGGAGAACTTTGAAAATCAACAGTATCTGGAATGCTGCCCTACAGATAAAGGAAGCCAAAGATTGCATTTGGTGTCCAAGTATGATTAATGGCAGCGATGTACAGCAATAAATTGCTGTTAGAAAAATGTTAGGTGACAACTGAAAAACAATTACAGAAAACTTCACTGTTGTAAGAACACTTTCTGGGATAATGGACCAGAGAAACAATAGCTGCTTTCCATCCCCAGTCTTGAACTACAGTAACTGTTATGGCCACAGCGAGTGTTAATTGCTGTGCAAACCAAATTCCAGAGGGAACTTGGTTTATGGGCCATAGTCTTTTGTTTTGAATTCTAAAAGCAAGATTGTAGCAGTAAGAGGCCCAGTAGCACTTTGGGGACTTTAAAAATTAAAAGTAAAAGTTTTATTAACAAAAATAAAAGAAAGCTTAAGATCACAAGATTACAGTTGCACAATTAAGGTTAGTCTTACAAAACATTCCCCCTAAAAACTCTACTTTGTCAAACCCACAAGTAAATACCTTCCAAGCAATTCTCCCTTATTACTATGGAATCCAGTAATCTTACACAAAGCAAACTGCTGTAGCTTCAATAAACACATACCACATGGCCTTTACCCTCTCCCGCTCTGCAGTGGAATGCACTTCAGAATAAAACTGCTTGTTGCAGCCCAAGACTTCCCTGGCTTGACTGAATGGTTGCTTCAAACTGCATCCTCTCCCAGTTCAGAACTCCAGCTATAGCTCAACAGCTCAAACAGCTTCAGCTATCTCCCCCTATCTCAAGCTCAACAGTCGTATCCAGCTATTCACAGTAACTCTAATAAAAACCTCAACTTCATCACTTTAAACTTCTCCTCCTGAGTAATCTTTTCAAAGGTTGATCAAGTCAACTGAATTTCACTATCCTCCCACTGTCTTTTAGATTCCTCCTCTTCCTGTTTAAACTTTTTTTATTTGTGATCTCATTACCACACAACCTGGAAACAATCCAGGATGCTCTCTCTGTAAAACCTCTGCAGCTTGTGTCTCAATGGGCTGCTCTACTACTACAGTAGGCATTGTCCATATCTGTGATCCAGCTATATCATTCCCTAGAATAAATTGAGCCACTGCAATGGGCAATTTCTCTACTACCCCAACAATCACATCTTCTGCTTTCAAATTACTTTTTAAATTTACCTTACACATTGAAATAGGTTTGACTTCACCATGAATTCCTTTAATTAATATTTTGTCCAGCAATAACCCTTCTGGACAACATACAACACTATCCCATAACATTAAGGACTGGCCAGCCCCAGTATCCCTTAACACTTTGACATGCTTTCCTGCTCATACACATTGATATACTTTCCCATCGCACATAAATTCTTGAAACATCTCTGCAACCTGCCCTTCAGAACTCCCTTGGGTAAGTTGTGAACACATTCTCACTTCTCTAGCTACCACTGATTCTTCCTGCTCCACCTGTACACAACCCACTGGTTTCTTTTGCCTCTGGATCTCAGCACCCACATCACTCTTACTTCCAGAACTGAGTTCCAATTACTGCAGTCGGTTTCCCATTTAATCTCCAACAGCTTGACCTCGTGTGCCCCACCTTATTACAATGGTAACATATCAGTTTCCTTCCTTCAACTCTACTTTCCACCTTTCCATCTTTAATAGACTGGCATCCTTCAGCTTCATCCTTATTACTAATATTTTTACCTTCATCAGGTTTTCCAAATCTCCAAATTCCCTGCTGATTTTCATATGACCCTTTTCCTACACTTAACTGTTTGTGTGAAATATCATATGTATCAGCTAAAATCGCAGCTTCCCTGATCTTTTTACTTTGTCTCTCATCTAAATATGTCTTAATGTTTACTGGAATGTTATTCCTAAATTCTTCCATAATCGCAACCTCTCTTACATTTTCAAAAGTCTTATCTCTCCTTTCTTCCTCTATTCTAAGTTTCACTTTGGACAATTCATACTGCTTGGCTTCTTTCTCTCTCTGAAGCTCTCTATCTCTTTCACTCTCTTTTTCCTCAATTGCTAACTTCTCTCACTGAAGTTCAAGCTCAAGCTTTCGCATTTCTACCTCCTGCAGTCTTTTCTTTTCTTTTCCTGCTCCTCTCTTTCCCATTGAAGCTTTTTTATTTCTATTTCTTTTATTCTATCCTTTTCTTTTGCCTTCTCTTTTCTTTATGACGAGTTTTTTTCATTTCCCTTTCTTTTTCTCTTTCTTCCAATTCAAGCTTTTGCCGTTCTCTATCAAGCTGCTTCATTTGCAACTGAAGTCTCACTATCTCCAGTTGTGACACACGACTTTCAGGTATCCCTTCCTCCAACACTAAATGCTGAGGAAGTTCTTTAACCGTATCAACCTTATGAAATTCTGCTTTTATCTCTACCTGCACTTTATCTGCTAATTCCTGCAACTGAGTTTTAGTCAGAGGTTTCAAATACCCCACAGTTACATTTTCCACTCCCAGAAAAGTTGTAGCAATTGCCAAATCCATGTTGCAGTCCAGCCACTTTAAAACCCCTCAACACAAAACTCCTGAGTTCAGCATTCTGCCTCATACTCGTTTCACTTGGATTCACAAACTCCAACCCAATCAAGGAATTTTAATAATCCCAGATGAGCCCCCAACTTTGTTATGATCACAGCCAGTATTAACTGCCACACAAACCAAATCCCAGAGGGGAACAGGTCATAACCTTTCCTTTTGTCTTCTGAAACCGAGCAGAAGATGTAATTATTTCAGCAGCATATGGTCTAGTAACACATTTGGGATTTTAAAAATGAAAAGTAAATGTTTCATTAACAAAAATAAAAGAAAAACTTAAGCACACAAGATTACAGTTACACGATTATGGTTAGTTTTACACAACATCCCCCAAAACTCTATTTGCTCAAATCCACAAGTAAACACCTTCCAGGCAACACTCCCTTATAGACATCCACTATGAAATCCAGTAATATTACAAAAGACTAACTCCTGTAGCTTCAATAAAGGTGCATCGTGTGACCTTAGCCCTCTCCCACTCTGTGGTGGAATCCACTTCACAATAAAACTGCTTGTTGCAGCCCAGGGCTTTTCTGGCTTAACTGGATGGTTGCTTCAAACTGCATCCTCTCCCAGCCCCAAGCTCCAGCTATAGTTCAACAGCTCAAACAGCTCCAGCTATCTCCACCTACCTCCAGCTCAACAGTTATATCCAGCTACCCGCAGTAACTCTAATATACTTCCCCCCCCTTTCATCTCCATTCCATTGTTCCCACACCTCTTTGAAACTCAACCCCTTCCAAACATAAGATCTTTCATGTTTCCATTTTGTCTTTGCTTTTAGGTCAATAAAATATAATATTCTCACTACTATTTACCTATGGAACTCCTGCAAGATGCAAACATGTTTCTTTTTCACCTTTGACTCCTCTTTGATATTCAAACAAACTCAACTTATCTAAAAATCCAAATGTTAGATTGAACCTGTTTACATGTACCTCAAACTTAACACCTCTATCCCTTTTCATATTTCAACCCCCCAGACCTGACTGCTATTAGTCTCCCGCCCAGCTTAATTAAATCTTTCTCTCTCACACATACAAACACCCAGTCTTCTTTACAGAAAAACACAATACTCCCCAAAATATATACAGAAATAAAACATCCATTTCACATAACTCTTCTGCAGAAAGAGAGGGAGAGCACATTCCAGGTACAGGAGGCTGCAGTACTTGGGCATTGCTGGCTGAGGGTTCTTCCAGATGTGTTGGTGAAACCTAAACCAATGTTCCTGTTGACATGGACGCATAATATCTCACTGCACTAGCGCAAGATCAGGGGGGTTCTCCTTGTGTGCTGGCTGATGTTTAACCGTTCAACCAACACTATTGAAACAATTTAACTGGTCGTTTAACAGGTTGTTTATGGCACATCGTCGTGCATAAATCTGCTGTTGACAGTTTGCTAATGATGAGTGCTTTTCAAATAAATGTTGGTCAGCGTTGCTGGGAGTAGATTGCCGATCGGTCAATACTGGGTAACAAGCAGCTTATTAAATTAAGTTAGTGCTGGGACACTTTTTTGGGGGAGGAGGGCTTTTATTCTGGGTTGAAGTGTAAGAACCCGGATTCTCTTGCTGGTCTCCAGTTTACAACCCGCCTTAAAAGAGACAGGTTAAACTCATCAAAGGCAGAAGCGCGACGCAGAAGTCACAAGCCTTCAGCTGAACACACAGCTCCAGCCTAGCTTAATAGAGCGCTAAGCTTTGGATAGGACTGAGGAGCGATGCAAACGAAAGGGGGAGAGTGGTGGCTGGAGGTGGAGATTTGCTGCCCCAACTGAATTATAATGGGTGCAGAATTACCTTGGCCCCAACTGTTCAGTTTAAAGGGTGTTACCGATACCCTCTAAGCAAAGGAAATGATTTCCCGGTGCTAAGGAAGGCTCCGAAGTCCCACCAAATCCAAACACTTCGGGGGAGGGGAATGAAACCTGGGGCATCTTTCTAAAGGGATGATTCCTTTTCCTGTTCTTACTTCACTCATGCTCCGACTGTGAGGTGAGTGCACCGGCCCTGGAGGCAAGGTCTGGATTCCTGTAGGGATGGGTGGTCCCACAACACAGTGATCTCGGAGCTACTGACATTATCCATGTCCAAGGGAGGATGGCGTGAGGACAGGAGCTGTCCCTGTCCCTGTCCTATTTGTTTCAACGCCCTGAAAGCCTGTGCAGCCTCACGTCAGTGCAAGAGCATATTTAGGAAGGACGCATCATTTGCAGCGTGGCGAGCCTTAGTTCAGTGGCACTGTCGCATTTATTGCGGCTGGAATAGATTTTAGGTGGGTTCCTTTGGAGCCGAACAGGGTGAGAGAACCCGCGTGGCCCAGACAGAAACATTTCGGCCCATGGTGCCCGTGCCGGTCCTTCGAAAGAGCTGCCCAGCTTGTCCCACTGACCTGCTTTGTCCAAGGCATGTACATTTATCCTACACAAGTATTTATCCAATTCATCCTTGAAAATCACTGTTAAATCTGCATCCAGGAAACACATTCCAGGTCAGGACAATTCGTCGCGTAAATCCTCTTCACCTCCCTCTCTGGCCGCTTTGCCAATCATCTTAAATCTGCTTCCTTTCGTTCCCAACTCTCCTGTCAGTAGGAGCAGTGTCTATTTTTTTCCTGATTTAGTCTATCAAAACCCCTTATCATTTTGAACACCTCTGCAAATCTCCCCTTAATGTTCATCGCTCGAAGATCAGTCCCAACTTCTTTAGGGACTGCTGCCTTGGCGAAGCACAGTCTGTGTAGAGCCAATTCTTCTCAAATAACATCCAGTCCCTGTGCTGTATCTGCTGGACTGTTATTCAGTCTCCAGACCTGGTCCTTCACGCACCGTGGGATTGGTTATCGCGGAAACGAACCCATTCCGGTTAAACACAAGTCACAAGAATTGCGAGGTGCCACTAAATTAAAAAAAAAGAGAACGTTTAATAAATGGGAAGCTTACAAGTCTGGATCCTCGACCTCACTGTGCAGTGCACGGTGCTGCGGGTGGGTTTGGTGCGCCATCTGCTGTTTGTATCAGTCCTTTGCATCATTGTCAATATTTCCAGGGCGAGTAGACACAGGCGCCAGGTTCAGCTGCTGCAGTTAAGGGAACAGCATTCGATCCAGTGTGGGTCGAGGGACACTGAATGCCGGGCCACGGTGAAGCCCCACTGTTTCTTCGAGCCAGAGTTCTCAACCAGGAGTCGGCGAGAGGATTTCCAAAGGGTCCACAATAGGGGTGGAGAAGGGAGAGAAGGAACCATCGCTTTGGGCTGAGCAGGCATTGTCAGACAGACAATGGGTATTTTTGTACTCAGCCAGTGGATATACTGGACTTAGATTTCCAGAAGGCATTTGACAAAGGGTCGCATCAAAGGTTATTGCGGAAAATAAAAGCTCATGGTGTAGGGGATAACAAATTGACATAGATAGAAGATTGGCTGGATAGCAGGAAGCAGAGAGTAGGCATAAATGGGTCTTTTTTAGGTTGGCAAGATGTAATGAGTGGTGTGTCACAGGGATCATTGCTGGGAATTCAACTGTTCACATTTGATATAAATGACTTGGATGAAGGGATGGATGGGATGGTTGCCAAATTTGCTGATGACACAAAGATAGGTAGGAGAGTAAATTGTGAAGAGAACATAAGGAGGCTACAGAAAGATAGATAGGTTAAGTGAGTGGGCAAAGATCTGGCAAATGGAGTACAATGTGGGAAAATGTGAAATTGTTCATTTTGGCGGGAAGAATAAAAGAGAAGCATATTATCTAAATGGTGAGAGATCGCAGAGATGCCGAGGGGTCTGAGTGTCTTAGTGCATGAATTGCAAAAAGCTAGTATACAGGTACAGCAAGTAATTAGGAAAGCTAATAGGATGTTATCATTTATTGCGAGGGGAATTGAATACAAAAGTACAAAGATTATGCTTCAGTTATACAGGGCACTAGTGAGACCATATATAAAATATGTTCCATAAAATTTGCTTTTATGTGGAGAGAATCATTGTGTTGCATCATTGAGTAAATTGAAGGTTGAGACCAATAGGTTTTTGAACATTAAGAGAATCAAGGGATACGGAGATAGAGCAGGAGTTGAGAGAGAAGATCAGCCATGATCGTATTGAATTGTGGAGCAGCTCTTGGGGACACATGTCCTACTCCAGTTCCTATTAATTACATTCTTAAAGGGCTAAATTCAAAGAAATCAAGAAACAACGAGTACAACTGGATTAGACAGGTTGTGTAATTATGCTTTAACAGAAAAAATAGAACAGCTGTAAAGGAATAATACTAAACATGTAGAATGAATATATTTCTAAAACCGACAAGCTGTGTCAAAGCAAATGTGACTCTATTTGGAATAATGGCCAGGTTAAATTGGAATCTTGGATTCTATGAGACAAACTGTGCAGGAATAAAGCAAAATGTGTTTTAGAACAAACACAAGAAAATACAGAAACATGTTAAAATGGTGCCCAGGGGATATTTTTGACACTTTTCCCCACATTGAGACACTGCAGTTGGTGTAAAATAAAATGATGAGTGTAATATCCTGTCAGTAGTAACACAATACTTTGCTCTCTCAGTATATGCAGCACCTGTTCCCTTCATATTCCATTTGTTATGTGATTCTTCATCCAAGGTGAAGCAATAATCTGGCATTGGGCTCTGCATCAGCAGAACAAGGCACCACTATTCCTGAACAGTAAGAGGTATCAGTGGCTTTCCAAATTCCCTATTCCCCTCTAACCAACACCTTGAGATGAGTTAAACCCAAACTTTAGGCCTCAACTTTGATACTATTGTATCTTGTTTTGTACTATTGTTTGAGGAATGGAATTAGAAATATATTCATTCTGACTACGTGTCTTTCTGATATACAGCACCGATCCATGCCCCTTGCCTGACGCTAAGCCTTCAGTTTATCAGCAATGCTTCATTTGATTTTCCATTATGAAATTTGCAACCTGATTAAAACAATTATTATCTTCTGAACTATTTTTGATCTGCCACAGAAAAACTCTCCATCCATATTCCATACAATGGCTTTGGAAACCTTTTTTTCATTTATTTGTTCATGGGATGTGGGCTTCGCTGGCTGGGCCATCATTTATTACCCATCCCTAACTGCCCCTTGAGAAGGTGGTGGTGAGCTGCCTTCTTGAACCGCTGCAGTCCATGAGGTGTAGGTACATCCACGGTGCTGTTAGGGAGGGAGTTCCAGGATTTTGACCCAGTGACAGTAAAGGAATGGTGAAATATTTCCAACTCAGGATGGTGAGTGGCTTGGAGGGGAACTTCCAGTGGTGGTGTTCCCATCTATCTGCTGCCCTTGTCCTAGGTGGTAGAGATCGCAGGTTTGGAAGATACTGTCAAATTTGCAGCTTTGACCTTGGTATGCTGAATTTGTCTGGTTGATTATTTTGTTGGCCTTATCTCCTACCTCCTCCTTTCTGCTAGCTCATGCATGGATGCCATTGAGTTCTGTTGTTCCAAATTGAATCTTCAGATTTTTTTAAACATGTTCCCTTCAGCAATTCCTTCTGCTGTTCTCCCATGGTCTCAGTGTTTCACATGAACATGATACCAATGCTATTCCATGCTGTGGTGCCTCACTGGCTCCTATACCTATTCCTTTGTCCAAATCCCTCTTCACTTGTTTTCTACTCCTATAATTTTATGATCCTATTGAAGTGGAAAATGGCACCAAACCTTTTCCCATCTAACAGATAACTGATTCAGCACCCATCTTGTCTATAATTACAAGAACGGATACATAACCTTTGAGACAGAGGTCCATTATTCAGATCGATTAACAAGAGTAAAATCTTGAAATGTAAATCATTATACAAAGCTTCATGGGCACAATCAGTTCATCATTTGGTCCTTTATCTCGACTTTGGCTACTCATGCCCAGGCAAAGTGACTAATTTGGTCTTGTGTATATGGTTTTGCTTCTGCTTTTGTTTTGGTGACTGCATTCCCATTCAGACAGAGGGGACACAGACTTCCTGCATCTGCAACAACTGCTGAGTTGTTGGCTGCATAAGGCACACCATGAACACAGTAACAATTGGCATTTTGGTGCATTCAAGGCATGAATATAAAAGTAATATAAATGTGGTTTTTATGTTCAAGCATTCACAGAGATCATTGGCAAGGCAGAGAAACTGGTTTGGCAAGATAGATGGTGTTACTAAGACTAGAAAAGAGTGTAATAAGAAGTGAGGAATAAAAGGCACAGTCACAATGAACCATGTGCTGATGACCTTGTGTGTTGTTGACCCTTAATATCCAAGGGAGGTGGCTGTGTGTGTTTTACAGGATAGTCTGGAATAGATAGGACCGTCAGTAGAGTAGAGGATTGAGTGATGGATTCAGCTGTACGAAACCTTAGAATGTGCCTTCACCTTAACAAGATGAGAATGTATCCAGTTTTGGGCAATAGCAAAAAGAGGAGTGAAGGGTATGATGATGGGAGTCTGGGGGGCAGGCAGTGAGGGGGCAGTCATTATATGAGCAGAATCCCATCTTTTTAGACACTGGAAGGTAAACGTGACAGCCGGAAGTCATACCATCGTACATTCAAGCATAACAATTAAAGCAGAAGGTGGCTATTAAGCTTCTTAAGCTTGTGCTGCCATTTGCTAATATCATGGCCGATTTGAATTTGGCCTTAACTCTACTTCCCTGTCTACCCTCTATAACCGTTGACTTGCTTCTTATTCAAGAATGTGTGTAACTCAGATTTAAAAATATTCAATGACCCAGCCTCCACTGCTCTCTGGAGAGAAGAGTTCCAAAGACTAGAAACACTCAGAGAGACAAAGATTCTCCTCATCTCCACCTTAAATGGGCAACCTCTTATTTTTAAACTGTGCCCCATAGTTCTAGTCTCTCCCACAAGCAGAAACATCCTTTCAGCATCCACCCTGTCAAGTCCTCTCAGGATATTATATGTGTTAATAAGATCACCTCTCATTGTTCTAAACTCCAATGGATACACATCCAACCTGGTCAACTTCTCCTCATAAGATAACCCCTTCATCCCAGTTATCAGTTGTGAACCTTCTCTGAACTGCTTCTAATGCAATTACATCCTTTCTTAAGAAAGGAGACCAAAACTGTGCACGGTACTGCAGATGTCGTCTCACCAAGGCTCTGTACAGCTGTCCCAACACTCCCCTACTTTTCTATTCCATCTCCCTTGCAATAAGCAAGAACATTCCATTTTCCTTCATAATCACTTGCTGTAGCTGCATGCTAACTTTTTGTGATTCATGTACCAGGACACCTAGATCCCTCTGTACCACTGAACTCTGCAATTTCCCTCCATTTGAATAATGGCTCTAATCTTCCAAGAAGCAGCAAATCATCGTAGGCTTGCCCCTCTGCTCCTACTTTCCCATGCTATAGCTGGTTCCAGCTTCTTCAGAAATGTGGAGAATACCTTCAACCCAACTGCTTCCTCTTAGTACTGGATCATCAGGGGAAGATGAGCCATATCCCTAGCTGCAGCACTAGCTGCTGCATTCAGATAAGTGTTCACCAACACACAGAAAAGCTGGGACATTTAAACAGCTTTTTAGTGTTTTAGTGTATGAGTGTCTGAATGAATGGTGAATGTGTAGTTGAGTAAGGGGGTAGGGTGGTGGTATGGTGTGGCAGAAGGGTAGGGTGGTAGTTCTGTAGGGTGGCAGGTGGGTAGGATGGGAGGTGGGTAGGGTGGTAAGTAGTTAGAATGGCAGGTGGGGCAGGTGAGCAGGGTGGCAATGGATAAGGTGGAAGGTGGGTAAGGTGGTGAGGTTGGGTCAGGTCTGTTTGAGAGTTGCAGTCTGTGGGGTCTGTGTGAATGACTGGAGGTCAGTTGTATAGTTAAGAGTTAGAATAGGATTTTTCTGGCTAACATTTCTTGGTTAACTATCCAGGTAAGTAAATCAGAACTGTACAAAGTCTCTGACTCTAACTCAGACTTTGTCAGAGGATCCTGGGGAACACAGGAATTGCCCATCAGAAGTTCAAATTTCCCAGGAAATTCCCACAGATTCACTGTGCAGGGACCTCTGAGTGGTTGCAACCCATACCTTAGGGGGTACGTCTGGTCTCTGACACTCTGAAGCCTGGTAGATTTGGGCCATTGTCACTCAGTAAGAGTCCATGCAAACACTCAGATTAACATCTGGGTGCAGGTCAGGGTGCAGAGATCAGCTGCCAACTCAGCATATGGAAATGAATGAATCTGACAGATGTAGGCAAGGGATTGGAATGAAAATGGAGGAAAGGCTGTAACTGCTTTGCTGTCTAAGTGACAAGATGAACTGTCCATGTAAACTCCATGGACCAGAGGACGGAGACCACCATCATTTCATTCTTAAAAACAAAAAAACTGCGGATGCTGGAAATCCAAAACAAAAACAGAATTACCTGGAAAAACTCAGCAGGTCTGGCAGCATCGGCGGAGAAGAAAAGAGTTGACGTTTCGAGTCCTCATGACCCTTCGACAGAACTTGAGTTCGAGTCCAGGAAAGAGCTGAAATATAAGCTGGTTTAAGGTGTGTGTGTGGGGGGCGGAGAGATAGAGAGACAGAGAGGTGGAGGGGGTTGGTGTGGTTGTAGCGACAAACAAGCAGTGATAGAAGCAGATCATCAAAAGATGTCAACAACAATAGTACAATAGAACACATAGGTGTTAAAGTTAAAGTTGGTGAATTTATTGGGAAAAAAAAAAGAAGGGGGAAACAGAAAGGGGGTGGGGATGGGGGAGGGGACTCACGACCTAAAGTTGTTGAATTCAATATTCAGTCCGGAAGGCTGTAAAGTCCCTAGTCGGAAGATGAGGTGTTGTTCCTCCAGTTTGCGTTGGGCTTCACTGGAACAATGCAGCAAGCCAAGGACAGACATGTGGGCAAGAGAGCAGGGTGGAGTGTTAAAATGGCAAGCGACAGGGAGGTTTGGGTCATTCTTGCGGACAGACCGCAGGTGTTCTGCAAAGCGGTCGCCCAGTTTACGTTTGGTCTCTCCAATGTAGAGGAGACCACATTGGGAGCAACGAATGCAGTAGACTAAGTTGGGGGAAATGCAAGTGAAATGCTGCTTCACTTGAAAGGAGTGTTTGGGTCCTTGGACGGTGAGGAGAGAGGAAGTGAAGGGGCAGGTGTTGCATCTTTTGCGTGGGCAAGGGGTTGTGCCATAGGAGGGGGTTGAGGAGTAGGGGGTGATGGAGGAGTGGACCAGGGTGTCCCGGAGGGAGCGATCCCTACGGAATGCCGATAAGGGGGGTGAAGGGAAGATGTGTTTGGTAGTGGCATCATGCTGGAGTTGGCGGAAATGGCGGAGGATGATCCTTTGAATGCGGAGGCTGGTGGGGTGATAAGTGAGGACAAGGGGGACCCTATCATGTTTCTGGGAGGGAGGAGAAGGAGTGAGGGCGGATGCGCGGGAGATGGGCCGGACACGGTTGAGGGCCCTGTCAACGACCGTGGGTGGAAAACCTCGGTTAAGGAAGAAGGAGGACATGTCAGAGGAACTGTTTTTGAATGTAGCATCATCGGAACAGATGCGACGGAGGCGAAGGAACTGAGAGAATGGGATGGAGTCCTTACAGGAAGTGGGGTGTGAGGAGCTGTAGTCGAGGTAGCTGTGGGTGTCGGTGGGTTTGTAATGGATATTGGTGGACAGTCTATCACCAGAGATTGAGACAGAGAGGTCAAGGAAGGGAAGGGAAGTGTCAGAGATGGACCACGTGAAAATGATGGAGGGGTGGAGATTGGAAGCAAAATTAATAAATTTTTCCAAGTCCTGACGAGAGCATGAAGCAGCACCGAAATAATCATCGATGTACCGGAGAAAGAGTTGTGGAAGGGGGCCGGAGTAGGACTGCAACAAGGAATGTTCCACATACCCCATAAAGAGACAGGCATAGCTGGGGCCCATGCGGGTACCCATAGCCACACCTTTTATTTGGAGGAAGTGAGAGGAGTTGAAGGAGAAATTGTTCAGCGTGAGAACAAGTTCAGCCAGACGGAGGAGAGTAGTGGTGGATGGGGATTGTTCGGGCCTCTGTTCGAGGAAGAAGCTAAGGGCCCTCAGACCATCCTGGTGGGGGATGGAGGTGTAGAGGGATTGGACGTCCATGGTGAAGAGGAAGCGGTAGGGGCCAGGGAACTGGAAATTGTTGATGTGACGTAAGGTGTCAGAGGAGAGAAGGGAGTCAAGATAACGAGAAATGAGTTCTGTGGGGCAGGAGCAAGCTGAGACGATCGGTCTACCGGGGCAGTTCTGTTTGTGGATTTTGGGTAGGAGATAGAAGCGGGCCGTCCGAGGTTGGGCAACTATCAGGTTGGAAGCTGTGGGAGGGAGATCCCCAGAGGAGATGAGGTCAGTGACAGTCCTGGAAACAATGGCTTGATGTTCAGTGGTGGGGTCATGGTCCAGGGAGAGGTAGGAGGAAGTGTCTGCGAGTTGACGCTCAGCCTCCGCGTGGTAGAGGTCAGTGCGCCAGACAACAACAGCACCACCCTTGTCAGCGGGTTTGATGACAATGTCAGGGTTGGACCTGAGAGAATGGAGTGCAGTAAGTTCAGAGAGAGACAGGTTAGAATGGGTGAGAGGAGCAGAGAAATTGAGACGACTAATGTCGCGCCGACAGTTCTCAATGAAAAGATCGAGAGAAGGTAAGAATCCAGAGGGAGGGGTCCAGGTGGAGGGAGAATATTGAAGATGGGTAAAAGGATCCGTTGAACTGGGAGAGGACTCCTGCCCAAAGAAGTGAGCCCGGAGGCGAAGACGGCGGAAGAAGAGTTCAGCATCATGCCGAGCCCGAAATTCATTGAGGTGAGGGCGTAAGGGTATGAAACTAAGTCCTTTGCTGAGCACTGAACGTTCAGCATCGGAGAGGGGAAGGTCAGGGGGTATAGTGAATACACGGCTGGGGTTGGGATTGGAAGAAAGGGTGGGGACGGAGGGACAGGCAGGGTTGGAGGGTCCTAGATGGGTGTTGGTGTCGATGAGTTGTTGGAGCTTGCGTTCCTTAGCACTTGAGAGAAAGAGAAAAAGTTTCTTGTTGAGGCGTCGGATGAGCCGAAGGATAAAATGAAACTGGGGGCACGCGCAGCTTTGAAAAAGGGTACGGCGGTGCTGCTGGAGGGAGAGGTCGAGTGTGTTCATATGGCGGCGCATGGCACTGAGAGTGGGGTCCCCCTTGTCCTCACTTATCACCCCACCAGCCTCCGCATTCAAAGGATCATCCTCCGCCATTTCCGCCAACTCCAGCATGATGCCACTACCAAACACATCTTCCCTTCACCCCCCTTATCGGCATTCCGTAGGGATCGCTCCCTCCGGGACACCCTGGTCCACTCCTCCATCACCCCCTACTCCTCAACCCCCTCCTATGGCACAACCCCTTGCCCACGCAAAAGATGCAACACCTGCCCCTTCACTTCCTCTCTCCTCACCGTCCAAGGACCCAAACACTCCTTTCAAGTGAAGCAGCATTTCACTTGCATTTCCCCCAACTTAGTCTACTGTATTCGTTGCTCCCAATGTGGTCTCCTCTACATTGGAGAGACCAAACGTAAACTGGGCGACCGCTTTGCAGAACACCTGCGGTCTGTCCGCAAGAATGACCCAAACCTCCCTGTCGCTTGCCATTTTAACACTCCACCCTGCTCTCTTGCCCACATGTCTGTCCTTGGCTTGCTGCATTGTTCCAGTGAAGCCCAACGCAAACTGGAGGAACAACACCTCATCTTCCGACTAGGGACTTTACAGCCTTCCGGACTAAATATTGAATTCAACAACTTTAGGTCGTGAGTCCCCTCCCCCATCCCCACCCCCTTTCTGTTTCCCCCTTCTTTTTTTTTTCCCAATAAATTCACCAACTTTAACTTTAACACCTATGTGTTCTATTGTACTATTGTTGTTGACATCTTTTGATGATCTGCTTCTATCACTGCTTGTTTGTCGCTACAGCCACACCAACCCCCTCCACCTCTCTGTCTCTCTATCTCTCCGCCCCCCACACACACACCTTAAACCAGCTTATATTTCAGCTCTTTCCTGGACTCGAACTCAAGTTCTGTCGAAGGGTCATGAGGACTCGAAACGTCAACTCTTTTCTTCTCCGCCGATGCTGCCAGACCTGCTGAGTTTTTCCAGGTAATTCTGTTTTTGTTTTGGATTTCCAGCATCCGCAGTTTTTTTGTTTTTATCTCTGTGTTTAATTGACTGCCACTGCTCTTCAAGAAATGCCTACCTCCTTGAAGAAGTTCTGTTCCTCTCTGCGACAAGATTTCCGGATTTCTCTGTTGCCTTGTTCACCTTCATTGCTTTCCATTTCTCTCCTAGTGTTTGACAAGGTGTTTACTAAAACCCGCTTTCACAGCCATATCTCCTTTCTCAGTGACTGTCTCCGTCTCCGACTTACCCCACATGGATTTCAACTGAAATTCCACCCCTCATGTTTCGAACCCACCCAGGATTACAGGTATCTCCAGGGACATAAAACGTTTCTCGGACTGCTGTTCCCGTCACATTCTGAAATCCACTCAGTGCCATGCGCCGCCATATGAACACACTCGACCTCTCCCTCCAGCAGCACCGCCGTACCCTTTTTCAAAGCTGCGCGTGCCCCCAGTTTCATTTTATCCTTCAGCTCATCCGACGCCTCAACAAGAAACTTTTTCTCTTTCTCTCAAGTGCTAAGGAACGCAAGCTCCAACAACTCATCGACACCAACACCCATCTAGGACCCTCCACCCCGGCCTGTCCCTCCGTCCCCACCCCATCTTCCAATCCCAACCTCAGTCGTGTATTCACTATACCCCCTGACCTTCCCCTCTCCGATGCTGAACGTTCAGTGCTCAGCAAAGGACTTAGTTTCATACCCTTACGCCCTCACCTCAATGAATTTCGGGCTCGGCATGATACTGAACTCTTCTTCCGCCGTCTTCGCCTCCGGGCTCACTTCTTTGGGCAGGAGTCCTCTCCCAGTTCAACGGATCCTTTTACCCATCTTCAATATTCTCCCTCCACCTGGACCCCTCCCTCTGGATTCTTACCTTCTCTCGATCTTTTCATTGAGAACTGTCGGCGCGACATTAGTCGTCTCAATTTCTCTGCTCCTCTCACCCATTCTAACCTGTCTCTCTCTGAACTTACTGCACTCCATTCTCTCAGGTCCAACCCTGACATTGTCATCAAACCCGCTGACAAGGGTGGTGCTGTTGTTGTCTGGCGCACTGACCTCTACCACGCGGAGGCTGAGCGTCAACTCGCAGACACTTCCTCCTACCTCTCCCTGGACCATGACCCCACCACTGAACATCAAGCCATTGTTTCCAGGACTGTCACTGACCTCATCTCCTCTGGGGATCTCCCTCCCACAGCTTCCAACCTGATAGTTGCCCAACCTCGGACGGCCCGCTTCTATCTCCTACCCAAAATCCACAAACAGAACTGCCCCGGTAGACCGATTGTCTCAGCTTGCTCCTGCCCCACAGAACTCATTTCTCGTTATCTTGACTCCCTTCTCTCCTCTGACACCTTACGTCACATCAACAATTTCCAGTTCCCTGGCCCCTACCGCTTCCTCTTCACCATGGACGTCCAATCCCTCTACACCTCCATCCCCCACCAGGATGGTCTGAGGGCCCTTAGCTTCTTCCTCGAACAGAGGCCCGAACAATCCCCATCCACCACTACTCTCCTCCGTCTGGCTGAACTTGTTCTCACGCTGAACAATTTCTCCTTCAACTCCTCTCACTTCCTCCAAATAAAAGGTGTGGCTATGGGTACCCGCATGGGCCCTAGCTATGCCTGTCTCTTTATGGGGTATGTGGAACATTCCTTGTTGCAGTCCTACTCCGGCCCCCTTCCACAACTCTTTCTCCGGTACATCGATGATTATTTCGGTGCTGCTTCATGCTCTCGTCAGGACTTGGAAAAATTTATTAATTTTGCTTCCAATCTCCACCCCTCCATCATTTTCACGTGGTCCATCTCTGACACTTCCCTTCCCTTCCTTGACCTCTCTGTCTCAATCTCTGGTGATAGACTGTCCACCAATATCCATTACAAACCCACCGACACCCACAGCTATCTCGACTACAGCTCCTCACACCCCACTTCCTGTAAGGACTCCATCCCATTCTCTCAGTTCCTTCGCCTCCGTCGCATCTGTTCCGATGATGCTACATTCAAAAACAGTTCCTCTGACATGTCCTCCTTCTTCCTTAACCGAGGTTTTCCACCCACGGTCGTTGACAGGGCCCTCAACCGTGTCCGGCCCATCTCCCGCGCATCCGCCCTCACTCCTTCTCCTCCCTCCCAGAAACATGATAGGGTCCCCCTTGTCCTCACTTATCACCCCACCAGCCTCCGCATTCAAAGGATCATCCTCCGCCATTTCCGCCAACTCCAGCATGATGCCACTACCAAACACATCTTCCCTTCACCCCCCTTATCGGCATTCCGTAGGGATCGCTCCCTCCGGGACACCCTGGTCCACTCCTCCATCACCCCCTACTCCTCAACCCCCTCCTATGGCACAACCCCTTGCCCACGCAAAAGATGCAACACCTGCCCCTTCACTTCCTCTCTCCTCACCGTCCAAGGACCCAAACACTCCTTTCAAGTGAAGCAGCATTTCACTTGCATTTCCCCCAACTTAGTCTACTGCATTCGTTGCTCCCAATGTGGTCTCCTCTACATTGGAGAGACCAAACGTAAACTGGGCGACTGCTTTGCAGAACACCTGCGGTCTGTCCGCAAGAATGACCCAAACCTCCCTGTCGCTTGCCATTTTAACACTCCACCCTGCTCTCTTGCCCACATGTCTGTCCTTGGCTTGCTGCATTGTTCCAGTGAAGCCCAACGCAAACTGGAGGAACAACACCTCATCTTCCGACTAGGGACTTTACAGCCTTCCGGACTGAATATTGAATTCAACAACTTTAGGTCGTGAGTCCCCTCCCCCATCCCCACCCCCTTTCTGTTTCCCCCTTCTTTTTTTTTCCCAATAAATTCACCAACTTTAACTTTAACACCTATGTGTTCTATTGTACTATTGTTGTTGACATCTTTTGATGATCTGCTTCTATCACTGCTTGTTTGTCACTACAACCACACCAACCCCCTCCACCTCTCTGTCTCTCTATCTCTCCGCCCCCCACACACACACCTTAAACCAGCTTATATTTCAGCTCTTTCCTGGACTCGAACTCAAGTTCTGTCGAAGGGTCATGAGGACTCGAAACGTCAACTCTTTTCTTCTCCGCCGATGCTGCCAGACCTGCTGAGTTTTTCCAGGTAATTCTATTTTTGTTTTTTTATCATTTCATTCTTCTCTGGAAACCGACAAATGGCGAGGCGTCGGTGCTACTGGAGTTATAAACACAGGAATGGGGCTTGGTTCAATAGAACAAGCTGACAACTATCTATGGGGCCCTCATTTAGAGGAACTAACAGAAAGTAATGCATGAAATCTAGGCTGACACTCCATTGCAATGCTGTCGGAGCACTGTACTGTTGGAAGAGGTGGTAGTGGTGGTGGGAGAGGGGGGGTTTGTAAGTGAGTGATGCTGGTGTCCTTCTGAGTTTAAATGAATGAATGCAGTGACCCCTTCAATTTTCATTGCTTAGCTGGTCAATAATAAGTGGCCCAATTTGTTATGTCAGAGAAGCAAAAGAATGTTCCCAGGCCAATGTAAACTCTCTGAAACTTGGTAGGGAAATGACTTTAGAACTGGCAATAATAGAATTTACAGTTAGATTGTAGCCCTCTGCTTTAAGAATATGCTCCTGCTTTCTTCAGCTCTGCACTGGTCTCAGTTATACTGGGATTGGGGACTTAGCGAAATAATAGCAGTTCACACGGACTCTATTGTCAATGCATGATGAAAGACGAATACAGGATAGAGAAGGAAAAGGAAACGCAGGATCCTGAGTAATATTAATTTACATCACATCTGCAGGATACTGGGACAAGTGTTGATCCAAATAAAAGGAGGCTGAGATTAAAGAGAGGCTTTGAAGAGGTGTCTTAAAGAACTATCACTTCCTGCACTGGACCTCATGACAAAGTCATGGAAGGAAAATCTCTATAGTCACTCATTCCCCAGGATCATGTTGTGACGGAGAGAGAGAGAGAGATGAAGCAGGTGTGTCAAATGAATTCTGTCCTATAAATTCGTTTCTACTACATTTGTATAAATATTCAGATTCACACAGGATTCGTGTTTTTCTAATTTAAGTGCAATAAGATTGTAATGAAACATGTTATTATTCTTCGTCAAGACTGAATCCATCAGCAAGGACCTGTTACTGAGATGGTCTGTGCTCACAGCTGCCCTCCGGTGGACCATGATGATATAGCACCGAGTTTCACTTCACCATTTTAAAAACACTTAATGCCAATGCCTGGAAATCCTTTTTATAAACTTAGAGCATCTGCAGTATTTTCCTCTTAACATTACTGTGATTGTCTGTTTCAGGAAATTGATGGTGAGTGGTTTTAAAATAGTTGGGCAGAATTCAGTTTTATGTCTGTGACACCTTTATGTGAATCAAACTGCTGTACCATCATTGTCCACCGGAGGGCAGCTGTGAGCACAGACCTCAGCAACTGAGGTCCTGCTGATGTAGTCAGTCTTGCTGAAGAATAATAACGTTTCATTAGAAACTTATAACATTGAAATTAGAAACATGAATGAATCTGGGTAATTATATTAATATAGTGGAAATGAAGCTATTGAGGACAATTCCTTTGGTGCTGGAGCAATGATACCTGGGGACCAGCCATGAGAGGAGCAGAATCCCTCCCTTTTCCACACAGACAGGCACAATGAGAACCCGTGCAAACTATCAGATCAACATCTCGCTGCAGGGTACAGCCCAAAGACCGGCTGTAAACTCAGCATTTTGAGCTGAATGAACCTGGCAGCTGTAGGCACAGTCTGCATTGCAAGTGGGGGAAAGGTTGAAACAAAAACAGAAAATGGTGGAAAACCTCAGCAGGTCTGACAGCATCTGTGGAGAGAGAAAAACAAAATTAACATTTCGAGTCCGCATGACCCTCCTTCAGTGAAAGGCTGAAACTGCTTTAACATCTAAAGTGACAAGATGAGCTGTCCACGTTAAAGAAGGAGACTGTGATGGGAATAGTAGGGTAATCAATTGGGCACATGCTGAGCTCAACAGGAAATAATTCTACTCTGATGCTACCTTCCACACCAGAACTTGAGACATTTCTTTTCTCTTACTGAGGTTCCCCTTCCCTATGTTAACTAGGACTCTTCACCAGCTCTGTCCATTCGCTGTGGATTTGCCTTACCCACTCTCACAAAACCAACTCCAATGACCCTACAAGTGATGAGGGAATATGTCTTGAGCCAATCTTCAAGCAATGAGACCCCGCGATTACTTGGTTGTAGAACAGGTTTGGCTTTTGTCGTTTTGGCAAAGGCACCAATTGCTGGTAGGGGAATTCAAACTATGGCAGTGCCCTGGATAAACCACCGAGTGCGGAAGTAACATTGAGATAGCGGAATGCCTTGGATCTGATCACCCCGTTAGCAAGTTTCGGTGACATGTGAGACATGAACCATCTCAGCAATTGCCAGGAGTGACCCGAACCAAGGTATTCTGGTTTTACAACAGCCTGACAAAGGTGGGTGGAAATTTAAAAGGAGGCAGGCACTAATGCAAAGTGTTTAGAATAGATGTCAAAACGATGACTCGCTGCACTGCACTTCATGCCGGAATCTTGGAATGTGTCTGCAATCGCTCATTCCCCTGGAGAGAGCTTCTGTAACTGTCTGGGGAGAGAGAGAGAGAGAGATGAGGCAGGTGTATCAAATGAATTCTTTCATCACAATTCATTTCGACTACATTTGTATAATTACCCAGATTCACACAGGATTCGTGTTGTTTCTAACTTCAATGTTATAAGATTTTAATGAAACATGTTATTATTCTTCAGCAAGACTGACTCCATCAGCAGGACCTCAGTTGCTGAGATGGTCTATGCTCACAGCTGCCCTCTGGTGGACAATGAGGGTCTCGCAGTTTGATTCACGTAAAACGGAGTTCTGCTGAACTATTTTAAAACTACTTACCATCAATTTCCCAAAACAACCAATCTCGGTAATGTTAAAAGGAAAATACTGCAGATACTCTAAGTTTATAAAAGGGATTTCCAGACATTGGCATTAAGTGCTTTTAAAATGAAGTGGAACTCAGTGCTATACCATCATGGTCCACCGGAGGGCAGCTGTGGGCACAGACCATCTCAGTAACTGAGGTCCTGCTGATGGAGCCAGTCTTGTATTCTTTCCTCTCTTTCTTATTATTGCCCCAAATCAGACACATTCCCATCTTGAAACTGATAGTGTTTCGTTAGGCCAAATCCATCACTCAATCCTCTTCTGCACTGGGTCTCCCCTCCCCTTGACAATTCGCCTGTCACTATGTTTACCTATTAAAACTACTTCCAGGTGATTTTAAGATTGCACGGCAGTTGATTTCTCATACCCATTGCTTGACATATCATTCATTGTGGCTTTGTCTTTTCTCACTCCCTCCTCCTATTACTCTCTGCAGTCTTAATAACACCATTGACCTTGTCAAACCAATTTCTCCACCTCACCCATGACAACACTGAGCACAAATCAAAAACAGAATTACCTGGAAAAACTCAGCAGGTCTGGCAGCATCGGCGGAGAAGAAAACAGTTGACGTTTCGAGTCCTCATGACCCTTCAACAGAACTGAGTAAATATTAGGAGAGGGGTGAAATATAAGCTGGTTTAAGGTGGGGGGTGGGGGGAGAGAAGTGGGAGGAGGGTGGTGTGGTTGTAGGGACAAGCAAGCAGTGATAGGAGAAGATCATCAAAAGATGTCACAGACAACAGAACAAAAGAACACATAGGTGTTGAAGTTGGTGATATTATCCAAATGAATGTGCTAATTAAGAATGGAGGGCAGGGCACTCAAGATATAGCTCTAGTGGGGGTGGGGTGGAAAGACTAGCAGGGCATACAAGATTTAAAAATAATGGAAATAGGTGGGAAAAGAAAAATCTATATAAATTATTGGAAAAAACAAAAGGAAGGGGGAAGAAATGGAAAGGGGGTGGGGATGGAGGAGGGAGTTCAAGATCTAAAGTTGTTGAATTCAATATTCAGTCCAGAAGGCTGTAAAGTGCCTAGTCGGAAGATGAGGTGCTGTTCCTCCAGTTTGCATTGGGCTTCACTGGAACAATGCAGCAAGCCAAGGACAGACATGTGGGCAAGAGAGCAAGGTGGAGTGTTAAAATGGCAAGCAACAGGGAGGTTTGGGTCATTCTTGCGGACAGACCGCAGGTGTTCTGCAAAGCAGTCGCCCAGTTTACGTTTGGTCTCTCCAATGTAGAGGAGACCACATTGGGAACAACGAATGCAGTGGACTAAGTTGGGGGAAATGCAAGTGAAATGCTGCTTCACTTGAAAGGAGTGTTTGGGCCCTTGGACAGTGAGGAGAGGGGAAGTTAAGGGGCAGGTGTTGCATCTTTTGCGTGGACATGGGGAGGTGCCATAGGTAGGGGCTGAGGAGTAGGGGGTGATGGAAGAGTGGACCAGGGTGTCCCGGAGGGAATGATCCCTACGGAATGCTGCTGGGGGGGGTGAAGGGAAGATGTGTTTGGTGGTGGCATCATGCTGGAGTTGGCGGAAATGGCGGAGGATGATCCTTTGAATGCGGAGGCTGGTGGTGATAAGTGAGGACAAGGGGACCCTATCATGGTTCTGGGAGGGAGGAGAAGGTGTGAGGGCGGATGCACGGGAGATGGGCTGGACACGGCTGAGGGCCCTGTCAACGACCGTGGGTGGAAAACCTCGGTTAAGGAAGAAGGAGGACATGTCAGAGGAACTGTTTTTGAAGGTAGCATCATCAGAACAGATGCGACGGAGGTGAAGGAACTGAGAGAATGGGATGGAGTCCTTACAGGAAGCAGGGTGTGAGGAGCTGTAGTCGAGGTAGCTGTGGGAGTCGGTAGGCTTGTAATGGATATTGGTGGACAGTCTATCACCAGAAATAGAGACAGAGAGGTCAAGGAAGGGGAGAGAAGTGTCAGAGATGGACCATGTGAAAATGATGGAGGGGTGGAGATTGGAAGCAAAATTAATACATTTTTCCAAGTCCCGACGAGATCATGAAGCAGCACTGACGTAATCATCGATGTACCGGAGAAAGAGTTGTGGGAGGGGGCCAGAGTAGGACTGGAGCAAGGAATGTTCCACATACCCCATAAAGAGGCAAGCATAGCTGGGGCCCATGCGGGTACCCATAGCCACACCTTTTATTTGGAGGAAGTGAGAGGAGTTAAAGGAGAAATTGTTCAGTGTGAGAACAAGTTCAGCCAGATGGAGGAGAGTAGTGGTGGATGGGGATTGTTTGGGCTTCTGTTCGAGGAAGAAGCTAAGAGCCCTCAGACCATCCTGGTGGGGGGATGGAGGTGTAGAGGACATCCATGGTGAAGAGGAAGCGGTTGGGACCAGGGAACTGGAAATTGTTGATGTGACGTAAGGTGTCAACTCTGAGCATGTCGATTCAAAGGCTAAAAGATTACCTGTCTACTTTTATACACTGGCCTCAAATGGGCTAAAATGTCAATAGTTACCATTACAAAAGCAAAATAGAATGGTTGCTGAAAAACTGAAATAGCCTTCTACAGAGGGTGACTGTCACATTTAACTGTTAAACCGAGAGTCTTTCACTGGTAGGAAGTGGAGTAAAGCCCCAGTTAACTGTTAAACTTAGGTTGTTGACCTGTAGACAGTGCAGCAAAGTCACGGTTAATCATTACCCTGTACACTGGGGAAGAAAATCACTGTTACTTGTAAAACATTATTCTATGCACAGGGACCAATGTCACAATTTTATACTAAAGGTTAGTCATCAACCTGTACAGAGGGTAATAAAGCAGCAGATAATTGTTAAACATTGTTGATTAAGCTATACACAGGAGGACAACCTCTCATTAATTGTTAAAACTGTTCATTAACCTGTACAGGGGAGAATGAAGTCACAGTTAATTGATTAAAAAAAGGGTCACTAGCCGGTGATAAAAACAGAAAATGCTGGAAATACTCAGCAGGTCTGGCATCATCTGTGCAGTGAGAAACTGAGTGAATGTTTCAGGTCAGTGACATTTCACCAGAGCTGGGAAAAGTTAGAAATGTTATCGATTTTGAACAAGCGAAAAGGACAGGGAGGAAGAACACCAGGGAGGGTCAGTAATGAAGTGGAGGGTCAGAGATTAAATGACCATGGCTTTGGCAGAGACCTGGCTGAGGTGATGTTAGTAACTTTCTGCTTAACAAGGCTTCCTACCCGGCTATACTTTTCACCTCTTGCCATGCTCAAACTGCAACATAAGTGAGATCACCCTTATTTCTAAAGCACATATTAGCCTGATTCTCTTCTCATCTGGTAACTTCAGACCCTTACCTTTTCCACCCCACCCTGTCTCTCATAGAAAATCTTTGCCTCTTACCCAAGGATAAGATCAAGTTTCTCACTGAGGTAACTTCTCTGATTTCGTCCTTCAGCCTCTGCACCAAGCAACTTCGCACCCGTGGTCACTTCATCTCAACTCAACTCTTCTTACTCCTTCTCCTCTGTGGTCACAACCCTCCTTACATCTCTCCCTGTAAATAAACTCTCCTATACATTTTCATGGTCACCCTCCTGATATTGCCATTTCATGTGGCCTTGATACTACCATAGGGACTTTGCCAGTCTAAGCAATTCCTGATAATATTGCCCCACCCACATTCCCGTGGCCCCCTCCTAACTATATTTTCTTTTGTGTCCGTCCCTGGAAGAAACTCTGCCTCAAGTCACTGACTATTGCAACTTCGAGTTCACAATTAATCAGCCTTTGCTCCACAATTCAGTCATGACATTGTTGAGGTGAATGATCAGCTAAATCAAACCCTCGGCAAAATTTTTGACACCCTTCTCCACCGTTACTCTCTCCCTCACCCTTCTCATCCCCCCTGGTTTACCCATGATCTCCACTCCCTTAAATCCATGGGATGCAATCTTTGGCAGACAATTGTTTAACCGCACATGGAAGGATATGGCTGGACCTCAGTAAGCATTATCAGGTCCTGCTTCATGTTGCTAAAATCGGTCATCTCTTAGAGAACAACTAAATGTCAAGGTAATCTTCAAATTCTCTTCCCTAGTACAATCCATATTCCTCAAGCCGTCTTCCTTTTCTCACTCATCCTCCTTCAGCAATAACGACAAGGAGTTTGTGAACAGTTTTGCAACAAAGAGACAATCCATTCAGCTACCTCTGCTGCTGTGCTTCTTTCACCTTGCTTCATTGGGCCTAACGTTCCTCCCTCCCACAAAATCAGGTCCTTTTCTAAATTCTGTCAATGGTTTTGTCCTCTCAGAGCACATCCTGAGTCCATTCCATGACCCCTCATTCCCAATGACTACCCAACTTCCCTTCCTTGTCCCTGTGTTAGCTGGGATTGTTAATAGTTCCCTTTCCTTTGAACTGCTCACTCCTCCTTCAAATCTGCTATCATGACCTCTCTCCTAAAAAAACCCATCTTTGAACCTCCATCCTTCCTCCTTACCTTTCTTATCCAAAGTCCCTGAATGTGTTGTTACCTCCTAAATATGGGCCTATATGTTCCTCATTTCCATGTTTGAATCCCCCAGTCTGATTTTCACCTTGCCACTGTATCGAACTATTCTTACCAAATGTTATTTCTTAGCTGCCCCCATATTGATTCACATCCTGATTATCTGAACAAAGATTTTTCTTGCAACTGTCTTTATCTATTACCATGGTTCTCTATCCTTCTTTTCCATTTTGCATATCTTTACCAAAAAATCAAGTGTCCAAGGATATTTACTGTTAACCTTGCTTGTCCTGCAACCATGTCCCAGTAATGGCTCCTCGATAATGGCCACTTATCTTCCCTTTTGCCTTTAATTCAATTCTCCCCCCACTGAAAGCTTTGTGTATTCAAAGGCAGCACCATTAATTAGAACTTAATGCTATTTTTCCTTAATGTTGGTCCTGGTCTGGAGTAAATAGCTGTGACAGATAAATGAGGAGTCCCGTGGGAAATGATTGACCAATGAAGACAGTGCAGTTGAAATTGTGTATAAGGACTTTCAAAAGGTGATTGATAAAGTTCCACATAATAGTCTTGTTAGCAACATTGCAGCACATTGAATAAAAGGGAAATCAGTTGCATGAATGAAAAGTTTCCTAAGGGACAGAAAAGAGAGAGTTGTGGTGAATGGCTGATTTTAGGACTGGAGGAATATATATAATGTTGTTTCTTGAGGTTCAGTACGAGGGCAACTGTGCTTTTTGATCTAGATTAACTTGGTCCTGGGGCTACATGGCACAATTTCAACAGTTGCTGATGATTTGAAAGTTGCAAGTGCGGTATAAAGTGAGCAAGAGCTTCAAGAGGACAGAGGCAGGCAGGGAGTTTGGACAGCCCCAGGTTGATGAAATTCATGACAAAAAAGCATAAGGTATGAAGAATGAACAGAGAAAATACTGCTGAATGCACCAAGCTGACAGTGAGTGCGAGACCAGACAGACCTTGGTTTATATGTGTGTAATCTTAAAAGGCGGTAGGATATGTTAACAAAGCAGTTAATGGGCCCCATGGGATCCTGGCCTTTGTAAATGGAGGCATAGTGTATAAATCACAGGAAATTATTGCTAAACTTCTAGGAAACACTAGTTTGGCCCCAGCTGGAATCACTTGTCTCATTCTGGGCAACACACTTTCGGAAGGATGTAAACATTTGAAAGAGGACACAGAAGAGATTTACTGGAATAGTTTCAGAGGTGAGGGGTTACAGTTAAATTGAAGCATTTAAGAAGTTAAGGTTGTTCTCCTTATAACAGAGAAGGTTAACTGGAGATTTAACAAAAATGTTTAAAATCATGAAAGGTTTAGATGAGAGTCAATGAAGAGAATCTGTTTACAATGGCTGTCAGTCGATAACTAGAAGACTCTAATTTAAAGTGATTAGCACAGGAACTCGTGGAGCCCTGAGAACATGTTTTTTGCACAAGGAATGGTAACACTTAGTATTCATTGTCTGATAGGGTGATGAAAAAAAGATTCACGAGCAGCTTTGCAAAGGGAATTGGATAAATACTTGGAGAAAAGGAAAATGCTGATATCTGGGGAAAGAGCAGGGATGTGGGACTCACTGGAATGCTCTTCAAAACAGCCAATTCAGATTGGTTGGAGTGAATGGCTTGCTCTATGCTGGACAGTTCTATCATTCGACCATTCTATGATTCTGAGCTGAAGGGAGATTTAATGGAGGTGTTCAAAATCATGAAAGATTCTGCCACAGTCTATCTGGAGAAACAGTTTCCAATGCAAAAGAGTTGTAACCAGAGGGCCCAGGTTAAGATACTTGGCAAAAGAGCCTGAGGTGAGGTGAGGTGAGGGGAGGGGACTTTTTTAAAGCAGCAAGTTGTTATGGACTGACTGAATGCATGACAGGAGCAGATTCTGTAATAACTTTCAAAGGGAAATGATGTATACTTACAAGAGAGAAAAAACCATGAGAAAAAGACAAAAGAATGAGGTTAATTGAATATCTCGTTCAAGGGACAGGTACAGTCAGAATAGACTGAATGGCCACCTTCTATGCTGTATCTATCTTTGATTCTGGACAAAGTATTAAGTTAACTGGAACATTCCCAGCATAAATATGATGCTAAATTGCTCCAGTTTCCTCCTGCTCTTCCAAAATTGTATGAGTTTTGAAGCTATTCTGAAAAGGAAGGTTAACTATTTAATTTGGAGATTAATCATCCAGAGGAGACAAAGTGGGAAGTGATTTAATACCTGTCTGAATTGGATACAGTCATATCGACTGTAGTTTAGATAATGAGATTGACTATAGGTAACCACATGACTTTCTTGATGTCCCATGGTCAATGGGTATTCTCACCACATTACATCCATTGATCATTATTACCTCCTATTTCTACTTGTACAAGTTCAGAAAACATTTCCACTTTGAAAGGCAAGCATTGAAAATTGAGTATTGAGGTTAAGTGTTAATTTTCAGCTCAGATTAAATAGCTATAACAATTTGGTGAAATTACTACGGAGGATCGGATGAGTGTTGTCTTTATGAAGCAGTGGTTATTTCAACAGAGCAAAATGCTGCAGATTCTGGAAATCTGAAATAAAAACAGGAAATGCTGGAAATACTCAGCAGGTCTGGCAGTATCTGTGGAGAAAGAAAGAGAGTTAACAATTCAAGTTGATGACCTTTCATCAGAACTGTGGGAAGTTAGAAATAAAAATCATTTTTTAGCAGTTAACGAACGTACAAATTTCAAAAGGCATTCAGTACTCAAGAAGTGATCCACTCTGTTTCATTTCAGTGAAGTGAATGAGGTTTTGGGTAAGAATGCTCATTCCAGAATCCTAGGTTTGATGTGAGCATGTGGCATTTTGTGAAGCTGGAGAGAAAAATAGCAACTGGGACAAGGGAAGGAGAAAGTCTTGGAGGAGATCTGAACCCTAACATTAACAGGAGTGAAATTAGAAACTCCTGCTGCTGGGCAAGCTGTAACAGTGTCAAATCTAATATAGAGCCATGTAAGGAGATATCAGGGCAAATGAAGTGGGTTTGAAGGACTGTCTTAAATGAGGAAAGAAAGGTTTAGGGAAGGAATTCCAGTACTTGGGGCCCAGGCAGCTGAAGATATGGCCACTAATGGTGGAGCGATTAAAATCGAGATGTGCAACAGGCCTGAAGCAGTTTGTCATGCAAACTCAGTGGAATTGCCTTCGCTGCCCCAGGGAGCCAGTAAGTCCCCCCTCGGAGGAACAGTGTTCAGAGACTCAGATCTCTCTCTATGTGAATCCTGTGTAAGGATGGTTTGAGGCAGGTTACACATTTGGCAGTTTGGAGATTGCAGGAGTGGGGGAAAAATGACACTTGGATGAAAGGAATATTCATGGAGTGGCAGAGGTTGGGGGGGGAGGGGGGTGGTTTGGGGGGGGTGGGGAGTGGGAGAAACAGTGGAACCTGATGAAACCAGCACTGACCTGCTGTTAGATGTGTTGTAGTGGTTTACTGTTAAATAGTGTGGAGCACTGTGCCACTAAATCTGGTTCTGTCATATTGGGAAGAGAGCACCAAGATGGAAAGTGGGCTTCTCAGGAATGTTCTTTATCAGAAGCATTAGGTTGAGGGAATGTGATTGTCCCAATAGTGGGGCGATACGACATATTTCTGGCTAGGTGCACAAGGCACACATTGTACTGACAAGAAGTACCCATTCATCTGAGGAGGTATACCTGGTTTAGCGACAGTGAAAGGGACAGCAGAGGTAACCCATAGACAGAGGTACCACAATTCTCACCACAAACTCAGCATGCCTCAACAGAACACCAAACACTGTCGCAGTTCAGGAGATGGTTGTCATTTGACAGTTACCATTCCAATCTTGCCTTAATTTTGTTCTCATTGCTGTTTGGGAACCTGTTTGAGCAAAATAATTCAGGCGGAGGTTTTATCAATGAGCACTCTGGATACTGATGTTTGCATGCCTGGAATTTGGGCAGAGCTGGTTGTTATGACCGAGCAGTTGGTACAGCTGAGTTATTTAAAAATTCCAGAGGGAACCTTTAAACAACTGTCATAACCTATAGATTTAAGTGTTATGTTTGAGATACAACTCTAAATTCAGGAATCAGATCACCAGTTCTCAAGGTTTTACATTAAACTAAATGAAACATTTTATTAATTTACACAGATTAAAATATATATACACGTGGCTACAAATTACTACTATCATAACTTTTAACAAATTCCCAAACTAATCTCCATTAAGGGAACAGCAACCCATTGATTTAACCAAACACTAGGCAAAGCATTTTCACCTTACAAATTCAAAATGAGGTTCTTTTCACTTTGGTTCCTGTGGAGACAGTTGGAGGCTTGCAGCTGCTGTTGATCTCACATCGCCTGTGTCCTGCACACACAAAACTGCTGAAGTTATAGGTAGCCCTGCTCATTGAATGTAAATTCTCATTGTATCACCAGCCTCGTTGAACTCCACCTTTTAACAATAAAACTCCTTTCATAGTACCAATTTTATTAATAATATAAACACATTGCTTGGTATCTGCTCGCTACATGGTAGTTTTTACCCCACTTCTTGATTGCTCTTTTCAAAAATTGCAAATGCACGCTATCTCTCTTACATTTCAAAACTAGCACATGTCAAGGCACCCTGACTAGTTGGCTTTAATCCAATTAAGACACACCCACAGACTAAACCTCTATTTTAAAAGAAAAATATTTTCCAATAATATTATATACATTAATAGTTTCATGACACTGGGCATGCCCCTCAGAACTTTTCATTCATCACAAACAGAGCTCTGAGATTCAGAGGGATCTGGGTGTCTTAGTGCATGTATCATAAAAGGTTAGTATCCAGGTACAGCAGCTAATTAGGAAAGCTAATAGAGTGTCCTCATTTATTGACAGGAATTGAATACAAAAGTAGAGGGGTTATGTTTCAGTTGTATGGGGCATTGGTGAGATCACATCTAGAGTACTGTGTACCATACTGGTCTCCTTATTTAAAGAAAGATGTAAACGCTTTCAAAGCACTTCAGAGAAGGTTTACTAGGCTAATCCAGGAATGAGTGGACTGTTTTAGGAGGAAAGGTTGGACAGGTTAGGCTGGTATCCACTGGAATTTAGAAGAGTAAGAGGTGACTTAATTGAACTCTTTAAGATCCTGAGAGGTCTTGACAGGGTGGATGTGGAAAGGATGTTTCCCCTTATGGGAGAATCTAGAACCAGGGGTCATTGTTTAAAAATAAGGGGTTGCTCATTTAAGACAGAGATGAGGAGAAGTTTTTTTCCCTGAGGGTTGTGAATGCTTGGAACTCTCTTCCCCAAAAGGCGGTGGAAGCAGAGCCTTTGAATAATCTTAAGGCAGAGCGAGATAGATTCTTGATAGACAAGGGGGTGAAAGGTTATCTGGGTTGGCAGGAATGTGGTGTTGAGGTTACAATCCGATCAGCCATGATCTTATTGAATGGAAGAGCAGGCTCAAGGGACCGAGTGGCCTAATCCTGTTCCTAATTCGTATGTTTGTATGTAACAGATAATCGTGTCAGGCGCTACCCAATTCTGAGGAATACTTATTGATTAAGGTCTCTTCTTCACAATGAATGGTATGATTAGATCTTTTTGTTTTCCCTCCTCTTCATAGCTAGTTCATATTATACAAGGAACTGTCACTGTGAGTGTTCACTCTTCACTGGACTTCATGGGGAATGGTTGGACCGACTTAGGCAACAACAGTGCCTCCTGTGTATGTCATGTTGTCAGCTTGTTCAGTCTTTCAGACTCCGGGACCCCGGTCAGGAAAATCAAATTAGAACTGTCTAATCCCCATTTTCTGCCATTCTCTCTTCAGCCACTTGCTCTGGAGTTCTACTCTTGTTTAATCAATTTGTGCCCAATCAGTAGCACCGAGAATAACTCACCAGACCTGGCTTTCCATTTTGCCACAGGGACAGTCGGACTGTTTGAATGAACAGGAGATGTTGCAGGACACATGGGCCATGTAACAGTGTGTTCATGAGGGTTGCCCCAATCAACTCGACTGTTGCTGCAGTG
This sequence comes from Carcharodon carcharias, assembly GCF_017639515.1. Classification (NCBI taxonomy): domain Eukaryota; kingdom Metazoa; phylum Chordata; class Chondrichthyes; order Lamniformes; family Lamnidae; genus Carcharodon; species Carcharodon carcharias. The sequence continues at coordinate 13,941,970 of NC_054483.1, read as the reverse complement.
AATCACCAGCCTCGATGGGCTGACTGGCCTCCTTCTGGGCTGTGATGACCTTATACCTCTGCTACAGCCTCTGGGGCTTCCTGCACTTCAGACTGAAGCCTTTTGTTTGTGATGTGTTGCACAAGTCCTGAGATAGGGAAGCCTCAGCCTTGTTCCTTGTGGGCACAAGTCCACAGTGTTGATGTGCATGGCTCCTAACAAGGTTCTGAACTGGCTATCTTGCTGCAAACTGCTAAGTTTGGTGTGGGATATGGGCATCCTTCAGTGGAAGAATGATAACATTGAGGGTGTGCAGTGCCTGGCTGATGCTGTATGCAGCCAGTGCTACGAGTGACTGATTGAGCTTCACACAAGATGCTGGAAGTGGAAAATTAGTGCCCTTGTGATAGGCACAAACTTGAGCAGAATGAAAATGAAGTAAGGCTTTGTCTGTTTTCTAAACTCTGTGTGGAAATAAGACTCTGTCTGAAAGGCTCACACCAAAAATTCTTCTCCCCCAACGTAAATGTCCAAGGAAGCAGTGCTAACCAATGGAACAAGGAGGTGGAATTTCCCACGGGAGAATCCTAAGGTGCTAGATAGCCCTGGAACTCCCCACACAATGACAGGAGATTGTGATGATGATGCGATGTCTCTTCACTTATGTATATGTAAGGATTTTGGGAGCAACAGTGCACCCTTTTTTAGCACAAGAACGTTTCCATGTCTCTCTGGTGTGCAGACTCTTGCTTTGATACCCACTCGGTGTAACCTTGGAAAGTAAGTGGCTGCTCCACCAGTGAGTGAGTGTTGCCAGGCTGGGTAACCATGGATCATTCCTGCCTTACACAAATGGAGCGGCCGAAATACTGACTCTGACAGTCTGACTGGGTCCTTTCCCTCCCTTTGCCTTTCCAAACACTATGCTAGTTGTAACCCTTGCAAGCGTAAACCTTTGAAAAGAGTTAGATGGACGTATTAAAAAGAAAGGAGGAACTTGTACTGATATTGCCCCTTTCCTGACCTCCGGATGTCTGAAAGTCATTGTTGTGATGGAGGAAACACACATTTTCACAGAAAAGTTCCCACAAACAGTGATAGAATAACGTTCCAATGTGGAGCTTTTGGTGTTGGTTGAGAAATGAATCTTGGAGAGGGCTTCTTTGCATAGTGCTGGAGGATTCCTTACATCAACCTGAGAAAGCAGCTGACTCCTTACTGATCACCTTTTCCGAAAAATGCCACCTCTGACAGTGCAGCATTCCCTGAGCACTGCACTGCAGTGTCAAGCCTGAGTTTTGTGAGATAAGATCCAATTGTAGGTCTTTCTCCATTTTTGTGACTGTCACTGTGAATCTGGTTCATATGCAGCTACACCAGCTTCGCTCATTGTGAAGTTGGGTAGTGTACAGTTATGTCACTTTCTGCCACTGTGATGTTGGCTACTGTGCAAGTACACCACTTTTCTGACTGTGAACTTGCCTTGAGTGTAGGTAAATCAGCTTCCCTTCACTGTGAAGTTGGCCATTGTACAGGTATGCCACCTTCTCTCACTGTGAAGTTGGATCTCTCTGTGTGTGTGAAATTGTGTATGTGGGTATGTGTGAGAAAGTCTGTGTGTGCCTATGTTTGTGTGTGTGTGTCTGAAGTCAGTGTGAGTGTGTATGAAAGTCTGTTTATGTGTGTGCGAGTATATGCGTATGTGTGTGTGTTTAGCGATAACTCTAGGCTACACACATGGCCATGTTGTTTCACAGGGCCATGCATGCCTGGTTTTAACTCAAACAGTGGAGGCGGTAGACTATGTTGGTAGTTCTTCAATAGAATTAAACACTGCCTTAAAGAGAAAATGGGTACCAGTAAATTACTGAGCAAAAGAACTCTTTTGTTCGCAAAACACTTCATCAAAAATGTCTATTTCTCATTCCAGCCTCTGGATACCTGTCATCAAACAATTGTTTGCACTTACTTCTGTGTGGAGGGTCCCTTTGAAAAGATCTCTCTCCCAGATATCCATCTTTTCTTTGTTCCATCCAAACAGAACTGAATGACAGTCTGATCCGGATGGATTCTGAATTAAAGAATGGTTTGTTTTGCTCCCTGAGGAATACTTGGCAATCATTTACCCGGATCCAGTCACCCAGAGCACAACTGTTGCTGGACACAACTGGCAAGGGCCATCAAGGCAGTGAGCCAGCAGCCAAGAAGAAGCAACGTGGTGCTGACTGCCCCTGCTCCTGCCCTCTGTCTCTCTCCCTATCTATACTTTAGAACATGTTCACTTTGAAATGGGGTAAGTTCAGCAGTGCTGCCCTCCCAGGACCAGAGGGAAACCGGGCTGCAGCAGTGCTGTGCCATTTCCCCATCCGAAACCATGGCTATTTGCTCAGAATGTCAGATGGGTGAATTCAACCCAAAGGTTTTTACGAAAGGAAGAAAATGTGTTAGTCTTGGCACTGCAGGGAAGATGTATAAATAGTTCACCTCTTGTCTTAAAATGTTTCACACTTTTCTTTCCCCGGATATACCAGCTCCTTCGCACAATATCCATGCAGAGCACCTGCTCTTTGGGCTCATTTGGGATGTGAATCAGCAGCTCGTAGTGCTGAACCCGGTTTGTTGGCTGATGTTGCAGTGCCCAAGCGAGTGCTGCCTGGTCAGAAGTGCCTGTTCTGATGAGGAGCAGCGAGTTCTCGCAGTATCCTGGTCCAAGTGTTTTACCCAGCAACACCAGCCCTTGTGAGCTGAGTGACTGTCCAAACCACCCTATTCCACCCCACCACCACCAGCCTGACATGGGCTCACGGAAGAGCTTTGAAGCTTTACGGCAAAGGGCACTGTATAAATGTACTATTGCCATCTGTTAAGTCATTCTTCAAAGGCCCCCTACCAGTCTTAAGATGAGCTTCTGACTGTTGTGATATCACTTTAAGCGAATGTACAAATGATCAAGGAACCAGGGTGTAAAGCAGCAGGTGACCAGCAGTCAGCCTGTGAGTGTGGCTGGAGTTGCAGATGTTGCTGTGAATATTGCTGAATCCCAAGAGTATACCTGCTTGGTGAGCTAACCTATAAGGTGTACACATACCAGCTGGGGTCTTCAAATAAACCTACTTATAGTTTGCCAGTCCTTGTGGTGATTGGTGAGTTTGCATAAGGGACCCCAGGAGTGCAACACTGTTCATGCCATCACTAAGACAGTCTATTTCCACCTCTGTCACATTGGCCAACTTCACCCCGTCTCAGTTCACCAGCCTCTGAAACACTCATTTATTCCTTTGTTATCTCAGCTCCTGCCATTCCAGTGCACTCCTGGCTGCTCTCCCACACTCTACCCTCTGTAAACTTGTGGTTGTCCAAATCTCTGCTGCCCATGTCTTAACTTGAAGCAAATCCCATTCCCCTTTCATTCCTGTGCTCACTGATCTACACTGACTTCTGGTCAAGCAACATCATAAAGTCTCAGCCCTGTTTTTGAATTCCTCCATGGCCTTGCCCCTTCCTATCTCTGCCATCTTGTCCAGTCCCACAACCATCCCAGAAATCTGATCTCCTCTGATTCTGGCCTCTAGTACATCCTCGATTTTAATCGCTCCATCATTGGTGTCCGTGCCTACAGTTTCTGAAGTCCCAAGCTCTGGAATTCCCTCCCTTCACCTCTGTTTCTCTACCTCGCTTTTCTCCTCTAAGACACTTCTTAAACTTACCTCTTGGACTAAGCTTTTGGTCATTTGACCTAATATCTTCTTGCGTAGTTCGGTATGAAACTTTATTTTTAAAGCTTCTGTGCAGTACCCTGAGTCATGTGAGGCGGTAAATAAATATAAGTTGTTGTTTTACCCTTGTTATTTTTCTTTGTAGCCGGACTGGAGATGGACAGATTGGAATGGTGGACAATTATATTCTGCAGGAGAAGCCCATCGACTTTCCACGAGTATCTCTTTGCCCTGCAGAGCTATCTCTGTTCCTGGTAAGGGAGCAACATGGGTGAGAGTTTGGTGAACCACAGGAGAGAGCATCAAGAGATTGGTCTCATTGTTCATTTGGTTGAGTTTAAGACTGACATTCTATGGCACTTGACCCTGCGTCACTAACGATTGAGTTGGGTCTGCAATGACCCAGACAGTAGGTTCAGAAGTCACTGTGATCGTATCAGCATTATAAGATGTGGTATTTAAATCAAGTACATACCTTGGGCCAATGGCGTGTAGTAGCAGCTCTGTTAAAGATGCTCTGTTGGCTAGCTTCAGAGCAATAATGAGTGTAACAGAACATGACAAGGACCAGGAATGTGTTCTTTACTCAGAAATAGTCCATTGTGTTTTCCTGGCTTACACTGTTCTGGTGTATAAAGTGGAGAGAAACTGCAAATGTAGCAGACATATAAATAAATTACATTCATGTGGTTTCATGCTCATTCTCCACCAATGGTGGCTGTACTTTCAGCTGTCAAGGATCCAAACCCTGAAGTGTCTTCTCCTCTGGCTCTCTGACCCTCTTTCCTATTTATGACCCTCTTCCTTGACAAAGCTTTTGGTCACTTGCCCCATTCTCTCCAATTCTTTGTATTTTTTTCTACATTGTAAGTGTTATGTAAGTGCAGGTTGTTGCTAGTTTAACCTGTCTTTAGTCTGACAAGTTGGCACATTGAAGAATGGAGGTCATGATTTGACTGTTGGCTCCAGTGAGCTTGTTCTGCCTTGGCTTTTTGCTACCTGTCTTTGGTATCTTTTCACTCGACAATTAGATGCATGTTTTCTTATCTTTATTTTTACCTGTGTATTAATGTTGCCATTTCTTCAGAAACTGAGTTAAACTTGTTCTCTGCTGCTCTGGGGAATCTGATGACATGGCACCGAAGGAAACAAGGTAGTCAGCCTTGAACAAGCACAACACTGATGGACATGGATTCTTAACTCATCAACAATAATGCTAACACTGATAAGACCCATGAAAGGAGTTGCTGTATCTCTTTCTCTTTTTAAAGTGGAGTCACCAATTTGGAGCAGTTTTTCTGACTGTACCTGTCTGGCATCCAGGGGCAGGAGGGGTGAGGTTGGTTTGAAAACCTCTTGAGACTGAGGTTTCTATCTGAGCAGGACTGAAGCTTACTCATAAAATTGGTGCTATGAAAAGGTTTTATTGTTAGAAAAGGTAAAGTTTAAGAAACCAAGGCAGAACAAGCTCACTGGAGCCAACAGTCAAATCATGACCTCCATTCTTCAATGTGCCAACTTGTCAGACTAAAGACAGGTTAAACTAGCAACAACCTGCACTTACATAACACTTACAATGTAGAAAAAAATACAAAGAGAATGGGGCAAGTGACGGTGAGAATTTGCATTCAAAGAGGAAATATGTATAAAAGAAGAGAAGGCTGTTGGTAAGAGGAGAGGGATTCTAACATCTAAAGCCTCCAGCTTGTAAGCCTCAAGTTGCTGTCTGCAAGGACCCAGAGCTGAAAGAAACTCATTTTAAATTCAACTGTCCAGAGTGTGCTTTGCCAGGGGTCTGTTTAAATCTGTGTTTTACTATTGCCTTAATGGAGGTGCAACTGAGAGTCAGATTAATTAGGGGATTTTTAGAAGTTATTATAGTAGTAATTTGTAGACATATGAATGTGCTTAAAATTTTTCAATTAATAAATGTTTAATTTAGTTTTATAAAAACCTCTTGAGACTCAGTGTTCTTATTATAACTGAATTCAAAGCCTGCATCTTGAAACATACAAATTGCAAAAATTGGTTATAACAGTTGTTTCAAGTTTCCCTCTGGGATTTGAGCAACTCAGCATTCATCATCAGCTGTGTCATAATACTCTGCCTTACCAAGTCTTGGTGTTACTTCTAATCCTTCTATGTTTTCACAGTTGAAGAAAAGGTGATTTGCCATGGTGTGACAAAAATCCATTAGCAATATAAAAGTACTAAAAATTAATCGCAAGCTTTCCTTTGAGCATGAGGTAGGATCCAGGGAAATAGCTAAGCAGGCGGAGCAACACTGAAGTCACATTGCAACATGATGTGCCATTTCCTGGATATAAAGAAATAAATTATTCTAAGACACAGAGAACTGAATAGCAATCAAAGCACAACCTTTTGAAGCGGGGAAGTTGGTGTCTGAGAGGATCCTTGTCTGTTTCTTACTGGTGCTGCTGGGAAAAGCCAGCTTCAAAGCTGCAGAGTTTCAGTTTTACAGCTAAAAAAGCTGGCTGTGTGTTTTCAGGCAATGAGATGTGATGGAACAACTCAATGGCCCTTCACACAAGGGACGAAGAGGATGTGAGGTTGGTTTTGCAGGGGGTTAACTTATAAGAGCCAGATTCAAAGTTGTCTTGTGTTTGCTGCTTAATTTTCATTGTGTGAAAAAGTGACGGTATAAAGTACTGTAAAGGGAATGAAGATGCTAAGTACTATTATAGCAAGCAAGGTTGAATGGCTTGTGGATAAAGAAATTGGTTTTCAGTGTTGTAGTCATGTGTGGAGCAAATTCAAACACATCTAGTGACTTTAGGTGAAATGCAATGTGTTTTCAATGCTGATGAAGTTTAAAGTCATGAATGGAGTGGAGATGTTAGCTGTGCAAAGTTCAATTTTCATGATGTCAAAACACAAAGGATATAATGTGAAGCATGCCAAACAGAATGGCAATGTTAAGTATCACCCAACAGCATAAAAACCAGGAAGCTGGAATAGCTTGGGGGGATAGAAGGTCCCTCTCAGTGTTGGGTGGTTTGTGTGTGAACTGAGTTCAACTCTGGAATGAGATCTTTAGCTTGGCAGTGCATCTATTTTCATTTCTAAAGCCATGAGGGGAGCAGTGATGTTAAGTATCAACTTCAAATATTCAGAAACCATGGAACATAGAGTGGCTGAAAGTATTGCATACTCACCTTCTTACAATATAACTATGTAGGAACAAGGTTCAAGCCTAGCTAAAGGTAATAAGATAGGAGGAATAACAGGGGTGGGAAGGGTTACACTTGTGGAGGAAGGAGGTAGCTGAAAGGGAAATAGAAACAGGAATAGGGTATAACAGTGGGAGCATCCCAGAGATGGGGAGAATGAAGGAAGGTGAAAGGCAGAATAAAGTGGGAGCCCTAGCTCAGTGGAAGGATAACGGTGGCCGGGCCCAACTTTCCTCCTTGCCACCTTCCCCCACTGAGCCCTGTTACTCAACAACCCATCACCCCTGCTAGTGCTTGCTCACACTCATCCTTCCTGGGATGGTGGGCTCTCTCCCTCCCAACCCCAATGCTAGCTTATCCTTCATCTAATACCTTTTCTGTCTGCTGAGCATTACCTTACTCACTCTTCCTTTTACCTATAGTACTCCCCAGTTACTTCCTTCACTGGTGTTACTTATCCACCCTGAGCCAACCCCTTCCCCACTCCTATTCTCCTGTCTTGACCTAGTCTTGATCCTGGCTCCTACCACAAGAAATTGCAGGAAAGTAAGTGTGCAAACCTTTCAGCCACTCTACATTCCATGGCTCTGTGGTATTTGGAGATGATACTTAACATCTCTGCTTCCTCACGACTTTAAACGTCATCAGTCTTCCACAGGACCTGAAAATATAATGCACTTTGCACCCTACTTAACACCATTAGATGGGTTTGAACTCACTCCACACATATACATTCAACCTTAAAAAAGCAAACTCTTTATCCACAAGCCATTGAACCTTGCTTGCTAGAATAGTATGTCCTTAGTTAGTCTTGAACCTGGCTCCTATATACCCATAATTGCAGGAAAATGAATGCGCAATCTTTTCAGCCACTCTGCCTTCAATGGTTTCCTGGTATTTGAAGTTGACACTTAATACCTCAGCTCCCTTCCTGACTTTACAGATGAAAATAGGTGCACTGTACACCCAAGTTAAAAATTTCTCCTTGGGTTTGAGCTCACTTCATACAGATGCCTCCCAACATTGGGGGGACAGCTTACTCCCCAAGCCATTCAAGCTTGCTTGACTCAATATCCATTGGATGATACTTAACATTTCCATGTTGTTTGACATGCTTCACAATTTTCATGGTGACAATAAACAAAGAATGTAAACACAAGACGAGCATGTTGCAAGCTAAGTAAGTTTTAACTTTCTCAACCTTGCACTTTTTTTAGTGTTGATTCTCAACGTCACCATTCTATTCCCTGCTCTTCAAATTACACATATTGTTTCTTCCCTCGATTAAAAGGGATATGAACCAATGTCTTACACAGCATTAACATTGGAAAACAAATTTACAACCTTAGTTTCCTTTGCTGCAGTAGCCCTTGCACTCTTAGTCAACATTACCATGTCATACACCCTGTCATAAAATGAAACTCTGTTTGGAGCATGAAACCAAATTGCTTACATTTCCTTTTCTGGGTTTAATTGTCCTTTCAGTAAGTTAGTATAATTGGAAGACAAACTTTCTGCTCCTTGTAGGAGAAAGATTTAGAAATAGTCATCAGGGTTTAAGCTCTATGTATTGGGGAAACACTGTCAGAATCATCAGGATCTGAGGCTAAGGATATTAAATGCAAATTAATGGGAGTCTGAAACAGTAATGGTCACCAACATCCTGATCATTGTACAGAATCAATTAGTGGCACCTTCTCACTTCTAGGACTGGATGCAACCCACAGCTTTTTAATTTGGGGTTACACCTCTTCTCTCAGTATAATTTTGTTATCTATTGCAATATCTTAGCCACTTTCTTCTGCTCCTGTACATTTTCAATACCAGCACTACAACCTTCTGTAAAAATAGACGAGCACAAAAACCAAGGCTGACAGTTGCAGTGCAGCACTGAGGGAGAGCTCAGTCGGAGGTGCCATCTTTTAGAAGAGAGGTTAAATTTAGATCCTATCTGCTCTCTCAGTTGGAAGGAAAAGATCCCATTTCAAGGAAGAGCAGGGGGAACTCCCCCTAATGTCCTGATACCTCAACAAACATCACTAAAAACAAATTTTCAGGTCATGACTATTTGTGGCAGCTTGCTGTGTGCAAATTCGTTGCCATGTTTCCTCTATTACAACAATGACTACACTCCAAAAGTTCTTCAGTGGGTGAGGATAGCACTTGGGACATCCTAACTTCATGAAAGGGGTTATATAAATGAAAATCTTTCTTAAGAAAAACAATTGGAAAATTCACAGCTCCTTTATCCCTCTAACTTGGGCTGAGAAAATGGAGGTTGGGAATTACAGTTGCACCACATGCACTGAATGAGAGCACCATGAACAGACTACATTAAATACACTGAAATTATCTAAAGTCTAGAGAAAGAAAAAGCAATCTTCAGTGAAAGTGAAAGAGGGGTCTCTAGTTACATAAATTTACTGCAATTCTACGTGCTCTGCACAACCTCCTCAATCAATTAGTGGCACCTTCTCACCTCTCAGACTGGATGCAAATCCACAGCCTGATCATTCGAAGCTGCACCTTTCTCTCAGTACAACTTTATGTTATCTATTGCAATATCTTAGCCACTTTCTCCCCTCCTGTACATTTTCAATACCAGCACTACAACCTTCTAAACCAAGATCAAGCAATGATATAATATTTCTACCATTCACCAGATCTTCTTTCACATCTCAAATTGGTCCAAACCTTACTTCAACTATTTTATTTTTGATGGTTTTATAATATGAGTCCCTAATTCCTTTTGATCGCCAGCAGTTTTCTTTCAGGCCATCTCTTCATCTCGCTCATTTTTTCCTCTTTCTTTTAAACTATAAAGCCTTAGATTACCTATCATATTTAAATACTGTGGCTACAAAAAAGGTCAGAGGCTGGGAATTCTGTGGCAAGTAACCCACTTCTACACTCCCCAAAGCCTGTCCAGCATCTAAAAGGCACAAGTCAGGAGTGTGATGGAATACTCTCCACTTGCCTAGATGAGTGCAGCTCCAGCAACACTCAAGAAGCTCGACACCATCAAGGACAAAATGGCTGGCTTGGTTGGCACCCCATCCACAAACATTCGCTCCCTCCACCAACCTCAGCACTAAACATTCAATCTACCACTGATACACAGAGACAAGATGCACTGCAGCAGCTCACCAAGCCTCCATCAACAGCACCTATCAAGCTAGTGAATCTACCATCTCATCATCATCTATCCCTCAAAATGTAAATGACGTCTGCCAAGCTTCATGACTTGTGTCCCCTCAAGTGTCTCAGCAGGCCAATCCTGGAGCCACAGGCCTTTGAATGGGAAAAAACAAGAGTTTCATGAGGTTGTTCTCAAGCTAAGGTTTTACTGTCTCTCCTTAAGCTTTCACCGCTTCTCTGCAGCAGAGCTTATGCGGTCAGTTTTCGACTGAGTTGAGGCTCGTTACATGAGGCACTGTCACATGGCACAGTTTGTGGCAAGTTCCTCCTGTGCTCCAATGTCAGTTTTCCCCCTTTGCTATGAAGCCTTCAGAGTGCCCTTAAAACATTTTCTCTGTCCTCCCTGAGATTGGATGCCATCCATTAGTTGTGAAAAGTGGAACTACTTCAGAAGCTATTACTTGGCATGCAAATGGGGTCTCCAGACCAACAGAGCTAATTTTACATGATCATGGTTGTAATGCTGGAGGGATTGGCTTTGGTGAGGATGCTGGAGTTTGTTTGCCTGTCTTTGAGTATCCTGTGGGAGACACTAAGTGGAAATTCTCCAATGCCCTGAGGTGCCTTTGGTAGGTGGCCCAAGCCTGCCTGCCATATAGAATTGGGATGATAACAACAGGATTGCAGACTAAAGCCTTTATTCTCTCCTGAAAGTCTCTGTTGTCGAAGACCCAGTTGTGCAGAGTATAGAAGGCTATGCTGGCACAACTGATTCTGTGCTGGAGCTCCACTTCGATGGTTACTTTTTAAGAAAGATAGCTGCTGAGATATAGGAAGTGGACCCCTACCACCTCAAAGGATAAGGGCAGCAGACACATGGGAATACTACCATCTCTGAGATCCCCTTGAAGCCATACCATCCTGATTTGGAACTATACTGCTGTTCTTTCACTCTCCTTGGGTAAAAATCCTGGAACTCCCTCCCTAACAACACTGTGGTGTACCTACACCACAGTGACTGCAGTGGTTCAAGGCGGAAGCTCACCACTGCCTTCTCAAGGGCAGTTAGGGAAGTTTTCCCTGGTGTAGCCTACCTAAGCCTGTCATAATCTTGCACACCTCTATCAGAACTCACTTCAATCTCCTTTGCTCCAAGATGAACTATCCCACCTTCTTCAACCTAATCTTGTGCAGGCCCTCACTATCTCCTGATTGAATCTTTCTCATTGTTTGAGCATTGTGTTATTCGCTAATTTTCAAGTCCACTTTACATGGGCTACTTCCTTTTACTTCATTTCAGATTGACTTTTGTTTTTCCAATGAAGAACTTTTACCTTGAGGATTCACTCTCCTTTTCACTTTCCATCCCAAACTCAGTAACATTATGTTCAGTTTTCCAAATGTTTCCCAACACTTGGATGAAAAAAGGGACTACATAGTTAAAAAGAGAGGAAAGGCTTGCATTTATATAGTACCTATCCGGGCCTCAGAACATTTGCAGATGCTTTTTTGCCAATAAAATATTTCTCTGAAGTGTAGGCACAGTAGCAGTAAATGCAGCAGCAAATTTGTACACAGCAGAATTTCACAAACAGCAATGTGAGAATGAATAGATCACCTATTTTAATGATACTCGTTAAGGATAAACTGCAACTCCCACCCCCTTCTTCAAACAGTACCATGAAATATTTTACAAAGGCACATAGGGACTCAACACAATGTCTCATCCGGGAGGTGGCAGCACTGACAGTGCAGCACACCCCCGGCATTGCACTGAAGTGTCAGCCTGGCTGACATGCTCAAGTCTCTGGTATGGAACTTGAAGCTGCCACCTTCACCATCAAAAGGCAAGAGGGCAGATGCTGAACTGCCTTGAGCTCCAACTTTTCTGGGTTAAATATTTCTCTATCATTTTGCTTCGTTATGGCACAGCCAATGATAAATGCTGAACTGCTCAAATCTCAGATGGAAACTTGAAACATCTGCCACAACTGTTTTTGCAATTTGTATTTTTATTTTGAGATGTGTGCCTTGAATTCAGTCATGATAATTCGACCAAATCTTACAAGTTATTTTACAAAACTAAATTGTATATTTATTAATAAAAGAAAAGATGTCAAGCACATACATAGGTCTACAAATCATTATTATAATAACTCCTAAATCTCCTAATTAATATACTCCCAGTTGAACCTCTGTTAAGGCAACAATAAAACAACATAGATTACAGCAGATCCAGGTAAAGCACAAAATACCCTGGACAGTGATAGTTAAAATGAATTCTCTTAACTTTGGTCCCTGGAGACAGCTGCTTGGCACATAGAGACCGAAGGCTTTTTGCACTTATTGGATCTTAGAATGCCTTCTTCTTACACATAGCTTCATCTCCTTGAAACGGCTTTCTCCTTTTTTAATGTAAATCCCATTGTTCCAATATGTCTTTGCAACTTTACTTTTTAATATATTATAAATCTATATATATAAATATATAATAGGAATCTTCCATAGCATTCATATTATCAGTAACCTTTGGGAAAAATAAACACAATTTGGCTTAGCCTCTGTCGGCTAGGTGTAACACCTTGCCATCTCTTAGAAATTCATGACTCTGGTTTATCTAAAAATGCAAATTTTCTTCACACCTCACATTCTAAAACTTCAGCCATGTTTATGTATTAAGCATTTCAAATGTAGTTCCCCTTCTGATACCTCAAAGCACCCAGACCAGCTGTCTGTAATTCAATTAAAACCCTCATACACACCTACTAGTAACCTGCCTGTACAATAAAATTGTGAAAATTATTATATTTTCATGACAGCCTGAATCTGTAGATAGACAGATGCACTGGGATTTTATATTTCCAAAAACTCTGGCTCTCTTGTTTCTGAAGGAGGAGCATCTCTGCTGAATGAATCAGAGCTGTACGGAGTGGACACTGAGGTTCAGGGAGGCTTTGGATTTTGGAAAGGGCTGAAGACTTCAAGAAAGTGTGGCATGTCAACAGACACTAGTCATGATGCAGTGCAAGTGAAGCCCTTAACAAAAAAAAAGAGAAAAATCTCAGCTGTTTTAAATATTCATCTTTGTTATATTTGAACACAAAGAGAATACCTTCCATTTATACCAGGGTTGATTTAAGGTTATTTTCTTCAGATAGCGCCATGAAACACAAGAATAAGACTTGCCACAGTCTTCCCTTGTATATTTACAGTACAGTCCAGTGAATTGATAATCTCGCAAAGACAACACCATATTCTGCTGAAACTCACATTCCATAAAATGGTAAAGGAGTATTCCAACTCGTATGTGTGCAGCTTCACACTTTACTTCCCTTGGACTGGACTCCAACTTTAGCCTGTTACTGTGTCCTTCTGAAATATTGAAAGGAAGCAGCAAGCTTGGTTATATCGACAGTTACTTGTGCATTTCTCTTGATATTTGCAAGGCATAACAGAATCACATGCCTGAATGGATATGGCATGACACCCAAGATTATTTTTCCTGCAATTGGAAATTGCTGCATGGGTGCCAATGGACTATGGAGGAGAGAAATAAGGTTAAAAATTTCAATTTAAGGTCCAACCAGCAGCTTATTCAACAGATGGCAGTGAGGTTGCAGTTATGCTGTTATCCATGGTGAGGATCAGTGTCAATGAATACACATGTCACCAAATAAGATGAAAAGTGGAATGTGACAACACGACTAAGCCCTTGGAGGACTGTAGTCTTGTTCGAAGTGGCACAAATGCAAAGTAAGGAAGAGTGTGTGGCAGTGCATGTTCATTATTGCTGCACTGAACCAATTCTGCAGCTTTGATTAAACTGGAGACTGTTGACCGATGCTCTGAACAGGCGGTGTATTGCATTCATCCCACCCTGTACTCACCTCTCTGTCCAAATTAAAATGGAATTTGGCAAAGCGACATCTCAACTTAATGGCACAACAAGCTGGAATCTTCCCCTGACTTTGAAGGGCAGACAGTCCGAGCGGTCAGTATCCTAGGATAAAAGAATGTTTACAGCATGTCAATGCTCACTGGGAAACAACACGCCACTCTTTCCCAACACATATTGGGAACAATAAGTGACTCCATGGAAACAGTGCATAAAATTCCTTACAAAATGGAAGAAGCAACCCAGTTACACAAATACAGCAATCATAGGTTTACCAAGAAGAGGGATGCGTGAGTAAGAGCATGGGGAATATGGAAAGGTGAATGCAATAGTTGAGAGTTTGGCTGCCCCAAGAACAATATCTCAATCCTCAAAGTAAACAGAAATTAATGTGTTCCTGCTGTCTCAAGCCAGCCACCATAATAACAAGCACCTACAGAACAAATAGAACTCACAAGGTGATGATCGATTAACTTGTGGAATGCAAACTGCACCCCACCTCCCCAGTGTAACCATTTCAATGTGGCTAAATTAAACAACATTGCCAACCTCACTATGGACTGCACCCACCTTCCCAGTCATAGGGTGTTTTGTGACAAAATGAGAAAGTGTTTCATGAGAATGACTGTCACTATTCGGGGTACAAAGTCTTTTAAAAATTCTATCCACAGATATGTTCTGAAAGGTAGGGTGCTGCTTTGGTTACCCTGCTAAAATGACAGAGCACCTGCTCTTTTAACAAGTCTTATTTACATCACTTTCGTTATCTGGAGGGCTAGACTGAATTCATGGCAATTGGAGAATTTGAACTAAACTTTTCTGGGATAAATTTGGAAATGAAATACTTGCATCAGTAAAATTGATGTGAAGCTGTAGGACTTACAAAAAACTCAAATGGTTCAAAAATATTCTTTAGGTAAGGAAAACTGCTGTCCTTCTGGGCCTATATGTCACCTCTAACATGATTGGTTCTCAACTGTCCTTTCCGGTGACCTAGCAAGACACTCAGTTGATTCAAAACTCATCCTCCCAGTTGAAGAGGGTGCACTACAATCATCTCAAAAACAGGATTTAAAAAAAAACTTAGCTGGTCACTTTATCTCAAAACTCCAAGTGAGAAGGGATGCAGAACTCAGTACCAACACCAGTTTCACCATCATATCTTGCCTGATTTGTTGCTTTTCAATGTCTTTTGAATATGGACAGAGGATATCAGCTCACCTGGCCCAGACCAGGAAACTTGCAATTGCCTGCTCATCAAACTGCACCCCATCCTCCCTGATGTAACCATTTCAATTGGGGTGGGGTAAGGACTCACCGTCAAGATGCTGGGCACAGGAACATCATTGCAACAGATTTAACCTGGGAGTGACATAAATAAGATTCATTGAAAGAGCAGCTGCTCTGTCACTTTAAGTTTCTGTGGGATCCGGACGTACAACTTCCTTTTCAGGCTGTGGACAATTGCGCACTTCCGTCTTGTCACATTAAATCCACTGAGAACCAGCCTTAACAGACTGAATTGCAACAAGAGGCATGTGTCAAAGGCCCTGATGACCATTGACCCATTTCATTCTGTGGAATAAATTTCAGTCACTTGGTCCTGGTGATCACTGCATGATAGAGGGTTTGGATGGGGCAGAGCACTGCAGTTCCCAACTGAAGTTCATTCTACAGCAAGTAATTATCTTCAACTGTCATCGCCTTAGTAAAGGGAACTATCTGAAAGTCAAAGCTTACTGACTTGTTCTAGCATGGTGACAGATTGCCTTTGTACCATCTCTATCTTATTGGTAAATCTTTAGGTTCAAGCAAAAATGAAAAAAAAAAGTCTTGTTAAAAAAAGGGTAAAATCAACTGCTGTAACTTCATGAACCGTTAAATGTGTAATGCTCTGGGATCTTGCTGGTCAATTTAATTTCATTGCTTTGCACGTGTATTGGGTGTGTCTTTGTGTGCGTGTATGCATGTGCACCCATTGTGGTGTTGCAAAGGGGCCTATCTGCAACCATTACCCCCAAAAAGGGAAAAGCAAGTTCACATGGTAAGGAGAAGGTTAGTGTTTCCTGGTGCAGGTTTGAAGCTGGGCTTCGATAGCTTGTGGTCCTGCGCCAATGGCAGTTTGGTCTTCGGGTGCAGTTTGTGGCAATCAGGGTCAGGCGGACATAGGTAGGTGCTGTCGGTAGCAGGTATATGCCACGGTCAGTTCAATCAGAGAGCCAGCCACCACATCTGCAAGACAAATTCACACTTTACTCAAGGACTGAACACCAGTTTCCTTACACACAATGGTTGTCTAGGTCCTGGAGCCAAAGTCTTGCTGAATACTCCCATGTAGCACAGCTTTTTGTGAGCGATTGCTGAAAATGTCATGTCTGCTATTATTTAATCAGAGGAAAGACTAACAATCTGCATTTATATAGTGCCTTTAATGTAGTTAAACATCTCAAGCAGTGCGATCAAATGAAACTTTGACACTGAGCCACACAAGGAGGTATTAGGATGGGTGACTAAAAGGTGCCTTAAAGAGTTTGAGATGCATCTTTAAGTAGGAGAGAGAGGCCGAGAGTTGGAGAGGTGTGGGAAGACAATTCCAGAGCTTAGGGTCCAGGAAGCTCGAGGCACAGTGGTATAATAAAAACCAGGAATGAGCAAGAGGCCAGAATTGGAGGAAAGCAGAGATCTGAGAGGGCTTGTAATACTTGTGTTGGTTTCAGAGATAGGAAAGGACAAGAGCATACAAGATTTTAAAAAGATGAGAAGGTTAAAATTGAAGCTGTTTGGGTCTGGGAGCTAATGTAGGCCAGGAAGCACAGGACAAATGGCTGAACTGGACTTCTTGTGAGTTAGCATATGAGCAGCAGAGCTTTGGATGAGCTCAAGTTCAGAGGGCAGGAGCTAAAAACTGGCACATTGCTTTTTGGAGACAGAAGCAAACAAACAGCTGGCTGAATTCTAATTCTCTCATGGCTGCTCCAATTCTAACTGGGATCACCAGATGTTTTGTCTGGGACTTAAACCAAGGGTTTCCAATGTTCGCAAATTAACGATTGAAAGATTTACAGCTAGGAAAATGTAGGAGTGATGAAATTTCTTAAATCACTACAGCAGTTATTTCTAACTAAGTAGTGGGTGACTGTAACAAACAGATTATGGGCTCAAAACAGATGCAGAAAATGCATGAAGGGAATTAAGTACAAATATGATTCCAAGGTGCAAAGACCTGTACACTTCAAATGCAAAAAGCATCTGACTCAGACGGGAAATGATTAGCACCATTTACATTGAGTTTACTGCAAAGAAACATTCGGCTCAACTAGTCAATGTTCTTATGCCCCACACAAGCATCCTCTCACTTTACTCCTTCTTCATTCCTCTCTCCTTCACCAGTTTATCTATTTAGCTGATAAGAGTGGACATTGGAGACTCTTCCAGAGATGAATACTTCTTACTGATCCGTGCTTTCCTGGTTTTGCTCGTACTTCATTGTGCTGATTGAGAAATACAGTGTGAGCTGTATCGGGTGGGAAACCGATACAAGTTGCCCCCCCCGAGTCGGGAAAAAATTTCTATCAGGTTGCAAGCTACGGTGGGATTGTGGAATAGCAACAATTAGATATGAGACAATCTAAACTGCTTGTGCTCCTCATCTGGCCAGTGGTGTCTGTTGCTACAGGGACATGCCAGAGTGATCATGGTTACAGTGTAGACAGACACAGTTCTCTGTAGCTGAAAGCGAGAGTCCAGAAGGCTGGCTTGTCCGCCTGGTGCCAGGGTTCAAGACCTCTGCTCCGGGCTGGAGAGGAACTTGCAGTGGGAGGGGGAGGATCCGTTTATTGTGGTCCATGTACGTACATAGAAACATAGAACATAGAAACTAGAAGCAGGAGTAAGCCCTTTGGCCCTTCGAGCCTGCTTCACTATTCATCATGATCATGCTGATCATGCAACTCAATAGCCTGCTCCCGCTTTCTCCCCATATCCTTTGATTCATTTCATCCCAAGAGCTATACCTAACTCCTTCTTGAAAACGTACAATGTTTTGGCCTCAATTACTTTCTGTGGTAGTGAGTTCCAAGGTGTCAGCAAGTATATTCAACTGAACTCAGAATTAAATACAGCTAACTCTATTATTGATTAAGGTTCTGAGCTTACAGTTTAACACTTCTTCTTTTGGTCTCTAGGCCTGGGACATACAGTAGTGTCAGCTCGAGGACACAAACTTAATCATCCCAGGCTTCAGAGTCAAGGGCCCAGCACATGGTGTCAGTCAGGTTCACAGGAGGAGTTCTTTCATCAGTGAGTACAAGTGCTTCAAGTGTTCAGCTTTCTCTTGTGATGTGCTATTTTCATATTTCTGGATTCATTTTAAGCACTCACCACTTGTGAAAAACTAGACAATGTTCACCAACTTTGCAGAATGGATGAGTAAATGCTAAACTCATATCAGTATAGTTAAATGTGAGGTATTGCATTTTGCTAGGAACTATAAGGAAACCATATGCACCTAGGATAATAAGAGTAAATGGAATAGAGGAGCAAAGGAATCGAGGTGTAAGGATTGGAGTACAGGAATAAAGAAGTCTTGCTCGAGTTGTACAAGATTTTGGTGAGACTGCATCTGCGTGACTGTATGCAGCTTTGGTCTCCACATTTAAGAAAGGATATACTTGCATTGGCTGCAATACAGCAAAGGGGTACGGATACACAAATCACCAAAAGCAGCAACATAGGTATCATTGAAAATTAGAAAGCTCTGGGCTTCATTTCTGGGGAAAAAGAATTGAAAAGCAGCAAAGTTAAATTAAATGTGTATGGAATCATGATTTGTTCACATTTGAAGTACAGTCAACAGTTCTGGCCTTTATCATAAAGAAAGCAAATAGAGGTACAGGAGAAGGTAAGAACATAAGAAATAGGAGCAGGAGTAGACCACATGGCCCCTCAAGCCTGCTCCACTATTCAATACGATCATGGCTGATCTCGAGCTTCAACTCCATTTTCCCGCCTGCTCCCCATATCCCTTAATTCCCTGAGAGACCAAAGATCTGTCAATCCAGCCTTAAATGTATTCAATGATAGAGCATCCACAACCCTCTGGGGTAGAGAATTCCAAGGATTCACAACTCTTTGAGTGAAGAAATTTCTCCTCACCTCAGTCCGCAAGCATTACCCAGACCTCCCTGTCGCTTGCCATTTCAACACTCCACCCTGCTCTCATGCCCACATGTCTGTCCTTGGCCTGTTACATTGTTCCAGTGAAGCTCAACGCAAACTGGAGGATCAGCACCTCATCTTCCGACTAGGCACTTTACAGCCTTCCAGACTGAATATTGAGTTCAACAATTTTAGATCATGAACTCTCTCCTCCATCCCCACCCTCTTTCAGATCCCCCCTTTTTTTCCAATAATTTATATAGATTTTTCTTTTCCCACCTATTTCCATAATTTTTAAATGTATTTCCATCCATTGTTTTATCTCTACCTTTTAGCCTTTTTCGATTCCTTCACCCCACCCCACCCCCACTAGGGCTATCTGTATATTGCTTGTCCTGCTTTCTACCCTTAATTAACACATTCCTTAGATAATATCACCACCTTCACCTCTTTGTCCTTTTGTCTATGACATCTTTTGGCTATCTCCATCTATCACTGGCCCTCTATCCAGCTCTACTTGTCCCACCCCACCCTTAAACCAGCTTATATTTCACATCTCTTCTATTTTTACTTAGTTCGGTTGAAGAGTCATACGGACTCGAAACGTTAACTGTGTTCCTCTCCGCAAATGCTGCCAGCCCTGCTGAGTTTTTCCAGGTATTTTTATTTTTGTTTTGGATTTCCAGCATCCGCAGTTTTTTGCTTTTATATCCTTTCTTAAATGTGGAGATAAAGCTGCATACGGTGCTGCAGGTGCGGTCTCACCAAAACCTTCTACAACTCGAACAAGACTTCTTTATTCCTGTATTCCAATTCCCTTTTACAATAAAGGCCGACATGCCATTTGCTGTCCAAACTGTTTACTGCACATGCCTGCTCTTCCCTTGTGCAAGCACACCCAAGTCTCTTTGAACATCAGTACGTAGGAAAATATTCAAAAATATTCTGCTCTTTTATTCTTATGAGCAAAGTGAATAACTTCACACTTCCCTACCTTATAATCCATCTGCCACCTTGTTGTCCATTCAACCAACCTGTCTATATCTCTCTGTGTCCTCCCACAGTTTACCTTCCCACCTAGTTTGGTAGCACTGTCAAACTTAGATATATTACTCTCTGCCTCTTTATCTACGTAATTAATACAGATCATAAATAACTGAGGCCCCAGCACTGATCCTTGCAGCACTCCACTATTCACTGCCTGTCAACTTGAAATAACCCTGTTTATGCCTGTTCTCTGTTTCCTATCTGTTAACCGTGCTCATATATCACCCTCAACTCTATGAGCCCTTATTTTGCCTATTAGCCTTTCGTGCTGCACCTCATCAAATGCCTTTTTGAAATCCAGGTTTGCTACATCTACTTCTGGGTGACTGCTTTGCGGAACACCTTCGATCTGTCCGCAAGCATGACCCAGACCTCCCTGTTGCTTGCCATGTCAACACATCGTCCTGCTCTCATGCCCACATGTCCTTCCTTCGCCTGCTGCAATGTTCCAGTGAAGCTCAACACAAACTGGAGGAACAGCACCTCATCTCCCAATTAGGCACTTGACAGCCTTCTGGACTTAACATTGAGTTCAACAACTTCAGATCATGAACTCTCTCCTCCATCCCCACCCCCTTTCTGACCTCCACTTTTTCTAATAATTATACATATTTTTAAAATATTTTTCTTTTCCCGCCTATTTCTTTTATTATTTAAAAATTTATTTCCATCCATTGTTTTATCTCCACCTTTTAGCCCATTTCAATCCCTTCCCCCTACCCCACCCCCACTAGGGCCACATGTCACTTGCTCGTCCTGATTTCCACTCTTAATGTCACCATTAGCACACCCTTTAGCTAATATCACCACCGTCAACACCCCTTTGTCCTTTTGTCTATGACATCTTTGGCAATCTCTTCTTTGCCTCCACTTATCACTGGCCCTTTATCCATCTCCACCTGTCCCACCACCCTCTAATAGCTTATATTTCATCTCATTTCTATTTTTCTTTAGTTTTGATGAAGAGTCATATGGACTTGAAACATTAACTGTATTCCTCTCCACAGATGCTGTCAGACCTGCTGAGTTTTTCCAGCTATTTTTGTTTTTGTTTCAGATTTCCAGCATCCGCAGTATTTTGCTTTTATTTTGCTACATCTACTTGTTCTCCTTTATCTACCCTACTAGTTACATCCTCAAAAAGCTCCAATAAATTTGTCAAACAAGAATTCCCTTTAGTAAAACCATGCTGACTTGTTCCAATCATACTGTGCTTTTCTAAGTGCATTGTTAAGACTTCCTTAATAATACATTCCAGTCTTTTCCCAATAACTGATGCTTGGCTAAATGGCCCGTAGTGCACTGCTTTCTCTCTCCCTCCTTTCTTGAAAAGTGGTGTAACATTTACCAACTTCCAATCTAGTGGGACCATTCCTAAATCTAAGGAATTTTGGAAAGTCATAGCTAGAACATCCACTGTTTCTGCAGCTGTCTCTTTCAGAGCCCGAGGGTGTAGGCCATCAGGTCCCAGGGATTTGTTGGATTTTAGTTCCTTAAGTTTCTCCATTACTCTGCTGATATTAATTTCCACACTCTCTTTAGCACCTAGATTACTGTCAGTTTCTGGAATGAAACTTGTGTCTTCTACTGTGAAGACAAACAAAATATTTGGTCAATGCCTCTACCATTTCCTTATTCCCCATGATACTTTCTCCTGTCTCTGCTTCCAAGGGACCGATGTTTACTCTCTTCCTTTCCTTATAAAAGCATTTACAATCTTTTTTTATATTTCTGGCTAATTTATTCTCATATTCTACGTTTTCACTTTTTATCAACTAATTCGTGGCCTATTGCTGGTTTCTAAAATCCTCCCAATCCTTAGACTTGTGACTGTTTTTTTGCAACATTGTATGCCTTTTCTTTTAATCCAAAACAACTCCCAACTTCCTGAGTGAGCAATGGATGGGTGCTTCTTGCTGAGTTTTTGTTCTTTAGTGGAAAGCATTTTTGTTGAACATTTTGAATTGTTTCTTTAAATGTTTTCCACTGTTCATTTGCCACCATACCTTTTAGTCTATTTACCTAATTAACCTTAGTCAGCTCTACCCTCCTATCTATGCAATTAACTTTGTTTAAGTTTAAGATTTTTGTTTGCGTTTGAAGTATGTCACTTTCAAACTTAACCTGGAATTCAATACTATTATGATCACTATTTCCGAGCAGATCTTTTCCTACAACATTACTAATTAACCCTGCTTCATTGCACAAAGCTAAATTTAAGATAGCTTTATCCCTAATCGGTTCTACTATGTACTGCTCAAAGAAACTGTCACAAAAATGTTCTACAAATTCATCTTCTGGACTTTTCTTGCCAATTTGATTGTCCCGTTCTATGTTGAGATTAAAGCTCTCCACATTTATTAAATTTCCCTTGTTACAGGCTCCAATGATTTCTTGTTTAATGCTCTGCCAATGGTATAACTATTCTTAGGGGGCCTATAAACTACTCATGCCAGTGTTTTCTGATCCTTGCTATTCCTAATTTCCGCCCATACATATTCTAACTCATCACCTTCTGAGGCCAAATCATTTCTCACTAATGTCCTTATGTCATCCTTTACTATCAGGGCTACCCCACTCCTCTGCCATTCCGTCTGTCTTTTCAAAACATTTATTCCCAACTGTAATCACTTGGAACCATGATGAGGTCAAAATCATTTACCCCTATTTGTGCCACTAATTCATCTATCTTATTGCAGATGCCTCATGTATTCAGGTGAAGAACTTGTAATTTCATTTTTTTTACTTCTAATCCCTGCAATTACCTTATTCATTAATGTACAACGTACACCCATTTGGTTCACTAATGTCTCTAAAGGAGGGAAATCTGCCGTCCTTGCCTGGTCTGGCCTACATGTAACTCCAGACCCATAGCATTGTGGTTGACTGAAATGCCCTCTGAACAAGGGCAAATCGGAATGGGCAAAAAATGGTCCCGCTGCCCCCTCACACTCTCTCGCTGTTATAAATGTCCTGCTGCCCCTCTTACACAGTTTCACTGTTATAATGGCCCCGCTACCACTCTAACACTGTCTCACTGATACAATGGCCCCGCTGCCCCTATCACACTCTCACTGTTAAAATGCCCCCCCCCACTCCTCCCACACTATCTTACTGTCATATTGGTCTCACTGCCCCTTTCACACTGTCCCACTGTTATAATGGCCCTGCTGCCCTTCTCACACTGTCTCACTGTTATAAAGTCCCCGCTGCCACTCTCACACTCTCACTGATATAATGGCCCCACTGCTCCTCCCACACTATCTCACTGTCATATTGGTCTCACTGCCCCTCTCACACGGTCTCACTATTATAATGGCCCCTCTGCCCCTCTCTCACTGTCTCATTGCTACAATGGCTCCACTGCCCCTCTCACAATCTCACTGTTATAATGGCCCCGCTTCCCTTCTCACACTGTCTCATTGTTATAGTGGCCCCGCTGCCCCTCTCACACTCTCACTGTTATAATGGCCCCTCTGACCCTCTCTCACTGCCTCATTGCTACAATGGCTTAATTGCCCCTCTCACACTTTCTTACTGTTATAATGGCCCTCTTACAGTGGCTCAGTGTTATAATGGAGCTGCTTCCCATCTCACAACCCCTCTCTGCTATAATAGCTCCACTGCCTCTCTCCCACTCTCACTGTTATAATGGCCCCGCTGGCCTCTCACATGCCCATTTTATAATGGCCTGGCTGCCCCTATCACATTCCCTCACGTTTATAATTTCCCCGGTGCCCCCCTCACAATGTTTCTCTGTCATAATGGCCCTGCTGTGTTTCTCACATTCTCTCACTGTAATAATGGTCCCGCTGCCCCTCTCCCACTCTCACTGGTACAATGGCCCAGCTGCCCCTTTCACACTGTCTCGCTGTTATAATGGCCCTGCTCCCCTCTGCCACTCTCACTGTTGTAATGGCCCTGCTGCACCTCTCACGTTGTCTCACTGTTATGATGGCACTGCTTCCGGTTTCCCACTCTCACTTTATAATGGCCCTGCTGCCCCTCTCACACAGTCACACTGTTATAATGCCCATCTCACACTCTCACTGTTATAATGGTCATGCTGTCCTTCTCACACTGTCTCACTGATACAATGGCCCCGCTGCCTCTCTCACACTCTCACTGTTATAATGGACCCGCTGCACCTCTCACATTTCTCACTGTTATAATGATCTCGCTGCTCCTCTCACATTGTCTCACTTTTATAATGTTCCAGCTGCCCCTCTCACACTGTCTCACTGTTATGATGGTCCCACTGCCCCTCTCCTATTCTCACTGTTATCGTGTCCACTCCGCCTCTCTAACACTGTCTCACTGATATAATGGTCCTGCAGCCCCTCTCATACTGTCTCATTGTTATATTGGTCCACTGCTCCTTTCACACTGTCTCACTGTCATATTGGCCTCACTGCTCCTCTTATGCTGTCTCACTGTTATAATGTCCTAGCTGCACCTCTCACACTGTCTCACTGTTATAATGGCCTCACTCCCCTTTCCCACTGTCTCATTATTATAATAGCAGCGCAGCCTCTCTCACACTGTCTCACTGTTTTAATGGACTCACTGCTCCTCTCACACTGTCTCACTGTCATAATTGTCTCACTGATCCTCTCACAATGTCTCTCTGTTATAATGTCCCAGCTGACCCTCTCACACTGTCTCACTGTTATAATGGCCCTGCTGCCCTTCTCAAACTCACTCACTGTTATAATGGTCCTGCTGCCGCTCTCACACTGTCTCACTGTTAAAAAGGCTCTGCTGCCCTTCTCAAACTCTCTTCCTTTTATAATGGCCCCACTGCCCCTCTCACACTGAGTCACTGTCATAAGGGCCCTGCTGCTCTTCTCATACTTTCTCACTGTTATAATGTCCCAGCTACCCCTCTCACACTGGTCTGATTATTAAAATGGCATGGCTGCCCCTCTCATGCTGTCTCACTGTTATAATGGTCTTACTGCTACTCTCACACTGTCTCACTGTTATCATGTCACCGATGCCCCTCTCACACTGTCTCATTGTTATAATGGCACCGCTGTCTCTCTCACACTGTCTCACTGCTATAATGGTCCCGCTATCACTCTCCTAATCTCCATGTTGTAATGTTCCTGCAGTCCCTCTTACACAGTTTCACTGTTAAAATGGCCCTACTGCCCCTCTTACACTGCCTCACTGTTAAAATGTCCCTGCTGCCCCTTTCACATGGTCTCATTGTTATAATGGCCCTGCTGCCCTTCTCACACTCACTCAGTGTTATTATGGTCCTGCTGTCACTCTCCCACTCTCAATGTTATAATAGTCATGCTGCCCCTCTCACACTTGCTCATGTTATAATGGCCCTGTTGCCCTTCTCAAACTCTCTCAGTGTTATAATGATTCCGCTACCCCTCTCTCACTGTTATAATGGTCTCAGTGCTACTCTCACACTGTCTCACTGTTATAATGACCCCGATGCACCTCTCACACTGTCCCATTGTTATAATGGCAGCACTGCCTCTCTCACACTGTTTGACTGCTATAATGGTCCCACTGTCACTCTCCCACTGTCACTGTTATATTGGTGCTGCAGTCCGTTTCACACTGTCTCATTTTTATAATAGCACTGCTGTCTCTCTCACACTTTCTCACTGTTATAATGATCCTGCTGTCACTGTCCCACTCTCCATGTTGTAATGTTCCTGCAGTCCCTCTCACACAGTCTTACTGTTAAAATGGCCCTGCTGTCCCTCTCACATTGTTTCATTGTTATAATGTCCCTGCTGGCCCTCTCACATGGTTTCATTGTTAAAATGTCCCTGCTGCCCCTCTCACACTGTCTCACTGTTATGATGTCCCTGCTGCCCCTCTCACACTGTCTCACTGTTATAATGGCCCTGCTGCCCCTCTCATGCAGTCTCACTGTTATAATTTCCCCGCTGGCCCTCTCCCACTCTCATTCTTATAATGGCCCCGCTGCCCCTCTCACACTGTCACACTGTTATAATGGCCCTGCTGCCCTTCTTGCACTCAATCACTGTTAAAATGGTCCTGCTGCCCCTCTCACACTGTCACACTGTTATAATGGTCCTGGGGCCCATCTCACACTCTCTCATGTTATCATGGCACCGCTGCCTCCCTTACATTGTCTCACTGTTATAATGGCCCTGCTGCCCCTCTCATGCAGTCTCACTGTTATAATTTCCCCGCTGGCCCTCTCCCACTCTCATTCTTATAATGGCCCCGCTGCCCCTCTCACACTGTCACACTGTTATAATGGCCCTGCTGCCCTTCTTGCACTCAATCACTGTTAAAATGGTCCTGCTGCCCCTCTCACACTGTCACACTGTTATAATGGTCCTGCTGCCCCTCTCACACTGTCACACTGTTATAATGGTCCTGGGGCTCATCTCACACTCTCTCATGTTATCATGGCACCGCTGCCTCCCTTACATTGTCTCACTGTTATAATGGCTCTGCTGCCCTTCTCAAACTCTCTTCCTTTTATAATGGCCCCACTGCCCCTCTCACACTGTCTCACTGTTATAATGGTCCCGCTGCCCCTCTCACACTGTCTCACTGTTATAATGGTCCCGCTGCCCCTCTGAAACTGTCTCACTGTTATAATGGTCTCGCTGCTCCTCTCACACTGTCTCACTGTTATAATTTCCCCGCTGCTCGTCTCACATTGTCTCACTGTTATAATGGGCCCGCTGCCACTCTCACACTGTCTCACTGCTATAATGTCCCCGCTGCTCGTCTCACATTGTCTCACTGTTATAATGGTCTCACTGCTCTTCTCATACTGCCTCACTGTTATAATGTCCCAGGTGCCCCTTTCACACTTTCTCACTATTATAATGGGTCCGCTGCCCCTCTCACAGTTTCTCACTGTCATAATGGCCCTGCTACCCTTCTCACAATCTCTCACTGTTATAATGCCCTACTCCCCCTCCCCATTCTTACTGCTATAATGCCCCTGCTGCCCTTTCATGCTGTCTCACTGTTATAATGGTCCCACTGCCCCTCTCACACTTCTCACTGTTATAATGGCCCTGCTGCTCTTCTCATACTCTCTCATTGTTATAATGTCCCAGCTGCCCCTCTCACACTGTCTGATTATTATCATGGCACCGCTGCTCCTCTCACATTATCTTACTGTCATAATGGTCCCACTGCTCCTCCCACACTGTCTCACTGTTATAATGGCCCTGCTGCCCCTCTCACACTGTCTCACTGTCACAATGGTCTCACTACTCCTCTCACACTGTCTCGCTGCTATAATGTCCCCGCTGCTCGTCTCACATTGTCTCACTGTTATAATGTCCCAGTGCCCCTCTCACACTTTCTCACTATTAAAATAAGCCCGCTGCCCGTCTCACAGTTTCTCACTGTCATAATGGCCCTGCTACCCTTCTCACAATCTCTCACTGCTATAATGCCCCTGCTGCCCTTTCATTCTGTCTCACTGTTATAATGGTCCCGCTGCCCCTCTCACACTGTCTCACTGTTACAATGGTCCTGCTGCTCCTTTCACACTGTGTCACTGTCAGAATGCCCATGCCGCCCCTCTCACACTCTTTCTCTTTTATAATGGCCCCGCTGCCTCTCTCACACTCTCTCACTTTTATAATGGTCCCACTGCTCCTCTCACACTCTCACTGTTATCATGGCCCCACTGCCGCTCTCCCATTCTCACTGTCATAATGCCCATGTCACCTTTCTCACACTCTCACACTTTTATAATGGTCCCGCAGCCCCTCTCACACTGTTTCACTGTTATAATGTCCTGCTGCCCGTCTCCCACTCTCACTGTTATAATGGCCCTGCTGCCCCTCTCACACACTCTGTCTCATGTTATAATGGCCCTGCTGCCCCTGTCACACTGTCATTGTTATAATGTCCCTGTTGCCCCTCTCCCACTCTCATTATTATAATGGCCACACTGCCCCTCTCCCACTCTCACTGTTATAAATGCCCCTCTGCCCCTCTCACACTGTTTCACTTCTATGATGGCCCTGCTGCCCCTCTCACACTGTTTTACTTCTATAATGGCCCTGCTGCCCCTCTCACACTGGCACACTGTTATAAAGGCCCTGCACCCCATCTCATGCTGTGTCACTGTTCTAATGGCGTTGCTGCCCCTCTCACACTGTCTCAATGTTATAATGGCCCTGCTGCCCCTCACACTGTCTCACTGTTGTAATGTCTCCGCTGCCCCTCTCACACTGTCTTATTATTATAATGACACCGCTGCCCCTCCCACACTATTTTACTGTTATAATGGTCTCACTGCTCTTCTCACACTGAATAATGCCAATGATTTTTGATTCAGGTCTCCCCCAGGCCAAGAAAATGAGGACAAGCCATTATTATTTTGATAAAGATGCTCAAAATGAAGGCCAGCCATCTGTTTTGCATCATTTTCTTCTGCTTTTTATCTCTCCCCATCTCCCTACCACAAAATGAGAATGTAGGCTTGAAGAGAAGCCATATCCTGAGGCAGAAATGGCCTGCAGTAAGCCCTGCACAAATCCATCCCCATTCTTCAAGGTGCAAGTGGATGGAAGATGGAGATTGAGACAAAAGTTCTGCTGTCATATTTCTGTTCAACCAATACTTTACCTTTAAAGGAGTCGGTCATTGCAGACAGCACATGTTACCTTATAGATGTAGCTCATTGAAATTGATGAAATACAAAAAGTAACCACAAATCAAAGCCTCTTGTTTGCATTTGAAAAAATTAGTAAGATATATGAAATGCAATGCCAGAATGGTAAAAATTCCGACAACTGTTTTCATAAAAAAAAACTTTATTAGTTCAATGATCCTTAGACATAGCATTGATCGTAATGAACTGGATTTCTTCACTCCATTCCACCCCATTTAGTGTCAGTCCTGGCTCTAAGAAGTAGAATGTCATACTGATAGGGTTTGATGAAGAGAGGTGGGAGGCTGATGTGCAGCATGAATTCCAGCATCGACCAGCTGAATGGCCTATTTCTGTTCTGCAAATTCGACATAATTCAATACAACACTGCACTGGTCTTCAACAAGTCCACATGCTTAATGAGGAGGTCTTCTGGCTCAGCAGGTAGTGTCCCTGCATCTAAGTCAGGAGCTCCAGGTCCAGGACTAGGAAACCTATCCCAGGACTGGTTGGCTATGGAAGAAGTGTTCATGATGAGGTTCAAGCAGGTTGATAATAAGCAGTTGCCTCTTCTAACTCAGTGTGTAATCGGCCAAGTAAAAAGAGACACCAAGATCTAGATAGCTCTTGGGTCCATGACATCCACAATTTCAGAGTCAGTGTGAAGTTACTCAACACCAATTTTTTATTTGGTACCGAGAGACGAGGAAGCCATTGGTGCTGTCACGGTAAAGTTTGAAATCTGAGTGCATACGTTATTTTTCACAAAAAGTCGTGATTTGGAACTCTCTCACCCAAAAAACTCTGGATGCTGAAACAACTGGAGCTTTCACGACTGAAACAGATTTGGTGGGGTGGGGTTGAGTCCGGGGGTCAGAAAACTGAATGAAATATTCATGCAACTACATAAGTAAACAACCATCAATGGGAATTAAAGGTCTAATCTACTGATATAAAGCCACATATATTAACATACACATCGATTTCCATTTATCTACATTGCAGTCTTTTCCATAAGTCATGCTTTATGTTCCTCATTTGTTTCTGCAACAGTTTTACAAATCTGCACATCTCCATGACTGTTCCAAAACTACGAACCAGAACTTAACTTAATCTAGCCCACGCCACGGTAATAATAATTGATTGGGTAAATGATCCGGTAACTGTTGCAGGAACACACAGTATTATATCATTTGCGCCATATTACTCATTATTAAATGCATTTCGCCTGGAACGTAGCCTGTGAAAACTGTAGAAGAATGAGAACATGTCACGTAAAATAAGTCTGTAATTATAAATGCAGAATTTTTATTCACACTAATGCACAATATGCATTTTCGAAAGTTAATTGTGTGTGTGTGTGTGTGTGTGTGTTGGGGGTCGGGGAAGATGGGCACAAGGTTGCAGGTTCGCCTCGGGTGCCTCTTACTCTTGCATGGACTGTGGGCACGAGGGATAGGAGACAGTACACAGAACTGAAGGAGAAAACCATGCCCTAATTGAATGGCACAGCAGGCTCGAGGGGCTGAATGGCCTCTTCCTGGTTCCCACGGTGTTAATTGAGGGAAGAATTTAATATATTACATTTTTAAAATAGTCATATCTATTTACCCTCACCCACCCTGAGGATCCCAAACCGAGGGAGACTCCAGGCCCGCACTGCGCATGCTCTAATACGAGCCCACACTGCGCCTGCGCAAGGATCTTCTTTCATATGATAGGGCATGTTCTACGCCTCCATGAATGATGGGTAACCGCATCGCCATCGAAACAATTTCATTAAATACAAATCATGTTTTGTGATCCACTTACGATTGGAGACTTTAGATTTTAAATTATCAAGTCAATGGATGCAGCAACCGAATGCACGGGACTCTGCGACTTAGTTCTATCGTGGGTGTGATTAATAACAGAAAACAACTCTTAAAGCCAGATTCTTAACCGTGGTCAGTGGTAAAATGCTTCCAGATAATGGCAAATAATTCAAGCTTGATATTATGATGAACAATCTACTTACAGTGAACTGCTTGACAAAATCTGCCTGCACTGTCAGAGGTGTCGACTTTCAGATGAGACGTTAAACTGAGGCACCGCCTGCCTGCTCAGGTGTATGCAAAAGATCCCATGACCATTATTTCGAAGAAGAGCAGGGAAGTTATCCCCGGTGTCATGGACAATATTTATCCCTTGTTATGAAGAGCTATTGCTGTCTACAATGTTATTGGAAATTATTTTTAAAGTTGATTTGTCGTAGGGTCTGTGTCTATGTCTATATGTTTGACTGTGTGTGTCTTAATTGGATTAAAGTCAGCTAGTCTGGGTGCTTTGACGCATAGGAAGAAAAGGTTTGAAATTGCAATTAGATAAACATGGGGAAGTTTAGAAACATATGTGTCATGGGGGCAATTTGCATTTTAAGCATTCAAGAGTGGGAGTAAAATCTTGCACTTAGCTGGGGTACGCCAAGCAATGTGTTTATATTACTAATACAATTAGCGGGATGAAAATGTTATTGTTAGAAGATGTGACATTAAAAGCCTAATGATACATTCAAAGGGGAAGCTAGGTATAAACAGAAAGGAATTTGTGTATGCAGGTCAGAGGCATTTAAGATATAACCAGCCTGTAAGCCTACAACTGTGTCTGCAAAGGAACCAAATTGCAAGGAACCTCATTTTGAATTTGTAAGGTAAAATATGCTTTGCCTGGTGTCGGTTTAAAGTCTATGGATTATTGTTGCCTTGGTGAATATTTCCTTGGAGTGATTAATTTGGAGATTTGTTTCAAATTTATTATGGTTGTAATTTGTAGACATGGGTATTGTGTTTAATTTGTTGTTAAATTAATAAATGTTCAATTTAATTTAATATAAAAAAAAGCTTTTGTGGCTCGGTGGTCTTATTCCTGAATTCAGAGCTGCACCTCAAACATACCAATTTAAAATATAGGTTATGATAGTTGTTCAAGTTTCCCTCTGGGATTTAAACAACTCAACCTTTACCAACTGCTGTGTCATAACACCCTCATTCAAAATATATGTAAATAATGCACTTGAAGGCATCTGTTGGTTGTGAAAAATGCGATATAAGTGCAAATCTGTTTTCTTTATAAGATTAGTTTGATCCCCTGCATTAAGCTGCATTAGAAGAGACAAAGTCAAAACTCCACATTGGAAATAGAAGTGGACTTCATATTCAGGTCATCTTCAGAGAACAAGTGTACTATCCATGTGTTGCAAATGGAACATAGTTAAAACTGGCGGCTGAAGGAATACATGCACATTTGAATGCTTGGCAAATTTTGGTGAATGGAGTAACCAGACTTAAGTTCATTAGGGAAAGAATACTCCCCACTTGCCTGGATGAATGCAACTTCAGCAACACTCAAGAAGCTCGACACTACCTAGGACAAAGCAAGCCACTTGAATGGCACCCGATCTACAAACATTCACTTCCTCTACCACCGATGCACAATGGCAACATGTGTACCATCTACAAGGTGCACTGCAGGAACTCACCAAGCTCCTTAGACAGCACCTTTCAAACCCACAACCACTATCATCTAGAAGGACAAAGGCAGCAGGTACATGGGAATACCACCATCTGGAAGTTCCGCTCCAAGTCACTCACCATCCTGACTTGGAAATATATCACTGTTCCTTCACTGTCACTGGGTCAAAAATCCTGGAACACCCTCCCTAACAGCACTGTGGGTGTATCTACACCACATGGACTGCAGAGGTTCATGAATGTGGCTCACCACCACCTTCTCAAGGGCAATTAAGGATGGACAATAAATGCTAGCCCAGCCAGCGATGACCACTTGCCATGAATGAATAAGAAAAGCTGAAGTGGTCCTGCTTAGAGCAGAATAGGTAAGGTGAGATTTAATAGATGTGTTCAAAATTATGAGAATTTTCGATGGAGCAGGTAGGGAGAAACTGTATAGGCTGTCAAAATATCATATATTTAGGTTTAGGTGATTAGCAAAAGTAACCAACGAAGGAGGGATGACAATCTATTTGAGATAGTGAGTTATTAGGATCTGAAATGCTTTGCCTGAAAGAGCATTGGAACCTGATTCAATGGTAATGTTGAAAAAGGAATTGGTTTAACACTTGAAGGGAATGATTATGCAGTGCTGTGGGGAAAGTGCAGAGATAGTGGGAGTAATGGGAGAGTCCTTCCAAAGAGATGACACACAGACAATGGGCTGAATGGCCTCCATTGAGCCAGATAATGCTACGAGTCACTCAAGTAAGAGACGTCAACTCTTTTCTTCTCTGCCGATGCTGCCAGACCTGCTGAGTTTTTCCAAGTAATTCTGTTTTTGTTTTGGATTTCCAGCATCCGCAGTTTTTTTGTTTTTATCTCTGTGTTTAATTGACTGCCACTGCTCTTCAAGAAATGCCTACCTCCTTGAAGAAGTTCTGTTCCTCTCTGCGACAAGATTTCCGTATCTCTCTGTTGTCTTGCTCACCTTCCTTGCTTTCCATTTCCCTCCTAGTGTTTGACAAGGTGTTTACTAAAACCCGCTTTCACAGCCATATCTCCTTTCTCAGTGACTGTCTCCGTCTCCGACTTACCCCACGTGGATTTCAACTGAAATTCCACCCCTCATGTTTCGAACCCACCCAGGATTACAGGTATCTCCGGGACATAAAACGTTTCTCAGACTGCTGTTCCCGTCACATTCTGAAAACCACTCTCAGTGCCATGAGCCGCCATATGAACACACTCGACCTCTCCCTCCAGCAGCACCGCCGTACCCTTTTTCAAAGCTGCGCGTGCCCCCAGTTTCATTTTATCCTTCGGCTCATCCGACGCCTCAACAAGAAACTTTTTCTCTTTCTCTCAAGTGCTAAGGAACGCAAGCTCCAACAACTCATCGACACCAACACCCATCTAGGACCCTCCACCCCTGCCTGTCCCTCCGTCCCCACCCTTTGTTCCAATCCCAACCCCAGCCGTGTATTCACTATACCCCCGACCTTCCCCTCTCCGATGCTGAACGTTCAGTGCTCAGCAAAGGACTTAGTTTCATACCCTTACGCCCTCACCTCAATGGATTTCGGGCTCGGCATGATACTGAACTCTTCTTCCGCCGTCTTCGTCTCCGGGCTCACTTCTTTGGGCAGGAGTCCTCTCCCAGTTCAACGGATCCTTTTACCCATCTCCAATATTCTCCCTCCACCTGGACCCCTCCCTCTGGATTCTTACCTTCTCTTGATCTTTTCATTGAGAACTGTCGGCGCGACATTAGTCGTCTCAATTTCTCTGCTCCTCTCACCCATTCTAACCTGTCTCTCTCTGAACTTACTGCACTCCATTCTCTCAGGTCCAACCCTGACATTGTCATCAAACCCGCTGACAAGGGTGGTGCTGTTGTTGTCTGGCGCACTGACCTCTACCTCGCGGAGGCTGAGCGTCAACTCGCAGACACTTCCTCCTACCTCTCCCTGGACCATGACCCCACCACTGAACATCAAGCCATTGTTTCCAGGACTGTCACTGACCTCTTCTCCTCTGGGGATCTCCCTCCCACAGCTTCCATCCTGATAGTCGCCCAACCTCGGACGGCCCGCTTCTATCTCCTACCCAAAATCCACAAACAGAACTGCCCTGGTAGACCGATCGTCTCAGCTTGCTCCTGCCCCACAGAACTCATTTCTCGTTATCTTGACTCCCTTCTCTCTCCCCTTGTCCAGTCCCTTCCCACCTACATCCGTGATTCCTCTGACACCTTACGTCACATCAACAATTTCCAGTTCCCTGGCCCCAACCGCTTCCTCTTCACCATGGACGTCCAATCCCTTTACACCTCCATCTCCCACCAGGATGGTCTGAGGGCCCTTAGCTTCTTCCTCGAACAGAGGCCCGAACAATCCCCATCCACCACTTCTCTCCTCCGTCTGGCTGAACTTGTTCTCACACTGAACAATTTCTCCTTCAACTCCTCTCACTTCCTCCAAATAAAAGGTGTGGCTATGGGTACCTGCATGGGCCCCAGCTATGCCTGTCTCTTTATGGGGTATGTGGAACATTCCTTGTTGCCGTCCTACTCCGGCCCCCTTCCACAACTCTTTCTCCGGTACATTGATGATTACTTCGGTGCCGCTTCATTCTCTCATCGGGACTTGGAAAAATTTATTAATTTTGCTTCCAATCTCCACCCCTCCATCATTTTCACGTGGTCCATCTCTGACATTTCCCTTCCCTTCCTTGACCTCTCTGTCTCAATCTCTGGTGATAGACTGTCCACCAATATCCATTACAAATCCACCGACTTCCACAGCTATTTCAACTACAGCTCCTCACACCCCGCTTCCTGTAAGGACTCCATCCCATTCTCTCAGTTCCTTCGCCTCCGTTGCATCTGTTCCGATGATGCTACATTCAAAAACAGTTCCTCTGACATGTCCTCCTTCTTCCTTAACCGAGGTTTTCCACCCACGGTCGTTGACAGGGCCCTCAACCGTGTCCGGCCCATCTCCCGCGCATCCGCCCTCACACCTTCTCCTCCCTCCCAGAAACATGATAGGGTCCCCCTTGTCCTCACTTATCACCCCACCAGCCTCCGCATTCAAAGGATCATCCTCCGCCATTTCCGCCAACTCCAGCATGATGCCACCACCAAACACATTTTCCCTTCACCCCCCTTATCGGCATTCCGTAGGGATCGCTCCCTCTGGGACACCCTGGTCCACTCCTCCATCACCCCCTACTC
Organism: Carcharodon carcharias; assembly: GCF_017639515.1. NCBI lineage: Eukaryota > Metazoa > Chordata > Chondrichthyes > Lamniformes > Lamnidae > Carcharodon > Carcharodon carcharias. Next base: position 13,906,495 of record NC_054483.1, on the reverse strand, counting down.
CTCAACCCCCTCCTATGGCACCACCCCATGCCCACGCAAAAGATGCAACACCTGCCCCTTCACTTCCTCTCTCCTCACCGTCCAAGGACTCAAACACTCCTTTCAAGTGAAGCAGCATTTCACTTGCATTTCCCCCAACTTAGTCTATTGCATTCGTTGCTCCCAATGTGGTCTTCTCTACATTGGAGAGACCAAACGTAAACTGGGCAACCGCTTTGCAGAACACCTGCGGTCTGTCCGCAAGAATGACCCAAACCTCCCTGTGGCTTGCTATTTTAACACTCCACCCTGCTCTCTTGCCCACATGTCTGTCCTTGGCTTGCTGCATTGTTCCAGTGAAGCCCAACGTAAACTGGAGGAACAACACCTCATCTTCTGACTAGGGACTTTACAGCCTTCCGGACTGAATATTGAATTCAACAACTTTAGGTCGTGAGCTCCCTCCCCCATCCCCACCCCCTTTCTGTTTCCCCCTTCCTTTTTTTTCCAATGAATTATAAAGATTTTCCTTTTCCCACCTATTTCCATTATATATATAAAAAAAACCCCACTAGAGCTATACCTTGAGTGCCCTACCATCCATTCTTAATTAGCACATTCGTTTAGATAATATCACCAACTTTAACTTTAACACCTATGTGTTCTATTGTACTATTGTCGTTGACATCTTTTGATGATCTGCTTCTATCACTGCTTGTTTGTCCCTACAATCACACCCCCCCCACCTCTCTCTCTCTCTATCTCTCCGCCCCCCACACACACACCTTAAACCAGCTTATATTTCAACTCTTTCTTGGACTCGAACTCAAGTTCTGTCGAAGGGTCATGAGGACTCGAAACGTCAACTCTTTTCTTCTCCGCCGATGCTGCCAGACCTGCTGAGTTTTTCCAGGTAATTCTGTTTTTGTTTTGGATTTCCAGCATCCGCAGTTTTTTTGTTTTTAACTCAAGTAAGAGATGCGTTTTGACTGAACAAGGTATAAGGGAATGAAATCTGAGGTTCATTTCATCCTCTTTTTCTCTCCAACCCAACCATTGTTTATTGAGAAAGAAAATCATTTGAACTTTTCAGATCCTGAGAAAGATCAACAATGAAACTATGGTTGATTACCCTACAGACTCGCTTGTATTGCCAGGTTAGTACTCGGGTCCTAGACTGATAGGATTGTATTTCAGCTCGAAAATCAAGTCTCACAGAGTCACTGTAGTTTCAACTGTCTGCATCCTAATTCGTTCGAAGTCCCGCTCACCTATCAGCCCTTGCAGTCGCTGACTTAAGTTGGTTCCCTCTCCGACAAGGTCTCAGTTTTAAAATGTTCATGCTTGTTTTTGAATCCATCCAGGACCTTCACCCTCTTCCTATCTCTGTAATCTCCTGTTGTTCTACAACTGTCTCAGGTATGTCCCTCCATTTCCATCGTTGCACCATTGATGGCCATGTCTTCCGCTGTCTGGACCCTGAGCTCTGGAATCCCCTCTCTACACCTCTCTGCCTCTCCACCTCTCATGACTCAATTAAGATGCTCCTTAAAACCGAACTCATTGCCCAAGCTTTTGATCAGCTGCCTTAATATCTTCTCCTTGGCTAGGTGTATTCTAGTTTGATAACGCACCTTGAAGCGTATTGGGATGTTTCATTAGGTTAAAGACACAATATAAATCGTCAGCTTGGGTTACGTGGAGTACAAATGGTGATTAGATTATATATATTATGTCTTAGCTCATGGACAAATCCTTATCCTCAATAAGGCAACTGGGGTCAACGACATGTCTTGTAAAATCCATTCCTACACTATCTGTTCCCTTGTGGCTTGGTTCCTATCCAAGTTTGTTATTTTACAACATCTAGTTAAAATTTGTCGACTTACCTTTTTCTACATGCAGGGCTTATTGCCCATTTGCCTTGTCTCCGTTCTTTTGCCGATGTCCCAAACAAGACCAAGTTCACATGGCTGCTGAGCATTGATCTGAAGGCAAGTCAGCTAAGCATGCGGGGTTAGCAGCTCTGGATGTTTATTTGAGCACCCACATGCAGAACTTTTACCTTTCCAATTGTTGAATAATGGGTGAGAGCAAAAGACATACAGTTGGATGATGTAAACAGTATTATCTTCTGTGCGGCTGCATAACCAGCCAAGACATCCTGAACATGCAAGACTATGTTGGATCACCATACTCCGGATTGTGAACTACAAAAAGACCACTCCAAACAGCAGGCGAACATCACAAATACAGTAGCTCAGCTTTCTGAAGAAGTTGATAATAAGCCTTTGGAATCGCAGGATTTTAAAGAGCCCCAGAAGCAAATGTTAAATCTCTCAGTGAAACTGTTCCCTCCTCGCCTGTTCAGAAGCGAGTAAGGCTTTTACTGTTTGTCTCTAGCTATAATCATCTTTGGAATTTCTCCATCTGTGTATTACCTAGTTAAATGTTTTTTATGACCTCTAACAAGTTGGGGTGAGAGGTAACTGAACCTACAATGTTTGTTCAATAGCTGCCATTAATTCGAGGCCCCATGATCCCTAATTGTGCCACTTTAGTTTCTCTCTGCAATAAATAAGGATTTGTTTTCAATATATTATCTCATAATCTGTGTGGCAGCATCACCCCTGACATGAACTGTGATCAGCAGGTCTACAGGGAAGGCAAGAATGGATCGGAATCTGAGAGACATAGATTGGAATGGTACAATGAGCCGGATTGTGCTTTCAGGGGCTGAGGTCCGAAATGCATATTTTAGTAGGCTATCTTTAGCTTCAAGGATATATATTGGACTATTGGTTGCACAGATTATTTACTACCCCTTCTCCCTGCTTTTGTTTGATTTTATAAATCATGCTTTACTCTATTACTGTTGTTAATTGCAGTACAATCTTTCCTGTTGCTGATCTCCCTGGTAAGTTAACCGGTCAGTCTATCCTTTATGTATCTTACATTTTGTCCTTTTCCATTGATATGTTTATCAGACAGTGTAATTAAACTTTCCTTCTATCTTCACTTAGGATTAAAATGTTCACTTTCAACTCGTGAGGGTATTTTTCCGTCCTAACTCATGAAACATTAGGCTTTCCCTCCCATGTCAATGATAAAGAAAATTGGAAGCTTTGTGGAATGGGTAGTCGATCAGCTGCTGCCCATTTTCCACCTGTCCAACGATATGGTGCACATCCATTGTTCATTACAGAACTCGTTCACTTTCCATCCTATTGAAAGCAGTGAAATGGAAATTTGGTGGTCTTCTGTCAGTTTGACTGACACTTTAACCAGATGTTAAATGTAAAATTTACCAACCTCTCTTCGAGTCACTAATACCTGTGGTGCTGCTTTTTTATTCCTGCCTGATGTTATTTTATTTGCTTGCTTCCCATCATCTTAGTTATCTCAGTGACCATTGTTATCTTGTCTCAGGTAATGTTTGGTCTCTCCAAATGTGATTTTGCTTAATAAGCAGTTGACTGCACTTGTACATGGATTAGATCAGTTGAGATGGTAAACCAGTGCTCTGCCTGCCCTCTCAGATAGGTGCAAAACTTCCCATTGTACTGTTTTGTCCTGGCCAAAGGAAAATTGAACTGTCAAACTAACATAGTCAGTTTTATGGCATGTGGAAAATATGAACATAGTCTCTTAAGGGTAATATAACTTCCAGCAGGGTGCAAAAATAAAAATTAAATTAATTTGCTTATCCACCTTATCTGACCTTCCATTCTTTGAAGGAAAACAAAGTGAAATATTGCTTGGTTAATAATTTATGGCCTTTTTAGAATCACCATTTGTATTACCTCCCAATGTAAAGATGATCCCATGTTGAACTGGTGGTAGATCCCCGATCATGAGTTTTTCCTTCTTTCTGAAGTTTAAGACTATCCTGATTGTTTTAGTGAGTGTTGAATTACTACAAAAATGTTTATTTCTTCCCAGTATTTGTTTATTTCTAATTACATGCCTGTTTGTGTTTATTCAAAACCTCTCTCCAGCAGAAGGCTCAGTGACAGGTATAATAATTAGATCCATCACTGGATGCCATAACAAATCTGCCTATTGCACCCTAACACCATGAAACTGTTATTTTTGTTCCATTCTACCTCATACATAATTAGCTTCTTTATTTTCCTTGTTATGGTCAATTTAGCAGCCATTAGAACACTGACCTGGGGAAAGTGTGGTGTTTCCAAATGTGTTATTCATTACTTGATGGCGATGGCAGTGGCAGGTCTACTGGTCATCTTTATTGGTTTGATATGGAGGCACATTCCAATTGTTTATTGGCCAGAGTTTTCATTTGTAATGTCCATCCCAGTGTGTAATACCAATGCCATCCTACTTTACGCAGCCACAGATTGTTCTGTCTGGTTTGCAGTTATCTTCACCTTTAATCGATTTGTAGCTTCCTGTGGTCAGAAGCTGGAAACTGAGTATTGCATGAAGAAAATGGCTGCCGTGGTTGTCAGAGCAGTGACTGTTCTGAGCTGTTTCAAGAACAGTTTTTGGTACCTTATGCGAACACAGAACTATTTCCTTAGTAATGAACACTTCTTTTGTGATATAATAATGTTCTATATTCACATGTGTGAGGAGCAAGCAAATTCCTTCACTATATTCTAAACCTGGGGGTTCCATTTATTCTGATTCTTCTGTTTAATGCTTTGACTGTCGTGCATATTTCAGTGGCCAGCAAAGCCGCAGAAGACTCCGGGACCATAGTAGTGGGAAGGTTCCTAGTAACCCAGGAATGGAGAGCAGAAGGAAATCAATCATTTTACTATTTGTTATATCAGGGAATTTCATCCTGTTAAGGACAGTGTTGATGATGTACTGTATGTGGAAAAGAATGTGGTGGCTGGGATACACATTTAAATGATTTTATATGGGAAATAGGATTCATGCTACAACAGTTGCTCAAATACTTGAATTTATGCTGTGACCCAGAATAAATTCGGGGAAGAATTAAACAATGTCATCAAATATCACTTGACTCTAACTGATAATTTCATTAAAGGCTGAAGTCCTGAACACTCCTCAACATCAGAACTCAATTTCATAACATATTCTATCTGAACGACTCCTCCCTCAGAACCTGAGATCATAGACATAGGGCTGAATAATATACTCTTAGACCAGGAATGTTCGCTACTTTGGGAAGCGTATTATGGGACGTAATGACGCCAGGCGCCATTTATGACGTCATCATGCCAGCTTGCAATAATACAGTATACGGGCAGGTCAGTAAGTCAGAAACGCACTCATGTTATTTATATTGCAATTCAGAAGCCAGTTTATGTCATTAACAAGCCAACTCACTGCTATATTGCGTTCAGAAGGCAATAATACTTCAGGGTGAGAATCGTGACAGCTGGGGAATCCGTTTTTTCATGGGTAAGCTTGTTTGGGCGGGTTTTAAAAATGCAGCTGAGATCACCGTCTCAGCTTCGCAGTTAACACTTTATTGGTAGCAGGGACTGCTCATGTGACTGAGCAGAGGGGCCTTTTGGATATTGTTTCATCAGGAGGACTCTCTGATTCAGAGGGCTCTTTTGATTGATTATTTTCTTGTCCGAGGGGTGAAAAACCTCTGAGGCAGATGGGCATTGTGGTCTCAGCTGAAGACGCATCCTCTGTGCTCCCAAGGGCTCGTGATGCAGCCATATTGTAATTGGCTCCCTCATCTAAGTTCCGTGATATGGATGCAGTGGGGCCCAATTTTCTTTGCATTGACTCACTTACCAAACCAAGGATCAGCCTTCTTTTTGAATGGCAATCGGATGCCATGCCTGTGGTTTCTGCATTCTGCCTGAACTTATCATGGTATTTAAGATCAGTTCCCTACGTCCTTGTGTTTGGACTGCCAATTATAGGTGAAGATGCTTCAAGTTATTTTAATTAAAATTACACTTTCAAAGTACTCCTTACCAACAGTGATTAGTCACTCTACACTTAACAGCCACACTCCTACCAATATCTAGTCCTAAGCATGAAGTGTACCTGTATTTTCACAGACACCAATTTCATTGGGCATGTCAATATTTTCAGGAAGCGGTCACTATCAGCATTTGCTCGATTCCTCGGCAGCGTGAAAACATAGATGAAGTAACGGGTTTGTGCCACACATCAATTTTCAATTCCCCACCCCCTCTCCACACAGGCCAAGAGTTTTGATTGCGGTCACAATGCTGTGATAATGTGCCACCAATTTAAGGTGAATGGAAAAAGAGCCAAATGTGACATGAGGAAAATCATTTTACCAAGCGTGTGCTTAGAATCTGGGATGGGATACCTGACACTGTGGTGGAGGCAGATTCAATCGTGGCTTTCATATGGGAATTATATAATTTTCTGAAAGAAAAACAGCAGGACAATGGGGAAAGAATTGGATGGTGGCACTATCTGAGTTGCTGTTGCAGAGAGTGGCACAGGCATGATGAACCAAATGGTCTCCTTCTGTGCTATAACCATTCTAAGATTCTTCTACTATTCAATGATAATAATGAAATAATTCCACATCTTTTGTTTTTTTTCTTTTTAATAAATGTATTTATGTTAGGTTCTATTTTAACCAAATCATAATGATATATTTTGTTAATCTGCAATTTTTAATTATAAGTGAAGGAAATACAGTGTTTTTAACTTCCTGGTACGCCCTGTGTGAATATTTCAATGTGATTGGTTCCTGACCTGCTTGCTGACATTATTGCTAGTGCTCACCACAACATCTTTACAGTAAACTCAAGAACAGCACTTCATCGTTTGAGTAAGCAGTTCACAACCTTCTGGCGTCAACATAGAGTGCGACAATATCAAACATTTTGTTTGGATTTTCTTGGTAACTTTCAGCTACGCTCCCATTTTCTCTTGGTTTTACTTTCAGACAGCAGCTCTAATATTCATATCTCTAGACATATCTTTTGTTTCTTACTTGTACAATTACAACTCCCTTTGGCCCTGCACCACCAACTATTTTATCATTTAACTCTGCTTTCTTCCACCCTATCACAGATAGCCTCTATGTATTTTTCCACCCTCCCCCTTTCAATTGATTCTAACCTATTGCATTTCTAACTTTCCCAGTTCCAATGAAAGGTAATCGAAACAGAATTCCATATATCCATTACATTTTGCATTCAGACGTGATTCTTGACATCACCCTGGAATAGTCCAACTGTAATTTTAGAGTGTTGTCCTCTTGTTCTGACTCTCCCAACAGAGGAACTCGTTTCTGTCTATCTATTCCATCAGCTTGATCAATCATTTTAACATCTCAGTTAAGTGATCTGGAATTATGGGACACAATTTAAGAATAGGAGGTCTCCCATTTAGGACAGAGGTGAGGAGATTGTTTTCTCTCAGAGGGTAGATAGTACGTGGAATTCTCTTCCATGGAAAGCAGTTGAGACTGGGTCATTGAATTTATTCAAGGCAGAGCTAGACAGATTTTTGATGGACAAGGAAGTCGAGGGTTAGGTGGGACAGACAAGAAAGTGAAATTGAGGCCATTACCAGATAAGCCACGATCTTACTGAATGCTGGAGCAGGTTCGAAAGTCTGAATGGCTTACTCCTGCACCTAAGTCTGATGTTCCTATGTTCTTCAATCTCATATACTCAAATTAATAGAAGCATAGTCAACACAACAAGGAATTATGAATTAAAACTTTTAACACCAGTATTATTCTAGTAAATCTTCATTTCCTTAAGGCCAGTGAGATGCACTGTCCAGAACTGAAAATAATAGTTTCAAAGTGGTCTGAACAGAATTCGTAATAGATAAAATCTAACATTCCATTAGACATTTTAATTATTTTGTGTTCCTATCCACTACGTTTTGTGACTTTTAAATTTATCTGCTCCTCCATAATTCTAGCCTTCTCACCATAGGAAAATTCAGAATTTCAAGTGCCACAATTTTGTGTACTCACTTAATCTAGCAATGATACTTTGCAACTTTCTGCTCCCATCTACACTACTTACTATGTAAAACAGCTTCATGTCACTAACAAGCTTGTATTCTTGTATTTCCCCATGGCAGACTTTAGATGACTAAATCTGTAATTTATTTTTGTCTCTCTTCCATTCTTCTTAAAAATGGAGTGACATTGGCATTTTTCCAATCCACGAGGACAAATCCTGAATCAAGAAAATTGTGGAAGATTATGAATAAGGAATCTGTAATTTCCTCATGGATTAATAATAGTGAAATCGGTGGATCAGTCAACATATATCTCACCGAATGCTAATGAGAACAACAGATGGGTGGAGATATGTCATTATATAATTGTAGAGCACTAATGGAAGCTATTTGGCTCATTGTGCATTTGACAGTCCTTCAAAAGACCTGTTGAATTATTCCCACTTCCCTGGTCTTTCCTCATAGCACTGCAAAAGAAAATCCCAATCAAGTATTTATCCAATTATATTTGGAAGATTATTATTAAATATGCTTCCACCATCCTCTCAGATGGTATGTTCCAGATCATAACAACTCACTGTGTACAAAATGTTTTCCTCATTTTGCCTCTAGCTCTTTCGGTAACCTTGTTAAATCTGCTGCACTCATTGCATACCCTCTTTGCTTCTATTTACAACACCAAGGACCATGTATGTCCTAGAAGGATCATCAAATAAGGGAGAAAAGAAGAACCACACCACTAATCCTATAGATGCGCAAAAGACCAGAAGGAAATGGAAGAGCAAATATGTTAGCAAATTGCTGAGAAGTGCAAGAACAATTGGGCAGTCATAGTAAGGGTTTTCAACTACTACTATATGAATTGGGGTAAATTCAGAGTAAAAGCTAGAGGGTACAGAATTCTTAAAATGCATTCAGGAGAACTCTTTCAGCCAGTAAGTAGTCAGCTCAACAAGAGAAGTTCTGAATTTAAATTTATGTAACGATGCTGCACAGATGGAAAGGTTATCGGTGGGAGAGCATTTTGGTGGTCGTTATCAAAATGAAGCTAGATTGAAGGAAGTTGTGGAAAAGGACAAATATGAACCACGAGTAAAAGCTTTCAATTCAGAAATCAATTTTTGCTAAACTGTGATATGATTTCCCAAAAGTGGACTGGAAGCTGCTACCTGAAAGGTAAATTCATGTCAGAGCTGTGGATGGCATTCACCGAGGAGATGGAACAAGTATGTTCACACAAAGCAAAAGGGTGGGACTGCCGAATCTTGACTCCTTAACTGTCAAATGGTATATAAGGTAAAAAAGGAAGTGCAAAGATTAATGATGACACTGCACTGCAAGACTGATGAAATGCTACACTGTCCGATGTGCTGTCTTTCAGATGAGATGCCTAGCCTCGCAGTTGGAAGGCAAAGATCGAATGGCACTATCTTGAAGAAGAGCAGGGGAGTTACCCCTGATGCCCTCATCAATATTTATCCCTCCACCCACCCAGAAAACAGAAATGGTCATTTTTGCAATACTATTTCTGGAATCTTGCTGTGTGCAATTTGGCTGTTGTCCTTTATTACAATAGTGGCTTTTAAACACACTGCCTCTAATAACCATCTAAATTAAAGGTATTTCTTCACTCTACTCCGCGATTGCAGTTATGGCTCAGCGTATGGCAGGTCACATTAAGGTCCTCCTCAGTGAAACATGAATATTTGGCACTTGGTTCCTCGAATAGAATTGCTCCCTGGCTGTCTTCTCAGAACTCTTCTCCCTTTCCAAGCGGCTTGTCCCTAACGCAGAGTCAGCTCTGCTCATTCTCTCTGTCATGCTGTGGCCAATCAGAATGCGAACTGATGCATCCATGACGTGAATCATGTCAAATTTATTCAGCACGTGCCACCGCAGTTCCTGTGGACTTCAGCAAGTTGAAACAACTCTGGAAACAGCTAAACATTTCTGCAACCTCAGCAGCAGCCTGTAGAAAGCAATCAGTAGCTAATCTGCAAGTCGATGATAATCTATTTAAATAGCAAGAGGAGTAGTCCTTCTTGCTACTGGACTAATGTTCAGCCCTGCCTACTTAAAAGGAACTCTGTTCCCAGAGAATTGCGTGTCTTTGAAATACATTGACAGATAGCATGTTCAATGCTGATTCTCTCCTTGCCTTCAACAGGGAACTGGAGCAGTTCCTGCCCTAAAAAAGGTATCTTTTTTGATGGCACTTGGTCCAGTTGATCACCGGGGCTACTTTTGATTGGTTGTGGGGATAGGGAGAGGAATTTTCCACAGTATATTTTCCTATAGTGCCTTAGACTTTTCCTTTGCTTTTCCCCCTCCCGGGAGATTACATGACTGCAGTGGTGGAGGTCACGGTTGGGTGAAATGTTTATTCATAATGGTCCTGCTATCATGATGTAGGGCAGGCTTGATAGTCTGGCTATTTTTTTCTATTCATCAATTTCGTATGTTCATGTTACTTAGTGGGGTTTCATGGACTCTGTAAAAATAGACACATTTACCCCTAGACTGTAACATCGTTAACTGGAGGTGCGGGATCTAGGGAAACATCTGTGTCCTGCCACCACACTTTGTCGCGGGATTCAGGAGCTGTGCCGATATTTACGTGGGTCTTCCACAAAACGGTGACGTGGTTCAGGTCCGAGGTCTGATGGTGAACCCCAACCTAGAGAATCTGAAAGTGCAGCATTGGGTCGTATCCCAGATATTGAGAAAAACAGCTTCTCCTAATATTCTCAGATATTTCCTTGTCCTTCCCACTAGTTCCAAAAGAAAACATGTTTGGCTTTGGGGAGCTTAATTTTCCATTTGTGAAATATCTAGTTAAAGACTTGTAGTGTTACATAAAACGTTGGGGTGAAAGATTTTTAGTGTGCTTGCTTGTTCATTCGCTGTCACTAACATTTGTCTCCAGGCACCGTCATTTTGGAACTGAAGGTACTTTCTCTGCGAAGGCGTGCTGGGAGAGATTGTCAACGGTTATGGGAATAATATTTCTGGCTTGAAAGTGGGTCATTTTCCATTTAATACTTACAGCATAGAGAGAGGCAATTCGACCCGCCATGCCCAAGGTGGTTCCTTGAAAGAGCATTAGTTGCTAATACCTGCTGTTCCCCAGAATCCCGCAAGCTGGTCCTCTTCAAATATTCACATGCCAAATTGTCTTTTGAAAATTCCTACCCCATCTGATTCTACCACCCATTCAAAAAGTGTCTGGCAGATCTTAACTCAATTTATGTCAAATCTAGTTGTTTTGCAAATTATTTTAATTCTATGACATCCTCCCATTCATCCACTTGCCAAAAGAAAGGAATTCACCCTTTATGCTCTATCAAAAGCCCTCATCATTCTGGATACCTCTATTAGGTTTCCTCTCAAACTTCTCTTCTCTGAAGAAAATAACCACAACATTTCTAATCCTTCTAAATGACTGAAATCCATTCTCCTAGTATCATTCGAGGAAATCTCTTCTTCAAGGCCTTTAAATCTTTCTTAAATTGTGGTATCCAGAATTGTACACGATAATCCAGCTGAGGAGGAACCAGTGACAGTAAAGGTTTAATATGACTTCCTTGCCTTTGTGTTCAATGGTGCTAGCTTTTTTTAAAATTAGTAAATATCTCATACAGATTATTAACTGCCTTATCAATTTGCCCTGCCCCATTCAGGGATTTGGGCATATGTACTATTAGACCCTCTACTCTTGCACCTCCCTGAACATAGTATCATTTAGATTACATGGTTGTTCCATGTTGTCCATCCCAACGTGCATTTGTATAACATTTTGTGGATGTAGGAGTTAACTGCACTTGTCTGTTCAATGACAGTAATTAATACCAGTCCCCTGGAGCCATAACTGTGCAAATGTAGGCTCCCTATTTTGCTATAAATAGGGATCTCCTTTGAATCTATTATCACATAGTGCCCATGAGAACATCACCTCCAAATCTAACAACGGATCCACAGAGAATGAACAAGGCTCCTGATGTTAGGAAAAAAATATGTAACAGTTATTACAATGGAACGGAGGCATCCAGTACCATTAGAGATTCTGGTTTTCTGGGGACTTTTGGACATACAGAATGTTTACTATCACCTTCTTGATGCTGTAGGTATCCCTGGTAAGTCCCTCTATTCACTTATTAATTTTCTTAACCATGCTAAACTGTTTGGCTGTTGTTTTTTTTTCAAATTTACTTTCCCAATTTCACTGCCGTTGGTCTTCCTGGCAAATGGAACTATGCAATTCTGATTATTGAGTGCTGGAAATGAAAAATTCAATGGCATAATTTTGAAGGAAAGCTGGGGAGCTATTTGTAAAAGTTTGCAGTGCACGCATTGATTGTTGCATTCTCTACATTGCATAAATAACTACACTTCAAAGGCATTTCATTGGCTGTAAGGCACTTTGGAATGTGGAGGTACAAAAAGGCAAATCTTTCTTTTTTTCTTATGTAAGTACCATTCACCATTCACCGCATGCTTCATTTGTGACATTGTTGCTTTCTCTGGTGATATGAATGTTAAACAGTTCTTAATTTCTTGCATCAGTTAAATGAATGTGGCATCCTTCTATTGATCCTTTTCATCAGGTTATACAGTCTGGTTAAGATTAAATGGTTCTTGAGTTTCCAGCGCTCTCATTGTTCCTGAAAGGCTCTCCTTATTTTTTTTTAAAAAGTTTTCTGTCTGTCATGAATGCTTGGATCAGTTGAGAAATCTGATGGCGTTGCTTATCTACCTTTTTACGCATGGTTAAGTAGTCTTATAGAGAGAGATCAAGAATACACTGGGATAATATTCAGAGGCGATTTCCACTCTGTATCAATGTCTCTGCGTCTGGATGGCAAGGGGAGTATTAAAAGTGGAAGTTGCGTAAAAAAGTGTTTATTCTGTTAAATATTGATGGTCGGATATATAATTATTGCTGCGAAGTGACAATTTACTCCCACTCCTGACTGATTCTCATTTAATCCCATGATAATTTTCCATCTTCTCCAGCTGTGCAATGCTAGAAATTATTCTCACTGATTGGTCGTGGTCACTATTTATAGTGAGATCCCTAAATATTCTATTATCAATGTTTAGATGCAATCATGCCAATCATCGCCAATATTTGAGCATGTTCAAACAGCTCCAATTATGCACAGATGCTGTCTAAAACCCAGAAATGATGAACCACATATTAACCTGTTATTAGTCAATTTAAACCAAACAGCCTATTTCTGGAAGGGTACTAGTCATATATTTTGATCCTGCAAGGACACACATCACAGCTCCATTAAGTACTCATTTTAGAGAAGAGAACAATGATGGTGAAGAGCAACAAACTCCCAATATTGCATTTGTCTCCATAATGAAGATTCAATGAGGTGAAAAAACAGTTTCATCTGTCAGCTGAGCTTGAAAGAGGAATTCAGCTTGGTCCTTCGAGTTATTCTACCTACTGGTAGATAAGGAGCTCTCTGTTTCTATAATGGTCATTTCAAATTTATTACAAGCTTACTGTTTCATGCTGTATTTAACCTTGTTCATTTATCTATTTCCCAATCAATTTCTGCTTACTTATATTGTAAACCAGTCTCTGCAGAAAGTAAAATTACAAGTGCAATAAATAGATCCAACACTGGATGTAGTTACAAAGCTGAAAATATCAACCTCAGATCCATCAGCTTGCTGTTTTTGCTTCGGACCAGCAGTATACTTTTTCATTTTTTGTCTACCTTACAGTTAACTTAGTGACAATAGTGATCCTCGCAAGCGGAAAATGTGGTCTCTCCATCTGTGTCACTCGCTACGTGGTGCCCATGGCAATGATGGATCGACTGGTCATTATCACTGATCTGATACTGAGGCACATTCCTATTACTTATTAGTTAACATTTGGGAAGTACATCCCTTTGTGTAATATCCACACTGTCCTTCTTTATGCAGTTACAGATTGCTCTATCTGGTTCACAGTCACTTTCACCTTTGATCGGTTTGTGTCCATTTGTTGCCACAACCTGAAATCTGAATACTGCAAAGAGAAAAGACAGCAATTGTTCTGGGAACAGTGGCTGTGCTGAGCTGTTTAAAGAACATCAGCTGGTATTTTGTGTATACAGTTGATTATTGGCTTATTAATGATCCCTGGTTTTGTATTGTAGGAAATTATGTTCGGAATTCACGCGCCTGGGCTGCAATTGAATTGCTTCATTTCGTTCTGACCCAGGGTGTCCCATTTCTTCTGATTCTGCTGCTCAATACTCTAATCATCAAAAATATTTTAATGGCCAATAGAGCTCGCAGGAGACTCCGCAGCAGTGGGGAGTGTCGCAGTGACCTAGAGATGAAGAACGGAAGGAAGTCCATCATTTTATTGTTTGTCATCTCGGGGAATTTCATACTGTTATGGGCAGTGTTCATGGTATTCTCCATATGGAAGCGAATGCGGTTTTTAGGGTACATGTCTGTTTCGCTACCTTTCTATTCAGGAGAACTGGGGTTCATGCTCCAACTCCTGAGTTGCTGCACAAATACTTGTATTTATGCCGTGACCCAGACTAAATTCAGAGAGCAGTTGATGAATGCCTTGAAATATCCATTTACATCATTTCATGAATCTCGCAATTAGTGTAAAGGGCTGAAGGATTCCGGCATCCGAACTCAACGCCAACTTAGCTCTCTGACCCGATTCTGTTCTCGGGATGTGTTGTAGAGAGAGGTGTCCCTAATATCCACCCTAAACCCCAGGGTGCCATTGAACGAACAGTTGGGTGCCTGGGCATATTTGTGGGTACACTTAGTATGCCATTCAGTCTCTGGAAGAGGAATCAAAATCTCTATTTGCTAATACTACTCTATCAAAGAAAGTTCATCTGGGTGATCGACAAAAAACGTCGGGGAAACAAATAAAGAAGGGAAATTAAGCAAAATACTACGCTGCTTAAGTTCAACAAAGTCAGTGAAATTATGGTCAATCTGGTCGCTTTGGAGGTGTTTTAACAGCGGGGGAGAAACAAAATTATTTCTCTCTTCTATGTGCCCGTTTCAATTTATAAAATAAAGTTTGACTGGCTCCGGCTGTACAGTAGAGACTCGCAGTAAGACTTTATATATGCCTAAGGCTTTCTGAGCGCATATAAACACTCTGCACAGACACGATGCATCAAATGGCCTGCTTCTATATTGTATGATTCTATATGAGGTGGAAAATATAGCAAACAGAAAGGATAGGAATGGAATGTAAAGTGAGGGGAAAGCACTAAAGTGTCTACAAAATACGATAATGATTCAAGATTTAGGAAATGTTTGAGCCTGAGAAATATTCGAAGAGAGGGAGAAGGGATAACCCCTCCGATTGGCCCAACCTCAAGCGTGTGTCATGTCCAGGGAACAATGAAGTCATCTAGATGCAATAAGCATATACACAAGGGGGAAAATGGCTCACATGGCCATTTTAAATATTTCATGAGATATGAATTTCGCTGTTAAGGCCAGCATTTTTTGCCCATCCCTACGTGCCCTTGGGGAGTGGTGATGAGCTGCCTTCTTGGACTGCTGCAGTCCATGTGGTGTAGGTACAAGGACATTGCTGTTAAGGAGGGAGTTAGAAGCATCTGACCCAGCAAGTGTGAAGGAATGATGATATATTCAAGATAATACATGTGAACATACGAATTAGGAGCAAGAGCAGGAGCATATGGGCCTCGAGCCTGCTCTGCCATTCAATAAGATCATGGCTGATCTGATTGTGGTCTCAACTCCACTTTCCCACCTACCCCCGATAACCTTTGAGTCCCTTGTTAGTGAAGAATTTAAAATATTCATTCACCCTGCCTCCACGGGTCTCTGGGGAATAAATCTCCGAAGACTCACAACTCTTAAGAGAAATAAAAAGTCTCCCCATCTTCGGCTTAAATGGGAGACCACCTATTTTCAAGCTGTGTCCCCTAGTTCTAGTCTTTCTGACAAGGGGAAACATCCTCTCAGCATGCACTTTGTCAAGTCCAAGATCTTATACATTTCAATAAGTTCACGCCTCAATCTCCTAACTTCAACAGATACAGGCCCAGCCTGTCTAACCTTTCCTCATAAGATCAACCCCCGTCCCCATTCAACCCCAACATAGGAATCAGTCGAAGGAACCTTCTCTGAACTGCTTCTAATGCATTTCTTAAACAACAAGACCAAAAATGTGTATAGGATGTGGTCTCATCAACACCCCATACAACTGGAGCAAAACATCTCTACGTTTACATTCCATTTCCCTTACAATAAGCAATAACATTTTATTCACCTTCCTAATCACTCGCTGTACCTGCATACTAAATTTTTGTGATTCATACACTAGGACACCCAGATCCCACTGCACCTCAGAGTTTTGTAATCTCTCTCCATTTAAATAATATGCTGCATTACTATTCTTCCTGCTAAAGTCAACAAGTTCACAGCTTTCCACGTTATACTCCATCTACCAAATTTTCAGATCATGATTCATAATTATTTCTAGGGTGTTATCTGTATCTTCTACAGTGAAGACATACACAAAATATCTGTTCCATTCATCTGCCATTTCCTTACTTTCCATTATTAATTCCCAGGCTAACTCTGTAGAGGACCAGAGCTCACTTTACTTACTCTTTTCCTTTTTAAATACCTGTAGAAACACTTCCTGTTTTTATATTCCTGCCTAGCTTTCTCTCACACTCTATTTTCTCCCTCCTTATTAACCTTTCAGACATTTTTTGCTGTTCATTATATTTGGTCTAATCTTCTGAGCTGCTACGTATCTTTGTGAAATTATATGTTTTCTCCTTCAATTTGATGTTATCTTTAACTTCCTTAGCCGTGGCTAGTGTGCCCTTCCCTTTAAGTCTTTCTTTCTCACTGGAATGTATCTTTTCTAAGTATTCTGAAATATCCCCTTAAATGCCTGCCACTGTATCGCTACTGACTTATCTGTTAACCTAAATTGCCAGTTCACTTTAGCCAGCTCTGTCTTAATGCCCTCATAATTGCCCTTATTTAAGTTTGAAACATCAGTTTTAGATCCACTCTTCTCTGCCTCAAACTGAAGATGAAATTCCGTCATATTATGATCACTGCTAACCGAGAGCACCTTCACTATGAGGTTATTAATTAATCCTGTCTCATTGCACTTTACCAGATTTAGTATAGCCTGCTCTTTGGTTGGCCTTTGAACCATGGTTGACTCTAAGAAACTGGCCCAGCAACAGTCTATGAGCTCATCGTCCAGGGTACCTTTGTCAACCTGGTGCATCCAATCTATATGTAGATTAAAATCACCCATGATTAGTGCCATACCTTTCTCACAAGCCCCCATTATTTCTTCCTGTATACCTCATCCTACAGTGTAGTTACTGTTAGGGACCTATAAAACACTCCCACAAGTGATTTCTTACTTTTACTATTTCTCATCTCCACCCAAACAGATTTTAGATCTTGATCTCCAGAACTAAGTTCATCTATTTCCATTATACCAATGTCATATTTAATTAACAGAGCTTTCTGAGCTTTCTGTCCTTCCTAAATATCATGTACCCTTGAATATTCAGCTCCCAGTCTTTGTCATTCTGCAGCTTTGCCTCTGTAATGACAATCAGATCATGATTATTTATTTCTATTTGCGCTGGCATTTCATTTGTTTTATTAATAATGCTGCATGCTTTCAAACACACAGCCTTTATTTCTGTCTTTTTATTATTGTTGCAACCTAGGCTTATCTGCTGGTACACTCTTAGGTTTGTGCATCTGTCCCTACCACGCTCTGATCATCATTTCCCTTATTCCTACCTTGCTCTTTTGCCTTATCTTCTCTGTTTAATTTATGACAGCTTCCCAAACTTAATCCCTCACACCCCACCATTTAGTTTAAAGTCCTTTCTACAACTCTAGTTATACAACTCACCAGAACACTGTGCCAGCACAGTTCAGGTGAATACCATTTAAATGGTGCAGCTCCTATTTTTCCCAATATTGGTGCCAGTGCCCCATGAATTGAAACCCATTTCTCCCGCACCCATCTTTGAGCCACACATTTAACTCTAATCTTATTTATCCTAAAACAATTTGCTCACAGCTCAGGTAATAATCCAGAGATTATTACCTTTGAGATTCTGCTTTTTAATTTAATCCCTAGCTGTTCATACTGCCTCAGCAATACCTCTTCCCATTCCTACCATGTCATTGGTATGTACATGTACCACGACCACTGCATTCTCCCCTCCCACTGCAAGTTCCTCTCCAGCCTAGAGCACCCATTGTGGAGCATGAGTTACTGGGGGGTCCAGAGACTGTACCAACATTTACCATGCTGGAGGGATTGAACGTTGAAGGTGATGGATGGAGGAGGGTGGGGTCAATCAAGTGGGCTGCTTTGTCCTGGGTGGCGTCAAACTTCTTGAGTATTGTTGGAGCTGCACTCATCCAGGCAAGTGGAGAGTATTCCATCACACTCCTGACTTGTGCCTTGTAGATGTGGGCACACTTTTATTTGGGGTGTGGGAGTGGGGGGTCAGGGGGTGAGTTGTTCGCAGCAGAATCCCCAGCCTCTGACCTAATATGATCTGTTCTTTCAAATAAAAAGCCTAGGCATGATGACATGATGGACCGAATTGCCTCCTTCTGTGCTGTAGGGTTCTATGTTTCTCTAAACATATACTTACCCAGCTCTTTCACAATGGAAAATGAAACAGCTTGAAGCTCTAAAGAGCACTAAACATTATTTCAAAAACCTCTCACAACATCTATTAGCAGAAAAAATCCTCCAGTTACATAATTGCACTGCCTGAAGATTAATGCTAATTATAGACACCGAACAAATAATTAGAGGAAAAATATTTCACTCAACATCTGGAGATGCAGGACTAATCAGGGGTAGTCAGGAGGCTTTGTCAGGGGGAGATCATGTCTAATAAATTTGAATTTTTCGAGGAGGTGACTAGTTGTGTAGATGAAGATAGTGCAAATGATGTAAGCTACATGGACTTCAGTAAGGCTTTTGATAAGGTCCCACATGGGAGAATGGTTAAGAAGCCCATGGGATCCAGGGCAATTTGGAAAATTAGATTCAAAACAGGCTCAGTGGCAAGAGGCAGAGCGTGATGGTTAAATGTTGTTTTTGCGATAGGAAGCCTGTGACAAGTGGTGTACCACAGGGATTGGTGCCGGGACCTTTGCTGTTTGTAGTGTACATTAATGATTTAATGAATGTAGGAGGTATGATCAGTAAGCTCACAGATGACACGAAAATTGGTGGTGTTTTAAATAGTGAGGAGAAAAGCCTTAGATTACAGGACAATATAGATGGACAGGTAAAATGGGCAGAGCAGTGGTAAATGGAATTTAATCCTGAGAATTATGAGGTGATGCATTTTGGGAGGACTAACATGGCAAGGGAGTACACAATGAATGGTAGGATCCTGGGAATTACAGAGGATCAAAGAGACCTTGGTGTACCTGTCCATAGGTCCCTGAAGGCAGCAGCACAGGTAGATAAAGTGGTTAAGAGGCTTATGGGATACTTGCCTTTATTAGCCGAGGCATAGAATATAAGAGCAGGAAGGTTATGTTGGAGCTGTATAAAAAGCTAGCTAGGCCACAGCTGGAGTACTGTGTGAAGTTCTGGTCTCCACACTGTGGGAAGGATGTGACTGCACTGGAGAGGGTGCAGAGGAGATTCACCAGGATGTTGCCTGGGCTAGAGCATTTCAGCTATAAAGGGAGACTAGATAGGTTAGGGTTATTTTCCTTAGAGCAGAGAAGGCTGAGGGAGGACCTGATATAGGTATACAAAATTACGAGGGGCATAGAAAGGGTAGGCAGTGCAAAATCTTTCCCCTTAGCGGAGATATCAATAACCAGGGGACATAGATTTAAGGTAAGGGGCAGGAGGTTTAAAGGGGATTTGAGGAAATGTTTTTTCACCCAGAGGGTGGTTGGAATCTGGAACACACTGCTTGAGGGGTTGGTCGAGGCAGGAATCCTCAAAACATAGAAGAGGTATTTAGATGAACTCTTGAAACGCCATAGCAAACAGGGCTATGGGCCAAGTGCTGGAAAGTGGGATTAGAATAGATAGGTGCTTGATGGCCAGCATGGGCACAATGAGCCGAAGGGCCTGTTTCTGTGCTGTATAACTCGATGACTCTATTTTATATTTGACCATATATCCTTAATCAAACATTTAACCAAAGAAAAATTAAGCTTTCTAAAGTCCAAAACATTGAGAAGGAGAAGAAATTCGGAAATATTTATTAGAAGTGTGAACAGTTTTTTCAATGTCAATTAATCTCTGGAATATGGTGCAAACCTGCAATTCCAATTTCTCTTGGTTGGCGGTGTACCATAAGCGTTCAGACTTAAGCTACTTAACTGTACTGTTAAGGACCCATGGTAAATGTTGGTACAGTCTCTGGATCTCACAGTAACTAATGCTCCATGCTGGGCGCCGGGTTGCAGCTGTCTATAGTTACCTAGTCCTTGGCTCCCCCAGTCATTAATGTCACAGTCTATGGGTAAAGGCATCTATATTTACTCACTCAATGGAATCCAATTAAGTAAGGCGAACATGTGAAATGGATAGGAGTCAAAAACCAGCCATGGATCAAGCCTGCCCAACATCATGGTAGCTGGACTATCATCACTAAACATTTCACCCAGCAGTGAGGTCTACAACTGCAGTCACGTCAGCTCCTGGGAAAGACAAAGGCAGAGAAAAATTCTAGGAACTCTTAAGGAAAATATACACTGGAAAAGTTCTCTCCTTAACTTCGTGGGTGATCAAAAACAGTCCCATTTAGACTACATGCCATTTATAAAGGCTATGTGATGGTAACTGTTTTATACACACATACACACACGCACACACGTATATATGTAATATCGTGTGCAGACGTGAGAGTATGTTTGTGTATACCCTTCATCATTTTGAATATATCTATTTATAATATATACATATACGTTTTATATATGTGTATGTACATGTGTGTGTGTGCATTATATCTAATATATATTCAAAATGATGAGGCTGTATAAACACAGAGAATACCTATAGATTTTGGCAATCAGATGCCTTGAGACGGTGACCTTTGCACTGGTTTCTTATGCCCTACCTTATACAGATTGACCTCGGTACTCTTTCTCATACCTGCGCTTGACCTAACTGCTATTACTTTACTTGTTTCATCACCATCTCCTTTTGTATTGCACCATCAGTCCTTTCACTTTTAATCTCTCTTGGCTTGGGCCCGATCACAGACCTTCGTAATTCTCCTCCCACTTCCTCTTTCTATGTAGTTGCTTAAGTTCTGACGAAAAGGCACTGAGCTAAAATCTTAATTCTGTTGTTTCACCAGCCGAGCCTTGGCAGCATTTTCTGTTTTTATATCTGAACTCTGCACGTGTTTTCTGCCACATGCCGTACTGTGTCCCATCTCTCTGTCACATGTTGTACTCTCCAGCCGTTCCCTCGTACATGTCACACTGTCCCGCTTCTCTTTGTCACATATTTTCTGATACAAACTCCACTGTGCAGTGTTTAATGTTAAAGAGATAATATAAATATAGCCAGTTATTGACCATACAACATCTGCTCGGACCTGATCTGAAAGAGAAATAATGGGCTCGCTTTTCGGCCATCTGCTTTGGACATTACTTATCCGTTTTTATTTTACTTGCTACTTTTCATTTTCAATTCGAGCAGGAAATTTTCCATTTCTCAACATTTACAAATCTTTCTGGCCGATATGTGGACATATCCGTGACTCCATTTTCAATCAGCGATGAAGGTCAAGGCGAACTCGGAACTCTGGCGAATATTCCTACCTGAACCAGTGGGTTTGTAAACTAAACCATTAGCTAGTACGAGTGAACTACGGGAAACAATTGTAAAGGTATTTCAATGTTCATGGAAAGTCTGTGTGATGAACTGGTGAGTTGGACAGTGCAGCAGTTTCTGTATCAGTTAAGGACAGACTGCAACAGAATGGAATAAATACCATATAGATAAAGTCAGGGACTGTCATCAATAACACTCATTGGATTTGTGCTGTCAGTCTTTGCCCGTTACGCTTGACATTTTAGTATGGATCCCTTGATGTAAAGTCTACTACGGCGGGTTCTGGCGTATGATATGTATTTACACACTGGTCCCTAGGTTGGCAGATTTAATTAAAGGGTCTCATGATAGAGGGTAAATATTTACAGGCCGAGCTTTGGTCGGTGCATTCGCCTCAGTACTGTGAGATGTATTAAAAGGAGTTCATGGCATGTGAAATATATGGCAGGGGATTTCAATTACTTACTGTATCATCAATAGGGTCTCTGCGAGATTTATTTATAGGGGATACGGCAGATGGGAGATGTATTAACAGGGTCTCTGTGGTCCATGGGATAGGATAGGGGTCATGGGATGAGTGCAGCATTCATAAGGTGTTGGGATGTGAGATCAAGTACAAGAGTCCCCAGGATGTGAAATGTATTGCAGGTGAATCCTGGATGAAGATTGTGTTACTGGTCAATGATTCCTTGCCATGCTTTCTTACTGTGTTTGGAAATTGCTGGGATTGGAAATTATATTGTACTTGTTTCATATGATACTTCAGAGAGTTCATGGGGTGAGAGCTGAATTCATGTGGTTCCATTGGGATGTGAGATCTAGTACAGGGATCCCTGGGATGTGAGGTGGATTTCAGGCGGTGCCTCCAGACATGAGATATTCCACATCTGGTACACGGGATGTGAGATGTTCCACAGGATTTCTCTGGATTGTCAGATGTATTACAGGGCGTCTTGGGATATAAGATACATCATAGGTACTTGTGGAACCTCAGATGTATTATACAGGGGTACCTGTGTGCTGAGATCACTTTGAGGATGTGAAATGCTTTACAGGGAAGTCGCTGCAAAGTAAGATCTATCCCAGTGAGCTCCTGGGTTGTGTCATGTCACATACTGGATCACTGGGATGTTCATTGCATCATTGTGGCATCTAGGATCTGAGATGTATTGCAGCGGGTCTCAGGATCAAGAATTTAATCTACAAATAATGTGTGTGTGTGTGTGTGCGTATATGTATGTGTGAGTGTATGTATGTGTGTGTGTGTGCGAGAGCGTGTGTGTGGTTAAACTTATTGCTTCATTGGGCGAGTACCATTTTTACAGGGATCAGAGACTATCGCTGTATTTACGTAGTTTGTTGCCAATATTTATAGATCATACCGTGGGATTCATTTAATGTTGGTAGGATGATTGGGACGTATAAATCGTGACGAGTAATTCTGGAACTGTCAAGCCTTTAAAGGCTTTTTCTTAGTAAAGCACTATGCTAAGGGGGACCTGTTGGAATGTCTATTTTTACGGAATGAGTTTGGGAATGTGTATTTAGCTTGGATCAAATGGAATGGGCCAATATTTGCAATTAGCCTTGGGGAGTGGTTCATGTCTTGCAGGAGGTCCCGAGGAAGTAACGATTATTTAGAGAGTGTTACTTGTTGGTTTTCAGTATATACTGGATGTTCCAATGTTCATATCAGTATCTATAGGATGTTTGTTTGGTGACTCACCGTTCTTACAGCATGTACATGCTTGAGTTTTAGTATTGACACGGATTTCTGAGTGAATTTTCTTAATCACAGGGGTCTCCCAGAACTTGTCAGGATGCTCCGAGTGTGTCAATATTCTGTAATGTTCCTGAGTTAATGTCAAACTTAAATGTTTCTGATATTATGTCAGTTGTTACTTGTTTGCTAACTAATTGTTACTCTTTATTGGACTGAAAGAGTGTTCCAATATTATAGATTTCTCAGTATGTCTTTTTCAACATGATGTTCCTGGCGAGTGTCACAGAAAGGTTTCCCTCTGCTCTATTTAAGAGACTCCTTCAAAACTCCACACTATACTCTCAGTTGGAGTACCTGGCACTAACATGGATCAACGGGTCTACAGTAAGGAAGTACTGGATCAGACGCTGACTTCAATCAATTGGAGTCTCCCAAAAATGGATCAGAAACGGAGTGAAATAGAATGGAATAATACAGCAATGCATTACCGCCATCAACTATCACCAGAACTTTGGACACTAGTAGTGCTTCATAATATTCAACGGATCTACTATCCCCTCCTGGCTGCCATTGGTGTCATTGGTAAGTCTCTACATCCTGCTGTCAATTCCATGAGCATTGTTTAGCTGTATTGTTAAAAGCAAACCATTGTATTGTGAAAAGCTGAGTTTTTCCAGCATTTTCTGTTTTCTTAACTGTATTGTTGTTTGTCATTTATGCTTTCATCCCCAAAGCTGCTGGGCTTTCTGGCAAATCTCAATTAATTTTCTAAACGATACTTTACTGTAATATTGTTATTTGCTATCACCTGGACAGCTAGGATGGGACTTACATACAGTTGTCCCGAAAATGGGGAATGTGGGATTAGTGATTCTGCTGAATGTGCCCTAAAGGGGTATCCTGTGGAGTGAGATATATTGACAGAGAACCATTGCAGGAATAAGCCTCCACGAGGCTCCTGGGATGGAATACTTATTGAAAGGCATCCTGGACAGAGATGTTTTACAAACAGTCCCTGAAACGGGAAATGCCTTTACAAGACATCACTGGAAAGGAAGATGTATCTACAGGCGTCCTGGAATGTGAAAAGTATTAAAAGGAATCCCTAAGATAGCTAATGTATGACTCGGATGAGAGATGCATTACAGGTAGAAGAGATTAAATGACAGAAGGGATGATGGTGCAAGACAAAAGGGGATGGTACTGAGACACGTAAAGAAACAAAAGATGGAGCCTAGAATAGATCTAAATGGAAATAATGGAACCGTTACCAATAGCTGCAGCCCCAAAAGAAAAATTGGAGTTGTACATAGGATCTGAATTGTTGAAGTTAGTTTTGAATTCAGAAGGCTGTAATATGCTTGAACAAAAGATATAGTGCTGTTCCTTGAAATTTATCCAAACTTCGTTAGAACAATTTAGGAGGCCAAGATCAGTGAATTCGATGTGGGAGTGTTGGAGAATGTAATTCTCAGTGATCCACAGCCTAGGAAAATGTCTACGGACTGAATAGAAGTCTTTGGCAAAGCAATCATCTAAGTTTTTTGGTCTCCCCAGTGTAAGGGCCATTCATTGTGAGCAGTGAATAGAGTATCCTAAATTGTTAGAAGTGCAAGTAAATCAATCTTTCATTTGAAACAACTTGTTGGGGCCTTGCTCTCTGGGTGGGAGGAACAAAAGGTTCAGGTGATGCATCTCCAGTGGGCAAGTGCCTCAGGAAGGGAAGAGGATGTTGTAGGCATTGGAAGAGTGAACAAGGATACTGTGGAGGGATGATCCTTTTATAATGTACTTGGTTGAGGCATGACACTGGAGCTAGTGGAAATGGTAGAGGAGGATCGATTGATTGTGAAGGCTAGTAGGGTTCACAATGCAAAGGGGAACCTGATTTTGGTTCTGTAAGGGAGGCTAAGAGGTGTGAACAGAAATGCTGGTTAATGGCTTGTACCATTATGCTTTGGGACATTTTCTCTCCTGCTGTCCACTCTCCCACACCCCTTCCCATTTGTTCTTCCCTCACCATCCCATTTGGTTTACTCCTTATTTGCTTGAAAGTTAGTGTGGCTCTTTAGTCTTTATGAAGGATCATATTTACAAGGACTATCTGAAATTGTAAACTTTCATGCAGTGTATACTCACATGAGTCATTGCTACCTGTGCTACCTAGGACTGTTCATATTCTGGCAGGCCCCAGACTATATCAGAAATTAGGTAAAAACATACAAACAAGAGTAGGCTATCCAAACCCTTGAGATTTTTCAGTTTTCAATTAGGTCATGATTGATCTGTATCTTAAGCCCATCTTAGCCGCCTTGGTTGTGAAACCCTCAATGCATACACATTAAATGTTTCTTCTTTGCTGAGCTCTACTGTTCAGCCCACAAGTCTGACTCTGGGCTTTCAGTCGTTTTCCATTTCAATTATTCACCCCAGTTCCACCCAGAACCCTCTCCCCTTGGCCTCATACCCTGTTTCAAAAAAGTTCAGCAGAAACCTGATGAACAGCACATCACTTTTCAATGGGCATTTTAACATTTTCCTGACTCAATATTGTGTTCATCAATTTCAGGTCATAACCATAGCTCTCAGTATTTTTTTCCGGATATCTACTGTTATAATGATTCTGCTTTTACCACCTACACCTCCTCTGGAGCCATCTTCTGCATCTTTATTTGACATATTATCACCCCATTTTGCCTTCCATCATCATCATCATTTTTTAATCACTCCTACTTTCAACTCTACCACAGACCTTTCCTGTTCTTCTTTGCTCCCCTCTCCCTCTTTCCCTGCATCTGTGTTTGCTTAAAACCTCTAACATTGGTCGCATTTTCCAGTTCTGGACAAAAGCTACTGAACTGAGATGTTAACTTTGCTTCTACTTGGTGCTGCCTGACCTGCTAGATATTTCGCGCATTTTTCATTCAAATTTCAGATTTTCAGTATCCACAGTGACTTGACTTTGTAAAAATCTATCAAATTTGAGAATTCAATTGGCCTGCCCTTAACAACTTCTTGTGGAGTGGAGTTCCAGATTTCCTCTACACTCAGCGTGAATAAATGCCTTTTGACATCAACCCTGAATTTCTGATGTGAAAGTTATGCCTCATTTCTGTGGACTATAGCACCAGACAACATATTTCCCCCTATCTAACTTATCTTAAATGCATCAGTTAGATCAACTTTCTATCATGTATATTCAAGGACTATAAACCTAGTCTGTGCGAATTTTTCTAAAAAAAATTGATCCTTTTAGCCTCGGGATCATATGGATGAATCTGTGCTGCATCTTCTTCAGAGCCAGTACTGAAGTTATTCCTCTAGATTGGGTCTAAGTTACATCTTTTTGTTTTTCAGCCTTCTAAAGAAGATCGACATTCCATTAACATTTAAATTAGCCTTTGTACCAGTCACATTTTGTTTGCACTTTCAGTACTTTGCCTGCTCATCCACGGTTCCTAATTTGCCAGTATTTCGAGAAAGCTCGAATCTATTCCAGGCTTCTAGCAGAAATTGGTCTACAAATGCTTAAAGAAGATTAAAATACAGTACCAATATTTGCACTGGGAGCTGCAGGCTGTATAAACAGTCACAGTGATCTTTGTACATGGACTGTGTTTTGCAAAGACTGAACCAATGAACTACACTAGATTCAAATATTTTATTAATGTTTGCAATAGAATTCAGGGACATTGTTAATAATTAAAGAGAAATCCAAAGATCGTACAAGTATTTACAATGGGATAAGGAGATTGTACCAATGCCTATTGGGGTATTTACAGGGAGATCTCATTTATTATAACCTCATTATTTGTTATGTTTAATTTAGTCCCTTTCCAGATTTTTTTTGTCTTAATTTAAACATTTTCTCAAACAAAATCCTCTGTTACAGGTCTAATAATTAAATCTCAACGTTGAATATAGCAACAAAACTACACATTTGACAAGAAACTATAAAAGTACCGTGTTCTTTCCCAAGGCTGATGCACATTTTCCTGTTTATTTCCCTGCTCAACAGTTAACGCACTGACGATTGTAATCCTGTGTCGGGAAAGGTGCGGTCTCTCCAAACATGTCACTCGGTACCTGTTGGCTATGACAGTGGCAGATCTACTGGTAATTTTCATCGATCTGATATTAAGGCAAATTCCTACACGTTATGAGAGTCAATTTAGTTTCATGCACTCCATCCCCTTGTGTAACAACCATGCTATACTGCTTTATGCAGCCACAGACTGCTCGGTCTGGTTCACAGTCGCTTTTATTTTTGATCAATTTGTCACCATTTGTTGGCAAAAACTGAAAACTGTATACCGCACCGATAAAATAACGGTTTTGGTTCTAGGGACAACGATTGCACTGTTTTGTTTTGAGAACACCATTTGGTATTTTATGTTGGCCGATAGGTATCAGTTTCGGAATGCACCCTTGTTTTGTGCTGTAAGGGACGAGGCCAAGGACTCAATTGCGTGGGCTGTAACTGAAATCATTCATTATATTCTAACACCGGGAATCCCATTTGTTTTGATTCTGTTCCTCAATGCTTTAACTGTCAGGCATATCGTACTGACCAACAGAGAATCGCTGAGTTCCAGTGACCATAGCATTGAGGAGTCTCCCAGTGACCTTGAGACGGAGAGCCGAAGCAAATGCCTCATTTTGCTGTTTGCTATATCTGGAAATTTTATACTGCTATGGGCCGTGCGCTCGTTTTATTCCGTATGGAGCCGGATCTTTTGGTTGGCACATAAACCGATGTATCCCTCTCGGATTGTGCTGGAAATAGGTTTCATGCTCCAGCTCCTGAGTTACTGCACAAAAACTTGCATTTATGTCGTAGCTCTGGATAAGTTTAGGGAAGACTTGAAATATGTGATCAAATACCCATTTACTGTAATTGTTAACTTCTTTAACAATGAGAAGAACTGACGATTTCTAGCTTCTGTTTGAATTTCAACTCAAACTCTATTCAACCCAGTCTCATTCGAGGGTCGCCCTAATATTAAACAGCATCCCCCCCCCCCACCCCCGCTACGCATAGAACATCTTAAATATTAACCAACTCGCCAAATTACTCGCCTATAAGAGACCGCAAGTCAACTTGACCTGTGAAATATCAGTACACTCAGCGCAATGATGAAAACAGTAATACACAACAGGTGCCTCACGTTAAATATAACTCCCAAATATTAAAACACTCCCAAAGTGCTCTGAAAATATTACGAATCTTTATGTAACCTGCTGCAAACAAAAGTACAGTCGACATAAACTCTTTCATTATTAAACGCCGCGCCGAGACCTTGGGCGGCCCAACATTATCTTTCTGCTACCCCATCGAAGACCAAATTCACGCCTACCTTTGGGATAAGGTCAATAGAAAAGAAAATCGACATGGTGTATCTCGGATGGAGATTTGCACATGAACACATTCCGCGTTATTGCTATTGACCAATCTCACTCCATCGAGTGCCCCATCAAGGGAAGAGTTTGGCCTGGGCACATTTTCGTGTATACATTGGGTTCTGAGCAGGCTGAGCATTCCAACAACAAGGGGTCCGCGGATTGGCAGCACTTATCCTTTGGGGCTCATCCTCATAGCCCAGGCGCGGACCACGCTCTCGGGCAGCTCGTCCCGAGACAAATTTAATCTCGGACCAGCCATTTCCAACAGCTTGAAACACAAAGATTTTTCTCACCGATTTGTTGAACTGCTGGACCATGTTACATGGTAAAGGCAACAATTGATACAATTCCTTTTTTAGAGTTCATTGATCAAATTGTAGCATTTTGTTGTTCCGACCTTTTCATGGTAAGCAGTTGAGTTAATATTTTGGTCAGCAATCCAAATCTGAGAACTATCCCCAAGCATAAATGTACTGAACTTTGTATTTAGGATAGCGCATTCAGATTAATATAAGATATTTAACTACCTAGAATTGCTACTTCCCTCAATCTGGCCGTTCCAGCGAAAAGGCCCATTTATCAAAGGATCTCCTGAGACCCTCCAAAGTGATGCAACACTTTAGAAAGGGCTCAATCCCTTATCTGTCTGTGTCCGCCCCTCCAAACCATTTGAACATCCAAAGTGACATCTTACTGAGGAACTATCTCAGTTCACAAGGCCCAGACAGCTAGCCTGAATCAGCAACAGCAAGAACATTATGAAAGAAAATCTATCAGCTCAAAGGGCCACAAGACAGCATCTACCTTAGCACACCAAACTAAAGTTTCTCTCAAAACACGCAGCTGCGAAAACTGACGCGCATCCCAGGCACCCGAAACTGAG
Source organism: Carcharodon carcharias (assembly GCF_017639515.1). Classification (NCBI taxonomy): domain Eukaryota; kingdom Metazoa; phylum Chordata; class Chondrichthyes; order Lamniformes; family Lamnidae; genus Carcharodon; species Carcharodon carcharias. The sequence goes on along the minus strand of NC_054483.1, from coordinate 13,876,729 downwards.
AGAAGGAAGAATCACATTTATAGAGATACCAAAGCAAAAAGAATGTGCCACATATCGACCAAGTAGAAACCTGACACTCTCCAGATTCGGGATAGTCTTTCAGAACTAATACAGAGCTCATTATTGACTCAGTTCGTAAAGAGGCAGTGGAAATAGCCTAGCGTTCGTCAAACAGAATTAACAAGGCAGCCTATGGAGCACCAGGTTCCAAAAGGGGCAGTATATCAGAACTCGGCGACCACCCTCCAATTTCAATGAGAATACCAATCTAATACGCCCTCAAAATAACTTTGCATCCCAAACTGATTTTCGCTTCTGTGAAGCACCACATGATTCATTCAATCCATAAGATCTTTCCGGCACGATCTAGAAACCAAACAGCACTAACTCAAGCAGCATTGTAAACTAGTGCAGCACCCCATCAAATAACATTTCCAACTTACATAACACCTGCTTACTCAAGCAGCATACTCAACCAACTGACTGACAGTAGCCTAAAATTCATCCCTTGATCGTAAATGGGCTAAGACTAATAAACTGTCTGACCTTCAGTATATTACAGCGCCGAATAACGAATCCAACGAACAGAACTGGGCCAACACCAAAGTGATTGAGCACCAATCTAAAATAGCACCCAGAAACTCAATCACAGAACAGGATCAACCAAACACCCGGAAAGTCAACCAATGAGCACAAATTCTCCAATATCATACTAGTTAAATGCTTGGAAAGTGACTCACTGTGCTTAAAATGGTCCAAGATTCATAAACTGACTTCGTGCTAATAAAGTGATGCAACACTTGCAAACTAGCCCTACACTCACAAACTGGTCTCGTAAGTATGCAATGCTCCAGAATCCTGAAGATAATGTAATACCTGCAAATTGACTAGTTGACCATCACCTGATATAGCGACCACAAACCAATCTCATATTTTCCAATTGAGCCATCAGCCATAACTGGACCCCATAACCATAAGCGACATTATTCATCAGCTACACACTAATCCAACAGCAAAAACGTAATGTCCACAGCCAACCTTGTTCACCAATTAAGCGCTGAAATAGCTCCAATAAATGATGCACTGCTCCCAGCATGCTCCCACGGCGCTTCACAAGGGAACAACGAGTCAGAAATTGACAAAAGGCTAAAGAAGGCTAGGTCGCTGAAAGCCTGGTCTGAAAAAGGCGTCCTAAAGGAGGAGACAAATATAGAGCCGATGAGGTTTAAGGATGGAACTTCAAATCTTGTGATTAAACAGTTGAGGGCGCTGGCAGTAAAGGCGGGCCAAAGGAAATCAGGGATATAGGAGAGACCAGAGTTGGAGGAAGGCAGAGTTGTTGGGTGCAATAGGACTAAAAGAGGTCGGAGCATAGTCTGAATACTATACTAATGTACAAAGACGAATGGCGTACGTCCAAATTGATCAAAAAAGCACGAAGTGAACTATAAAATAACCAATGTTTATAAACTGAATCCAGAATTACACACTGATTCTGCTTCCATCGCCAACATCATCCATCACCTACAAGCTGGACCCTACATCACTACACTGGAACAATACCTAGAGCCTGGCAAATTACTCAAACGTACCCATTATCCAAAAACTGGCCAACTATTCAAAACCTAAACCTCAGCCCCTAGAATGTGGGATTTAGCATTCTAAAGAAACTTCAGGTCTCTGTGAAGGCAGATTGGAGTTGCTAAAACACATCCATACTTGGATTTGCTTGTTACTAATCTTAGGAACACTTAATTAATGAACAGTCTGCAGGCCTCAAGAACCGGATGATCAGAGGAAACACATCATTCCAGACGGTGGACATTTGATAACAGTGACAGACGGTTAAGTCTGCCAAAGGGCCTTTGTATCCTATACACTATCAATCAGCAATAATGTGTCATGTGGACCAGTCGTGATTGGATCACACTGCCATCCTGGGAACGCCAGAAATGTATTTTTCACGACAAACCTGAGCTCAATTAGTTTGTATAAATCAATTAAGGTCCAGTCGGAAGGATGAGCGTTGTTGTTGAGTGAACTGTTGTTTCCCCAGCTAAGTTCACTTAGTTATAAGTACTTTATTTTATTTGTAATATTCCTGCTTTGAATAAATCAACTTTGCTTCTGAGTGTATTATGTTGCCGTCAATGATTGAACCCCCATCCCGCATCAAAACATCAAACTAAAAGTTGTCAAACTCTGAGAATATGAACCTAGCTCATAGGAACTGCCTCAAGGATATTAACTATCACAGTGACTATACAGTATCGCCCGGTGCATAAACTGATATCATGACTATAAACTAACGCAGTGAGCATAAAATAATGGAACATTTCAAAACGAACCAATCACCTCCAAACTGATCCACAGCCGGGAAACCTGCACAAATCTCAAATTGGCCCAATGTTTGCAAACTAAACAAAAACCCAGAGATTACCTTGGCCCCAAATTGGCAACACCTAGAAATTGTCACGCTACTCATAAATTGCTCCAAATAGTATCACATAATCCAATGACTTTAAAGTGATTGATCACCTCCAAACTACCCCACTACCCTTAAACTAACCCACTATGCATAAGCCTCCTCACACCGCATAAAATGCCCGACTACCATAAACTAACCCCCTCCAAACCAATAAAATAAAATATCAACTTCTAGCTGTCTAAAATCTGGCAATATCATCCTAGCAACAAAAAGCTGTGCAGAAAGCCACAATCTGGTCCAGTGAAATAGAAACTGATCCACTCCAGATAAAATGAAGCTGACCATTAAACGTCTGCAGCGCCTATCGTCTGATCCTACAAATCAAGTGACCCAGTACCAATAGTCGAACCAAACACCCATAAACTGATATAAAAACAGAAAATACTGGCAAAACTCAACAGCATCTATGGAGAGAGAAACCGAGTTAATATTTCGAGTCCAGTTGACTCTTCTTCAGCTCTACCAGCATTTTCTGTTTTATTTCAGATTTCCACCATCCGCGGTATTTTGCTTTTACCCAAAAACTGATACTAGGCCAGTACACTTGTTCAGCACCATAAACAGGTCAGAAATGACAAACTGACCCATATTCCTTATAATTGATATAAGTCATTTACCGATAAATCACCTGTAAAATGATCCACTGAACTGAAACAATCCAATACATTGAATAACAACAATTAACCTATTTAGCGCCCATAATCTGACACATTGAGTATAAACCAATCCAGGCGCCGTAAAATGATCCACTATCAAGAAACTGAACCAATCCAATAAATTGAATAACAACAATTAACCAATTTAGTGGCCATAATCTGACACATTGAGCATAAGCCAACCCAGGCCCAATAAAATGACCCAATCAGCTGAACTAGCACTCAAACTCAAATAAAAGGACAAAATTAAAGGCTCTGTATCTGAATGTACATAGCATTAAAAACAAAACAGATGAACTGAAAGTGCAAATATAAATACATAATGACGATCAGATAGCCATCACAGAGATGGCTCAGGATGACATGGGTTGGTACCTGAATATTGAAGGGTATATGACATTTAGGAAGGAAAGAACGCCAGAAAAAGGTGAGGGGCTAATTAATGATGAGATTAGTACATTACAGAGGGCTGACCTAAATTCAGGAAACCAGGATGTAGAAACGGTTTGGGTAGAGATCAGAAATGATAAATGCAAGAGGTCACTTTAAAGAGTGATGCACAGGCCCACTAACAGTAACCATACAGTTGGACGAAGTATGAAGGAAGAAATAATGGGAGCTTGTCGGAAAGGTATGGTGAAAATCATGGGGTATTTTAATCTGCATATAGATTGGGAAAGTCAGATGTGCAAAAGCAGTCTAGATGAAGAATTCATAGAATGTTTTCCAGATAGTTCCTTAGAACAGCATGTAACTCTTATGAGTTAAACCAATCAGACTGGAGGCTATACTAAACCTGGTATTGTCCAACAAGATATGATTAATTAATGACCTCATAGTGGAGGCACCCTTGGTCACAGCGATCATAATGCAATTGAATTTTATGTTTAGTTTGAGGGAGAGAAGAGTGGGTTCAGGACTACTATTTTGAAGTTAAATAATGGAAATTATGAGGGCATGGAAGCATAGCTAGCTAAAGTGAATTGGCAAATTAGGTTATGGGACAGGTCAAAAGAAATGTTGTGGCAGACATTTAAAGGGATATTTCAGAATACACAGAATAGATACATTGCAATGAGAAAGAAAAAATCCAAAGGGAGGGCTCACCATCCGTGGTTACCTAAAAAAACATTAAAGATATTATCAAACTTAAAGAAAAAGCATATAATTGCACAAAGATGGGTGGCCGGTTAGAGGGTTGGACAGAATATATTTTTTTAAAAAGCAAAGAATGACCAAAAGATTGATAAAGAAAGGAAAAATAAAGTAGGAGACAAACCTAGCTAGAAATATAAAGACAGATAATAAGAGTTTCTATAGATATTTTAAAAATAAAATGGTTAACAAATTGAGCGCTGGTCCCACAGAAAGTGTCTAGGGAATTAACAATGGAAAATAAGGAGAGACAGGAAGCAGGAAATTGCAGGCAGTTAAATTAACACCTGTCAAACGGAAAATGTTAGAAACTATTATTAAAAAGGTTGTAGCAGGGCATTTGGAAAAATTCAGGGTAATCAGGCAGAACCACTGTGGATTGGTGAATGGGAACACATGTTTAACCAATTTATTGGAGAATTTGAAGAAATAACATGCTGTGGATAAAGAGGAGCCAGTGGATGTACTGTATTTAGATTTCCAGGAAGCATTTAATAATGTGCCACATCAAAGATTATTATGAAAAATAAAAGTTCATTGTGTATAGGGTCACATATTGACACGGATTAAAGATTGGCTTGCTAACAGGAAGCAGAAGATAGGTATAGGTGGATCTTTCTCTGTTTGGCAAATGTGACGAGTGGTGTGCAACAAGGATCGTTGCTGGGACCTCAACTTATTAAAATTTATTTAAGTGACTTAAGTGAAGGGACCAAAAGTTTATTTGCTAAATTTTCTGATGACACAAAGATAGGTAGGGAAGTAAGATGTGAAGAGGACACAAGGAGGCTACAAAGGGATATAGATAGATTGTGAGTGGGCAAAGATCTGGCAAATGGGGCGTAATGTGGGTAAGTGTAAAATTGTCTATTTTGACAGGAAAAATAATAAAGAGCATATTATCTAAATGGTGAGAGATTGCAGAGCTCTGAAATGCAGAGGGATCTGGGTGTCCTTGTGCTTGAATCTCAAAAGGCTATTATACAGGTACAACAAGTAATTATATAAGCTAATAGAATGTTAACATTTATTGTGAGGGGAATTGAATACACATGGATTCCTGATTAGTTTATTACTGATACTTAAGTTACATACATGTGGTCTCACCAATGCCCTGTATGACTTCAGTTTTACAGGGCATTGGTGAGACAACATCTGGAGTACTGTGTACAGTATTGGTCTCCTGTGTTTAGGGAAAGATGCAAATGCGTTGGAAGCAGTGCAGAGAAGGTTTGCTAAACTAATACTTGGATTGGGCGGGTTGTTTTGTGAGGAAAGGTTGGACAGGTGAGGCTTGTATCTCCTGAAATTTAGAAGAATAAGAGGCGACTTGATTGAAACATATATGACACTGAGGGGTCTTGACAGAGTCGATGTTGAGAGAATGTTTACTTTTGCGGGATAATCTAGTAATCGAGGCTACTATTTAAAAATAAGGGGCCGCCCACTTCGGTGATATTTATTTTCTCTCAGGGGGCTGTGAGTCTTTAGAACTCTCCTCCTCAAAACGCGGTGGAAGCAGACTCTGAATATTTTAAAAACAGAGGTAGATAGGTTCTCAATTACCAAGGCGGTGAAACGTTATCGGGGGTAGGCGGCAATGTGATGTTGAGATTACAATCAGGTCAGTCATGAACTTATTGAATGGCAGAGCAGGCTCGAACCGACCGAGTGGCCTACCCCTGCGCCTAATTCGCACGCTCGTATTTTCGTATGCAAGTTAAGTATCAATAATAAACTAACCAGTAACACATAAGCTGACCTAGAACCCATTAATTGACTCAGATCACACATTGAACCTTACTCATCTTCTGCCAGGTGACTAGGACCAATATCCTGTACCAGCAAGTTAAACCAGCAGCTACCATTTCAGGCAACACGAACCGAAGCAAAGTCATTGCACCACATTGAAAAGAAGGCTCCGGGCGATTTGGGACTAATAAGGAAACCTTCTCTCGGAGGCAAAGGGCATAACTGTTGTTCGAAATAAGCCCTTTGCAGCTGTATTCACCAGAGAAGAGGATGTTACTCATTTACGAAGAAAGGAAGGGGCATTGACGAAATTGGATCAGAGAAAAATTGATGAATGGGATGTAATTAAAAGTTTGCCAGTCTTCATCGTACGAAATTCACCTGGTCCAAAGTTCGCCAGGAGACAGCAAGCAGAGGGTAAGATTGAATGGTCATTCTTCAGGCGGGAGAGAAGCATACAAGTGTTGATATCTACATTAACGGCGTGAACGTAGGTAATCAGAATATAATTCCGAAGTTTGCAGAAAATACGCTTCTCGGATTTGTAGTCAACACCGAGTGAGTAATAAAATTCTCCATAACGCATTGATAAAACGAACAGGCAAATGACAAATGAATTTCTGCAAGGAGATGAGCGAAGTGACACATTTTAGTAGGAAGAATAGTAGGAGGCGAACAAACTGTTCCATTGAAACGAGAATGCTAACATGCAAAAAACAACGAATGCTTGTTGACTGAGCATTCAAAAAAGACTGGACACACAAACCAATGGTCAAATGACACGACGCAATAATTGTGACTAATCCGATACATTAGCTCAATATCCAATTTTCTGAGCACCCAGAAACTGTTCCAGAATTAATCACTTAACCAAGTGACCACGGCCCATCAACTGACACCTCACTAATAAATTACTGTAAGGATGAAAAGCTACCTTTTTGCTCAGAAACTGACGGAACATCTCAGGAATCAGCAAGTGACTGTCACTTATCATGGTCTCTATAAAAGTGCATCACTGAAAAACTGAGACAGCGCATAAAAACTGACCCAGAACACTTAAACATATCCAGCACCCAAACCAAAGAAAGCCCACTCAGATACTTCTCTGCTCTCACACTCAAAGTTATATATAAAATGGTGCCTCTGTCTGCTCTCGGGAGTCTGGCTGTATTGAGGCAGAGTATGTCTGCAGCAGGAACCTAGACCCTCCATAGCTCAGGGAGAGAAAATTCCCTGTTTTTCACAGCCTCAGCAATTACAGCAGTTGGTTAAACCCGTCAAAACGGATGTTGTTTTTTTATATACTTGGGAATGTTTACACAGATTACCGACACTTTATTCCCTGGTTCATTCTTTGCGATAAATTGTAAGATTATTTGTAGACGTTATGCTGCCGTGTATTTCCAGTGAATTAATCATTTAACCCAGATATGTTTACCCTTGTTACATTGAACTTACATGTTCAATTGCTCTATACTGTAGCAGTGTGTCAATATTAGGCGGGAGCAGTGAATAAAGTGCGAGCACAGAGGTCACTACAGCGCCAGATGCTTCTTGTCAGTTCAACAAAAGAGTAGGGGAGACAATGAGTTTTCTGAGTCTCTGCGAGGTGCTTTTCACACATTGGGGCTACGCAAAGCCATCTTCAATGCCGACTGGTCACTTTCTACAAAGCTCTTCCCTTCTTCCCTTCTTGTTTACAACAAATATGTCTGTGGGCTCTGCTTCTCTCCAAGAGTCTCGCCGCATGATGGTTGCGCATTTACTTAAATGTTTGGCAAGTTGCCCAAAGAAGGTCTTGTGTACTTTGTAACAAAACATTTCAGAGCAGCATGTTTCTGACATACTTTGTCGCTGTGAACTGGGCAAAGACACGTGAGAAATAATGGTGCCCTCTATTCAGTGGTTAATGGTAGTCAAGGAGAGAGTGACTGCCCTTTACATGAAGCATTTGACCAAGTGTGACACCAATGAGTCCTAGTCAATTTAAAGTCAATAGGCTCAGGTGGCAAATCTCCACTGGCTGGAGTCATAACTAGCACAAAGAAAGATTGTAATGGTAATTGAAAACCAGTCATCACATCCCAGGACATCGCTTCAGGGGTTCCTCAGGGAATTTCTTAGACCCAACAATCTTTAGCTGCTTGATCAATGATCTTCCCTGCATTCGGGTGCTCGCTGATGCTGGTACGGTGTTTAGTTATTGAAATTCTTCAGATGGTGATGAAATTCCTGCTCGCAGGCAGCAAGAAATGTACAACATCCAGGTCGTAGCTGAGAAGTGACATTCGCAATACACAAATGCCAGTTAATGACCAATTGAAATAAGAAAGTTTAACCATCTTCCATTCATTTTCAATTGTATTATCATCATTGAATCCTCGGCATCAACACCCTGGGCGTCAGCATTGGCGATAGCCTTAATTGGACTAACCACATAAAAACTGTGGCTCAAGAGCAGGTCAGTGACTGTGTATTCTGTGGAGTCTAATTCACCGCTTCTGAATCCAATCACTCCATTGCCTACAAGACACCAATCAGTGATGTGCTGGAATAATTTTCGCTAAATTGGATGAGTACAGCTCCAACAAGTCTCAACACGCTTAACACCATCCTGTCAAGTAGTCCGCTTGACTGGCACCCCATCCACCATCTTAAACATTCACTTCCTCCACACTGTGGCTGTAGAGTGTACCATCTAGAGGATGCAAAGCAGCAACTCGCCAAAGCTTCTTCAATAGCACCTTCCAAATCCGCAACCTCTAGTATTTAAAAGATCAAGGGCAGCACATGCATGAGAACACCACATCCCCAAGATGCCCCTCCGGTCATACGCCGTGCTGACTTGGAAATATATTGTTCCTTCATTGCCTGCCTAACAGCACTGTGGGCGGACATACAGCACATGAACTGCAGCAGCCAAAGAAGGTGGTTCACTGCCACTTTCTCAAGGGCAATAAATACTGGCCTTGCCAGTGAGGCCCACAACTAGTGAAAGACAAAGAAAAGGAAAAGAACTGGACAATAATTGGGGAAATGTGCAATCATTATATTCAATGGTAATAGTCAGAGCAGGGTTGGTTTCAACACAAAACTGGACAATAAATAATGGTGTCCCTGGAGAGTGTGTACATGCAGCAAAAGTGATTGATAAGAACGAGATCCACTGTGGCAAATGTCAGCATAATTACAGTCAGTGATAATAGAACAGGACTAGCTGCAATTAAAAAAAAACTGTTAAAATAAACACAACATCAAACATCCCGACATATATCAGTAATCAACTAAACAACACTCGGAGACCATGTTAAAGTGAGTGAACCCGACTCTGAAATCGGGTTCAGCTGCGGTTCCGGCGCCCTTTCAGAAATCTTTGAAGCTGGCGACAGTGAAAGCTGAGAAAGACGGGAAAAAGCACACGGGATAATCGAATCTGCAAAGAGGGGCATTGAATAGGAAAAGAAGGAAATCGTAACCAGTCTTTGCAAATTTCTGTTTACGTCTCAGATAGATTATTGTTCACAATTCCAGGCACCAATTCGATGCCCTGGGGCGAGTACAAAGGAGATTTTCCAGATTCATATCAGGGGTAAGGGACTTGCGTTATGTGGAGAGATTGAATAAACCGGGATTGTTCTCCTTCGCTCGGGGAAGGTTAAAAGGTTACCTAATGCAGATAGTCAAACTTCTGGGAGGTATTGTAAGAGCAAGTGGGGTAAAGTCTTTCCGATGGCGGAAGAGTCATTAACTAGAGTCTATAGATTTAAAATAAATGTCAAAATTGATACTGAAGAGAAAATTCCTCATACATCGAGTTGTTAAGATCTGGAACGCACTATCAGAATCACAGAATCACAGTGCAGAAGAGGCCCTTCAGCCCATCGAGTCTGCACCAACACGTGAGAAACACCTGACCTACCTACCTAATCCCATTTACCAGCACTTGGCCCATAGCCTTAAATGTTGTGACATGCCAAGTGATCATCCAGGTACTTTTTAAAGGATATGAGGCAACCCGCCTCCACCACCCTCCCAGGCAGCGCATTCCAGATCGTCACCACCCTCTGGGTAACAAGGTTTTTCCTCACATCCCCCCTAAACCTCCTGCCCCTCACCTTGAACTTATGTCCCCTCGTGACTGACCTTTCAACTGAGGGGAACAGCTGCTCCCTATCCATCCTGTCCATGCCCCTCATAATCTTGTACACCTCGATCAGGTCACCCCTCAGTCTATCCAACCTCTCTTCGTAACTTAAATGTTTCATCCCAGACAACATCCTGGTGAATCTCCTCTGCACCCCTTCCAGTGCAATCGAATCCTTCCTATAAAGTGGCGACCAGAACTGCACCAGAAGGCGTGGTGAAATCAGATACCAAAGGATTTTTTAAAAAAAGGCAATTGGACATATACTTTCAGGGGACTAACTCGCAGGGTTATGGAGGAAAATTAGGACATGCGGGATGTAACGCACAACAGTCCAGTGGCCTCCGTTTATGCTGTCAGATTGGAGGATTCTCCGATCCGATGCTGATTCATTTCCTTTTCAGATTCTCGCAGTTCATTGGCCTCAGGTGAATGGGACCGGGGCTCATTGTGTCTATTAATCAGCAGGTTCTTTCTCATTGGTCTTTATGACCAGGCAATAGTTTACGCTTCACATATGACAGCATCTGTTGGTTATTTGGAAGGAAAGACTGGCCTCTGCAAAACTGTTCTCAAAGAATTAACTCCCAGGTCAGTCGGGTTTCAAAAGGATTGCCCGGTACCTGTGCACAACAATCGGTGGATGTTCAAGTCCCATCGCAGTAACCGACAGCCGGGACGATGCTGCTGTCCTCGTCTGATTCTAAGTGTATTGCAGCTTCTGAACTGCGAGTTATTGGTCATTGAAAGCATTCTGTTATCTATTGAGGCATCGACAATTAACAAACTACTTTTTTATTCATTCACGTGATGTGGGTTTCGCTGGCCGGGCCAGCATTTATTGCCCACCCCTAATTGCCCTTGAGAAGGTGGTGATGAGCTGCCCTCTTGAACCGCTGCAGTCCCTATGGTGTAGATGCACCCAGAGTGTTGTCAGGGAGGGAGTTCCAGGATTTTGACCCAGTGGCAGTGAAGGAGCGGCGATATATTTCCAAATCAGAATGGTGAGTGACTTGCAGGGAAACTTTCAGGTGGTGGTGTTCCCATTTATCAGCTGCCCTTGCCCTTCTAGACGGGAGTGGTCGTAGGTTTAGAAGATGCTGTCAGAGGAGCCGTGGTGAATTCCTGCAGTGCATCTTTTAGATGGTACATGCTGCTGCTATTGTACGTCAGTGGTGGAGGGAATGAATGCTTGTGGATGTGATACCAATCAAGCGGGCTGCTTTGTCCTGGATGGTGTCAAGTGTCTTGAGTGTCGTGGGAACTGCACTCATTCAGGCAAGTGGGGAGTATTTCATCACACTCCTGACTTGTGGTTGGTGGACAGACTTTGGGGAGTCAGGAGGTGAGTAACTCGTTGTACGATTCCTAGCCTTTGACCTGTTCTTGTAGCCACAACACTTATATGGTTCGTCCAGTTCAGTTTCTGGTCAATGGTAATCCCCCAGAATATTGATCATGAGGGATTCAGTGATGGTAATGCCATTGAACATCAAGGTGCAATGGCTGGATTTCTTTCATTGGAGCTAGGCATTGCACTTGTGTGATGCGAATGTTACTTGCCACTTGTCAGCCCAAGTCTATATATTTTCCAGGTCTTTCTGCATATGGACAAGGGCTGCTTCAGTATTTGAGGAGTCCTGAATGGTGCTGAACATTGTGCAATCATCATCAAACACCCCCACTTCTGAACTTATGATGGAAGGAAGGTCATTGATGAAGCAGCTGAAGATGGTTGGGCTGAGGACACTGCGCTGAGAAACTTCTCTGGTGATGTCTTGGAGCTGAGATGACTGACATCCAACAACCACAACCATCTTCCTTTATGCGAGGTATGACTCCAACCAGCGGAGAGTTTCCTCCTGATTCCCAATTGACTCCAGTTTTGCTAGGGCTCCTTGATGCCACACTCGGTCAATGCGGCCTTGATGTCAAGGGCAGTTACTGTCACCTCACCTTGGGAGTTCAGCTCTTTGTGTTTGAACAAAGACTGTAATGAGGTCAAGAGCTGAGTAACCCTGGCAGAACACAAACTGGGCATCAGCAAGTAGATTATTGCTAAACAAATGCCACTTGTTTGCACTGTTGAGACCGCTTCCATTACTTTACTGATGATCGAGAGTAGGCTGATAGGGCAGTAATTGGCCAGGTTGGATTTGTCCTGCTTCTTATGTACAGGACATACATGGGCAATTTTTCACATAGCTGAGTAGATACCAATATTTTGGTTGTATTGAAACAGGTTGCTGAGGGGCGCAGCAAGTTCTGGAGCACAGGCCTTCAGTACTATTGCTGGAATATTGTATGGGCCCATAGCCTTTGCAGTACCCAGTGCCTTCGACCATTTCTTGATATCACGTGGAGTGAATTGAATTGGCTGAAGATTGGCATCTGTGATGCTGGGGACCTCTGGAGGAGGCCGAGATGTATCATCAACTTGGCACTTCTGGCTGAAGACTGTAGCAAATGCTTCAGCCTTATCTTTTGCACTGATGTGCTGGGCTCCTCCATATTGAGGATGGGGTATTTGTGGAACCTCCTCCTCAGTGAATTATTTAATTGTCCACCACCATTCATGACCGGATGTAGCCAGACTTCAGAACTTAGATCTGATCCGTTGCTTGTGGGATCATTTAGCTCTATCCAGCACTTGCTGCTTATGCTGTTTGGCACGCAAGTAGTCCTGTTTTATAGCTTCACGAGGTTGAAATCTCATTTTTAGATATGCCTGATGCAACCTTTTTCCTGCAATTTGTTTCACTTCCCCTCAGAATTGACTGACATACCCTCACCTTAAAAATATTCAATGACCCTGCCTCCACCGCTCTCTGGGGAAGGGAGTTCCAAAGACTCGCAACTCTCTGTGAGTAAAAAATCTCCTCACCTCTGTCTTAAATGAGGGACCCCCTCTGTGTCCCCTAATCTTAGCCTCTCCCACAAGATTTTTTCAGCATCCAGCCTGTGAAGATCCCTCAGGATCTTATATGTTTCAATAAGATCACCTCCCATTCTTCTTCAAGGGCTATCGGGTTTTGGATTTGAAACAAGCTCATTCCCATTTTGCCGCATGAGCTGTGACGTCTTTAAGTAGCAGACTCAGCCATGAGATATTGGAAAGATGATCAACATTTTATGATGCAACTAAAATAATCATTCGTTACAGGCAGTGTGAAATCTGCTGTTTCACTGGATCACACATTCCTGGAGGGGGAAATAAAGCACATGGTGTCCATCAAGCTTTGTAGTTCTTGTTTCTTGCTAACAAGATGATGAACAGTTCAAATGGAACACTGGGGAGATGTACATCAAAAAGCAAGCACAATCTGAAGAGTTTCACTTTCAGGCGGCTGATCAGCATCAATGAACTCACACCAAGACCTGAGGGATGATGAGTCTCTCTGACTTGCATATCATAAGTGCCAGGAGCTCATGGGCGTCTTTGTCATTAAGATCGACACCATCTGATCATTGCCTCAGCTACTTTCCTCTCTTCCCCTAGCCGAACGGACCAAACCTCCTCCAAATTTCACTTTTCTGTAGCCCACAACTTCCCGAATTCTCTTGTTTCCCTCCTACCTCCCCTCATAGGCCACTCTGAGCTGATCTTGTCCAGAAGAACCAATTCCTGCTCCCGCGGCCCTATTGTTATTGAGCCGCTGACCACGAAGCTTCCCATCCTGGTCCCAGTGTCAGCTGATACTGTGAACGGATCTCTCTCTCTCTCTTCAGCATCTGATACTTCTTTATTTGCCGTTGAGAGCTCCGATGCTATAAAATCGTGCAAACTACTGCCCAACGTCTAACCTCCTTTTCCTCTCTAAAGTCCTGTAATATCCTGTCACCTCCCAAATCCATGTCATATCTTTCCTGGAACTCTATATTGGAATCACTCCAATCAGAATGCCAACCGTGCCCTATTACCGAAATATCTTGATCAAAGTTTCAAATGAAATGAAAACGGTCCTTCCTCATCCTTGGTGACCTGTGTCTCAGATATTCCCCAAGGTTGCCCATGAACAATGCATTTGTATGAGTGTGTATGTTTTTACCATCGGAGTGAGTGATTCCCATTTAAAATAACCCAGCAGGAAAACCGTTCCACTTACAAAGGAAAAATGTTAGTTTATTTCACTCTATTGCTCTGCAAGTTACCTGAAAGATCAATTTAGTAACATATACATACAAAAAGATTAGTTACTGATGAAGATAAAATGATAATTATACACGTGAATCAAATACACTCTGTGTTGTTCGCTGCAGCCTTAGTAGGTTTCGAGGTTGAAATTTTGTATTGTGTGAAGTTAATATTTTGAGGATGCAGGATTATCTCTGCACCTGTGATGGTTTCCCCGGTCGAATTGTCAACAGTTGCTTTAACAGGGGAGTTTAGTAGATTGAATCAGGGTTCGCAGGGAGGAGAGAAAAACCCTTACTTCTGTTCAGTTGGTGTGGCACATTTTGCTGCTTAGTTACTTTACAGCAGAGCAGTTGCTGTGTTTGGATGCCTTGCCCTGTCTCCCCTTAGATTGGAGCTTCTTTAAGTTGGTTCAAGATGAATCTCCAAAATGGCAGCTTGCTCTGCCTTGACTATGCTTTCGTCAGGCAAGCCAAGAGGGCCACTGCCAAACCCTGTTCAATATGGAATCAATAAGCAAACTGCTTAGCTCATGTCTGGGGCTTATCTTAACCAGCTGCAGTAATAAAATTTGGAATGTCCCAGCCATTATCTCGAATGGCTCAATTCTTCCACATTTGATGATTGGAAGTGACTGTTCACACCTTCAGCTGAAATCATTGTCTGTTTGAGCATTCCGTGAATTTCAAAAGTATTTTCATGTCTGTCTATGTCTGTTTGTAATCACCCAGACTTGCGGGAGTTTGACAACATTACAGTTATGAAGCGAGGTGACTCTTGGCAGTCAGTTTAAGATCAACAATGTCCATTTTCAAAGAGAGCACGATTACTCTACAGAATCTGCAACGTCATAACTAAACATCGTGACACCAATCTACAGCCTTTGACATGGTTGACCATATCATCCTCCTCAGTCTGCACTATTGTGTATCTTCATGAAGTGCGCTCCTCCGATTTCTCATCTACTTGCTGTCCCTCAGAGACATCAACCAAAAAACACAATGACGGTTTTTACATGTCAACACGAAGATGATTTCAGCATTACCTCTCCCGACTCCTTCACTGTCACAAAATTATCAGACTCCTTGTTCAACAACCAATACTGGATAAGCAGAAACCTCCTTCAATCAAATATTGTGAAGACTGAAGGTGACTCCAATGCCCAACACAATCTTTATTTTCTAGATAGTGGCTCCATCCCTCTCCCAGGCAATTTTGTAAGGCTGAGACGTATGATCACAACATTTGCTCTAACATTGGATTCGGGGATCAGTTCCTGACCACACTGCATCATCATCATCATCAACATTTTTAAGACCAGTTATTCCCTCCTCTGTAACATTGCCCGGCTCCACCTTTACCTCAGCTCATTTGCTGTTGAAACCTTCATCTCTTTTGAGTACAAACCCATTTCCATCTGTTTCAGATGAAGTTACATTGTTTCATAGTTTGCCATTGTGAGAGTTGAACTCTTGATCTTGGGGTTACAAACCCAGTACCATAACCACTTGGCTATTTAGGCCAAGCTTGAAACCTTCATCCCGGCCTCTGAATCCTGTATGCTTGATTATTCCCAAGCACTTCTGACTGGCCACGTTGTACCTTCCCTAAACCTGAGGGCATGAAAGCTCCTCTGCCAATATTCTTATTCTCACCAACCTCCGGTAACTCATCATTTCTGTGTGTTCTGACATACATTGAATCCCAGTTAAGCACTGGCCAGATTTCAAGATCCTCATGTTTGTATTCAAATCCGTCCAACACCTCACACCACTTTCTGTGATCTTCTCCAGCACTACAGTGTGCCACTAACTTTGGCCCATTGAACATGACCTATTGGAATCACTACATTAATGGCGGCTGTGAATTCAGCTGCGAAACCCCAACTCAGGAGCCCCTTCGGCAGCCAGTACTGGATGAGCAGAAATTCTTTGACTCACTTCCCCTCTCTCCTCTTTTTGGACATGATTTCAAACTTACCTCTTTGACCAAGGATTTGCGTATCTGCCCTTACACCATCTTATGTGGCTCCATGTCAAATTTGGTTTCAAACTGATCCAGTGAAAGCTTGGAACATTTTATTAGGTTAAAGGTGCTATAGAAATATAAGTTGTTGTTATTATTTTAATCCCATTATTAATCCATAATCTGTTTCTCCCCACAGAATACAGCTCTCAGACCCGCACTGATCCCGGTTTCCCATTACCTTCCATTCATGGAAACAATGAGGGTGTTCATCCTGATACTTCCACAGCTTCTGAGTTTCTGCTGCCGATGGACAGTGACCGTGTGTCTCAGAGTGTTACAACAGCTACATCAAACCAGTAACAGCAATGTTTCATTAGCTGTTCCAATGTTTGTGATGAAGTGGTGAGAGTGTGCAGTCTGGGTAATTTCAACACTTTGTGAAGTATGTTGAAACTTTAATAATACGTAAAAATATCAGAAAAAACATCCCATTTATTGTCTGATGAAATAAAAGTCTGTTTAAAGTAGGAACATTCTGTGAAATGAAAATAGACCCATTTGATGTGTATGTGTGGTGTTTGGACTTGCTTTAACAGAAAGAAAGAAAAGAAAGTTATGCCTTTATACAGCGTTTTACTCG